>NC_135232.1:1070856403-1071456403 GCF_051348905.1 Ranitomeya variabilis | reverse complement strand
AGATGGCACGGCATAGTCAAACTGGTGGGAAAAAAGCAAGTATGCTATTTCAGCATAGGGGTGCAGAGAGCATTAACTTTTCATTTTATTTTTTTTTGTATTCCAATTTTTTAATGGGTGATTCCGAAATAAAAAGTGAATTGAGAGAAAATGGCTGAAGGTGGCAAGGGTAAAAACAAAAAAAAAATCCAGTTATTTTAGGGATGTATGGTAGGTACTGAAACATTCCCTAATACAGAGGCCAGGTTTATCAGGACATGTGCCACACTGGTAAATGGTTTCCCTTCTAACTCTATCTTTATAACACACCCTGCATCTCTTTTGGGGTCTGCCTTTTTTGGTTTTCTGTGGAACTTGTGATGGAAGATGCTGATGGGGTATTATTCAGCTGGCCTGACTAGATAATTCTCCCCTCACCCTCCGTTGGTCTCCAAATATCAAATGTTTTATTACTTTTTCCTGGAACTCAAGATTAGATCCTTGGTTCCCAGTTTTTTGGTACAGTACAAACAAATTGTGTAGGGCCACTTGGATTAGGTGTATAACAAGTTTTTTATACACTATACTTATACTTGGGAGCAGTGCTGTTGGGCTGCAGCATCTGATCCGCAAGGTCCATTCCACCCATAAACCTATTGTAGTCCTGTATACAGATAGGCTTCCGGACAGTAGAACTTGTGTTGCGTACAGAGACTTGGCTGCTTCTGTCAGCATGGATTGATGACAACATCTTTTTGTCTTCGAGACATCTTTTTTGTCTCGAAATTTAACAAACAGCATGTCCTCGTTACAGAATGACTTAATTTTGCCTATCTTTAATTTTTGGGTGACAAGAGTCTTGGGCAACGCTCTTTGGTTCTGGCATATGGTTCCACAGACCACTTTATTTTGGCAGACAGGCACCTGAACAGGGATACACTTGTATAATGGTTATCGATGTACAAGTTGTATCCCTTATCTAAAAGGGGATGGACAAGGTCCTACACAATTATCCCAGCTATATGTAGAGAGGACTTCCAAGAGACTTTTAAGAGGATCAATCTGGGTGTCTTTCCCCTCATACACCCGGAATTTGTATGTGTAGCAAGAGTTGCTTTCACACAGCTTATGTATTTTCAGTCAGAACCATGACCTTTTATTTGGCAAGTACTGCTTGAAATGCAGCCTGCCCTTGAAAGGACCCATCCACACAGATATTGTTTGCAGGGGGTACATGTCTGGGAAAAATTATTGTTAAAATAATTTATTAGGGGCCTGATTTTGTAAAGGCGGTCATAGCTGGGATCATTGGGAAGGGGGCAATTTGTATTTTATGCAAAATGCAGAAATAGCAGAATGCTCACAAATTGTCGCCATTACCTCTCTGTACATAGAGGTGTCGTACAGGACATCAGTTGAGCAATATGATCTGAGGGTGTTTTTTTTCTGACCCATATTGAGAAGAAGGCCATAAATTTTAAAATATCTGCCAAATCAACAGGGCTCCAGTTACTACTTTTGGAGTAGTAGGATGTGGGGTGGCCGGCAATGAATTGAGCAGCATACAAATTGGTCTGCTCAATATTTACATTTAATAATTCTTCAGAGCAGAAAATTAAAAAAAATCTACCTTCCTAAATCCAGCAGTGTCAACATGGACCTCCGTGGCAGAAATAAATACTCGCACGCATGGAGTGTAGGATTCCATGGGCGCCCAATCATTTACAGCGGCAGTAGCACTAGCATGTTCTCACCCTCTGCGCTGTTGCTGATTCTTGTCATCGCTAGAACTAGGGTACAAAGACGACATTAGCAAAAACTGCTCTTCCGTTTCACTGGCGCTGTCTGTATCCGATCAGATCATGGCGTAAGCCTCATCTGCTGAATACTTACAGTTGTGGCCAAAAGTATTGACACCCCTGCAATTCTGTCAGACAATACTCAGTTTCTTCCTGAAAATGATTGCAAACACAAATTCTGTGGTATTATTATCTTCATTTAATTTGTCTTAAATGAAAAAAACACAAAAAGAATTGTCCTAAAGCCAAATTGGATATAATTCCACACCAAACATAAAAAAGAGGGTGGACAAAAGTATTGGCACCGTTCAAAAAATCATGTGATGCTTCTCTAATTTGTGTAATTAGCAGCACCTGTAACTTACCTGTGGCACCTAACAGGTGTTGGCAATAACTAAATCACACTTGCAGCCAGTTGACATGGATTAAAGTTGACTCAACCTCTGTCCTGTGTCCTTGTGTGTACCACATTGAGCATGGAGAAAAGAAAGAAGACCAAAGAACTGTCTGAGGACTTGAGAAACCAAATTGTGAGGAAGCATGAGCAATCTCAAGGCTACAAGTCCATCTCCAAAGACCTGAATGTTCCTGTGTCTACCGTGCGCAGTGTCATCAAGAAGTTTAAAGCCCATGGCACTGTGGCTAACCTCCCTAGATGTGGACGGAAAATAAAAATTGACAAGAGATTTCAACGCAAGATTGTGCAGATGTTGAAGTTCAAGCTGCCCTGCAGTCCGAGGGTACAACAGTGTCAACCCGTACTATCCGTTGGCGTCTGAATGAAAAGGGACTGTATGGTAGGAGACCCAGGAAGACCCCACTTCTTACCCCGAGACATAAAAAAGCCAGGCTGGAGTTTGCCAAAACTTACCTGAAAAAGACTAAAACATTTTGGAAGAATGTTCTCTGGTCAGATGAGACAAAAGAGTGCTTTTTGGGCAAAGGCATCAACATAGAGTTTACAGGAGAAAAAAAGAGGCATTCAAAGAAAAAAACACGGTCCCTACAGTCAAACATGGTGGAGGTTCCCTGAAGTTTTGGGGTTGCTTTTCTGCCTCTGGCAATGGACTGCTTGACCGTGTGCATGGCATTATGAAGTCTGAAGACTACCAACAAATTTTGTAGCATAATGTAGGGCCCAGTGTGAGCAAGCTGGGTCTCCCTCAGAGGTCATGGGTCTTCCAGCAGGACAATGACCCAAAACACACTTCAAAAAGCACTATAAAATGGTTTGAGAGAAAGCATTGGAGACTTCTAAGGTGGCCAGCAATGAGTCCAGACCTGAATCCCATAGAACACCTGTGGAGAGATCTAAAAATGGCAGTTTGGAGAAGGCACCCTTCAAATATCAGGGACCTGGATCAGTTTGCCAAAGAAGAGTGGTCTAAAATTCCAGCAGAGCATTGTAAGAAACTCATTGATGGTTACCGGAAGCGGTTGGTCGCAGTTATTTTGGCTAAAGGTTGTGCAACCAAGTATTAGGCTGAGGGTGCCAATACTTTTGTCTGGCCCATTTCTGGAGTTTTGTGTGAAATGATCAATGTTTTGCTTTTTGCTTCATTCTGTTTTGTGTTTTTTCATTTAAGACAAACTAAATGAAGATAATAATACCAAAGAATTTGTGTTTGCAATCATTTTCAGGAAGAAACTGAGTATTATCTGACAGAATTGCAGGGGTGTCAATACTTTTGGCCACAACTGTACGTGCAGCCATTTTGATCTCTCTCTCTCTCTCTCTCGCTCTAGATCTCTCATCCTAGATATCACTGAATGAAACATTTCAGTTACAAGTCTTTATTCATTACATAGTGGAATGTGTTGAGAACAATAAAACCTAAAAATGATCAATGTAAATCTAAATGAATATCCCATGGAGGTCTGGATTTGGAATGATACTCAAAGTCAAAGTGGAAAATCAAATTACAGGCTTATCTAATTTCAGTGGAAATGCCTCAAGACAAGGAAATGATGTTCAGTTGTGTGTGGCCTCCATGTGCCTGTATGACCTCCATACGATGCCTGGGCATGCTCCTGATGAGGCAGCGGATGGTCTCCTGAGGTATCTCCTCCCAGCATATCTAAAGCATCTGCCAACTCCTGGACAGTCTGTGGAGCAGCGTGACGTTGGTGGATGGTGCGAGACATGTTGTCCCAGATGTGTACAATCGGATTCAGGTCTGGGTAATAGACGGGCCAGTCCATAGCTTCAATGACTTCATCTTGCAGGAACTGCTGACACACTCCAGCCACATGAGGTCTGGCATTGTCCTGCATTAGGAGGAATCCAGGGCCAATCGCACCAACATATGGTCTCAGAAGGGATCTGAGGATCTCATCTCGGTATCTAATGGCAGTCAGGCCCCCTCTGGCGAGCACATGGCGGGCTGTGCAGCCCTCCAAAGAAATGCCACCCCACACCATTACTGACCCACTGCCAAACCGGTCATGCTGAAGGATGTTGCAGGCAGCAGATCACTCTCCATGGAGTCTCCAGACTCTGTCACTTCTGTCACATGAGCTCAGTGCGAACCTGCTTTCATCTGTGAAGATCACAGGGCCCCAGTGGTGAATTTGCCAATCTTGGTGTTCTGTGGCAAATGCCAATCTTCCTGCATGGTGTTGGGCTGTGATCACAACCCCCATCTGTTGACATCGGGCACTCAGAACATCCTCATGCAGTCAGTTTCTAACCGTTTGTGCAGACACATGCACATTTGTGGCCTGCTGGAAGTCATTTTGCAAGGCTCTGTCAGTGCTGCTCCTGTTCCTCCTTGCACAAAGGCTGAGGTAGCGGTCCTGCTGCTGCGTTGTTGCCCTCCTACGACCCCCTCCAAATCTCCTGGTGTACTGGCCTGTCTCCTGGTAGTGCCTCCAGCCTCTGGACACTAAGCTGACAAACACAGCAAACCTTCTTGCCACAAGTGGCATTGATGTGCCATGCTGGACGAGCTGCACTACCTGAGCCACTTGTGTGTGTTGTAGAGTCTGTCTCATACTACTACAAGTGTGAAAGCGCAACCAACATTCAAAAGTGTCCAAAACATCAGCCAGAAAGCATTGATGCTGAGATGTGGTCTGTGGTCCCCACGTGTAGAACCACTCCTTTATTGAGTGTGTCTTGATAATTGCCAATAATTTCCATCTCTTGTCTATTCCATTTGCACAACAGCATGTGAAATTGATTGTCAATCAGTGTTGCCTAAGTGGACAGTTTGATTTCACAGAACTTTTATTTACTTGGAGTTATATTCTGTTGTTTAAGTGTTCCCTTTATTTTTTGAGCAGTGTGTATATGTACAGTACAGACCAAAAGTTTGGACACACCTTCTCATTTAAATATTTTTCTGTATTTTCATGACTATGAAAATTGTATATTCACACTGAAGGCATCAAAACTATGAATTAACACATGTGGAATTATATACTTAACAAAAAAGGGAGAAATAACTGAAAATATGTCTTATATTCTAGGTTCTTCAAAGTAGCCACCTTTTGCTTTGATGACTGCTTTGCACACTCTTGGCATTCTCTTGATGAGCTTCAAGAGGTAGTCACCGGAAATGGTCTTCCAACAATCTTGAAGGAGTTCCCAGAAATGCTTAGCACTTGTTGGCCTTTTTGCCTTCAGTCTGCGGTCCAGTTCATGCCAAACCTTCTCGATTGGGTTCAGGTCTGGTGACTGTGAAGGCCAGGTCAACTGTCGTAGCACCCCATCACTTTCTTTCTTGGTCAAATAGCCCATACACAGCCTGGAGGTGTGTTTGGGGTCATTGCCCTGTTGAAAAATAAATGATGGTCCAACTAAATGCAAACCGGATGGAATAGCATGCCGCTGCAAGATGCTGTGGTAGCCATGCGGTTTCAGTACATCTTCAATTTTGAATAAATCCCCAACAGTGTCACCAACCAAGCACCCCCACACCATCACACCTCCTCCTCCATGCTTCACGGTGGGAACCAGGCATGTAGATTCCATCCATTCACATTTTCTGCGTCACACAAAGACACGGTGGTTGGAACCAAAGATCTCAAATTTGGACTCATCAGACCAAAGCACAGATTTCCACTGGTCTAATGTCCATTCCTTGTGTTCTTTAGCCCAAACAAGTCTCTTCTGCTTGTTGCCTGTCCTTAGCAGTGGTTTCCTAAGAGCTATTTTACCATGAAGGCCTGCTGCACAAAGTCTCCTCTTAATAGTTGAGAGATATATCTGCTGCTGGAACTCTGTGTGGCATTGACCTGGTCTCTAATCTGAGCTGCTGTTAACCTGTAATTTCTGCAGCTGGTGACTTGGATAAACTTATCCTCAGAAGCTGAGGTGACTCTTGGTCAAGAAATCCCACTAATTAAACCTGACAGGGCACACCTGTGAAGTGAAACCCATTTCCGTTGACTACCTCTTGAAGCTCATGAAGAGAATCTTTAAATGAGAAGGTGTGTCCAAACTTTTGGTCTGTACTGTATATATATATATATATATACTTGTGTACAGATAGAGGTTTCTATATATACTTTTTATATGACAGAGGAGATGGGAGGATGGACAGGGAGACTGGGGTGACACTGGGAGTAGGATAAAATATGATTCTGGATTTCACACAAGGCTCTAACAGCAGCAAAGCTCCGTTCTCTAACAATGTCACAGAGTGACAAGATGGAGCTGTGCTGCTGTTTCCCGCATTTGATACTTTGCTGTGATTGGATAGTTTCATTTACTATCCAATCACAGCAATCAGAGATGCAGGGACGCTGTCATTGGTCACTGCATCTCTTCACTGCCTTCCAATTGACACGATCGTGAGCGATAGCAGCATCAACAAGCTTATGCCCCTGGCTCTCACAGCAGCAACTCAGCCACTGGCAGCACCAAGCTTCTGCTTTGATCAGGTAGGCATCTTCTGTGTGGTCATGCTGTAACTGGTCAGTCAGATTGACTGACCGATCACAGCGATCTTGGTGCGGGGACCAACGGCATGGCTCGCCGCACCTCTTCCCGTGCCTCTCAGCTGTCACAGACAGCTGTCGGCACTGAACTATCACTTCATGTTTACACGCAGTGACAATTTAAATGAATGATGGACACTGTCCATCCCGATGTGAGAACTGACACACGGCCATGACGGACTGTGTACGCCAGTGGACGTTAAGGGGTTAATACAGATTTTAATTTCAATCTAAAATTTGGTTAATTAGTTTTACTTATAAGGTACTATTTTTTTGTTATGTAATATGTTAAGGAGCTGCTTCACTTGGTCTACTTGTTAGTGTATCAGTTCCCCAGCGATGTAATAGTAAACAACCAATTGATTCTCATAGCAGTTGGAAGCCTGCTGAAAGCCCCCATTGTTGCCATCTTAGTCTTGTGAATTTCAGCCATTGGTAATGTTGATGAATAAGTTGAAAAAGTTGTTACCATTGGAAGAAGGGGAGGAAAAAATTAAATTGCAAAAGCAAAAAATGCCTGGGTCCCTCAAAGCGTCAATATAATCATTGTAGTTTTTGGTCTTTATTCTACTATAAGCACTTTAAATGTTTTAAAATCCAAATGAGGGATTACGTTTCTCCTTGCGGAAAGTGACATGTCAACCCTGACAAGACTAGATGAGGAGACTTTTTGCCTTGCAATGCTCTTCTGGGAAATATGCAAATTATCTCTTCAGAGAAGCAGAGAGCTACAACTCTAGTGCCACCTCTTGGAAGTAGGAATCCTAAAAGTCCATGTTGATCCTCTAACGAGCCTTTCCACATGACTTAGGATAAAAGCCAATACCAAAATCTCAATTTGCAGACATTGTGCATGTGGCAAGGCTCATTAGAAGGTAGATGTTGACTTTTAGGATTGCTACTGCCAATAGGTGGCTCAAGAGTTCTAGTCCTTTTCCTCTTTGTTGAGATAATTTGAATATTTCCCAGAGGAACATTGTAAGGCTTATAAGTTTTCTCAGGTTGGCATGTCAGCCTCCACAAGGAGAAATGTTACTCCTTGGATCCCAGTCAGACTCCTCTCTCCCAGCCGAACCAGATCTCTTACTTTACACTAACAAGGGGCAATACCCTGAAACACAGTGTCTGGAAATTGAGATTTTGATTTTGGCTTTTTCTAAAGTCATGTGCAAGGCTCATTAGAGGGTGGATATTGGCACTGGAGTTCCAGTCCTCTTCTTCTCTGAAAAGGTAATATGTCCCTACTAGCAAGTCAGAGAAAAGTGCTGATATTCTGTAGATTGTAGTTAAGACACTCATATAAATTAAACAAACATCATCCAAACCAGTCAATATTCAAGCATTTGGTCACATGCTAAGGTGACTAGGAACCCCTGACAGAAAATTATTGGGGGAGATAAGTATTAGGCATGTCCAATTTCAGAGTAAAGATAATTTTGCTCCCTAAAAAATAAGCCACTAAAATGTCTGGCAGCAAGTCTCTCATAAAGAATGGAGGAGCACTTCTTTGTATGGGACAAATGGATGAGATAGCTGCTGGTCAATGGATTAGCTGAACCATCATTCAACTGGAGCTATCTAAAAAAAAAATTGGGGCTCTAGTCAAACTCTTGTTAAGGTAAAATATATTGCCTCTTTGAAACGGTCGTATTTTTAGTCTTTGTGCTTTCCATGTATGGAACATAAAGCAAACTGACCCTGTGATCTATTGTCATGTCTGACAAATTGAAGATTACTACATTACATTAATATATTAGTAGTACTATGATCGGTACATGAATACATCACCAAAATCTACATCAGTAAATTAATACACCACCAAAATGACCATCAATACATGAATGTACAGCTGCAAAACCATGATTCGTATATGAATACATCACAAAAACCACCATTTGTACATGAATTCAACAGCAGAATACCCATCAGTGCATACATACAGCACTAGAACAGACAAAAATACATGAATACATTACCAGAACCATAATCTGTGACTGATTATTTAACCAGCACCATTATATTTGCATTAACACAGCACCAGAACTGACATTCAGCATATGAATGCAGCACCAAAACTAACATGAGAACTTAAAATACAGCATCAGAATCACATCAGAATATGAATACAGTTCAAGAAGCATTGTAATTGCATGAGTACAGCACCAGAACCACTATTACTGCATGAAAACCACACTAGAACCAACATCAGTGCACAAATACATCGCTAGAAACATCATCAGTACATGGATGTAGCATCAGAACCATCTTTAGTACATGATTATATAACTAGAACAACCATCAGTACTCTAAACAGATCAAAACCAGCATTACATATAAATACTAGGACCAATTTCAAAATATGAATACAGCACCAAAAGCAAGGCCAAAACATGAATACAGCACCAGTCCCGCAACTATTACATGAATGCACCACCAGAACTAGCATTGCTACATAAATACACGACCAAATCAATAATACATTAATATAACATCAGAACTAGAACAAGCACATGAATAAAGCACCATAACTACTATCAGTACATGAAAACTGCACCACAGCCACCATCAGTACAGGAAAACAACAACAGACTTAGTTTATCAATCAACTGGTTCAATTATTTCCCGATTTTTAATAAAAAATTATAATTGGACAGACACCACAGTTTACAGAGCCAAATGGACCCAACTGCACCCTGAAAAATAAAGTGTAAAAAACACATACAAAAATATGTGAGGTATTAGTCAAGGGTCCTCGCTAATTCTGTCACTAAGCAGCAAAATGAGGACTTGAAAATACTCCAAAAATGGAAAAACCAGCAGAATAAAGGCAGAGATGTTACTTGCCCAGGACTCCAAACAAATGCACTAACATAATGCAGTGGACCCATTTAACACAGGTGCAAAAATGACAGTGAGACAACCACTCACAGCCTGCCAATCCATGGGGGTGGTTGTTTGGCATATTAATGCGCAAAAAAGGTCTGCATACGGGGCGGTTCACAAAAAGGTGATGCAGAGTATCTGGCTTACAGCCTATTGGTGATGCCCATACTATTAGATTAGGCGGGCTGCCCATTGCTATCCAATATGCATCCCATTTGAACAGACCCCACAGATTACAGAGTCAAATGGGCCCAGGATGTCCCCGGGATGCTCTGACTCATCTAGTTCTGCAGCATTTTTCTTGTCCAGCTTCACTAACTTTAGGAATTCCCCTGTCCATTTCGCGCCAGACATAAGGGCGTCTGCCCATGTAGTTAGCTGCCACATCCTGGTGCTGCCTTGCTTCACTTTCCAACCTTCGGCCACTCAGGGCCCTAGACAAACTGGGATGTACTCTTGGGTATTGCGTGGCCAGCTGCCCTTAACAAGCTCCAAGGCCTTACAGGCCTGCCTGGGCTATCTGGCCCTACTGGGCTGACTGGGCTCCCTGGCCCTACTGAATTAAATGAGGAAAACCTCCTAGCCTTACCACAGCTGGCCCCTCCTATATTAACTATCTATTAGGTCTATATTGTGTACTCCTAATATTCCCCCTCTAGTGACCCCAACTGTTTACTGCTCTTTCCCTATTCACAATACACACAGCAGCAATAGGTAAATAACATTATGTATATGGCAGCACTAGATATTAAAACATATGCAATTATCAACATTGGATTTAGAGAAGGGTGAGGGATCTTTAAAATCTTTACAATCCCCTTACATTCCCCCTTCCTTTAAGTATGGTCATTCCCAACCATATATCGCTCCAAAACTTTATTATTTACACAGCAATACCCTGTGCAGGAGGAATAAATACTTAAACACAGTCTTCTGGCTTAGCAGTGTCACACATCATCTGCCGTATAAGAGTCCATTCTCAGGTAAAAGTTGCCTGGTTCACAGTCCCCCAGATTGCACCTGCAGTCCATTAGGCCCAAGTCCCGTCCGTCCACAGGACCCAAACACATCAGCTGTCTACAATTAACTTGACCTGTCCTTCAGGTTCTCAGTCTTTGGGGACTTCCCCCTTTCTTTTGTGTAAAGTACTGCCCTGTTACCATGAACGAACTGTCTGTTCCTAAAGTACAGTCTGTTGCCACAGCTGCACATGGTTCACTCCTCAGTTCAAGGGCATAGTCCTGCCCACCAGCAGGAGAGGCGCAACAGGTGCAACAAAAACTTGGGGAGGGGGAAAAGAAACCACCACCTACAGTATCAACGTTCCACCGTGGTCCAATCCGGCCACACTGCACTCAACTTTAGTGCTCCAGGGCTCCTTTGCCCACAGGGATGAAAACAGTCCCATACATTTCAAATTGTGCAACAAACGCTTATGGAATAATTATCTTTTACAGTTCAGTGGCACACATTCCATCCCGCTTTATTCTCCTTTGGGCTCCATGCCTGTGTTCAGCCAGTGACGACCCTGTAGCTGCAGGCAACGTGTTCTGTAAAATCATGGCAGGGGACAGGGCTTGGCGGGGCAGTGACCAGAGAACAGGGGGCCAACTCAGCCTGTTGTGGTACCGCATACAGTACCATCTCATCCTCCTGACATGAGTTGACAGCCATGGTATAGTAACCCACTTTGCAAGGCTGCGGAATCCTGCTGCACTGCACCAAGTGCGAGGGGTGCCAGGGCCATAGTTGTGGCTGACATATATTGCTCAATTACACCCTGGTTTCCTGCCACATACAAACAGTGTCACCTTTAATAAATAACAAAAAATAATAATCTTTATTTTTATAGTGCCAACACATTCCACAGTGCTTTACAGTTTAACAGTTTCAAACACAACAGTCATAAGTAACAACGTTAATAATACAATAATTAAAGCAAAATAGGATGACCCTGCTCATGAGAGCTTATAATCTACAGTTAGGTGGGGGAGATACAAAGTACAGGTGTGTATTTACAATGATGGTCCAGCCATCTTGAGGGAGTGGGGGATAGACAGAGATAGCGAATGGGCTACACACACACACACACACATAAAATGTCTTTGATTAGGGAACATGATAGCTCGCACTGAGCAAATGTGTTTTGAAGGAGTGCCCAAAACTGTGCAAGTTGTAGTTGTTCCTAATTTCTTGGGGTAGAGCATTCCAGGTTTGGAGCTGTGCGGGAGAAGTCTTGGAGTCGGGAGTGGGAGGTACAGACAAGTGCAGAGGTTAGCCAGAAGTCATTTGCAGATCAGCTAGGCCAATAGACATAAATGCGGGAGGATATGTAAGGGGGTGCTGCACTGTGGAGAGCTTGTGGGTGAGAACAAGTACTTTGAATTGGATCCTGTAATGAAAGGGCAGCCAGTGTAATGACTGTCAAAGAGCGGAAACGTCTGAGTATTAATTAGCCAAATGGACGACCCTTGCTACTGCATTAAGGATGGACTGGAGAAGGGAATGTCGAGTAAGGGGAAGGTCAATTAATAGAGCATTACAGTAGTCCAGGTGGGAGTGGATCAAGGTGACAGAGAGGGTTTTAGTTCTTTCCATGGTGAGAAAAGGGAGGATTCTAGAGATGTTCTTTAGGTAAAAGTGGCAAGAGCAGGCAAGAGATTGTATATGGGAGGTGAAGGAGAGATTGGTTTTAAACCTAACACCCCGACCGCGTGCCTGCTGCCGGGGTATTATTATGGTGCTACCCACGGAGAGGGAAATGTCAGATTTAGGGAGGTTAGTAGATGGTGGGAGCAGAAGAAGTTCAGTTTTGTAAAGGTTGAGTTTCAGATAGAGGGCAGACATGATGTTGGAGACTGTGGACAATAGTCACTGGCGTTCTGTAGTAAGATTAGGGGATGATGTGTATAGTTGTGTGTCATCAGCATAAAGATGGTACTGAAAGCCAAATCTGCTGATGGTCTGTCCAATTGGGGCTGTGTAGAGAGAGAAGAGAAGGAGTCCAAGGACTGAGCCTTGAGGTACCCAACAGTGAGAGGAAGAGTGGATGAAGTGAAGCCAGTGAACAAAACACTGAAGGAGCAATCAGAAAGATAGGAAGAGAACCAGGAGAGGGCAGTGTCCTTAATGCATAGTGACCAGAGCCTAGAGAGTAGGAGATAGTGGTTAACAGTGTCAAAAGCTGCAGAAAGGTTGAGAAGAGTGAGCAGAGAGTGGTCACCATTACATTTTGCTGTCAGAAGGTCATTGGTCACTTGGAGGAGTACAGTTTCTGTTGAATGCAGGGAGTGGACTGTGAAGGTTCTAGGAGGGAATGAGTGGAGAGGTAGTGGGTAAGGCAGAGGAGACAAGGTGCTCCAAGAGTTCAGAGATGAAGGGGAGATTGGAGACTGGTCTGTAGTTGTTTGTGCAGGATGGGTCGATGGCGGGTTTCTTTAATAACGGAGTAATGATAGAGTGTTTGAAGGAGGAAGGGAAAGTGCCAGAGGAGAGGGAGAGATTAAAGATTGCAGTGTACCTTCTGTTACGCCTTATGTGCCATCAGGGTCCCCTCTGGTTGCTGTGGGTTCACTCCTGTTGGTTCCACATAAAAAGAGAGAGTACAGTTCCAACTCAACATAAAAGAATTTACTTGCATCTATACACATTATGTCCATTGCAGTTACAACCACAACATGAGGTTCCACACAGTATGCTTCCTTCGCTTTCCCTGTGTCTTCCCTCATTCCGACTTGTCTCATACCCAGATCGCTGTGATCAGTCAGTCAATCTGACAGACCGATCTCAGCATGATCGCGCAGGAGATGCTGAAATATTAGCACTTCCTGCCCGAGTAGTGCAGCAGTTCAGCTCTGCCAGTGGCTGAGCATCTGCAATAATAGCCAGGAGCGGTGTCAGCACTGCCCCGACTGTTAACCCCCTAAATGCTGCAACCGAGCATGATTGCAACATTCAGGAGGGAGGCAGAGGGACGGGAGCTCACTAAGTCTTCAGATCAGCGTCCCCGCGATGTCATCATGGGGCCCAATTGTTGCCATGGCGACCCGGGGTCATCATGACTAACCCTGGGTCATCAAGCTACAGAAATCTTCTGAGAATATGCCCACAGCATGGTGTCAGAAGCTTTCAGTATAGGTATGATTCACTGCAATGCTAGTGCATTGCAATGCATTATACCTTCAAGCAAAAGGAAAAATGGGAATGTCCCATAAAGGGACTAGGTAAAAAAGGAACATTTTTAAAAAAATGCATACAAGAATGATATAATAATAATAATAATAATAATAATAATAATAATAATAATAATCAATTAATAAATATACATTTTTATGTAAAAAAAGTTAAATAGACAAAAAAAAGTACAGTTTTGGTATAGCCGTGTCCGGAAAAATCCGATCTATAAAAGTGTGACACTAGTTAACCCCTTCAGTGAAAAAAACCCCCCAAAATAGTAGCAAACTATGCTTTATCATCTTACCGCTTGGAAAAAGTGGAAATAACGCGATAAAAAAGACGAATGTAAATAAAAATAGTATCACTGAAAATGCCATCTTCTCCCTCAAAAAAACAAGCCACCATACCGCTCTTTCAGTGGGAAATAAAAGCTCTCAGAATAAAGCAATGCAATAATAATTATTTTTTCTTTAAATATTTGTAATGTGTAAAAGCGACAAAATATAAAAAATATAAATATGGCATCACTGTAATCGTACTGACCTGAAGAATACATTTACCACATGCAGAACGGAGAAAAAAAAATCCTGAATTGCTGGTTTTTGTTCATTCAACCTCCACAAAAATTGGAATAGAAAGCAATCAAAAAATTTAATGTGCCCGAAAATGGCACCAATAAAAAAGTCAGGTTGTCCGGCAAAAAACAAGCACTCACATGACTCTGTGGGCAGAAATATGGAAAAACTATAGCTCTCAAAATATGGTGATGCAAAAATTTCTTCTTGCAAAAAAAAGTACCTTTTAGTATGTAACAGAAGCCAAACATATAAAAGGATATAAATCTGGTATCTCTGTAATCACATTGACCCGAAGAATAAAGTTGCCTAATCACTTATACTGCACGAGAAGCATTGTGAAAATAAAACCAATTCTTCACCTGCTGTGGATTTGTTCATTTTGCCTCCCAAAGATCACTGTTGGGGTATGTTTCCACGGTCAGGAAACGCTGCTTTTTTGACGCTGCGCAGAGCTGCAGCGTCAAAAAAGCAGCGTCCAGATGTTCCAGCATAGTGGAGGGGATTTTATGAAAACCCGTCTCCACTATGCGTGGAAACCCGCACGCGGCGGCCCTGCGAATCCGGACATGCTGCGCGTCTTTTCAGATCGCAGCATGTCCGTACACCTTGCGGGGATGCAGCATCCCCGCAAGGCATATCACAGGGCCCTATGGGACAGAGCGATCATCCCGGATGTGAAGAGTTAACACATCCGGCATGATCGCGTCCCAGAAATGGGGCGGGGCTTAGCGCCGAGCGGCTTCGCCGCTGCGGCGATACCGCCGGCCATCCTGAACATGGAGACATACCCTAAGGCTCGACATACATTTATTTCTGCTATGTGCAAAAGGAAAAAAAAGAGCATGAACCGCACATCCCAAAATCATACGTTGATCTAAAGCCGCTAGGCAAAAATTTAAATACTGAACATGAGGTTTTCAGTTTAACATTCTGATCAGACTGTATGAAGCCCACTGCCCCTTCACGGCAAACCTCGTAGTGCGTCCTAACGCCCTAACGGAGCGGAGCCGTGCGGCGACCACCGCCGCAGCGGCCACGCACCAGCAGGGCGGATGGCCTGTTGCCCCACAGCACCCATGCTGCGAGACTGAGCCCCCAAGACTCCAGACCGCGCCGCCCCACCAGCACAAAGCCACAGCAACAATGGCCGCCACAAAGCACCAGCACCAAAATGAAAAGGAGTATTTAAACTCACCTTCCTCCAGCTCTTCAGTGAGAGCCAAAATGGGCTAGACCCCTTACTTTGCAGTCTCCTGCTAATTAAAATCACCTGAGCCAAATGGGAGGAGTGCTGGTCCAAAAAAAGAGACAAGTACATGCTATGTGCAAAAGGAAAAAAAAGAGCATGAACCGCACATCCCAAAATCATACGTTGATCTAAAGCCGCTAGGCAAAAATTTAAATACTGAACATGAGGTTTTCAGTTTAACATTCTGATCAGACTGTATGAAGCCCACTGCCCCTTCACGGCAAACCTCGTAGTGGGTCCTAATGCCCTAACGCCGCACGGCTCCGCTCCGTTTTTAATTAGCAGGAGACTGCAAAGTAAGGGGTCTAGCCCATTTTGGCTCTCACTGAAGAGCTGGAGGAAGGCGAGTTTAAATACTCCTTTTCATTTTGGTGCTGGTGCTGTGTGGCGGCCATTGTTGCTGTGGCTTTGTGCTGGTGGGGCGGCGCGGTCTGGAGTCTTGGGGGCTCAGTCTCGCAGCATGGGTGCTGTGGGGCAACAGGCCGTCCGCCCTGCTGGTGCATGGCCGCTGCGGCGGTGGTCGCCGCACGGCTCCGCTCCGTTAGGGCGTTAGGACCCACTACAAGGTCTGCCGTGAAGGGGCAGTGGGCTTCATACAGTCTGATCAGAATGTTAAACTGAAAACCTCATGTTCAGTATTTAAATTTTTGCCTAGCGGTTTTAGATCAACGTATGTTTATTTCTGCGCTCTACACTGAGTGCTTATACTAGGGTTTCTGTGTAAATCTCTGAAATGCGTGATTTAGAGAGAACTGCAGGTGTAAGATTCCTTATAATGAGGCAGATGGAGGCACTGTGAATGCCACAGGACCTGTTATCTGGCGGTGTCCGTCTTTTTAGGAGTGCATACAAACATGGTCCACCATAGTTTTGTGCACTTCTGAAAGTAAGGATAACGCTGAACAGGGGCCAGATGGAGTCCAGAGTAACACTGCTGTCTCATTATAGTTGACTTTCACTGTTTGGTGACCAGCTGGTGTAAAGAACTGATCCCCACAATAGTACTTTATAAATAAAATTATTTTTATTATTAAATATTAAAAACAAAAAATAAACATAAAAAGAAGGATGCTCAATCCTATGACGAGGGACTATATAGCCATAGAGTATAACCAAAAGGCATAGGCCCCCTGGGGCAGAGGGAGGCCGAGAGGATTCCACATGGCTAAACACCAGGTAATGGTGTAACTTTATTCATACTTGTAGCTGCAGCACTTAGCACTTTACACATGCCAGCAATAAGGGTTCAATATTGTAGCACCTAACCTATGGGAATGTCCAGGTATTCCACCTTTTGCAAGCATGTTTACATATGATTAATGCTTTTCAGCTCTAGTAGAATAATTTGTCTTTATTGTGTCAATAGCCTATGCCTTTTGGTTAGACTCTATGGCTATATAGTCCCTAGTCATAGGATTGAGCACCCTTCTTTTTATGTTTATTTTTTGTTTTTAATATTTAATAATAAAAATAATTTTATTTATATAGTACTATTGTGGGAATCAGTTCTTTACGCCAGCTGGTCACCAAACAGTGAAAGTCATCGTATTTAATAGTACTGTACCCATAAGGTGACGGGTTAATTACATCTTGATGTGAATACATGTCTCATTATAGTGAATGAATCCATTGGAAATTTCATCTGCCACGTAGCTCGGAGAAACCTCAAAGTATGTGATCAGTGTAGAGCGCTGGATTAATGTGATCACAGACATTATGAAAAATGTACCCAATAAAAGCTTAAATTCAATCCACAAAAAAGCAAGTCCTACTCAGGTCCATCATCTGTTAACAAAATATAGAGGGCTTTCACATTAATGGTAGCACAAATGCTCTGGAAAAGCAAAATGGCTCATTGCTCCAAAAAGAAATTCTGCGAATTCTGCACTCTCACATCCAAATGCCCCCTCCCTTCTGAGACCCAGTGTGCATAAACCACCTTTAGTGTTCACTAGGGTTGAGCGACTTTTACTTTTTCAGGATGGAGTCGGGTTTCGCGAAACCCGACTTTGTCAAAAGTCGGGTCGGGTGAAATCGGCCGATCATTGCGAAAAGTCGGGGGCCGACTGAAACACGAAACCCAATGCAAGTCAATGGGGAATAAAAGTCGGCAGTGAGTGGAGGACAGG
Organism: Ranitomeya variabilis; assembly: GCF_051348905.1. NCBI lineage: Eukaryota > Metazoa > Chordata > Amphibia > Anura > Dendrobatidae > Ranitomeya > Ranitomeya variabilis. Next base: position 1,071,438,666 of record NC_135232.1, on the reverse strand, counting down.
AAAACACCTACAGAGCCCATTTTAATGTCAAAAACATCAATTATTGTTACTTAAGCTTGTCAATCTTAATTAACCTTATAATAATAGTTAGGTTTTGAAAATTGGGGGTCATTTGGAGTTGTGGGGGGGGGGAGGGCTGGCTCAATTTTTTCTTGGGCCCAGGAAATGTGGAATACGTCACGGCGGTGGAGCAGGGAGAGGTAAGTATTTCAACTTTGCAAGTGCTGTGATCCAGAGCAAGCAGGGGGCCCACTCGTTCGCATTGGCACTGGCACAGGGCCCCTCAAAGTACGGCGTTGTGTTTGACGGCGGGGGTGCCTCCCACCGGCAGTGACACTTTTGCGTACTATGACGGGCCCTGTGACAGTGACGTCGCCAACGAGTATGCCCCCCCACCTGATGAAGGAACCTGCACTTTCATATGCACCTTCCTCTTTGTCCCTGTGTAAGGTGGTATAACATGCGGGAAGGGGAACCTTACTTTCAGCAGGGTCAGATTCTGGCTGTGTAGAGTGCAAGGGGAATGTAGTGGTCTGGGTTAATGTACCAGCAGACCTATCAAGCAGTGGCTGGGTAATAGGCAGGATGAGGAGGAAACACAGATATAGGCCCAAAATAAAAAAGGAGGCTAAAAGCAGAAAAAAATTGGTAACATGAGTAAACAGGCAGCATTGCTTTGTTCAATGGAGGACAACAACAAGCAGCAGCAGACTGTTATGATCCTAGTGGCAAGGATCGCAAGTAGGACTAGCTAAGTAACTAAACAGACTACAAACTCTGGGGAAGTGGTAACTGAATTGACCGCAACCTGATCCTATCCGCAAACAACTATAGGTAGCCGTGGAACGTTACCTGAAAATCCTGGACGTCTCTTCACGGCCTGAGAAACTGACTATTCCTAGAGGGAACGAAAGTCCTCACTTGCCTCAGTGAAATGACCCCAAAGATATAGAATAGCCCCCCACAAATATTAACGGTGAGTTAAGGGGAAAGCACAAACGCAGAGATGAAATTAGATTTAGCAAATGAGGCCCGCTAACACTAGAAAGCAGAAAATAGAAAGGGAACTGTGCGGTCAATTAAAAACCCTATTCAAAATATCCACGCAGAGATTGCTCGAGCCCCCGCACCAACTAACGGTGCGGGGGAAGCAACTCTGTACCCCAGAGCAAACCAGCAGCAAGAAATCACATATTAGCAAGCTGGACTAAACTCATCATACACAGAAATCATATTGCAGACTGATGAGCAAAAAATAATTAAACAGAACTTAGCTTCTCCTGAAGAGACTGAAACCGAAGATAATCAGGAGTAATCAGAATAGCACTGAATACATTGACAGCTGGCAACAAGTGGAAGTGAAACAGAGCTAAATAGGAAACTCCCAAGTGAATAATGAGGCAGCTGATCAGCCACAGACCCGCAGGATAACAAACAAAGCCACCAGGGGGAGCCCAAAACAAAAGTCACACAATACCACCTGTGACCACAAGAGGGAGCCTGAAAACAGAGTTCACAATAGTACCCCCCTCTTGAGGAGGGGTCACCGAACCCTCATCAAAACCCCAGGGCGATCAGGGTGAGCCACATGGAAGGCACGAACCAAATCGGCCGCATGAACATCAGAGGCGACAACCCAGGAATTATCCTCCTGACCATAGCCCTTCCATTTAACCAAATACTGAAGCCTCCATCTAGAAATACGAGAATCCAAGATCTTCTCCACCACGTATTCCAATTCTCCCTCAACCAGCACAGGGGCAGGAGGCTCAACCGGAGGACCCACAGGCACCACATACCTCCGCAACAACGACCGATGAAACACATTATGAATAGCAAACGATGCTGGGAGGTCCAAACAAAATGAGACAGGGTTAAGGACTTCCAAAATCTTATAAGGACCGATAAACTGAGGCTTGAACTTAGGAGAGGAGACCTTCATAGGAACAAAGCGAGAAGACAACCACACCAAGTCCCCAACGCAAAGTCGGGGATCCACACAGCGACGGCGGTTGGCAAAGCGCTGAGCCTTCTCTTGTGACAGCTTCAAATTGTCCACAACATGATTCCAAATCTGATGCAACCTATCCACCACAACATCCACTCCAGGACAGTCAGAAGGCTCCACCTGACCCGAGGAAAAACGAGGATGAAACCCCGAATTACAAAAAAAAGGAGAAACCAAAGTAGCAGAACTAGCCCGATTATTAAGGGCAAACTCGGCCAATGGCAAAAAAGTCACCCAGTCATCCTGATCAGCAGAAACAAAATATCTCAAATAGGTTTCCAAGGTCTGATTAGTTCGCTCGGTTTGGCCATTCGTCTGAGGATGGAAGGCCGACGAAAAAGACAAATCAATGCCCATCTTAGCGCAAAAGGTCCGCCAAAATCTAGACACAAACTGGGATCCTCTGTCGGAAACAATATTTTCAGGGATCCCATGCAAACGAACCACATTTTGAAAAAACAGTGGAACCAACTCGGAGGAGGAAGGCAACTTAGGCAAGGGCACCAAATGGACCATCTTAGAAAAACGATCACACACCACCCAGATGACAGACATTCTCTGAGAGACAGGGAGATCCGAAATAAAATCCATGGAAATGTGCGTCCAAGGCCTCTTCGGGACAGGCAAAGGTAACAGCAAACCACTGGCACGAGAACAGCAAGGCTTAGCCCGAGCACAAATTCCACAAGACTGCACAAAGGAACGCACATCCCGCGACAAGGAAGGCCACCAAAAGGACCTGGCCACCAAATCTCTGGTACCAAATATTCCAGGATGGCCCACCAACACCAAAGAATGAACCTCGGAAATAACTCTGCTGGTCCATTTATCCGGGACAAACAGTCTCTCCGGTGGACAACGGTCAGGTCTATCCGCCTGAAACTCCTGCAGCACTCGTCGCAAATCTGGTGAGATGGCAGACAAAATCACCCCTTCTCTGAGAATACCAGCCGGCTCTGAATCTCCAGGAGAGTCAGGCACAAAACTCCTAGAAAGAGCACCAGCCTTTACATTCTTCGAACCAGGCAGGTACGAGACCACGAAATCAAAACGAGAGAAAAACAACGAACAACGAGCCTGTCTAGGATTCAGCTGCTTGGCCGACTCAAGATAAATCAGATTCTTGTGATCAGTCAAGACCACCACACGATGCTTAGCTCCGTCGAGCCAATGTCGCCACTCCTCAAATGCCCACTTCATAGCCAACAACTCCCGATTACCGACATCATAATTCCGCTCGGCAGGCGAAAACTTTCTTGAAAAGAAAGCACATGGCTTCATCACAGAGCCATCGGCGCTTCTCTGCGACAAAACAGCCCCCGCTCCAATCTCAGAAGCATCAACCTCGACCTGGAAAGGAAGAGAGACATCTGGCTGACATAAGACCGGAGCCGAAGAAAACCGGCGCTTCAGCTCCCGAAAGGCCTCCACAGCCGCAGGAGACCAGTTAGTAACATCAGAACCTTTCTTGGTCAAATCCGTCAAAGGCTTAACAACACCAGAAAAATTAGCAAAACCCAAGAACTTCTGAAGACTCTTAACAGATGTAGGCTGCGTCCAGTCATGAATAGCCTGAACCTTGACTGGGTCCATCTCAATAGTAGAAGGAGAAAAAATGAAACCCAAAAAAGAAACCTTCTGGACTTCAAAAAGACATTTTGAGCCCTTCACAAATAAAGCATTGGCACGCTGGACCTGAAACACCATCCTGACCTGCTTAACATGGGACTCCCAATCATCAGAAAAAAACAGAATATCATCCAGATACACAATCATAAATTTATCCAGATATTCGCGGAAGATGTCGTGCATAAAAGACTGAAAGACAGAAGGAGCGTTAGAAAGTCCAAAAGGCATCACCAAGTACTCAAAATGGCCTTCGGGCGTATTAAATGCAGTTTTCCATTCATCACCCTGCTTAATACGCACAAGGTTATACGCACCACGAAGATCTATCTTGGTGAACCAACTAGACCCCTTAATGCGAGCAAACAGATCAGATAACAATGGCAAAGGATATTGAAATTTGACCGTGATCTTATTTAGAAGGCGATAATCAATACAAGGTCTCAGAGAACCATCCTTCTTAGCCACAAAAAAGAACCCCGCACCAAGAGGGGAGGAGGAGGGGCGAATAAGTCCTTTCTCCAAAGACTCCTTTATATAACTCCGCATGGCAGCATGCTCCGGCACTGACAAATTGAAAAGTCGTCCCTTAGGAAACTTACTACCAGGAATCAAATTTTTAGCACAATCACAATCCCTATGAGGAGGTAGAGAACTGAGTTTGGGCTCATCAAATACATCCTGGTAGTCTGACAAAAACACAGGGATTTCAGAAGGAGTGGATGAAGCAATTGACACCACAGGAGCGTCGCCATGAATTCCCTGACAACCCCAACTTGACACAGACATTGCTTTCCAATCCAGGACTGGATTATGAGTCTGCAACCATGGCAGACCCAACACGACAACATCATGCAAATTATGCAGTACAAGAAAGCGAATCACCTCCTGATGAACAGGAGTCATGCACATGGTCACTTGTGTCCAGTACTGAGGTTTATTCGTAGCCAATGGCGTAGCATCAATTCCCCTTAGTGGAATAGGGAATTTTAAAGGCTCCAAAACAAAACCACAGCGCCTGGCAAATTACAAGTCCATCAGACTCAGGGCAGCACCTGAATCTACAAAAGCCATAACCGGGTAAGATGACAGGGAACAAATCAGGGTAACAGACAAAATGAACTTAGGCTGTAAAGTACCAATGGTGACAGATTTATCAACCTTTTTTTTGCGCTTGGAGCATGCTGAGATAACATGAGCTGAGTCACCACAGTAAAAGCACAACCCATTTTGCCGTCTATAATTTTGCCGTTCACTTCTGGTCAGAATTCTATCACATTGCATAGACTCAGGTGTCTGTTCAGAAGACACCGCCAAATGGTGCACAGGTTTGCGCTCCCGCAAACGCCGACCAATCTGAATGGCCAAAGTCATTGACTCATTCAGACCTGCAGGCGTAGGGAACCCCACCATGACATTCTTAATGGCCTCAGAAAGACCTTTTCTGAAATTTGCAGCCAGGGCACACTCATTCCACTGAGTAAGCACCGACCATTTCCGAAATTTCTGGCAGTACACCTCTGCTTCATCTTGCCCCTGAGAGAGGGCCAACAACGCTTTTTCAGCCTGGTTCTCAAGATTAGGTTCCTCATAGAGCAATCCAAGGGCCAGAAAAAACGCATCAACACTGAGCAATGCAGGATCCCCTGGCGCCAATGCGAAGGCCCAATCTTGAGGGTCCCCACGCAAGAAAGAAATTATAATTTTAACTTGCTGAACGGAATCACCAGAGGAACAAGGTTTCAAAGAAAGAAACAAATTTACAATTGTTCTTAAAATTCAGGAACCTAGATCTATCTCCAGAAAACAACTCCGGAATAGGTATTCTAGGCTCTGACATAGGACTGTGAACAACAAAATCCTGAATACTTTGTACCCTTCCAGCAAGATGATCTACACTGGAGGCCAAACTCTGAATATCCATATCAGCAGCTGAGTTCAGAGCCACACCAAGATTAAGAGGAGGAGAGGAGCTAGACACACAGCAGCTAGACACACGGCAAAAAAAAAAAAAAAAAATTCTCAAGGCTTCTTTTCTCCTGCTTCTGCCATGCAATTAACACTTTACGGGCTGGCTGTACTGTTATGATCCTAGTGGCAAGGATCGCAAGAAGGACTAGCTAAGTAACTAAACAGACTACAAACTCTGGGGAAGTGGTAACTGAATTGACCGCAACCTGATCCTATCCGCAAACAACTATAGGTAGCCGTGGAACGTTACCTGAAAATCCTGGACGTCTCTTCACGGCCTGAGAAACTGACTATTCCTAGAGGGAACGAAAGTCCTCACTTGCCTCAGTGAAATGACCCCAAAGATATAGAATAGCCCCCCACAAATATTAACGGTGAGTTAAGGGGAAAGCACAAACGCAGAGATGAAATTAGATTTAGCAAATGAGGCCCGCTAACACTAGAAAGCAGAAAATAGAAAGGGAACTGTGCGGTCAATTAAAAACCCTATTCAAAATATCCACGCAGAGATTGCTCGAGCCCCCGCACCAACTAACGGTGCGGGGGAAGCAACTCTGTACCCCAGAGCAAACCAGCAGCAAGAAATCACATATTAGCAAGCTGGACTAAACTCATCATACACAGAAATCATATTGCAGACTGATGAGCAAAAAATAATTAAACAGAACTTAGCTTCTCCTGAAGAGACTGAAACCAAAGATAATCAGGAGTAATCAGAATAGCACTGAATACATTGACAGCCGGCAACAAGTGGAAGTGAAACAGAGCTAAATAGGAAACTCCCAAGTGAATAGCGAGGCAGCTGATCAGCCACAGACCCACAGGATAACAAACAAAGCCACCAGGGGGAGCCCAAAACAAAAGTCACACAATACCACCTGTGACCACAAGAGGGAGCCTGAAAACAGAGTTCACAACAGCAGACACTGTTCGTAGGGCCCAACCAAACTAGTAGGGCAAATACAGTTTCAAATTCTAAATACAGGCCGAAAGCCTGTAGATTGAAACTCAGCTTTGTTTCTTTGAGGAAACCAAGAGGCAGCAGCAGACGTCACTAGGCCCAAACCAAGAACCAGGCCAAATGCAGTTTCATATTGTTGATAGAGGCTGAAAGCCTGTAGATTGAAACTCAGCTTTGTTTCTTTGAGGAAACCAAGAGGCAGCAGCAGACGTCACTAGGCCCAAACCAAGAACCAGGCCAAATGCAGTTTCATATTGTTGATAGAGGCCGAAAGCCTGTAGATTGAAACTCAGCTTTGTTTCTTTGAGGTAACCAAGAGGCAGCAGCAGACGTCACTAGGCCCAAACCAAGAACCAGGCCAAATGCAGTTTCATATTGTTGATAGAGGCCGAAAGCCTGTAGATTGAAACTCATCTTTGTTTCTTTGAGGAAACCAAGAGGCAGCAGCAGACGTCACTAGGCCCAAACCAATAACCAGGCCAAATGCAGTTTCATATTGTTGATAGAGGCCGAAAGCCTGTATATTCAAACTCAGCTTTGTTTAGTAGAGGTAGAGTGGGCGCACCCACCTGCCCAGGCAAACAGCACTTCCACGGGTGCTTGCGCCAAGTGGTGACCACGGTCCTGTGGGGGGAGTCAGCCCATTTAGGGAGGTATAAAAATGACCTATGGTGGACATTCAGCAGCTGCAAATGGAGGAATTGGCAAAGTCAGTAAGAGGAGGGCAAAAGCGAGTCATTTATCACCCAAGCTACGTGTCAGCAGGGGAAGGTGGGGCAAAAGAATTGGCAATCCATGATTGGTTCATTTTAATGAAGGTTAGATCACCTACATTTTGGGTAGCCAGACGTGTCCTTTTTTCAGTCAGTATTGAACCAGCAGCACTGAAGACTCTTTCTGAAAGCACACTGGCAGCAGGGCAAGCGAGCTCCTGTAATGCATATTCTGCCAATTCGGGCCAGGTGTCTAGTTTAGATGCCCAGTAATCAAAGGGGAATGACCTGTGAGGGAGAACATCGATAAGGGATGAAAAATAGTTTGTAAACATACTGGACAAATGCTGTCTCCTGTCACTTTGAATAGATGCAGCAGTCCCTGTTGTGTCAGCGGTCATTGAAAAATCACTCCACAACCTTGTCAGAAAACCCCTCTGTCCAACGCCACTTCTGATTTCGGCACCTCTAGCACCTCTGTCTTGTTGCCCCCTACGGCAAGTGTGAGGACCATCACTGCCTCTGTGTGCTGGGAATGCCTGAACCAAACGGTCTACAAGAGTTGCTTGTTTGGTAGCCAATATTTGCTCAAGGTTCTCATGTGGCATGATGTTTTGCATTTTCCCTTTATAGTGTGGATCCAGGAGGCAGGCCAACCAGTAATCGTCATCAGTCATCATTTTGACAATGCGGGGGTCCCTTTTTAGAATATGCAAGGCATACTCAGCCATGTGGGCCAATGTTCCTGGTGTCAATTCACTGGTCCTGCTGGGTTGAGGAGCACTTTCTTGGAAATCCACATCACAAGTGTCCCGCAAGAAACCTGTACCTGACCTTGCAACGCCAGCAGTTTCAAGTGGCCCATGAGAAGCATCCTCCTCCCATACATCTTCAACCGCCACCTCGTCCTGGACAGTTCCCTGACCAGACAATGGCTGACTGTCATCAAGGATTCGCTCCTCCTCGGCTGCAGACACAAGCTCCTTGATGTACGTCAAACTTTGCATCAGCAGACGAATAAGTGGGATGCTCATGCTTATGATGGCCTCATCTGCACTTGCCAGCCATGTGCATTCCTCGAAACACTGAAGGACTTGACAGAGGTCTTGTAGCTTGGACCACTGCACACCAGACATCTCCATGTCTGCCATCCAACTGCCTGCCCGTGTATGCGTATCCTCCCACAAATACATGACAGCACGCCTCTGTTCACACAGCCTCTGAACCATGTGCAGTGTGGAGTTCCACCTTGTTGCAACGTCGATAATTAGGCGGTGCTGTGGAAGATTGAGCGATCGCTGATGGTTCAGCATATGGCTGGAGTGTACGGGCGACCTGCGGATGTGAGAGCAAAGTCTTCGCACCTTCAGGAGCAGGGCTGGTAACTCCGGATAATTTTTAACAAAGCACTGCACCACCAGGTTCAAAGTGTGAGCCAGGCAAGGTATGTGTTTGAGTTGTGAAAGGGCTATGGCAGCCATAAAATTCCTTCCATTATCACTGACTACCTTGCCTGCCTCAAGATGTACACTGCCCAGCCATGACTGAGTTTCTTGCTGCAAGAACTCGGCCAGAACTTCCGCAGTGTGTCTGTTGTCACCCAAACACTTCATTTCAAACACGGCCTGCTGACGCTTCCCACTAGCTGTTCCGTAATGGGACACCTCGTGTGTAACACTGGCAGCTGCGGATGGAGTAGTCATGCAACAGCGCTCTGTGGATGAGCTTTTGCTTCTGGAGGAGGAGGAGGAGGAGATGGGGTGGCGAACGTCTACAGCCAACTGTTTCCTAGATCATGGGCTAGGCAGAACTGTCCCACAATTGCTGTCCCCTGTGGACCCTGCATCCACGACATTAACCCAGTGCGCCGTGATGGACACGTAACGTCCCTGGCCATGCCTACTGGTCCATGCATGTGTTGTGAGGTGCACCTTCCCACTGACAGACTGCCTCAGTGAATGGACAATGCGGTCTTTGACATGCTGGTGGAGAGCTGGGATGGCTTTTCTCGCAAAGAAGTGGCGACTGGGTAGGTCATAGCGTGGTACTGCATAGGCCATCAGGGCTTTGAAAGCTTCGCTTTCAACCAACCGGTAGGGCATCATCTCTAACGAGATAAGTCTCGCAATGTGGGCGTTCAAACCCTGTGTACGCGTATGACAGGATGAGTACTTTCGTTTCCTAACAAGAGTCTCTTCTAGGGTGAGCTGGACTAAAGAGCTGCCTATGGTGGAACTAGCGGTGGTGGTGGTTGTGGACATGGCAGATTGAGAGTGAGTTGGTGATGTTGGCCTACATACAGTGCTTCCTACCAATAACCTTCTGACTCCCTGACTGCTTTGGCCTAGCGACGATCCCTCCACATTTGCTGCTGGTGTCCTAACCGGTGGGCTTACAGTGAGGGAAGCAATGTTGCGGTGCTGACTACCTTCATTCAGACCTGGTGCACCAACGGTACGGGACGTTAGGTAGTTAGTCCAGGCTTGCAAGTGCATGCTGTTTAAATGTCTACGCATGCACGTTGTATTTAAATTGTTATGAATCTTCCCTCTGCTAAAGGTCTTTGAGCATTTTTTACAGATCACTTTTGACTGATCATTGGGATCTTGGTCAAAAAAATGCCACACTGCACTCTTCCTACTATGGAATTCCGTTTCAGGCATTGCACGCTGTGCAACTTTCACAGGATGGCCACGCTGTCCTAAAACTGTTTTTGTCAAACGTTTTTTGCCTGATACGGGCCTGCCAGATGACAGCTGTTGCGATGTAGATTGGTGCTGCTGTGGATAACCCTCCTCCGCTTCTGAGCTACTGGCAGCGCCACCCTCTTCCCCTAATGGCTGCCAATCTGGGTCAACAACTGGGTCATCTATCACCTCCTCCTCCTCAATGTCATGTGCACCTTCCTCAGTGTCACCGTGTAAGGTGCTATAGCTTTCGGGACAGGGCACCATAGTCTCATCAGGGTCAGATTCTGGCTCATCAAACTGCGAGGGCAATGTAGTGATCTGACTCAATGGAACAGCATCATAATCTAGCTGTGGCTTTGCATCACTGCATCACTGCACTCCATGTCCGATTCTTCTAGTAATGGGCAGGGTACAATTTCCCTTTCTAACCCAGGCACGGTATGTGTAAAGAGCTCCATGGAGTAACCTGTTGTGTCGCCTGACGCATCCTTCACTTTTGGTTTGGGAGAAGGACACAAGGAAACATCTTGTTCCTGACCGGGAGCATCCACTGACGACTGGTTGCTGTGACATTTTGAACTTTGGGAAGAGGAGGCCAAAGAGCTAGAGGCTGAGTCAGCAAGGAAAGCCAAACCTTTTTCCTGCTGCTCCGGCATTAAAAGCTGTTTTCCTACTCCCAGGTAAGGGAGCCTTCGAGGCCTTGTGTAGCCAGACGATGACGCAGGCTCAACACCTCCAGCCTTAGGTGCTACTGTGCTTTTGCCACTACCACCAGATGCAGCACCACCATCAGTACCAGGTGACAACCCCCGCCTATGGCCTCTTCCTCCAGACTTCCTCATTTTTTTGGGGGGGAGACACAGAATCACAACTCTGGCCCTGTGGTATAACAGTAAACTATGACCGTGGCAGAAAGTGGCTGCCTGATATATACGACACACTAGCAGTACAGCAGAATATACACTGTGTGCGAATTTTAATCTCCCTTTTTTTGGGGGGGAGACACAGAACCACAACTCTGGCCCAGTGGTATAACAGTAAACTATGAATTTGGCAGAAAGTGGCTGCCTGATATATACGACACACTAGCAGTACAGCAGAATATACACTGTGTGCGAATTTTAATCTCCCTTTTTTTGGGGGGAGACACAGAACCATAACTCTGGCCCAGTGGTATAACAGTAAACTATGAATGTGGCAGAAAGTGGCTGCCTGATATATACGACACACTAGCAGTACAGCAGAATATACACTGTGTGCGAATTTTAATCTCCCTTTTTTTGGGGGGAGACACAGAACCACAACTCTGGCCCAGTGGTATAACACAACACTATGAACGTGCCAGAAAGTGGCTGGAATTATTATTTAAAAAAAAAAAAAAGTAACAAGCTCCCTACAATGAGCTCAGGACAAGTATGGCAGCAATAAAAAGGACTGCTGAACACAAAAATGTGGACAAATAAGCAAGATAGGTAACTGTGCTGAAAGGAGCAACAGGAATTTTGCTTTTAAAAAAGCAGTTGGTTTGCACAGCACCGTGCACACAGCTATGCAGCTGCTGCACTAAAATACGACCTCCACTGTCCCTGCACAAAAAGGTGGTGTGGGACAGTGAAAATCGCTCCAGCACAAGCGGTTTGGGGGTTTATATTTCCTCCCTAACTCTGTCCCTGCTTCTGACTAACTGCAGCAACACCTCTCCCTATGCTCAGATCGGCAGAAGTAAGATGGCGGTCGGCGTGCACGCCCCTTTATAGCCCCTGTGACGCCGCAGACAGCAAGTCAATCACTGCCATGCCCTTCTGTAAGATGGTGGGGACCGAGACCTATGTCATCACGCTGCCCACACTCTGCGTCCTCCTTCATTGGATGAAAAACGGTGGTGACAGCGTCATATGAAACGCGACTTTGGCGCTCTGATCGTGTACCACATGGCCGATCCCACACTAGGATCGGTTCGGGTTTCATGAAACCCGACTTTGCCTAAAAGTCGCCGATTTATGAAAATGACCGATCCGTTTCGCTCAACCCTAGTGTTCACATCTGACAGGGGTATAATTTCCAAAATGGGGTCACTTGAGGGAGTGGGGGATTCTGCTCTCTAGCACTTAGGGGGCTCTGTATATGAGTCCGCAAACTATTCTAGGAAAATCTGTGCTCCAGGAGGCAAATAACACTCCATCCCTACCGAGATTCTCCGTATGGCTGAAAAGTACTGTACAGCCACATATGATGTATTTCTATATTCAGCAGAAATTGGGGGACAAATTTTGCTGCCAATTTTACCCATTTTTTGTGTGAATTTTTTTTTAAAATCTGGGGCTAAAATAAAATTTTTGTGGTAAAAATGTAATTATTTTTTCTTCAGTGTCCAATGGTATAAAATTCTGCTACACACCCTCGGTATCAATATGATCATAACACTCCTAGGTTAATTCATTGAGAGGTGCAGTTTGAAAACTGATCTAATGCATGGGGTGTTCTACTGTTCTGGCACCTCAGGGGCTCTCCCAGTGGGTCATGGCACCCTCAAACCATAATAGTAAAATCTGCAGTATAATATGGGGCTCCTTACCTTTTGAGTTTTGCACTGTGTCTCAAAAGTAGTTTTCACTCACACATGCGGTATTGGCACACTCAGGAGAAATTCCACAATAAATTCTGTGGTCCATTTTCTCCTGTTACCCTTGAAAAAAATAAAAAAATGGGGGCTAAAAGAATAATTTAGCTGGAAAAATTTGTTTTTTTGGTAATTTTCTTAGCTCTGTTTTAAACTTCTGAAAAGCATCTGGTGGTTCAAGATGCTCACCACACATCTAGATAAGTTCCTTGAGGGTATAGTTTCCAAAATGGTATCACTTGTGGGGAGTTTCCACTGTTTAAGCACATCAGGGGCCCTCCAAAATTGACATGGCATCTGCTCTCGATTCCAGGCAATATTGTGCTAAAAAGTCAAACTTTTCTCCTTCCCTTCCGGGTCCTGTCATGAGCCCAAACAGTGGTCTTCCTCCACACATGGGGTATCGGCATACTCAGGAGAAATTGCACAACAATTTTTGTGGTGCGCTTTTTCCTGCTACTGTTAAAGTAAAATTTGGTGCTAAAATATGATTTTGTGAAAAAAATTTGATTTTTAATTTTCAGAGCTCTACGTTATAAACTTATATGAAGCACCTGGGGGCTCAAGGTGCTCACCAAACATCTAGAAAACTTCCTTTAGGGGTTTAGTTTCAAAAATGGGGTCACTTGTGGGGGGTTTCCGCTGTTTAGGCACATCAGGTGCTCTCCAAATGCAACTGGAGCGCCCCCACATAAGGGCAATGGGGTACTGGGTACCGGTCCCTCGGTTCGGGGGATGTCACGGTGGCCCGACCCGGTCCGTGGCCCTTTGAGGGACGTCCAAAAAAAGGGAAAGTTTATATAATGTTCGTGACGCCACCTGTGGTATTCGGTCAGGATGACCGACGCTGCTTAGGGGTCCGATGGGGTGATGTTTTGGCAGCTAGATGGTATACCTTCCCACAGGTGAAGTGTATCCCCAGGGCTTCCCAGAAGTGTCGATGGTGATGGTGGATGTTGTAAGGCGCAGTGAATAACGAGGACACAAGGGTGCAGTCTCTTTACCTTTTACTGAAGACTCCAGCATCCACAGCCCAGGGTACGGACCACAGGGCAGGCAGAGTCCAGCTGGTCTGAAGGCAAATCCAGAGTCCCCTTATCCAGGTGGAAATCAGTAGACTTCCTCTAGCGCCTGTGTGTTGTAGTACCTCCCTGCTGAGCTTCTCGGTAAGGTCCTCACAACTGTTGCAGATGTTCTACATGTTATTTCTCTCTCTGTCCCCCAGATGGTATGGATAGGACAAACCCATATGACTGATGGCCTGAGGCTTTTTACAGGGACCCTAGAGACGCCCCGGCCCCCACAAGTTGCCACCATGCCTCCTGGGTATATGGTCAGGCAGCCAATGTGGAATTGACTGTCCTGCCAGTCTCTGAAGCAAGGCTTGGAGACGATTGCTTCCTCAGTGTTCTGGCTACTGGCTTCTGCGCCTCAGAAGGAGGCAGCCTTTTACAGGGCAGAACTCCTTCTGGTTTTTTTCTCCTATTGCTATGACTTAGTTTCTCACCCGCTACAATACAATTCTCTTCATGTCCTTTCTTAGGATGCTGCCGCACGTGGGGCAGGCGCAGCTCCGTGGCCTTCTATCTAGGCCTCTGACAGGATCCCACCCCTGTCAGGGACCTCTCTGTCTGCAGCTCTGTGATGTTCCTCCTTCCCCTCTGTCTGCCTGACAGGAACTGACTCGATGTTACCTGGGCGAAGCCCAGTCAGCCTCTGACTCACAGTATGCTGCCTGGGTGAAGCCCAGTCAGCTTCTGACTAACTTTCTATCCAAACCACCAGTTTTACCTAATTGTGAGGAGAGCCCTAGTAGATAGGAGCAAGGCTCCCCCTGGCGATGTGGAGTGTGAAGTGTGGTCTATGGTTTGTGATACCTGGTAGGAAGATCTCCTTTATTGCCATCAGACGTAATATCACACCCCCTGGTGGAAGAACAACATTACTGCAACGACCAGGACTCTAGGGCGCTGCACAACATGGCATCTGTTCTCTATTTCAGCCTACTTTGCATTGAAAACATGAATATAGATTACCAATATCCAACACTAGTGTATGTAAACCTCAAAAATAGCATAAATTCAACAAATTCTCAATATGGAAAAGAGAAAAACCGAGGCATTTGGCCCCCATATGGAAGAAGCCTGGTAGGCGAAAAGGCACTGTTGGGGTGGCGGCACGGGCACAACATGTGCATTTTCTGACATAGCATGTAAGTTAGATCCATCTGATATAGATCTAACTAGGTTTGAGCAATTGTAAATAGGTCTTTAATGCTGTGATATGTAATCAGTACATTTTTTATTTGGACTTAGGTTCACTAACTAAAAAGTACACAATTTTTCTTTAAAAGTGATCAATAGATCTATTTATGGCCATTGATCTTTAGCACTTTGCACTTTTTTTTAACATTTTTCACAATCTGGATCTTAGTTCAAATGGTTCATGACTATCTCTTTACTTTATCCTATGTAATTGTTTGTTGCTGGTATTTTATATATTTTGGACTGTTATAGGTCTGCAGCAAGTTTTTACATTTTACTGCAATTAGCATAGGATATTCATTTTTATTCATCAGGGAGAGATTTTAAAGTCATAATTATATCAGAATATTTTCATGGTTCAGATGCTATGCAGTAGCCTCATTTTTCATTTCATTTTCTGCCCTCTGCTGCTTGTTTTTAATGTAGTTTCCCACTGTATGCATTGAATCCATTGGTCAATCAAATTTTATGTAAAAACAATTTTTTCTAATAAAATATTGGACTTTTTATTATCTTATGAATGCCTCGGTTTTTCTCTTTTCCATATTGAGAATTTGTTGAATTTATTGAAAACATGAAGCGGTGCTCCTTCCCTTACGAGCCCTGCTGTACGCTCAAACAGTGGTCTTCCTCCACACATGGGGTATTGACGTACTCAGGGGAAATTGCACAACACATTTCAACTTTTCACTCTTATAACTTCCTAACAAAAAGAACTATGTTTCAAAAATTATGCTACTGTAAAGTAGACATGTGTGAAATGTTATTTATTAACTATTTTGTGTGACATAATGCTCTGATTTAGGGGCATAAAACTTAAAATTGTGACTATTGTGAAATTTTCAAAATTTATACCAAATTTAATTTTTTTTTCACAAGTAAACACAAGAAATTTTGAAAAAAATGTAAAACTATCATAAAGTACAATATGTCTCAAAAAAGTAATCTCTGAATCAGTGGGATCCATTGAAGCATTCCAGGGTTATAACCACATAAAGCGATAGTGGTCAGATTTCAAAATTAAGGCCTGGTCATTAACCTACAAAGTGGCTTGGTCGTGAACAATACTATTATGTGTGCAAATAAACATTCAGTTTAAGGCCGGGGTCACACTTGCGAGTGTGATGCGAGAAACTCACGCGAGTCTCTCACATCAATACCCAACACTGCCGCCGGCACTCAGATCATAGTGTGCGGCTGCATGTATTTCTATGCAGCCGCACGTTCAGGTCCGAGTGCCGGCGGCAGTGTCGGGTATTGATGCGGGAGTCTCTCGTGAGTTTCTCGCATCACACTCGCAAATGTGACCCCGGCCTTAAGATCATACTCTGTATATGAAAGAATCTTTATTGAACAATTGACAAGGCAAATTTTGAAAGATGAAGAGGAAAAATGTCAAGCAAAAGCATAAGCCACTTAAGGAACCTTCAAAAATAAATGCATCTACATCCAATTTATGTAAAGTATATGCGCACAAAATGAAAACCCATAAGAAAAATGATGAAGGAAATGTAATCAATAGTATCAAACAGTACGGATCAATTGCATTATCAGCAATATTTTGTGGAACATATCCTACAAATAAAGTCAGAATGCATACTGTAGCCCTAATATCAAATTATTAAATATAGGAACCTCACAAAGATTTGGCTCAAGGAAATTGTAAAAAGATAATGAAAATAGCATAAAGGTAAGTAGACCATTATTAAAATAGTACCAAAGTGGAAGGTACTAATGGGCTAAATTAAGTGTGCAACAATCACAGGAGCATGATAACTGATTCACAGTTATTCTAGTGATGCAGTGTGAACATAATAGATGTACAGAGCAAGGGTAAAAAGCTCTATGTCTAAATTACAGAGCACAGCAAATGTTGAGGGCAATAAAAGAAGACCAAGGTTGGTGTGAAATTCAAAAAAGAAAACCATTAATCAATCAACAATAATAATAATAATAATAATAAAGAGGCAATATAAGCACATATATAATACATGCCCTGTTTATTAGTTGATAACTGTTGTGTAGCTGAAAAAGGATTATAGAAAAATATCTGAGTTGGTATAAGAATGAGGAGATACAAAACCTATGTGGCAGCCAGAGAAGAACATCTGAATCAAATTTGGCGTGCAGCGTCCTCTGAGGGATGATGTGAGTGTATATAGTATGCACTGATTATTTATGTTAGAACTCACCAATCAGTGGCAGCACTAATCGGCTCTTATGTCCCCAGCACATGGAGCCAGGAGTCCATGAGTCAGTATCTGACATCACCTCTGCCTTCTCACACCAGACACAACAGGGGAGAGGCAAGGCCGGAAAGACACATTGCCATGGAGAGTGGAAAAGGTGCAAGCGGCAAGTATATGTATTGAGACATTATCCCACCCTGCCTGCTGGCACAGGTTCACTAAATAACTCACGTGTAGAAAGTAAAACCTGGAACAAGATACGAGGGGAAGACAGACACAAGTTAAGAAAGATAGAAATAAATAGCAATAGGAGATAGAAATGATGGGCATCACTATACACAACGCAAATAAAAAAAGTGCAAAAGAAAAACATGGAGGGCACTACATTTTATAATATGAATAGTCCTCCAGTGAGGATAATGCACATGAAGACAATATTAGCAAAATATGGTAAAGTTGACAGCATTATAGTAATAATAAAAATATATATGCATAATACATACATATACACTCACCGGCCACTTTATTAGGTACACCTGTCCAACTTCTTGTTAACACTTAATTTCTAATCAGCCAATCACATGGCGGCAACTCAGTGCATTTAGGCATGTAGACATGGTCAAGACAATCTCCTGCAGTTCAAACCGAGCATCAGTATGGGGAAGAAAGGTGATTTGAGTGCCTTTGAACGTGGCATGGTTGTTGGTGCCAGAAGGGCTGGTCTGAGTATTTCAGAAACTGCTGATCTACTGGGATTTTCACGCACAACCATCTCTAGGGTTTACAGAGAATGGTCCGAAAAAGAAAAAAAATCCAGTGAGCGGCAGTTCTGTGGGCGGAAATGCCTTGTTGATGCCAGAGGTCAGAGGAGAATGGGCAGACTGGTTCGAGCTGATAGAAAGGCAACAGTGACTCAAATCGCCACCCGTTACAACCAAGGTAGGCCTAAGAGCATCTCTGAACGCACAGTGCGTCGAACTTTGAGGCAGGTGGGCTACAGCAGCAGAAGACCACACCGGGTACCACTCCTTTCAGCTAAGAACAGGAAACTGAGGCTACAATTTGTACAAGCTCATCGAAATTGGACAGTAGAAGATTGGAAAAACGTTGCTTGGTCTGATGAGTCTCGATTTCTGCTGCGACATTCGGATGGTAGGGTCAGAATTTGGCGTAAACAACATGAAAGCATGGATCCATCCTGCCTTGTATGGAGCATCTTTGGGATGTGCAGCCGACAAATCTGCGGCAACTGTGTGATGCCATCATGTCAATATGGACCAAAATCTCTGAGGAATGCTTCCAGCACCTTGTTGAATCTATGCCACGAAGAATTGAGGCAGTTCTGAAGGCAAAAGGGGGTCCAACCCGTTACTAGCATGGTGTACCTAATAAAGTGGCCGGTGAGTGTATATCTATATCTATATATCTACATCTATCTATATATATATATTATAGACCAAAAGTTTGGACACACCTTCTCATTTAAAGATTTTTCTGTATTTTCATGATTATGAAAAATTGTGAATTCACACTGAAGGCATCAAAACTATGAATTAACACATGTGGAATTATATACTTGACAAAAAAGTTATGTCAGTTGTGTTGAGCAGAAGTCTAGTGGATACACAGCTGATAGTCCTACTTAATAGACTGTAAGAATTTGTATTATGGCCAGAAAAAAGCAGCTAAGTAAAGAAAAATGAGTGGCCATCATTACTTTAAGAAATGAAGGTCAGTCAGTCAGAAAAATTGGGAAAACTTTGAAAGTGTCCCCAAGTGCAGTTGCAAAAACCATCAAGCGTTACAAAGAAACTGGCTCACATGGGGACCGCCCCAGGAAAAAAAAACCAAGAGTCACCTCTGCTTCTGAGGATAAGTTTATCCGAGTCACCAGCCTCAGAAATCGCAGGTTAACAGCAGCTCAGATTAGAGACCAGGTCAATGCCACACAGAGTTCTAGCAGCAGACACATCTCTACAACAACTGTTAAGAGGAGACTTTGCGCAGCAGGCCTTCATGGTAAAATAGCTGCTAGGAAACCATTGCTAAAGACAGACAACAAGCAGAAGAGACTTGTTTGGGCTAAAGAACACAAGGAGTGGACATTAGACCAGTGGAAATCTGTGCTTTGGTCTGACGAGTCCAAATTTGAGATCTTTGGTTCCAACCACCATGTCTTTGTGCAGCACAGAAAAGGTGAATGAATAGACTCTACATGCCTGGTTCCCACCGTGAAGCATGGAGGAGGAGGTGATGTGACGGTGTGGGGGTGCTTTGCTGGTGACACTGTTGGGGATTTACTCAAAATTGAAGGCATACTGAACCAGCATGGCTACCACAGCATCCATCTTGCAGCGGCATGCTATTCCATTCAGTTTGCATTTAGCTGGACGATAATTTATTTTTCAACAGGACAATGACCCCAAACACACCTCCAGGCTGTGTAAGGGCTACTTGACCAAGAAGGAGAGTGATGGGTTGATACGCCAGATGACCTGGCCTCCACAGTCACCAGACCTGAACCAAATGGAGATGCTTTGGGGTGAGCTGGACCGCATAGTGAAGGCAAAAGGGCCAACAAGTGCTAAGCATCTCTGGGAACTCCTTCAAGATTGTTGGAAGATCATTCCCGGTGACTACCTCTTGAAGCTCATCAAGAGAATGTCAAGAGTGTGCAAAGCAGTCATCAAAGCAAAAGGTGGCTACTTTGAAGAACCTAGAATATAAGACATAATTTCAGTTGTTTCACACTTTTTTGTTAAGTATATAATTCCACATGTGTTAATTCATATTTGATGCCTTCAGTGTGAATATACAGTTTTCATAGTCATGAAAATACAGAAACAGTTTTAAATGAGAAGGTGTGTCCAAACTTTTGGTCTGTACCATATATATGTATATATATATATATATATATATATATATATATATATATATATATATATATATATATATTTGTTACGAGGTTGTAATTACACCAGTGTTACATACCATAAGGTGTATAAGTCCTATAAGAGGACAAATGAATCAAGGAGTTATTCTAAGATGTTATAGAGCAAAAAATATCACCTTATAAAATAAGAAAATGTGAAAGCATGGACATAGATGAAAATATTGATGCATAAACATGAGCATGAACCATAAAAATCAGAGTCAGAGGGCATAAAAATAAAAACATACAGGCAGAGCACAAAACAGCTGATGAGGCAACCTCATCAAGCAGACCTCCAGAAGATGTGTTTGCTGGGAGAAGATAAGCGCTTATAGAGAAAAAGATTCAAGTAAATTTTATAAAAGACAAGAAGGAATCTAATATAGATTAAGTTGAGAGCACAGTTTGGGAGGGCCATATATAGTGTGAGGGTACAGCACGGTGAGCAGAATATAGTGTGAGGGAACAGTATGGTGGGCAAGATATAGTGTGAGAGCACAGTATGGGTGCAGTATATTGTGTGATAACATAGAATTAGTGGGACAGTATATTATTTGATAGCAGGGGCAGTACTTTATCTCTGGTAGTGTTCAATTTTTGAATTGCTGTCCCTTTATTTTTAATTTTACTAATAGGACTACCATGTGTTGATTAAAATAGATGAATGGGGGCAAAATAATTTTTATTTCTATGCATGAGCTTAAGCACTGAGCTAGTTTTTAATTCCCAATATTCATACCAGATACCGTATGCTGTATTATTTTTTAATCACACACATACACTCACTGGCCACTTTATTAGGTACACCTGTCCAACTTCTTGTTAACACTTAATTTCTAATCAGCCAATCACATGGCGGCAACTCAGTGCATTTAGGCATGTAGACATGGTCAAGACAATCTCCTGCAGTTCAAACCGAGCATCAGTATGGGGAAGAAAGGTGATTTCAGTGCCTTTGAACGTGGCATGGTTGTTGGTGCCAGAAGGGCTGGTCTGAGTATTTCAGAAACTGCTGATCTACTGGGATTTTCACGCACAACCATCTCTAGGGTTTACAGAGAATGGTCTGAAAAAGAAAAAAAATCCAGTGAGCGGCAGTTCTGTGGGCGGAAATGCCTTGTTGATGCCAGAGGTCAGAGCAGAATGGGCAGACTGGTTCGAGCTGATAGAAAGGCAACAGTGACTCAAATCGCCACCCGTTACAACCAAGGTAGGCCTAAGAGCATCTCTGAACGCACAGTGCGTCGAACTTTGAGGCAGATGGGCTACAGCAGCAGAAGACCACACCAGGTACCACTCCTTTCAGCTAAGAACAGGAAACTGAGGCTACAATTTGTACAAGCTCATCGAAATTGGACAGTAGAAGATTGGAAAAACGTTGCTTGGTCTGATGAGTCTCGATTTCTGCTGCGACATTCGGATGGTAGGGTCAGAATTTGGCGTAAACAACATGAAAGCATGGATCCATCCTGCCTTGTATGGAGCATCTTTGGGATGTGCAGCCGACAAATCTGTGGCAACTGTGTGATGCCATCATGTCAATATGGACCAAAATCTCTGAGGAATGCTTCCAGCACCTTGTTGAATCTATGCCACGAAGAATTGAGGCAGTTCTGAAGGCAAAAGGGGGTCCAACCCGTTACTAGCATGGTGTACCTAATAAAGTGGCCGGTGAGTGTATATATATCCCATCAGAATAGATGAAGTTCTCAAACGTAAAATTGAGTGACTGTCATTTTATGACTAAACTTTACTATGGGTTTATAGATGACTAAGTTGTCAAAAGGAACTTTAGCTCTCCCTTATTTTAAATTAGCCATACCTCAAATATATTGTTAAAACACTTAGGAATAGGTGTGCTGTACTTTGCTCCGACGCACAATTCCAAATGATTTATTCACCCTTTTATGGTTTTCTAGCTAAGCAGATATTGGCCATAAATAAAGACACTGTTTTATTTTTCTTTATGGTTTAAAACCTTTTATAGCAGTAGACATAAATATACATTTAATGTTTTTAGGCACACATTTATCGAAGGAAGAATATATTATAAAAATGCTCAAGACAAGGTCAAATAAAAAAAAATCCAGTTTTAGATAATCCAAAGTAAGCAGCTTTCATGTTTTCAAAGTGTGTGCTACGAAAAGAAAGGAAAAGTGATACAAAGAACACAAAGTGTGAGATCTAATATCAGAAAGGTATAGATGCCTTGTGGTTACACTTTGACTGGCTCTAGCTGCTTGTAACAATGGTCATCTCTCCCACAGCATTTTAATCATGTACTATTATTTATGAATGACTACAGCAATAGTGTTCTGTCAGGCAGTCATCTTTTCCATTACTCTAGCCTCTCCTGGCCATTTTATGATCATCTGTGAAATCAACTGTGTCTGAGAGAAAGTTGTCTGCAGTAAATTTATTTATTGAAAAGTGTAGGCAAGTCGCTTTGAAAGAGAAAGATGAGCACATAAAACAGGATCAATTTAAAGAAAAGAAAAAAAACAGCCTTAGCATCTGGTGCACTTTCTTTTAATAAAAATGATACCATTTCTTAAGATTCTACAAATAAAGAAGCAAGTAGATGAACTGAACATTGTTCAAGAAGTCAAAGCGTGACATGCAGTAATGAGAATTTAATGCCAAATCATATCAGTGCACCATTTCTTTGGTATAGATCTCCTTTTCTTCTTTCATTGTTTTACATGCTGTTATGGATATGACAAACCAAGCTATAATCTTTATCATTAATTGCTACTATTTTATATTGAATTTTATGTTTAGTTTTTAATACTGCCACATTTTAAAGTGTGGTTAAAGGGAACCTGTCAGCAGATTTTTTTCCGCTATAAGTTACGGCCACTGCCTTTCAGGGCTCATCTACAGCATTCTATAATGTTGTAGATAAACTCCCGGTCCGACCTGCAAGTGAAGAAAAATAACTTATATTATACTCACCCGGGGGGGGGGGCGGTCCGGTCCAATTGGTGTCACAGGTCCGGGTTCGGCGCCTCCCATCTTCTTGCGATGCCGCTCTCCTGCTTCTTCCTCACTCCCCAGCATCGGCGCTCCTGTGCAGGCGTACTTCTCTGCCCTGTTGAGGGCAAACCAGAGTACTGCAGTGCGCAGGCACTGGGAAAGGTCAGAGAGACCCATCACCTGCACACTGCAGTACTTTGCTCTGCCCTTAACAGGGCAAATCAGTATGCCAGCGCCGCAGTGCTGATGCCGGGGAGCAAGGAAGAAGCAGGAGTGTAGCGTCGCAAGAGGATGGGAGGCGCTGGACCCAGACGGGCGACACCCATCGGACAGGACCACCCCCAGGTGAGTATAATATAACTTATTTTTCTTCACTTGCAGGTCAGACCGTGGGCTTATCTACAGCATTATAGAATTCTGTATATAAGCCCTGAGAGGCAGTGGCCGCATCTTATAGGCGCAAAATCTTCTGACAGGTTCGCTTTAAAAAATAAAGGGGATGCAAGCTATACAACTATATGAAAATTTTATGTTAAAGAGTAACCGTCATTTTAATTTTTACTAACTAAATCAATAGTACACATGACAATACACATGAAAATTAGCAGCTTTGTATTATTTATTTTCAAAGAAAATTTATTATTTTTCCTTATGATCTTTTATTCTTAATTTAAGGATATCTGTATCTGATTCTGTTTTCATTGAAGAACATTTTCCCATTACTGAGATGAGCTATGGCAATTGGAGCTCATAAAGTTCTATAGAGAGAAGTGGAGCTGGGAGGAACTAGTGGCAGAAGCAGATATTCAGTTGTAAGTTCTCCTGAAATGAAATTTACAGTTCTTCATGGAACTATGAACATTAACTGTCATTTACTGTCTCAGTAATGGAAAAAAATCTATCTTCACTGAAGGACGATTTTACCCGTGAATCGAGAAATCTGAGAATGAAAGATCAGTCCAGTAGGAGATAAAAAAGCAAATTTCTCTATTATAACACATAACAATGTTTCTTATTTATATTTTTTCTATTGACTAATTTAAAAAAATTACCATGTGAACTACTGTTTGATGAAATAATTCTGCTTCCTGCTCATCAGAGAGAACTCATTTAATTTAGTTATTTTGGCTATTTCAAGATGACAAGTGGAGTGTACTAAAGTGCAACTTTAATTTTATGATTATAAATCAATTTTTGTTAAGAATTTAGTTTTAAATATGAATGAGAATATTGGATCAGATTTGTCAATTGTCCAGAAATTCCTGGACAGTAGGTAAAAATAGGACACTATTTTCCCCTGTCTGTAAAAATAAATTAATGTGTCCTTGAATTTTTTGAAGCTGAAGAAGCTTGTACAGATTTATTATGACTTTAAATATCATCAATTGATAGTTCACAGAGAATTTTGGCTAATAGGATCACATCATTATTGTGAGGTGGTGTAGACAACAAGACATATAAAACTTAAAATCTTAGCGGAGTTGTCACCTTTCTAGAAAACTATTGCACAGGCTGCAGTAGCTTTAAAAAACAAATATCCATTTCCTTCCTTAAGACCAGCACTAGCTCTCCTTCATTGCCAAGTCTCTGCTGTTTGTCTGCAGCGCTGAATTCATGTGTTCACAGGTAGAGCCACTGATCTCACCAAATGGCTGCGGCATTTTCAACAGTGCCAACCAGTTATACGTCATTTCCAATGCGCCCGCCAGATATGATGTTGTGGCAATTTGCTTTAAAACACAAGCCGGACCATAGCTCATTAACAACTGCTCTGGAAGTATAATTTCACACTGCGCTGCAATGATTATACTACTCTAGTGGTCCCACACATATTAAAAAGTAATTATTCTATTATTCTGTGTTCAGTGCGCTGAACCCAGTTGAAGACTATGATCTGGTCTCTACATCAATCCCTATATCTAATATTTATTCCCTGCTTCTTCGTCTGTAAACATCTGTTCCTGTATTATTGGTTTTATTCTAGGAACTTATTTCTCTAGATGTTATGGCTTCTGCACTCTTAATACACTCTAATTTACGAGTAATGTTTACAATTGTATATACCTTCTTTTTGTTTTTCTTATGCTATTTTTATATTTCTCATAGTGAATGCTTTCAAAACGTCATACTGGACCACATAATTAAAGTATTTCATCTATATCAAGCATCTGAGAGTGCCAGATTTTTCTTCATATGAATACTCTTGTCTTGAAATGACATCAGAACATCAGACGCAAAAAAAGGAGAAAAAAAGAAGAAGTACCTGCACCACCGATGTGGTTAGGTGTAAGCCTCCTGGTAAAGTTCACTCCAGCTGGTCCGCTGACGTCGGGTGCTCAAGCCGTGAATGAAGACTCGCTGACGGTAATGTAGAAGAAAGATGCGGCCGCACTCTCCGGTCTTTAAAACAGGTAACTTTATTGTACACACATATCTTCACGGCATGGGTGTGTATATACAAGAATGGAAGGGTACAGGCAGAACGACGGCCGTTTCGCGCCCGTGTGGCGCTTCAACGGGTTCTGAAGGTGGACGGATGTGACGGCTTAAGAAGTGAATGTGTACACACACCCCCTCCTCCCTACGACACACCTCCGTCCAACCAGGTACTAACAAATCGTTTAAAAACAAACTAAATTAAAAACAATCACACTCTATGAGCACAATTTCACATATATACATATATCATCACTACAGGCAAATATTACCGATTAATAGTTGTTATTCTGCCTAGCCAAAATTGGGACTCTATAGTACGCTCAGGTTACGCTAGTAACCTTATTATCCCTCGGTGGGTCAAACAGGTTAATTAACCCTCTCCAGTTCACATGTTTCACTTCTATTTATATATTTTATCTGTAGTAAGGATGCACAACTTATTGTCCGGGCTGTCCGGTTTTACTACTACATTGCGCTTACGATATTAGATATTAAAATATACAGGTATAATATGGACCTCCAGGAAGGTGTTATTTTACATCTAATTTTATTGATGTAGGGACGTGGAATTTTATAAGAAGATGGACATATCGAGTTTGTCATTTAGTCCTGCAGGACCAATAGCTGCAGTCCGCATAATCCATAAAGGCTCTTTCCTTAGTAATAGATTATGATGGTCCCCTCCTCTCTTAGGGGCTCTTACTTGTTCTACTCCAGCAAATGACAGTACTTCGGGATTCCCATTGTGTGCATCCAAGACATGTTTGATTAGTCTTGGTACCCCCTTACCAGTTCTGACTGATCTCTGATGTTCGCTAAAACGTACAAATAAACGTCTAATTGTTTTGCCTATGTAGTACCTGCCACACGGGCATAGCACTACATAGACCACATATTTCATTTGACATGTAATGAACTGTTTTACGGTATGTTGGATGGGACCAATATATAATGTCTTATCGACGGTATGGTATTTACAGTAGGAACAATGTCCACACCGATGGTTCCCAGAGGGGGTGCACCGTTCTAGCCAATTACTGGTTTTTTCCTCACTAACCCGATTGCGCACTAATATGTCCCTAACTCTAGTGCTCCTTTTATTAGAGATTAAGGGACCTTTCGCTACCATCTCACTTAATTCTCCGTCCCCATCTAGTAAGTGCCAGTTATTCCGGATTGCGGCCCTAATCTGCCGGTCCATAGGGCCATATTGGAAACAAAAGGTAAATCTTTTGCCTATGTGGCTAGATCTATCTCAACTTGCCCCTTGTAGGTTTTTATTCATTTTTCTCCGTGCCTCCTGCCATAGGTAGTCTGGATAACCCCTTTCTTGGATCCTATGTTCCAGATCCCCTAACTGGCTTACTAAACCCTCCTGTGTATTGTTAGCCCTCTCAGTTCTTACTATCTGGCCATATGGTAAAGCGCGTTTAGTGTGACCGGGATGATAACTATCGTAATGCATAAGGGCATTGGTGGATATGGGTTTCCTATAGAGGGAAGTATGTATTTCCCCTTCCTCTATCCGTACGGATACATCTAAAAAGTCCAATTGTGCCCCCCCAAAAACTGAAGTGAAAGCCATTCCCATACTGTTGTTGTTAAGGTGGGTGACAAAATCCCCAAAGCTCTCCTCAGTCCCGTCCCATATTATAAACATGTCATCAACGTACCGTAAGTACATCTTGACATGTTTAAGAAAGATATTTTTAACCGAATATAGATATTGTTCCTCAAAATATCCCAAATACAGATTAGCAAACGTGCATGCTGCCGGAGTCCCCATAGCTGTACCAACCATTTGTAGGTACCAGAAGTCTAGGAAAGTGAACGCATTATGCGTCAAAATAAATTGAAGGCTGTTGCATATGAACTCCACTGTTCTATAGTCCTTATCAGTAGTTGCCAAAATACTCCGTACAGCTTCTACACCTTGTTTCTGTGGTATGCGTGTGTACAGATTTATTACGTCTATCGACATCAAATTGAATGTAGGTTGCCACGTAAAATTCTGAATCTGTACCAAGAATGCTCCAGTGTCCTTAATGTATGAAGGAATATGTGATAATAAAGGACGCAACAACCAATCAATGTATTTTGAAAGAGGTTCCGTGAGAGAACCCACCCCCGACACAATAGGTCGGCCGGGTGGGTTCGATATTGATTTATGAATTTTAGGGACTTGGTACCAATGTGGCTTTATGGGGAACTCCGGCAGCAGCTTCTCAGCTTTTTTGCCCGAAAGAACTCCTCCCTCCACTGCTAATCGTAAAAGCGTTCTCAACTCGCCCTTGTATTTTGTGGTAGGATCACCTTCTAGTCTTTTATACGTTACAGTGTCACCTAATTGTCTTAGGGCTTCATTAATATACATCTCTCTAGGGATTAATACGGTTTTTCCCCCTTTATCTGCGGGATGGACAATCGTGTCTTTCCAGCTGGAGATTTCTCTCATGGCCTTCTGCTCTTCAGATGTGAGGTTGGGGGGTGCTCTAGGATAGATCAAGGCCTCTACATCTCTCGTGACCTGTGTAGCAAACAAGTCTATGACATTCCCAGGTGACACTGGGGGCATATATTTTGATGGAACCCCACCTGTAAAAGGTACATTACTGTCAACTTGATTTCGCAAGGTTTTTGTTGGATTTTCAGTGAAACCTATTAGTAACTCGGCCTCGGCATATGTGTCTGCCAAGACTTCCAACCCTGCTCCTGCCATGAACCCCAAAGGTCCTATAGCACATGGTTTCTCTCCTTCCAAGTTGTTTTGCCCATCTGGAACATTACGGAACTGTTTATATAAATGAATTTTACGCACTGACTTAAACAAATCTATTTTAAATTGTGCAAAGTCAAAATCAACTGGGATACAATAATTTAACCCCTTTGTGAGTAATGATAAGTGTGCTGGATTCAAAATATGCTCAGTCAAATTCACCACACATTGTTCATTGGGGCATCCTAACGTCTCTGTCTCCATGACACAAACTTCTTTTTCCGTTCTTGCATGACGCGACCGCCTTTTTCCTCCTCGGCGCGTCTTTCTCCGCCTAAAGGGAGATCTGGATTAGAGGTTCCTGCCGTGACCAGTCCCTCCATTGAACCGCCTGAAGCCAACATGCCCTCACTTGGGCTAGAATCAGACTCAGTGGTCATATAGTCTTTTCTGAGGTTGAATTTGCGTTTCCCCAATCTCCTCCTATACCTGTTAGGCACTCCTGTGTCGAACGTGTGTTTCCCCTCTTTTTTAAGTTGTTTATTCCAGGTGAATATCAGTCCTTGATCAAAGTCTTTTTTATCCCTTATAAACTTATCTCGTTTCTTTTGCTTAATTTCAGCCTGTATAGGTACCAATTTTGTCTCTTTTTTTTTGTTAAATTGTGTCCATTGGCTTTCAGTCATTCTTGTTTGTAATTCGGCTTGCGTCTTCTGTATTTCGGTATCAACTTGCTCATAGTTCTGAATATTTGATTTTAATACCAGATTTAACAACTCTTGGGAGCATTTTAGCATTATCTGCTCCCATTGCATTTGGAAAGTGGGATCATTTGTGAAGTGTGACAAATCCTTCCACACTCTAAGTCCTCGTGGGACCCTCCCACATTCTACATATGAAGTAAGTGAGTTGTTTGTCCAAAATAATCTTACTTCTCTTTCAGAGAGATTCATCAGTTTCTGTTCAAGTGCTCTAGTGCTTAAAGTCTGTACCTCATCGGCCTGTTCACATTCTTTAAAATAGTTGCTTACATCCACCCGGCCGGCTTGTAATCCTGTTCTAACGGTCCCAGCTTCTGCCTCCATGTTCACTGGAGATTAGTGTCTATAATCACACTGGGTAAACATAGGCTACCATAAACCAATCCTTCAGTGTGCTAGGTACTGTAGAACAATGTCATTGCAAAAAAAGGAGAAAAAAGAAGAAGTACCTGCACCACCGATGTGGTTAGGTGTAAGCCTCCTGGTAAAGTTCACTCCAGCTGGTCCGCTGGCGTCGGGTGCTCAAGCCGTGAATGAAGACTCGCTGACGGTAATGTAGAAGAAAGATGCAGCCGCACTCTCCGGTCTTTAAAACAGGTAACTTTATTGTACACACATATCTTCACGGCACGGGGGTGTATCTACAAGAATGGAAGGGTACAGGCAGAACGACGGCCGTTTCGCGCCCGTGTGGCGCTTCAACGGGTTCTGAAGGTGGACGGATGTGACGGCTTAAGAAGTGAATGTGTACACACACCCCCTCCTCCCTACGACACACCTCCGTCCAACCAGGTACTAACAAATCGTTTAAAAACAAACTAAATTAAAAACAATCACACTCTATGAGCACAATTTCACATATATACATATATCATCACTACAGGCAAATATTACCGATTAATAGTTGTTATTCTACCTAGCCAAAATTGGGACTCTATAGTATGCTCAGGTTACGCTAGTAACCTTATTATCCCTCGGTGGGTCAAACAGGTTAATTAACCCTCTCCAGTTCACATGTTTCACTTCTATTTTAGAACATCAGACGAGCAACAGAGATTGGGTCAGAAACAAAGACCCAACACTGGATCCAAGGAGGATAAGTAAGGGCAAGTAATACTCAGCCTGTTTCTTTTATAGCTTCCACAGCCTATACAAGAATGTTTTCTAAATGGGGACAACCCCTTTAATGATTTATAGCTTTCCAATGTGTCCATAAAAAATATTGATTGTCCATAATTTTTTGAATTTGTCCAGAAAAAATTCAACTTAGCAAAGCCATAGTGGTTTCAAGTGTTTTACAGTAGTGTATTAGGCTAAGTGCACATGTCGCAGAATTGCCGCGTAAATTTCCGCGGCAATTCTGCAACTCCTGCCGCAGGTATATCGTATGCGGAATTGGCATGCATATTCCTGCTAAAAACTAGCGTTTTGCAAGCATAATTAGCTCGCAGAATGCTAGCGTTTTCCAAGAAATCTGTAGCATTGCTTGGAAAACTGATTGACAGGTTGGTCACACTTGTCAAACAGTGTTTGACAAGTCTGACCAAATTTTTACTATTGATGCTGCCTATGCAGCATCAATAGTAAAAGATATAATGTTAAAAATAATAATAAAAAAAAAAAATGGTTATTCTCACCTTCCGAAGGCAGCCGGGCTTCCATTCCTATAGATGCTTTGTGTGCAGGACCTGTGGTGACATCACAGTCACGTGACCGCGAAGTCATCGCAGTCACGTGACCACGACGTCATCGCAGATCCGTCACACAAAGCATCCATGGGAACGGAAGCGGCAGCGTGCACCGCTGAGAGGCGGGAAGACTCCGGGGCCATCAGAAGGTGAGTATACCACTATTTTTTATTTTAATTCTTTTTTTAACAATTATATGGTTCCCAGTCCATGGAGGAAAGTCTCCTCTCCTCCACCCTGAGTGCCAACCGCACATGACCTGCTTACTTCCCGCATGGTGGGCATAGCCCCATGCGGGAAGTAAGCAGATCAATGCATTCCTAGGTGTGTGGAATCCCCGTGATTCCGCAAATTTAATGAACATGCTGCGTTTTTTTCTGTAATGCGATTCCGCTCAGGAAAACAATGGAGCATGTGCACAAAAAATGCAGATTGCATTCTATCAAATAGGATGCTTAATGTGAGAGTTTTTTTCGTGATTTGATAGCTTTTTATAGCGAAAAACAGCGGAAAAAACACGCAAAATCTGCTACGTGTGCACACAGCCTTAATGTGTTAATAACAATGTATTTTTTATCTTGATACAACTCTAGTTGACTTCTTTGTTTTGAATTCATAGAATCATAGAATATTAGAGTTGGAAGGGACCTCAAGGGTCATCGCGTCCAGCCAATGCTTAATGCAGGATTCACTAAACAATCTTAGACAGATGTCTGGCTAGTTTCTGTGTGAAGACTTCCATTCAAGGAGAACTCATCACCTTTCGTGGCAGAATATTCCTCTCTTTGATCACCCTCACTGTCAAAAGGATTTGTCAAAAATCTAATCTGTATCTTCTCCTTTTCAGTTTAATTCCATTGCTTCTCAATGGAATTGGAGCATCTCTACAGTCAATCTATAAGTATGTTTTGCTGCTAAAGAATAAAATCTTATTACTAAAAGAAAACCCTGCAAACCTCAGTTCACACTTAATTTAGACATTGTATTTGGCCAAAAACTGTGAACCATTCTTATCAATATATGCGACACATACATAAAAACAAAAATATGTATAAAGTTGTATTCCCTTTTAAGGTAATCATATTTTAATGTCATTTATGCAAAATCTTTATAGAAGTAAACTATTCATAGGATGCTCTTTTGGCATACTTTTGGTTAATGATAGTCCATGAACATATTAGGTATAAAATCCAGGAAAATTTATTTTCTAAAATATCCAAAACATAATGCCTACACTGGATTTTCAACCTGAGGTTGCATAATCTAATGTACTACAGTACCTTCTATGGTT
The DNA here is from genome assembly GCF_051348905.1 of Ranitomeya variabilis. Taxonomy (NCBI): domain Eukaryota; kingdom Metazoa; phylum Chordata; class Amphibia; order Anura; family Dendrobatidae; genus Ranitomeya; species Ranitomeya variabilis. The sequence continues at coordinate 1,071,406,821 of NC_135232.1, read as the reverse complement.
CACAGCATATTTTATTTCTGTACAAAGTCTGTATTTTGAAATATTATGCTGTTTGCAACATTTAAAACATTTTACATTTGAAAAATACTGTCAATGGAAATTTCTATATATTCAACATATCCAAACTGTTTAGATTTGTATGCATGGTAAAGCTTTTATTGAAATCCAGAATTAGAGAAAATAAAATAAAAAAGCAGCACAAGATATAAACTTGATAATGGGAATTCTATTTCAGTTCTTTGTATTCTTTTTGGCATTAATAAATAACAGGTGTGAGACTTTGTATTATCACAAATTATTCTACTCATTATAGCTAGCGTACAATGAACACAATCATGGAAACAATGCTGTCGAGAGAAATATTTTCACTACCCAGCTGAACCTATTACAACCTGGCACTGCTGCCCCATGGCAAGAACACAGTCATCATACACCTAGGTAAAGCCCTATCCAAGCAGATCACAGGGAATTATGCCATCTTAACATATGAACATAAATCAATCTCAAACTAAGGTGTATTACTGAATGCAATCAAATGCAAATACATGCAAATGTAACAGTTTTCCATTTGTTCATATATTTTATTATTCATAGATTAATCTGAATAAACAATTTAGCTTTCTCATATTTCATGCTAAATAATACAAGCTTTGTACTACAACAAATTGAAAAATTTGCTGTAAAAGTTTAGAAAAATATAGACCTTAATGGGGTAATCCTGTGTAGTGATATTAGCGACCTCTCTAAATGATAGGATATCAATAACTGGTCAGTAGGTGTCAACACCAGGCATGCCTACCAATTAGCTGATTTTAGAATGCCATCAAAGCTGAAGCAGTACCGCTCCCTTAACCTATTAATGACCTATGACGTGCTATGTCCATCATAGGTCACCTCCCCCTCTTCTGCACGGGCTCCGGTGAAGAGCCTGCACTTTTTCTGGCACATGACAGCTGATCTGCTCTTACTGTCAGACAGTGGAGGAAGCACAGTTTGACTGCTCTAATGGTAAAAAAACCTTTCCTATTTAGCTGCTGGAATCACCTTTTTTCCACCCATAATGAGTTCCCCTGGTCCCTAGTATGATCTTTGTAAGGAATAAGTCATGTGCAAGTCCTTTGTACTAACCACTAGTGTTGAGCATTCCGATACCGCAAGTATCGGGTATCGGCCGATACTTGCGGGTATCGGAATTCCGATACCGAGATCCGATACTTTTGTGGTATCGGGTATCGGTATCGAAACAACATTAATGTGTAAAAGAAAGAATTAAAATAAAAAATATTGCTATACTCACCTCTCCGACGCAGCCTGGACCTCACCAAGGGAACCGGCAGCGTTCTTTGCTTAAAATGCGCGCGTTTACTTCCTTCCATGACATCACGGCTTGTGATTGGTCGCGTGCCGCCCATGTGGCCGCGACGCGACCAATCACAGCAAGCCGTGACGTAATTTTCAGGTCCTGAATGCCTAATTTTAGGCATTCAGGATTTTAAAATTACGTTCCGGCTTGTGATTGGTCGCGTCGCGGTCACATGGGCGACGTGACCAATCACAAGCCGTGACGTAATTTTAAAATGCGCGCGTTTCCTGCCTCCTGTGACGTCATGGCTTGTGATTGGTCGCGTCGCCCATGTGACCGTGACGCGACCAATCACAAGCCGGAACGTAATTTTAAAATCCTGAATGCCTAGAATTAGGCATTCAGGACCTGAAAATTACGTCACGGCTTGCTGTGATTGGTCGCGTCGCGGCCACATGGGCGGCACGCGACCAATCACAAGCCGTGACGTCACGGAAGGAAGTAAATGCGCGCATTTTAAGCAAAGAACGCTGCCGGTTCCCTCGGTGAGGTCCAGGCTGTGTCGGAGAGGTGAGTATAGCAATATTTTTTATTTTAATTCTTTCTTTTACACATTAATATGGTTCCCAGGGCCTGAAGGAGAGTTTCCTCTCCTTCAGACCCTGGGAACCATCAGGGATACCTTCCAATACTTGAGTCCCATTGACTTGTATTGGTATCGGGTATCGGTATCGGATTAGATCCAATACTTTGCCGGTATCGGCCGATACTTTCCGATACCGATACTTTCAAGTATCGGACGGTATCGCTCAACACTACTAACCACTCAAAAGAAATCTCCCCTTATGTGTCTTTTTTCTGTGCTAAAGAAGCCCAACTTTTCCAACCTTTCATCATATGAGAGGCCTTCCATCCCTTGTAATAATCTTGTTGCCTGCGTATGAACTGACTCTAAGTTCTGAATATCATTTTTAAAATGTGGACCAAAAATTGGATCCCATATTCTAGATGTGGCCTCAACAGTGATTTATATAAGGGATAACAATATGTTGGGATTGTGAGATGTCATCTCACTTTTTGTACATCCTAAAATCTTGTTTGCTTCTTGACACTGAGTGCTGCTGCTCAGCCTACTTGTAACTAGAATACCTGTCTTCTATTGTTCTGCAGTACTCAGTACACTCGTATTTAATGTATCTGCAGTAAGAGGATTACTCCATTCTGTGTCGAATACTCTATATTTATCTTAATTAAACCTCATTTGCTAAGTGTTTGCCTATTCAGTCATCTTCTCCAGACCGTTTTGCAGTGCGGACCATTGCAGAAAGTGCACAGTTGGCACCTGAGGACCATGATTATAAGGCTTCCTACTCACCCCTTCTGCAAATCAGCCAAACAGTCTGAGCCCCAAGTCATGCAGTAGTCTCTTTTGCTTTTTGTTGACTCCACTGGCTAGGGTTCAGTGGCCCATTTACATGGCCTTGATCCAGAAGTTGAAGAGGCTGAGTGCACTGTTGCCCAAACACTTGTTAGGTTGGATGATGAGTACGTTGGAGGACTAGTGCACAAGTTCAGTGGAACACCCCAACACATGTCAGATGATGAAGAAACTTGGTTGCCAACTGCATCATCTTTATTCAGTGTGCAGATTGGCAAGGAGGGCAGGTTTGAGGAGTTGTTGGAAGATGATGCAAAGGATCATAGGATCAAGTTGCAAGGGATCTCCAGGGTCATCATGTCCAACCCCCTACTCAATGCAGGATTCACTAAACAATCTCACAGATAGTTGTCCAGCCTCTGTTTGAGGACTTCCATTGAAGGTTATCTCATCACCTTTTGTGGCAGCCTGTTCCACTCATTGATCACTCTCATTGTCAAAAACTTTCTTTTAATATCTAATCTGTATTTTCTCCCTTTCAGTTTCATTTCATTGCTTCTTGTGTTTCCATGTGCAAATGAGAATAAGGATGATCCCACTACACTGTGACATCCATTCAGATATTTGTTGACAGCTATTAAGTCTCCTCTTAGCCGTCTTTTTTGCAAGATAAGCATTCCAAGATCCTTTAACCATTCCTCATAGGACATACTTTTTTCCAGTCTGCACACAATCATGGTAACTCTTCTTTGAACTTGCTCCAGTTTTTCGATGTCTTTTAAAAAAAAAAAATGTGTTGCCCATGCTTGGACACAGTATTCCAGATGAGAATTGACCAAGGAGGAGTATAGGAGGATAATTGCTTCATGTGATCTAGACTATATGCATCTTTTAATACATCCATACATCCCAGAACAATGTTTTTCCTTTTTTGTTGCTGCATCACACTGTTGACTCATATGCAGTCTGTGAACAACTAGTATATGCAAACCTTTTTCACAGGTGCTGTTGCTTAGTTCTATTTCTCCCATTCTGTAGATGTAATTTTCATTTTTCTTGCCCAGATGTAGAATCTTGCATTTCTCAATTTTAAATGCCTTTCTACTATTCACTGCCAATTGTCCAAACTTATCTAGATCCTTCTGAATCCTTTCTCTGCTTTGTCTAGTGTTGGCTATCCCTCCTAGCTTTGCATCATCTGAAAATTTGATTGGTTTACCTTCTGTCCCCTTATCTAGATCATTTCTAAAAATGTTGAACAAAATTAGGTACATGACAGAGCCTTGTGGTACCCCAGTTGAAACACTTTTCCAATTGGATGTGCAACCATTTATTACCACTCTTTGAGTATGATCAATGAGCCAGTTATGAATCCAACTAACTGTAGCCTTATCAATCCCAGATATGGGATGACGAGGTCCTAGACCCCACATGTAGTGGAGGCCATACTAGTGACATGTGCAGTTTGGAGCACAGCTAAAGAAGGAACACAAACTTCAGAACGTAAAACATTTCCAATCACGTATTTCCCTTAATTTACATGATAGAGGTGCTATATTAAATGCTCAGGACACTCTCAAATAATCATGTAACACAGAAAGAGAAAGAGCACAAAAAGTCGCACATAAAATCCAAGTAATAATTTATTCAAAATATAAGTAGACACCACAAGATAGTCACAAAAAACAAAAATAGACAAAGTGAAGTAGCTAATATCACACTTATAAAACCCAGGAACCGCATAAGTCAAAGTGAATGGGAGGACACAATATACCAATTCCACAAACAATGTATAATATGCTGTCACATTGAATGAAAGATGTCACTGGCATGAAATATCAAAGTGCTCAGAAAAAAAAGTTTAATGCAGCCTCTAAAACCGTATATCCATAAATATGAAATGAAAATATGATGTGCTGCTTAAAAGGCTGAAAAACAGTAGGACAATTGAACCAGTCGCAGTATATCCTAGCAAAAAATTAGATATGTATCACTTTAAGATACAATCACAGCCCCCCTAGGAAGCCCATGCAAAACGCGTGCTGGGGCTGCACTACTCAGGTGACCGCAGTGGAGATTATGGGTAAGGATTAGTGTTGAGCGATACCTTCCGATACTCAAAGGTATCGGTATCGGATGGTATCGTCCGATATCTGAAAAATATCGGATATCGCCGATACCGATACCCGATACCAATGCAAGTCAATGGGACACAAGTATCGGAAGGTATCCTGGACGGTTCCCAGGGTCTGAAGGAGAGGAAACTCTCCTTCAGGCCCTGGGATCCATATTCATGTAAAAAATAAAGAATTAAAATAAAAAATATGGATATACTCACCCCTCCGGCGGCCCCTGGACCTTACCAATGTAACCGGCAGCCTCCGTTCCTAAGAATGAGCGCGTGAAAGACCTTCAATGACGTCGCGGCTTGTGATTGGTCGCATGAACAGTCACATGAGCGTTCACGCGACCAATCACAAGCCGCGACGTCATCGAAGTTCCTTCACGCGCTCATTCTTAGGAACGGAGGCTGCCGGTTGCAGCGGTTACAACCAGGGCGCGTCAGAGGGTGAGTATATCCCTATTTTTTATTTTTATTCTTTATTTTACACGTGAATATGAATCCCGATACCGATTCCCGATATCGCAAAAGTATCAGAATTCGGTATCGGAATTCCGATACCGCAAATATCGGCCGATACCCGATACTTGCGGTATCGGAATGCTCAACACTAGTAAGGATATTTTTGCACACCCCTAGTGATGTGATTGTATCTTAATGTGATACATGTCTAATTTTTTGCTTGGATATACTGTGACTGGTTTAATTGTCCTACTGTTTTTAAGCAGCACCTCATATTTTGATTTCAAATTTATAGATATACGGTTTTAGAGGCTGCATTAAACTATATGTTCTGAGCACTTTGATATTTTGACATCTTCATTCAATGTGACAGTATATAATACATTGTTTGTGGGATTGGTATACAACCCCTGGCAAAAATTATGGAATCACCATCCTTGGACGATGTTCATTCAGTTGTTTAATTTTGTAGAAAAAAAGCAGATCACAGACATGGCACAAAACTAAAGTCATTTCAAATGGCAATTTCTGGTTTTATGAAACACTAAAAGAAATCAAGAACAAAAAAATGTGGTAGTCAGTAATGGTTACTTTTTTTAACCAAGCATAGGGAAAAAATTATAGAATCACTCAATTCTGAGGAAACAATTATGGAATCGCCCTGCAAATTTTAATAACCAAAAATAACACCTGCATCAAATTAGATCTGCTCGTTAGTCTGCATCTAAAAAAGAGTGATCACACCTTGGAGAGCTGTTGCACCAAGTGGACTGACATGAATCATGGCTCCAACACGAGAGATGTCAATTGAAACAAAGGAGAGGATTATCAAACTCATAAAAGAGGGTAAATCATCAGGCAATGTTGCAAAAGATGTTGGTTGTTCACAATCTGCTGTGTCTAAAATCTGGAGCAAATACAAATAACATGGGATGGTTGTTAAAGACAAACATACTGGTAGACCAAGGAAGACATCAAAGTGTCAAGACCGGAAACTTAAAGCAGTATGTCTCCAAAACAGGAAATGTACAACAAAACAAATGAGGAGCAAATGGGTGGAAACTAGAGTAAACATCTGTGACCGAACTGTAAGAAACCGCCTAAAGGAAATGGGATTTACGTACAGAAAAACTAAACAAAAGCCATCAATAACACTTAAGCAGACAAAAATAAGGTTACAATGGGCTAAGGAAAAGCAATTGTGGACTGTGGATGACTGGATGAAAGTAATATTCAGTGATGAATGATGAATCGGCATTGGGCAAGGTGATGATGCTGAAACTTTTGTTTGGTGCCGTTCCAGTGAGATTTATAAAGAAGACTGCCTGAAGAGAATATGCAAATTTCCACAGTCATTGATGATATGTGGCTGCATGTCAGGTAAAGGAACTGTGGAAATGGCTGTCATTACATCTTCAAAAAATGCACCAGTTTATGTTGATATTTTGGACACTTTTCTTATTCCATCAATTGAAAGGATGTTTAGGGATGATGAAATCATTTTTCAAGATGGTAATGCATCCTGCCATAAAGCAAAAACTGTGAAAACATTCCTTGAAAAAATCACAAAAGACAAAAGACAGCGGCACTCACCAGTTTGCTGAGTAAACGTCTTTAATGTGCCTTCAGTCCATAACGCGGATTATTTTAGACACATTCCAGGTTATAGCGAGGGAGCGGGGAGTGAGGAAGGACGATGGCCGTTTCATGCAATCAACACTTCTACGGGTCCATGACCCATAGCAGTGCTGATTGCACAAAATGACCGTCGTCCTTCCTCACTCCCCGCACCCTCGCTATAACCTGGTATGTGTCTAAAATAATCTGCATTATGGACTGAAGGCACATTAAAGACGTGTGCCAAGGCACAAGGGGCAGCCGCTAGCCAGTACATATGCTGCTACTATCCACTGCTTTGCTGATATAAGCACACCAAAGACAGCTCAAAATGCATGTCATTTCTTCAGGGAATATGCTGCAGACAAGTGGTAGGTAGTGATGAGCATTCCGATACTGCAAGTATCAGGTATCGGACGATATTTGCGGTATCGGAATTCCAATACCGAGTTCCGATATTTTCAGTATATCGGATACCGGAATTGGAAGTTCCCACAATTCAAAGTGCCCGAATTCAGCCAATGAGGAATGATTAGAAGTGTGGGCACATCCTGTTCTGCATGGTGGGCATGGAAGTACTGGCATGGCTGTGATTGGCTGCTGAAATTATGTCATGATGCACTATAAAATTGCTGCCACCATTTAGGGCTCACTCTGCTGTGAATTCAGTGTTCTGACTGAGGGCCAGTTTAGAGATAGCGATTTGCTTCATTGTGCTTTACTAAGGCTAATTTAGCAACCGCTGTGTGAGATCCTTGCTTTTGCCTTGCAACCTTGTTCACAGCTGTCTGCAAGGTCTCTGTGTGTGTGAGTGCACATCGCTCTGTAGTCTGTCTGCAGCCACAGCCGGTGGTAGTCAGCTCAGAGTGCGTCACTGCCTCATACTGTTCTATCCATTGTCCTTTTTTGCAATTAGTGCAGTCTGCTGCATATTTTTCAAATATTTCCTATTAGTGGCTTTCCATCCGTATCCAGCAAAATTGTGGAAAAATACTACATAGGATTACATAGAGCAGCTTTTTTTGGCCTTGCAGCGCCATTTACGGCTGTCTGCACGGTCTCTGTGTGAGTGCACATCGCTCTGTAGTCTGTCGGCAGCCACAGCTAGTTGTAGTCAGCTCAGGGTGAGTGACTGCCTCATACCGTTCCATTGTCTGTTTCTCAATTAGTGCAGCCTGCTGCACATTTTTTTCAAATTTATCCTATAAGTGGCTTTCCCTCTGTGTCCTGCTAGATTGTGGAAAAACACTAAATAGAATTACATAGAGGAGCTTGTTTTGGCCATGCAGCACCGTTCACGGCTGTCTGCACAGTCTGTGTGTGAGTGTAGCTCACTCTGTAGTCAGTTCTGCCAAAAAAATAAAAATAAAATAATAAAGTTCACCAAACACACCACTTTACAGTTGTGTAGGCCACATTAGCTCATATTAAAGTCTAGTCCACACTTTAGAAAATTAGTGTTTCTTATACCTGTTAGGAGCTGTTCAGGAATAAGCACACTAAGCCCTTAGTACTTTTCTGCTTATCTTTATCAGTCAACCAAGATGAAGAAGGCAGGGAGTAAGGCACGTGGGTGTGGGCGCAGAGCAGGGAGAGGACGTGGGGATTCTGTGCCTGCTGCGGGCACCGGTGACTCATCATCGCCCAGTTTCAGCAGGGAACAATCCTTCATGCACAGCTTTATAGGAGATCGCCATACACCGCTGCTGCATGAAGAACAAATTGAAGCCGTTGTCGGATGGATGGCAGCTAATTCATTGACTTCAATTAGTGCCACATCCTCTCAGGCACAGAGCACTGGAGAGCACCCATCTGTCTCTTCACCACCTGCCAAATTACCCAGGCAGTCAGAGAGCCCAGGACAGGAGCCATCTCTATTTCTGTTCTCTGAATCTCTTGGCTTGGAAACAGGGGGACAGCCAAGCAGCATTGGAGAAATGGAAGAAGAGACAGTATGCAGTGATTAGGGTTGAGGGACCTTTACTTTTATAGGATCGGGTCGGGTTTCACGAAACCCGACTTTTTCAAAAGTCGGGTCGAGTGAAATCGTCCGATCCTATAAAAAAGTCGGGGTCGGGGTCGGCCGAAACTCGAAACCCAATGCAGTGCATTGGGTTTCCAATGGTTCCCAGGGTCTGAAGGAGTGGAAACTCTCCTTCAGGCCCTGGGATCCATATTTAAGTGTAAAATAAAGAATTAAAATAAAAAATATCGCTATACTTACCCTCTGACGGGCCCTGGTACTAAGCGGGAACCTTCCTTAGAATCAGCCTTCCAGGACCTTGCGGTGACGTCGCGGTGACGTCGCGGCTTGTGATTGGTCGCGCGGCCGCCCATGTGACCGCTCGCGTGACCAATCACAAGCCGCGACGTCACCGTGACGTCACCGAAGGTCCTGGAAGGGCTGATTCTTAGGAAGGAAAGCTGCCGGAAAGAAGCAGGGTGTGTCCGAGGGTGAGTATATACCTAATAGGAATATACTCACCCTCGGCTTCGTTCCGGCAGCCTTCCTTCCTAAGAATCAGCCCTTCCAGGACCTTCGGTGACGTCACAGTGACGTCGCGGCTTGTGATTGGTCGCGCGAGTGGTCACATGGGCGGCCGCGCGACCAATCACAAGCCGCGACGTCACCGCAAGGTTCTGGAAGGCTGATTCTAAGGAAGGAAGGTTCCCGGTTAGTACCAGGGCCCGTCAGAGGGTAAGTATAGCGATATTTTTTATTTTAATTCTTTATTTTACACTTAAATCTGAATTCCGATACCAATTCCCGATATCTTAAACATATCGGGAATCGGTATCGGAATTCCGATTCCAGATTCAGAAGATCGCCGACTTCATGGCCGACCCCACACAGGGGTTGGGTCGGGTTTCATGAAACCCGACTTTGTCAAAAGTCAGCGACTTCTGAAAATTGCCGACCCGTTTCGCTCAACCCTAGCAGTGATGCCCAACAGCTTTGTCTCACTGACTCTGAGGAGACGGGTGGGCCAGTGCCTCCGGTCACCACACCGCAGTACGCATTAGATGATGAGACTCAGGTGCAACTTTCTGGTGCGTACTGTGCTGCCGAGACTACCCAGGAGAAGCAGTTGGTGGCAGAGGGTAGTGTAAATGATGAGGTCCTTGACCCATCGTGGCATGAGGTACAGGAAGGTGATGGGAGCAGCTCTGAGGAAGAGATTCCCAGAATGGGCCAAAGAGGGAGAGGGAGGGGGAAGACTGCGGTTCCTGTAGCCTCCACTTTGGCACCCATTAGGAGCATGCCTCTTCCAAAAGCCAAAACGGGTGCTCCCAAGACTTGCAGTGCCTGGTCCTTTTTTGACACAGTGGCAGATGACATTTGCTTTGTCAAATGCAAAGTGTGTCATCAGAAAGTCAAAAGAGGGAAAAATGTCAGCAACCTTAATACCACAAATATGTGGAAACACGTGCGGACCAAGCACGCGGTGGAGTTACAAAAACACACTGAAGACCTAGGCCAACCAACAGCGGCACCTACCACCTCTTCAGCTCGTGTGGTTGCCTCTTCCTCCAGCTCACACACAGCTGGTTCGGCTTCCTTACAGGATCGTCATGGAAAAACCTCTGGCACTGTTGTCCAGAGACCCACTGTAATTCCACCCACAGCACCAGGGTCCCAGTCATCCTCACACTCCCAGCCCAGTCTACAGCCATCAGTAGCACAGGCATGGGAGAAAAGGCGGCCTTTCTCGGCAAACCACCCCCGAGCACAGGCTCTGAATGCTGGCATTGCAAAACTACTGTCCCTTGAAATGCTCTCATTCAGGCTGGTGGAGACTGACAGCTTCCGTAACTTGATGGCATTGGCAGTCCCACAATACAATGTGCCCAGCCGCTTTTATTTCAGCAGGCAACCGTCCCTGCCCTGCACAAGCATGTGGAGGGACACATAAAACACGCGCTACTGAACGCCGTCAGTAGCAAGGTCCACCTCACCACCGATGCGTGGACCAGTCACCATGGACAGGGGCGATACCTTTCCCTCACTGCCCATTGGGTTAATGTTGTTGAGCCGGGTACAGATCATGCGAGTGGCGCAGGACGTGTTCTGCCAACTCCAAGGATTGCAGGAATCCAGTCTGTATGCATTGACTCCTCCTCATACACAAGTTCCTCAGAATCATAGCTGCAGGAGCCGTCACAGTCCACCTCCACATGGACCCATGAACGTTTACCTGTTACGACCGACATGAGCACAGCTGTGGTCAACAGGCCGTCTTGAAATTAATTTCTTTGGGGAATCGAAGCCACACAGCGCAGGAGCTCTGGAATGCCATCAAGCAGGAGAGCAAAGTGTGGTTTGTGCCAGCGAATCTCCAGCCTGGCATGGTAGTGTGTGACAATGGCCAAAATCTGGTGGCAGCTCTTGCCCTAGGCAACCTCACTCACATACCATGTCTGGCACATGTGCTCAACTTGGTCGTGCAGAGATTTTTGAGGGACTATCCGGAACTTGATGCACTGCTGCACAAGGTCCGCCTAGAGTGTGCTCACTTACGGCGTTCCAGCATGGCAAGATCACGCATTGCAGCTCTGCAGCGCCGATTCCACTTTCCGGAATATTGCATCATATGTGACCTACCCACCAGGTGGAATTCCACGTTACATATGTTTTAGCGGTTGTGTGAGCAGCAGCCAGCAGTAATGGAGTACCAGCTGCATCAGGCGCAAAGAAATCGCACTCCGCGCCGTTCAGACTTCACAACCACTGAGTGGGCCACTATGGAGGACGTCTGCCAGGTTTTGCATTCCTTCGATGATTCCACGCGGATGGTGAGTGCAGATGATGCACTAGTCAGCATGACTATCCCCCTTATCTGCCTGCTTCAACAAACACTGCAAGCGCTAAGGGCTGTCCCACACGTCCAGATAATTCCGGTACCGGAAAAAATCGGTACCGGAGTTATCCATGTCCGTGTGCCCGTGAGCTCACGTAGGCCATACATGCGGCACACGTGTGCCGCCCGTGTGGTGAGCGGGTACCACACGGAGCGTGCAGGAGACAGCGCTAAAGTTTAGCGCTGTCCCCTGCATCGTGCTGAAGCAGCGATTCATATCTTCTGTGCATCAGCATTTGCTGCATAGAAGATATGAATAATAGTGTTTAAATGAAAGATCTATGTGTCCTACTGTGTGCCCCCACCCCCCGCTGTTCTGAAAATACTCACCGCATCCCTCGTTGGCTGTCGCTCCTTCCTGGTCTGGCCGCAGCTTCCACTGTATACGGTCACGTGGGGCGGCAGATTACAGTCATGAATAGGCGGCTCCACCTCCCATGGGGGCGGAGACGACTATTCATGATTGTAAATGAGCGGCCCCACGTGACCGCATACAGTAGAAGGCGTGGGGCAGAGAGGAAGCAGCGACAGCCAACGTGGGAGCGGGTGAGTATTTTCTGAACAGCGGGGGGGCGCACAGGGGGTGGGGGGGCAGCGGACAGATAGATCTTTCATTTAAACACTATTATTCATACCTTCTATGCAGCAAACGCTGCTGCAGAGAAGATATGAATGGCGGATTCAGCACCATGTGGGGGGGACAGTGTTTACTGTAGCGCTGTCTCCTGCACGCCACACGGACTGCAAACGGAGACTGTCTGTGTGTGGTCCGTGTTTTACACGGACCCATTGACTTTAATGGGTCCGTGTAATACGTGCGCTCCCACGAACACTGACATGTCTCCGTGTTTGGCACACGGAGACACGGTCTGGAAAAAATCAATGACATCTAAACAGATGCATTGATTTTAATGTGTCTACGTGTGTCAGTGGCTCCGGTACGTGAGGAAACTGTCACCTCACGTACTGGAGCCACTGACGTGTGAAACCGGCCTAAGGGATGATGTTGTGAAAGAGGTGGAGGATGAGGAGTCACCAATTCCATCAGCTTCTGGACAGTCAGCGCTATGTGGTTCCTCACAAAGGCCTAGGCAGGGGACACTTTGCGAGGAGGATGAGGAGGAGTCAATGGAGGACGAAGACATCGGTCCAGAGGAGGAAGTTACGCAATTCTCCAGTAGTCAGTGTGTATAGCGAGGGTGGGGTGATGCAGAGCAGGCAGAGATCACGCCTCAAGCAGGGGACAGCATTTCTTGGCCAGTTGGTAGTCTGCAGCACATGGCTGATTACATGCTGCAGTGCCTGAGAAATGCCCGCCGCATCGCCCACATTCTGAGCACAGCTGATTATTGGGTGTACACCCTCCTAGATCCTCGCTACCGGGACTACTTACAAAGCATAACACCTGGGATCCATGGGCATGCGCAGTGCATATCTTCACCTCAGGCTCTCACTCATCTCCCTCCGCCTTCTTCAGACTGTGCGCCGTCAGCTGATTCCTAATAGCATGCCATGACCGTGACACCGCACAGTCTGAAGAAACCGGAAGGAGGGGAGTGAGAGGCAAAGATATGCACTGCATATTCCCATGGATCCCAGGCCCGCAGTGTTATTACATTAGACGACACTGCGAGGTGGGATCTCGGGCAGTGCATCCGCACAGGCGCAGCCAGCCTGACAACAAATGATGTCAGAAGATGGGCAGCGCTAACTGCACATGGCCAAGGAATAACATAACAGCGCAGGCTAGGGGACAGATTCAAACAACGCTGAGGAGGCGGCACACGGCACCAAGGGGGTAGGAATGACGGCTGTGCTGCTTCCCATTATGAAGGAAAGTCCCACCTCCGGGACGGTTTCACGGTATCAGGGGACACATTTTATAAGTGTTTAGTTCTGCGTTTGCAAGTAGCTAAACTAAAAGAGCTACCTTTTCCTTGTTCAGCATTACGGCTGCACAAGGTGGCTCTTTCATCTACAAACGCCTGGAGGAGGGGTTAAAGGTTCCCTTTCAATTTGCTACAATTAAGTCTCGGCCTACATTCTGCTCCTCCTGCTTTCCCTGTGCTCCAACACCGCCAGTTGCTGTCCGGAAGTGCTGTCTGCACAGTCAACAGTTGCTCCTCTGTTATTGGGGTTCAGTAACGCCAGCTGCTCCCCTGCTGTGCTGCGGCAATAACTCTAGCCTGCTCCTCCTGCATTCCCTTGGCTCCAACACTGCCAGTTGCTGTCCGGAAGTGCTGTCTGTACAGTCAACAGTTGCTCCTCTGTTACTGGGGTTCAGTAACGCCAGCTGCTCCACTGCTGTGTTGCGGCAATAACTCTAGCCTGCTCCTCCTGCATTCCCTGGGCTCCAACACCGCCAGTTGCTGTCCGGAAGTGCTGTCTGCACAGTCAACAGTTGCTCCTCTGTTATTGGGGTTCAGTAATGCCAGCTGCTCCCCTGCTGTGTTGCGGCAATAACTCTTGCCTGCTACTCCTGCATTCACTGGGCTCCAACACCACCAGTTGTGGTCCAGAAGTGATTTCTGCACAGTCAACAGTTGCTCCTCTGTTATTGGGGTTCAGTAATGCCAGCTGCTCCCCTGCTGTGTTGCGGCAATAACTCTTGCCTGCTACTCCTGCATTCACTGGGCTCCAACACCACCAGTTGTGGTCCAGAAGTGATTTCTGCACAGTCAACAGTTGCTGTTCTGTTATTGTGGTTCAGTAACGCCAGCTGCTCCCCTGCTGTTTTGCGGCAATAACTCTAGCCTGCTCCTCCTGCATTCCCTGGGCTCCAACACCGCCAGTTGCTGCCCGGAAGTGCTGTCTGCACAGTCAACAGTTGCTCCTCTGTTATTGGGGTTCAGTAATGCCAGCTGCTCCCCTGCTGTGTTGCGGCAATAACTCTAGCCTGCTCCTCCTGCATTCCCTGGGCTCCAACACCGCCAGTTGCTGTCCGTAAGTGCTGTCTGCACAGTCAACAGTTGCTCCTCTTGGTGTTCAGTAACGCCAGCTGCTCCCCTGCTGTGTTGCGGCAATAACTCTTGCCTGCTCCTCCTGCATTCCCTGGGCTCCAACACCGCCAGTTGCTGTCCGGAAGTGCTGTCTGCACAGTCAACAGTTGCTCCTCTGTTATTGGGGTTCAGTAATGCCAGCTGCTCACCTGCTGTGTTGCGGCAATGTGGCCTGCGAATGCCACGCTGACACCACAACTGAAATTTAAGGGAACCTGTCCCCCCAGGCGTTTGTTACTGAAAGAGCCACCTTGTGCAGCAGTAATGCTGCACAAGGAAAAAGTGGATCTTTTAATTATGCTCCCTGCAAACGCAGAGCTAAACACTTATAAAATGTGTCCCCTGATACCGTGAAACCAACCGTCCCGTAGGTGGAACTTTCCTTCATAATGGGAAGCAGCACAGCCGTCATTCCTACCCCCTTGGTGCCGTGCGACGCCTGCTCAGCGTTGTTTGATTCTGTCCCATAGCCTGTGCTGTTATGTTCAACCTTTGCCATGCGCATTTAGCGCTGCCCGTCTTCTGACATCATTTGTTGTCCGGCTGCCTGCGCCGGTGCGGCCACACTGCCCGAGATCCCACCTCGCTGTCTCTTCTGATTTAATCACACTGTGGGCCTGGGATCCATGGGTACGTGCAGTGCATATCTTCACCTCAGGCTCTCACTCATCTCCCTCTGCCTTCTTCAGACTGTGCGCCGTCAGCTGATCCCTAATAGCATGCCACGGCCGTGTCGCCGCACAGTCTGATGAAGCCGGAAGGAGAGGAGTGAGAGGCAAAGATAGGCACTGCACATGCCCATGGATCCCAGGCCCGCAGTGTGATTACATTAGACGACACTGCGAGGTGGGATCTCGGGCAGCGCGTCCACACAGGCGCAGCCAGCCTGACATCAAATGATGTCAGAAGATGGGCTGCGCTAACTGTGCATGGCCAAGTTTGAACATAACAGCGCAGGCTAGGGGACAGATTCAAACAACGCTGAGGAGGCGGTGCACGGCGGCAAGGGGGTAGAGATGAATGCTGTGCTGCGTCCCATTTTGAAGGACAGTCCCACCTCCGGGACGGTTTCACGGTATCAGGGGACACATTTTATAAGTGCTTAGTTCTGGGTTTGTAAGGATCATAATTAAAAGAGCCACCTTTTCCTTTTGCATCCTTAGTGCTGCACAAGATGGCTCTTTCAGCTACAAACACCTTGGGGGGGTAAAAAGTTCCCTTTCAACTTCCTCCAATCAGGCTTTGGCCTGCACTCTGCTCCTCCTTGATTCCCTGGGCTCTAACACCACCAGTTGGTGCTCGCTGCACAGAAAAAAACACTTGCCACTATGTCAGTGGGGTTCAGTAATGTCAGCTGTTCCCCTGCTGTGTAGCCAGCAACGTGTCCTGCAAACGCCACGCAGACACAACAGACAATAAGCTGCCTCCAGTGCAGGCTTCGGCCTACACTCTGCTCCTTTGCTCCTCCTTGATTCCCTGGGCTCTAACACCACCAGTTGGTGCTCGGAAGTGCTGGCTGCACAGAGAAAAACACTCACCACTGTGTCAGTGGGGTTCAGTAACGACAGCTGTTCCCCTGCTGTGTAGCCGGCAACGTGTCCTGCAAACTACACGCAGACACAAGAGACAATAAGCTGCCTCCAGTGCAGGCTTCGGCCTACACTCTGCTCCTCCTGCTGACCCTGGGCTCCAACACCACTAGTTGCTGCTCGGAATTGCTGGCTGCACAGAGAAAAACACTCGGTACTGTGTCAGTGGGGTTCAGTAACACCAGCTGTTCCTCTGCTGTGTAGCCAGCAATGTGTCCTGCAAACGCTACGCAGACACAACAGACACTAAGCTGCCTCCAGTGCAGGCTTAGGCCTACACTCTGCTCCTCTGCTCCTCCTTTATTTACTGGGTTCTAACACCACCAGTTGGTGCTCGGAAGTGCTGGCTGCACAGAAAAAAACACTCGCCACTGTGTCAGTGGGTTTCAGTAATACCAGCTGTTCCCCTGCTGTGTTGCCGTCAATGTGTCCTGCGAACGCCACACAGACACTACAACAAAAATTAAAGGGAATCTGTCCCCCCAGGCGTTTGTAACTAAAAGAGCCACCTTGTGCAACCCTAATGCTGCATTTGGACAAGGTGGCTCTTTTTGTTATACTCATTGCACACGCAGAACTAAACACGTATAAAATGTGTCCCTTGATACCGATTAACCATTCCCGGAGGTGTGAATTTCCTTCGTAATGAAATGCAGCAACCTCCTTGGCGCCGTGCGCTGCCTCCTCAGTGTTGTTTGAATCTGTCCCGGAGCCTGTGCTGTTATGTTATCCCATGGCGATGCGCGTTTAGCGCTGCCCTTCTTCTGACATCATTTGTTGTCAGGATGGCTGCACCTGTGTGACCGCCCTGCCGGAGATCACACCCCGCAGTGTCTTATTTATTCTCACTGCGGGGTTGGGATTCATGGGCATGCGCAGTGCATATCTTCGCCTCTCACTCATCTTCTTCCACCTTCTTCAGACTGTGCGGCTGCACGGCCATGGCATGCGATCAGGGATCAGCTGAAGCCGCACAGTCTGAAGCAGGCGTAAGGACATGAGTGAGAGGTGAAGATATTTACTGCGCAAGGCCATGAATCCCAGCCCCACAGTGTGAATAAATCAGAAGACATTGTGGGGATGGGATTCATGGCCATGCGCAGTGCATATCATCGCCTCTCACTCATCTCATTCCGCCTTCTTCAGACTGTGCGGCTTCACGGCCGTGGCATGCGATAAGGGATTAGCTGAAGCCACACAGTCTGAAGCAGGCGTAAGGACATGAGTGAGAGGTGAAGAAATTTACTGCGCAAGGCCATGAATCCCAGCCCCGCAGTGTGAATAAATCAGAAGACACTGCGTGGCTGGGATTCATGGGCATGCGCAGTAACAGCACATGGCCAAGGGATAACACAACAGCGCAGACTCTGGAACACAAAATTCAACGCTCAGGAGGCTGCACCCATCACTAAGGGGGTATTTTTGACAGCTGTGCTTCATTTCATAAAGAAGGAATGTCCCGCCTCCGAAAAGGTTTTCACGGTATGAGGGGCAAAATTTTAGAAGTATTTCATTCAGTGTGTGCAAGGAACATAATTAAAAGAGCAATATTTTCCTTGTGCAGCATTACTGCTGCACAAGGTGGCTCTTCTAGTTACTAACGCCTGGGGGGGTTTAAAGGTTCCCTTTCAATTTGCTCCAATTAGGCTTCGGCCTACACTCTACTCCCCCTGCTGACCCTGGGCTCTAACACCGCCAGTTGGTGCTCGGAAGTGCTGGCTGCACAGAGAAAAACACTCGCCACTGTGTCAGTGGGGTTCATCAACGCCAGCTGTTCCCCTGCTGTGTAGCCGGCAATGTGTCCTGTAAACGCCACGCAGACACAACAGACACTAAGCTGCCTCCTGTGCAGGCTTCGGCCTACACTCTGCTCCTCTGCTCCTCCTTGAATCCCTGGGCTCTAACACCGCCAATTAGTGCTCAGAAGTGCTGGCTGCACAGAGAAAAACACGTCTCCACTGTGTCAGTGGGGTTCAGCAACGCCAGCTGTTCCCCTGCTGTGTAGCCAGCAACGTGTCCTGCAAACGCCACGCAGACACAACAGTCACTAAGCTGCCTCCAGTGCAGGCTTTGGCCTACACTCTGCTCCCCCTGCTGACCCTTGGCTCCAACACCGCTAGTTGGGGCTCTAGGAAGACAATTTTGAATAGGTCCCCCTGGTTACAGTACCATCAGCTGGTTCCGGGCAGAGCCTTTGGCTTAGGTGCCTCCTTCCGGGTATCCGAGTTCCACCAACATCAGGTGGTCCTTGGTAGTGCTTTCTGGCATGGGTACCTCTTGCTTAGTAACCGGGTTCCAGTAATGTCAGCTGGTCCTCGGTAGTTCCATTGGCTCTTGTACCTTCGGCTACCCATCTGGGTTCCAGTACCGTCAGCTGGTTCTCGGCAGTGTCTTTTGCTTTTGTACCTTCTGCTCCCCATCCTGGTTCCAGTACCATCAGCTGGTTCTGGGCAGAGCCTTTGGCTTAGGTGCCTCCTTCTGGGTATCCGAGTTCCACCAATGTCAGGTGGTCGTTGGTAGTGCTTTCTGGCACGGGTACCTCCTGCTTAGTAACCGGGTTCCAGTAATGTCAGCTGGTCCTCGGTAGTTCCATTGGCTCTTGGACCTTTGGCTACCCATTTGGGTTCCAGTACCATCAGCTGGTTCTCGGCAGTGTCTTTTGCTCTTGTACCTTCTTCTCCCCATCCTGGTTCCAGTACTGTTAGCTGGTTCCGGGCAGAGCCTTTGGCTTAGGTGCCTCCTTCTGGGTATCTGAGTTTCACCAACGTCAGGTGGTCCTTGGTAGTGCTTTCTGGCATGGGTACCTCCTGCTTAGTAACCGGGTTCCAGTAACGTCAGCTGGTCCTCGGTAGTTCCATTAGCTCTTGGACCTTCCAGTAGCCATCCGCGTTCCAGTTCCATCAGCTGGTTGGCATTTTCTCAGCCTTCTTGTACCTTCTGCTACATTTCCAAGATCAAGACCCTAAAGACGATGACCCGGAAGACCGTGAAGCAGAAGAACAAGAGGCTGCAGAACAAAGAGCAGAAGAACATTAAGCATAAGCCTAAACATCAGAGCAAAAGATATTATCTAAATTATAAGCAGAAGAAGACTAAGAAGTGTATGGGGGTGAGTCCGTTCCTCCTCGTGGTGCCCCTGGAAAAAGCCTGCTGCTGCAGGCCTACCTGAACGCGGACAAATCCTGTTGTAACTCTTTTGTGACAGGCAGAACGGAAGGTGTAACCTTCAAACTTTTATAGATAACAACTACAGGAATGCCTGTCACAAATAAGAATATGATGAAGAAGTAGAGTATGAAGAAGAATAATTGTTTAATAAAAAGAATATGAAGAATGTAACAAAAAAAAATAATAGGTAGAAGATGAAGAAGAAGATGAATAAGGTGAAGAAGATGTTGATGTCAAAGATGCTGCTGCTGAGGATGATGAAGAAGAAAGTGTCGGAGAAGTTAAAAAGAAGGTGAAGGGCATGGAAGTAGTGAAACATCAATATCTGACAAAATAAAAAAAATCTTAACATAGTCAATATCTTTGTAACTCCGAACGTCTTAAAAAAAATAAAAAAATCCTGCTATTTTATTTGATTGGGCTAAACCTCTAAACCATGTCTTCGCCACCTCCCCCAATACATCCTACATTATTCTTAGTTGTTTTCCTTCATGTAGAATGAACCTACAAGGAAAGAAAGGGTTTATTTTAATTCCGATATTTTGGTCCCATTGACTGGCATTGGTATCGGGAATCGTTATCGGTGATATCCGATATTTTTTGAATATCGGCCCATCCAATCCGATACCGATACTTTACGATATCGGAAGGTATCGCTCAACACTAGTGGCAGGCCATTTGCACTCTGTGCTGTCAGACACTGAAGAGAGGTATAACTGTTCTGAACTTGAGCACCACTTGTATGACGAGGCATCTGAATTCCATGCACGGGATACAGTGGAGTGCACACTTTAAAAAGCATGAAAGATCTGAGCCTCTTCCTGCTCCCTCTATTGCTGCTTTCTCAGCCCCTTTACTTCTACTCACAATCAACAGTTCAATCTGCCTCCCTGCAAAGAGAGAATGCAAAAGAGGGAAAAGGGGGAAGAAGATTGTCAGCTCACATATAGTAGACCAATAAATAAGTAAAAAGTTGAGGGCACTCACCAATCTTCTCAGGTTACAAACTTTATTGAAAAATAGTTCACATCAATTTCATGGCCAGAGCTACTAGAGCCTTAGCTCTTGTGTGAGCAGGGGAGAACCAAGACGACGGCCGTTTCGTGCTGTACCTGCACTTCTACGGGTCAAGTGCAGGTACAGCACGAAACGGCCGTCGTCTTGGTTCTCCCCTGCTCACACAAGAGCTAAGGCTCTAGTAGCTCTGGCCATGAAATTGATGTGAACTATCTTTCAATAAAGTTTGTAACCTGAGAAGATTGGTGAGTGCCCTCAACTTTTTACTTATTTATTGGACTATCAATGACTTTTTTAGAGGTGCACCCCACGTCAGGATTCACAGGCTGCTGCGTTTAATACTGGATCATTGTACACCCTGTATTGGTGGATAAATTGTTGTAGGCAGTGCCACCCATGATCACTCTTTTCTTTTTGGATTTGTATCATCACATATAGTAGATACACCTTGTTCAGCAGGCAACCTGCACGGAGTCATCTCAGATGTCTGCCATGTGTGAAGGAAAAAAAATGTAGGGGATCCTCTAGAGATGAAACCAGTGAAGCTAGCCAATATAAAAGTAAAAAAACTTTATTGGAACTATACAAAGACATAAAAACTTGGACATCACCCGACACTTGGATAGGCCAACCGACAGGTTTCAGCAAAGCCTTAATCATGGTATGTATATGTTCCAAAGGTTGGGATTTTTATGAAGAGTGAGAGCATCTAGCACATGTGAAGGAAATCGGGCACTTAACTTAGCCTCAGAAAATGAACTTTTCAGAGTACAAAGAGACTGAATCCCTAAAAATCCCAATAGAATCAAAAGAATAAATGGACACAAGTAAATGTGAATAGCTTAAATAGGGAGAACTAAAAGACATGTGAATGAATAAGCTTTATAACTATTGCGAACATAAAAGACAAAACAATATATATGCGCAACTAGATCAAAAGGAAAATGACGAAACTGTTAAACCACAATAAATTCACAATCGTGTTGCAGTATTAGAAGCACAAAAAAAATGTTGTTTTAGTTAAATCAACAAATAAACGAAGTCATGCGGACAAGTATATATTAACAGTCATTTTGCAATATTAGGTCTTGTGTCAAATTTAAGCCACTATGCTCCCAGGTATGAAGTTTAAAATTCCAGAATGATTCACGGTTCAGCAGTTTCCGTTTCATGTCACCCCCCTTTTGGGTTTAAATACTTTTTCTATGGCATATAAAATTAAAGAAATAATATCCCAACAATTATTTGTGAAAAATGGCTTGAAACCGCAGAAATCCCAGCATTTCTTAAATTAACCGCATCTGACTAACATCTTCTTTATTCATTTTTTTTCAGCAGTTCAGTGGTTCAACCAATATATTGCTTACTGCAAAGGAGAAATTTGATAGCATAAATGACCCCTTTTGTATTGTAGTTAATAAAACCATTAATAGTAAATTCCTTATTCGTCAATTTAGAAG
Organism: Ranitomeya variabilis; assembly: GCF_051348905.1. Lineage (NCBI taxonomy): Eukaryota > Metazoa > Chordata > Amphibia > Anura > Dendrobatidae > Ranitomeya > Ranitomeya variabilis. The sequence continues at coordinate 1,071,384,847 of NC_135232.1, read as the reverse complement.
TAAATTTACGTTTATTATTTGAAGCATGAAAACAAGCTTTATATGGCCTGTGTCCATATCTGAAAAAAACTTTTGTGGAAAGCCAATTTGGAAGAGAAAAAGTACTAGTGGTTGAGAACTCACTTGGAGAAAAAATGTTTGCAAGAGTTGGTGCCATTTTGGCCACAAAAACAAATTTCAGAATTATTAAAAAACATTGGTTAGTTTGGGATCCTCATTCAAGATCGGTTAGTATTTATGAATAATGCTGATGATATCAGTATATTGCTGGCTATACTGGGTGGAAAATGTAATAATTTGGTTCGTGTTCTTATTTCTATTTTTAGTTTTGCTATTACTACATAATAAATCACATCTATTGATATTATTGTCAATGGAGTCTGCTTTTTTTAAAGCGAACTGGATACCCCCTTGATTTTAATTGAGTCAAAATTTTATTGGCTTCCACTTCATATGTTTCTAGTGATGATGAATTTCTTTTTGTTCTAATAAGCTCACAATGGGAATATGTTTATTACATGAAGGTGTGTGACAGGAGGTTGCCTCTAATATTGAATTGCTTTCAGTGGTTTTTTATATGGTGAAATTACAATCAACTTGGAGTCGATATTACCAGTCAGAGTAATATGCAAATAATTTATGAGTTTATTCTAAAGTTGGTGTGTGAAAGACAGGTTAAATTTGTTATCATTCATGTATGTAAAACAAACAACTCTGCCCTTCACCTCTCCAAACAAACCTATTTCAACACCCTCATCACCTCACTGTCCAATAACCCTAAACGTCTCTTTGACACTTTTGATTCCCTACTCAACCCAAGAGTGCAGGCCCCAACCACGGATCTCCATGCTGACAATCTGGCCAACTACTTCAAAGAAAAAAATGACCAATCCGACAGGAAACTATCTCCCAATCCCCTCCTACCATGCACTGTCCTCCCTCCCCCACTGCATCTAGCTCACTCTCTGACTTTGAACCAGTCACAGAAAAAGAAGTAATCAGGCTCCTTGCATCTTCTGGCCCTACCACTTGCACCAGTGACCCCATTCTGTCACATCTCCTCCAGTCCCTTTCCCCTGCTGTCACCTCTCACATAACAAAAATATTTAACCTCTATCTCTCTCTTACAATATCTTTCCCTCCTCATTTAAGCATGCCATCATACATCCATTACTTAAAAAACCATCCCTCAACCCAAACTGTGCCGCTAACTATAGACCTGTCTCTAATCTCCCCTTCATCTCCAAACTCCTTGAACGCCTGGTCCACTCACGTGTTATCCTCTATATCTCAGATAACTCTCTTCTCAACCCTCTTCAATCTGGCTTCCGCTCTTTACACTGTACTGAAACTGCCCTCACTAAAGTCTCTAATGATTTACTAACAGATAAATCTAATGGTCACCACTCCATGCTAATTCTCTTGGATCTCTCCACAGCGTTCGATTCTGTGGATCTTCAGCTCCTCCTCATTATTTTACACTCAATCGGCCTCAAGGACACCGTTCTCTCCTGGTTCTCCTCCTATCTCTCTTACCGCTCTTTCACTGTAACTTTTGCTGGTTCCTCCTCCTCTCACCTTCCCCTTACTGTTAGGGGTCCTCAAGGATCAGTCTTAGGCCCCCTCCTCTTCTCATTGTATACTGCCCCTATTGGACAAACAATCAGTAGATTTTGTTTCCAGTACCATCTCTATGCTGAAGACAATTGTACACTTCTTCTCCTGTGTTTTGAGAAAACACCAGGGATTGTCTTACCGCTGTCTCTAACATCATGTCCTCCCTCTATCTTAAACTGAAAGTGTCACAAACTGAAATCCTTGTGTTTCCTCCCTCTACTAACCAACCTTTGCCTGACATTGCCATCTCCGCGTGTGGCTCCACCGTTGCCCCCAAACAACATGCCCGTTGCCTTGGGGTCATACTTGATTTCGAGCTTTCATTCACCCCCACATCCGATTACTGGCTCGCTCTTCTTATTTGCATCTCAAAAACAATTCTAAAATTTGCCCTTTTCTTAGTTTTGACTTTGCAAAAACTCTTTCTGTTTCTCTTATTCATTCTCGTCTGGACTATTGTAACTCTCTACTAATCGGCCTCCCTCTTATCAAACTCTCCCCTCTCCAATCTGGCCTGAATGCTGCAGCCAGGATCATGTTCCTTATCAATCATTACATCAATGCCTTTACCTTGTGCAGGTCATTATATTGGTTACCCATCCACTCCAGAATCCAGTACAAACTTATTATCCTCATCCACAAAGCTCTCCGTGGCTCAGCACCGCCCTACATCTCCCTGGTGTCAGCCTACCACCATGAAAATGCATTTGTTCAGACTGGCCTACCACCTCAATGCATTAACATAACTATCCCTGTGTGCCCGTTCAAAAAACTTAAACCAAAATGAGGTTCCTCGCATCATGTTCTCATACACTTTATGCATTTAATTAGCCCCCTGTGTCTGTACTGTGACATATTTAGGCTGTTATCTAGGGTTGAGCGAAACAGATTGGTCATTTTCATAAATCGGCGAATTTAAGGCAAAGTCGGGTTCCATGAAACCCGAACCGATCCTAGTGTGGGATTGGCCATGCGGTACACGATCACAGCGCCAAAGTCGCGTTTCATATGACGCTGTCACCGCCGTTTTTCATCCAATGAAGAAGGACGCAGAGTGTGGGCAGCGTGATGACATAGGTATCGGTCCCCACCATCTTAGAGAAGGGCATGGCAGTGATTGGCTTGCTGTCTGCGGCATCACAGGGGGTATAAAGGGGCGTGAACGCCGACCGCCATCTTACTTCTGCCGATCTGAGCATAGGGAGAGATGTTGCTGCAGTTAGTCAGAAGCAGGGACAGCGTTAGGGAGGAAATATAAGCCCCCAAACCTCTTGTGCTGGAGCGATTTTCACTGTCCCACACCACCTTTTTGTGCAGGGACAGTGGAGGTCGTATTTTAGTGCAGCAGCTGCATAGCTGTGTGCACGGTGCTGTGCAAACCAACTGCTTTTTTAAAAGCAAAATTCCTGTTGCTCCTTTATGCACAGTTACCTATCTTGTTTATTTGTCCACATTTTTGTGTTCAGCAGTCCTTTTTATTGCTGCCATACTTGTCCTGAGCTCATTGTAGGGAGCTTGTTATTTATTTATTTATTTATTTATTTATTTATTTTTTTTAAATAATAATTCCAGCCACTTTCTGGCACGTTCATAGTGTTGTGTTATACCACTGGGCCAGAGTTGTGGTTCTGTGTCTCCCCCACAAAAAAAGGGAGAATAAAATTTGCACACAGTGTATATTCTGCTGTACTGCTAGTGTGTCGTATATATCAGGCAGCCACTTTCTGCCACGTTCATAGTTTACTGTTATACCACTGCGCCAGAGTTGTGGTTCTGTGTCTCCCCTCCAAAAAAAGGGAGAATAAAATTCGCACACAGTGTATATTCCGCTGTACTGCTAGTGTGTCGTATATATCAGGCAGCCACTTTCTGCCACGTTCATAGATTACTGTTATACCACTGGGCCAGAGTTGTGGTTCTGTGTCTCCCCCCCAAAAAAAAAGGGAGAATAAAATTCGCACACAGTGTATATTCTGCTATACTGCTAGTGTGTCGTATATATCAGGCAGCCACTTTCTGCCACGTTCTTAGTATACTGTTATACCACTGGGCCAGAGTTGTGGTTCTGTGTCTCCCGCCCAAAAAAAAGGGAGATTAAAATTCACACACAGTGTATATTCTGCTGTACTGCTAGTGTGTCATATATATCAGGCAGCCACTTTCTGCCACATTCATAGTTTACTGTTATACCACTGGGCCAGAGTTGTGGTTCTGTGTCTCGACCCAAAAAAAGGGAGAATAAAATTTGCACACAGTGTATATTCTGCTGTACTGCTAGTGTGTCATATATATCAGGCAGCCACTTTCTGCCACGTTCATAGTTTACTGTTATACCACTGCGCCAGAGTTGTGGTTCTGTGTCTCCCCCCCAAAAAAAGGGAGAATAAAATTCGCACACAGTGTATATTCCGCTGTACTGCTAGTGTGTCGTATATATCAGGCAGCCACTTTCTGCCACGTTCATAGATTACTGTTATACCACTGGGCCAGAGTTGTGGTTCTGTGTCTCCCCCCAAAAAAAAAAGGGAGAATAAAATTCGCACACAGTGTATATTCTGCTATACTGCTAGTGTGTCGTATATATCAGGCAGCCACTTTCTGCCACGTTCTTAGTATACTGTTATACCACTGGGCCAGAGTTGTGGTTCTGTGTCTCCCCCCCAAAAAAAAGGGAGATTAAAATTTGCACACAGTGTATATTCTGCTGTACTGCTAGTGTGTCATATATATCAGGCAGCCACTTTCTGCCACGTTCATAGTTTACTGTTATACCACTGGGCCAGAGTTGTGGTTCTGTGTCTCGACCCAAAAAAAGGGAGAATAAAATTTGCACACAGTGTATATTCTGCTGTACTGCTAGTGTGTCATATATATCAGGCAGCCACTTTCTGCCACGTTTATAGTTTACTGTTATACCACTGGGCCAGAGTTGTGGTTCTATGTCTCCCCCCCCCCCAAAAAAAAAAGGGAGAATAAAATTTGCACACAGTGTATACTCTGCTGTACTGCTAGTGTGTCGTATATATCAGGCAGCCACTTTCTGCCACGTTCATAGTTTACTGTTATACCTCTGGGCCAGAGTTGTGGTTCTGTGTCTCGACCCAAAAAAAGGGAGAATAAAATTTGCACACAGTGTATATTCTGCTGTACTGCTAGTGTGTCATATATATCAGGCAGCCACTTTCTGCCACGTTTATAGTTTACTGTTATACCACTGGGCCAGAGTTGTGGTTCTATGTCTCCCCCCCCCCCCAAAAAAAAGGGAGAATAAAATTTGCACACAGTGTATACTCTGCTGTACTGCTAGTGTGTCGTATATATCAGGCAGCCACTTTCTGCCACGTTCATAGTTTACTGTTATACCTCTGGGCCAGAGTTGTGGTTCTGTGTCTCCCCCCAAAAAATGGAGATTCAAATTCTCACACAGTGTATATTCAGCTGTACTGCTAGTGTGTCATATATCAGGCAGACACTTTCTTCCACATTCATAGTGTTGTGTTATCCCACAGGGCCAGAGTTAGGGTTCAGTGTCTCCCCCCCAAAAACGGAGATTCAAATTCTCACACAGTGTATATTCAGCCGTACTGCTAGTGCGTCGTATATCAGGCAGACACTTTCTTCCACATTCATAGTGTTGTGTTATCCCACAGGGCCAGAGTTAAGGTTCAGTGTCTCCCCCCAAAAAATTGAGATTCGAATTCTCACACAGTGTATATTCTGCTGTACTGCAAGTGCGTCGTATATCAGGCAGACACTTTCTTCCACGTTCATAATGTTGTGTTGTCCCACAGGGCTAGAGTTAGGGTTCAGTGTCTCCCCCCCAAAAATGGAGATTCAAATTCTCACACAGTGTATATTCAGCTGTGCTGCTAGTGCGTCGTATATCAGGCAGACACTTTTTTCCACGTTCATAGTGTTGTGTTATCCCACAGGGCCAGAGTTAGGGTTCAGTGTCTCCCCCCCAAAAATGGAGATTCAAATTCTCACACAGTGTATATTCAGCTGTGCTGCTAGTGCGTCGTATATCAGGCAGACACTTTTTTCCACGTTCATAGTGTTGTGTTATCCCACAGGGCCAGAGTTAGGGTTCAGTGTCTCCCCCCCAAAAATGGAGATTCAAATTCTCACACAGTGTATATTCAGCTGTACAGCTAGTGCGTCGTATATCAGGCAGACACTTTCTTCCACATTCATAGTGTTGTGTTATCCCACAGGGCCAGAGTTAGGGTTCAGTGTCTCCCCCCAAAAAATTGAGATTCAAATTCTCACACAGTGTATATTCAGCTGTACTGCTAGTGCATCGTATATCAGGCAGACACTTTCTTCCACGTTCATAGTGTTGTGTTATCCCACAGGGCCAGAGTTAGGTTTCAGTGTCTCCCCCCCAAAAATGGAGATTCAAATTCTCACACAGTGCATATTCAGCTGTACTGCTAGTGCGTCGTATATCAGGTAGACACTTTTTTCCACGTTCATAGTGTTGTGTTATCCCACAGGGCCAGAGTTAGGGTTCAGTGTCTCCCCTCAAAAGCAAGTCATCTTTCAGGCAAGCTACGTGTCAGCAGGGGAAGGTGGGGCAAAAGAATGTGAAATCCATGATTGGTTCATTTAAATGAAGGTTAGCTAATCAACATTTTTGGTAGGCAGACGTGTCCTTTTTTCGGTAAGTGTTGAACCAGCAGCACTGAACACTCTTTCTGAAAGCACACTGACAGCAGGGCAATCGAGGTTCTGTAATCCATATTCTGGCAATTCAGGCCAGGTGTCTAGTTTAGATGCCCAGTAATCAAAGGGGAATTACCTGAGAGGGAGAACATCGATAAAGGCGGAAAAGTAGTTTGTAACCATACTGGAAAAATGCTGTCTCCTGTCACTTTGAATCGATGCAGCTGTCCCTGTCGTGTCAGCGGTCATTGCAAAATCATTCCACAACCTTGTCGTAAAACCCCTCTGTCCAACACCACTTCGGATCTCTAGCACCTCTGCCATGTTGCTCCCTGTAGCTCGTGTGAGAACCATCACCGGCGCTGTGTGCTGGGAATGCCTGAACCAAACGGTCTACAAGAGTTGCTTGTTTGGTAGCCAATATTTGACCTAGGTTCTCATGTGGCATGATAGTTTGCAGTTTTCCTTTATATCTTGTATCCAGGAGGCAGGCCAACTGGTTGTCGTCATCAGTCATCATTTTAAAAATGCGGGGGTCCCTTTTTAGGATATGCAAGGCATACTCAGTCATGTGGGCCAATGTTCCAGGTGTGAATTAACTGTTTCTGCTGGGTTGAGGCCCACTTTCTTGCAAATCAATATCACAAGTGTCTCTCAATAAACCTGTACGAGACCTTGCAATGCCACCAGTTACTATTGCCACCTGAGAATCCTCCTCCTCCCATACATATTCATCCCATCATCCTCCTCCTCATCCTCTTCGTCCGCCAATTCGTCCTGGACAGTTCCCTGAGCAGACAATGGCTGACTGTCATCAAGGCTTCCCTCCTCCTCGGCTGCAGACGCCTGCTCCTTAATGTGCATCAAACTTTGCATCAGCAGACGCATAAGTGGGATGTTAATGCTTATGATGGCATCGACCACTGCACACCAGAAAACTCCATGTCTGCCATCCAAGTGCCTGCCCGTGTATCCTCCCACAAATTTATAACAGCACGCCTCTGTTCACACAGCCTCTGAATCATGTGCAGTGTGGAGCTCCACCTTGTTGCAACGTCGATTATTAGGCAGTGCTGGGGAAGATTCAGCGATTGCTGATGGTTCAGCATACGGCTGGAGTGTATGGGCATCCGGCGGATGTGCGAGCAAAGTCTTCGCACCTTCAGGAGCAGGGCTGGTAACTTTCGATAATTTTTGAGGAAGCCCTGCACCACCAGGTTAAAGGTGTGAGCCAGGCAAGGTATTTGTTTCAGTTCTGAAAGGGCTATGGCAGCCATAAAATTCCTTCCGTTATCACTGAATACCTTGCCTGCCTCAAGATGTACACTGCCCAGCCATGACTGAGTTTGTTGCTGCAAGTACTCCACCAGTACTTCCGCGGTGTGTCTGTTGTCGCCCAAACACTTCATTTGAAACACAGCCTGCTGACGTTTACCACTAGCTGTTCGATAATGGGACACCCCGTGTGCAACACTGGCAGCTGCGGATGGAGTGGTAGGGCGACTGCGCTCTGTGCACGAGCTTTCACTTCTGGTGGAGGAGGAGGAGTGGCGAACGCCGTATGCCAACTTTTTCCTGAGACTGTGGGATAGGCTGAACTGTCGCACTATGGCTGCCCATGGACCCTGCATCCTACACATTAACCCAGTGCGCCGTGATGGACACGTAATGTCCCCGGCCATGCGTACTGGTCCATGCATCTGTTGTGAGGTGCACCTTTCCACTGACTGAATGCATCAAGGCATGGACAATGCGGTCTTTGACATGCTGGTGGAGGGCTGGGATGGCTTTTCTCGCAAAGAAGTGTCGACTGGGTAGGTCATAGCGTGGTACTGCGTGGACCAGGTCTTTGAAAGCTTCGCTTTCAACCAAACGGTAGGGCATCATCTGTAATGAGATTAGTATAGCAATGTGGGCGTTCAAATCCTGTGTACGCGGATGAGAGGATGAGTATTTTCTTTTCCTAACGAGAGACTCTTGTAGGGTGAGCTGGACTGGAGAGCTGAATATGGTGGAACTAGCGGTGGTGGTGGTGGTGGTGGACATGGCGGATTGAGAGAGAGTTTGTTATGGTATTCTTGTTGTTGGCCAACATAGAGTCTTTCCTACCAATAACCTTGTGATTCCCTTACTGCTTTGGCCTTACGCCGATACCTCCACATTTGCTGCTGGTGGTGTCCTAACCAGTGGGCTTACAGTGAGGGAAGCAATGTAGCATTGCTGACTACCTTCACTCCGAGCAGGTGCACCAACGGTACGGGACGTTTCGTAGTTAGTCCAGGCTTGCAAGTGCATGGTGGTTAAATGTCTAAGCATGCACGTTGTATTGAAATTTTGAAGATTCTTCTCTCTGCTAAAGGTCTTGGAGCATTTCTTACAGATAACTTTTGACTGATCATTCTGATCTTGGTTAAAAAATTGCTACACTGCACTCTTCCTACTATGGAAAACCATTTCAGGCATTGTGCGCTGTGCTACTTTCACTGAATGGCCACGCTCTCCTAAAACTGGTTTTGTTTTTCGCAAACATTTTTGGCCTGATACGGGCCTGCCAGATGACAGCTGTTGCAATGTAGATGGCTAATGCGGATCATCCTCCTCCGCTTCTGAGCTAGTGGCAGCGGCACCCTCTTCCCCCAATGGCTGCTAATCTGGGTCAACAACTGGGTCATCTATCACCTCCTCCTCAATGTCATGTGCACCTTCCTCAGTGTCACCGTGTAAGGTGCTATAGCGTTTGGGACAGGGCACCATAGTCTCATCAGGGTCACATTCTGGCTCAGTAAACTGCGAGGGCAATGTAGTGATTAGAGTCAATGGAACAGCATCACAATCTAGCTGTGGCTGTGCATCAGTGCACTCCATGTCCTATTCTTCTTGTAATTGGCAGTGTACAATTTCCCTTTCGAACCCAAGCACAGTGTGTGTAAAGAGCTCCATGGAGTAACCTGTAGTGTCGCCTGCTGCATCCTTTACTTTTGGTTTGGGAGAAGGACACAAGGAAACATCTTTTTCCTGACCGGGAGCATCCACTGACGACTGGCTGCTCTTACATTTAGAACTTTGGGAAGAGGAGGCGAAAGAGCTAGAGGATGAGTCAGCAAGGAAAGACAACACTTTTTCCTGCTTCTCCGGCTTTAAAAGCTGTTTTCCTACTCCCAGTTAAGGGAGCCTTCGAGGCCTTGTGTAGCCAGAAGATGACGCAGGCTGAACACCTCCTGCCTTAGGTGCTACTGTGCTTTTGCCACTACCACGAGATGCAGCAACACCAGCACCATCAGTACCAGCTGGCAACCCCCGTCCACGGCCTCCTCCACCAGACTTCCTCATTTTCTGGGGGGAGACACTGAAGAACAACTCATATTACACCTTCGTTATATGAGGGGTCCTGTGCCAGTACCGCCGCCCACGAGAGAGTGTTCCCCCCCCAGATTGAACTGTGCTCTACCACTTGCATTACTACCTCTCCCAGCTCCACCACTGTGCAGTCTGTGCGGGTAAAACCTGAAATGGCACTGCCAATACGAATTATTTGAAATGATACAGTAGATGATAGTTAAAATATACAGGGGCCCTGGACTCCATTTAATACTTTGCGCCTACTACCACTGTCTTTATTATTTGGGCGTAATAACGGTGTCTGCCGCTGCATCTTTTTTTTTCCTTTACTGAACAAAGCTGAACTTCAACTGTTGTCCCATTTCAAATATTAAACTGCATTTGGCCTACTTGTTGGGTTGGGGCCTACTAACGTTGTCTGTCGCTCCTTGGTGTTGTCCTGGTTTATTTTTCTTGCGCTTCAATCTTCAGGCTTTCGTTTAAATATTTTTTTATATTAAACTGCATTTGGCCTACTTGTTGGGTTGGGCCTAGTAACATTGTCTGCTGCCGCCTCTTGTTTTCCTCTACTAAACAAAGCTGAGCTTGAAGCTTCAGGCTTTTGGCCTGTAACAACAATATGAAATTACATTTGGCCTAGTTCTTGGTTTGGGCCTAGTAACGTTGTCTGCTGCAGCCTCTTGTTTTCCTCTACTAGACAAAGCTGAGCTTCAATCTTCAGGCTTTCGGCCTATATTTAGAATATGAAACTGCATTTGGCCTACTTGTTTGGTTGGGCCTACTAACGGTGTCTGCCGCTGATTGTTGTTCTCCTCCACTGAACAAACCAATGCCGCCTGTTTACTCCTGTTACCAATTTTTAACAGCTTTTAGCCTACTTTTTTTATTTTGGGCCTATATCTGTGTTTCCTCCTCATTCCTGCCCATTGCCCAGCCACTGCTAGATGAGTCTGCAGGTACATTGACACAGACCACTACATTCCCCTTGCACTCTACACTGTTGTGAATTCTGTTGTGGGTTCTGCTCTTGGGCTCCCTCCGGTGGTTATAAGTGGTAGTGTCAAGGTGAAAATATACTTTCTTATATACTTTTGTACTTTTATACTCTTATACTGTGAAACAATAAGTTTTTCCTAATTGCTGCTAATGCAAATGTAATTGTATTTAAAGATGGCCGCCAGTGTTCAGTTTCGTTTCAGTTTAGTGACCGAAGGGTTAAGATTTATTTCTTTGGAAATCGAAACTTAGAGAAGTAAAGAAGAGGAGGAATCCACCAGAAGACGTCCAGCGAATCAGGAGGAGATTGAGCACTGGACGTATGCTGCTGAAACCCCGCCTATTGCATTCCCTTTTAGTATTGTGTATTTTAGAATAAAGCCAGTTGCTGTGACGGTTTTCACACATGTGTGTGGATCCACGAGCATGCACTAAGATTGAACCAGCTACCTGTCTGACTCATTCTTACCCGGTACCACATGCTTATAGTTTAATTTGGAATGACTGGTGAAGGAAGGGTATTTGTCGTTACGACCCCGACAATTGGCAGCCCAACGGGGGGCGTGGCCAGCGATCCGAGACCCCCTGGACCCATGCCTGGATGTCTGTGGATGATACCCGTAGTGGCTGACCTCGAGGACTGATCACCCTCCGCACACGGTAAGTGGCGATCATATACATTGTATGTGTCACACTTGCTAGTGTCTCAGCCGTTATTGGTTTGTCTGTGGTCTCCTTGGGTCTGGGGAGGTGACCGGTCGAGTGGTGAGATCGAACGCGATCCTGTGCCACGCTCTGAACCAGCAACTGAGAGACGTCGCATTCTGTGCGTCCTCTGTACACCACACCTCCTCCACCGGTCATTGTACTCCGTTCAACCACCCTACCCGTGACTATTCTCTAGTAGTAAAGTGGAGTGATAAATTGAGCCAGTTGTAGATTGTGGGGCAGCTTAGAGAAAGGGATAGGAGACGCAGCCTCTGTGATATTGTACTAACAGGTAATTAAGACGTCCCGAGTTGGGACCACCAGAATTTTGAGTACAAACAGGTAATTAAGACGCCCTGTACGGAGCCACCAGAAATAGGTAATTAAGACGTCCCGGAACGGGACCACCAGAAACAGGTAATTAAGACGCTCCGTACGGGACCACCAGAATTTTTGTGGAGGGCTCTCACTAGGAGACCGCCTCCCAACGGTTTGGGATATCGTGGCAGGATAGTCTGTTAATCACTGTTGTTCAGGTTAGGGACGGAAACGTTGAGGGAGAGGCTCCGTGTTTTTTTAGAATATCAGTGTTGAAGATCGCTGCCAGTGGCCTACTGCAGGAGGCCATAGTATCCTGGGAGCCAAGCTGCGTATCTTAAAGCAAAGGAAGTCCGTGCCCCACAAGTTAGATGAGGATGCTGTGGAAGTCAAGACAATGGTCACGGGAGGGCAAGAGACAGTCAAGAAGCTTATCTGCGAGTTGCGCGAGGCTTAAAGAACAAAGGATGAAAATAGGTTGATGGAGAGGAAGGATCAGACAATGTAGAGCCCGTGTTTGGTTATAAAATGCCTGTGAACTGTGATCTTACAGATTGTAAAATGGCCGCCGTGCCACTGATGATGAAAATGTAGTCCCAGCCACCGCCCTGTAATGGCGACGGGATGAGCTCTCCAGAAGCGTAGGTGTGTCCTGTTTGTGTTGTGCAGAATCCAACCTGGGTGGAAACCTGCCGTGTGTGTGCATACGGGCCGTCCTTGGGGCTCCGCCCAGACCACGGAGGATCATAGGAAAGTTTTGTAGAAATTAAGTCTGAATACTGCTGCAATTTGTTACTTTGTAGGACATGGGAGGGGCGGAGCGGACCGCGGCGAGATTTCTTTGTCAGTTCTCCTCTTTTCTCCTGATCTGCGCTACGTGCTGGAGGAAGGGGGGTATAGAGTTGGGCTCTTGCTCTCCCTTCAGCGCTGTGGAATGCAGTGATTTTTCTTATCTACGTGTTACTAGATGGGAGGGGGTGAGTGAATCCCTGCGTGACCTGCTTGCAATTCCTCCCCTCGGTGCTGCGGGCTAGAGGGACGGGGAACCATGTATTGCATTCTAAGTTTTCTCTGTCCTTGGTTTAGTACACGCTGAGAGATTTATGTTTAAAGCAATAAGTACTGTATGAAATTGGAAGTGAAATAGATCTGTGTCTAGTCTTAGAGGAAAACTTGTAAGTAATTGAAAGATTGGTAATTACCTGTATCAAGTTGAGTGGTTGATATATAGCAAATTGAAGATCAACAGGGGGGCTCCCTGTTAGATAATATGGTCCCTCCCCAGGAAATCAAGCCTCTTCTCCCAACTGTAAGCTCTGTGCTCCCCTCAATCCCAAAGCACCAATATATACTGGGTTGCCAAAACTTAGTGCGCCTCTATTCTATGATCCTGTCGGGTGGATTTGTGATGTATGCGGAGTTACTAATTCTCAGTGTAGAGAGGTCTGTTACAATTGTGGAGCGAGTAGATTCAGGGTCGTAGCCCCCACCTTTCCCTTGCTAAACGCTGACAGCAATTCCCCGCTCCAAATACAGCCCCCACCCCACCGCAGTCCGCAGTACAAGGACAAAGCTTCATTCCTTATCAGAGTTCAGCCCCTGCCCTCCCCACCTTACACAAATCTAGTCTCATACTAAAATATCACTTTTAACCCTGTCTGGGAATCCCCCCCCAGCCCGGAAAGGCCCCTACATCTCCTCTTCCCGTGAAACCTTCACACCTACAAGGCCAGACTCTCCAGGAATCTGAAATCTGGTTCTCCAGGAATCTGAAATCTGGTTCCCCTGTCATTCACGTTACTACATCACACCTCAGGAATCCCAGGTCCTTTTCTCAGTGGGGTATGGGGACATGATTACCCACCAGGTAAGACACCCGAGCACTGCCGTACAGTATTGCAGACTGCCTTGCAGACAGAGCTCACCTATGCAGGACGTGCTACAGGTGTGCTGACTCAGCTACATGGAAACAAACAGAGATCTGTTGCTTATTACAGCGGCCGCCTGGATACGGCGGCAAGAGGAAGCCCCTTCTGTGTTTGTCTGTCCAGCTGTTGCTACACGAGTCTTCAGAGATTGTTTTGAATCACCCACTGACGGTCCACACCCCCCACGATGTACATAGTATCCTTAACCAAGTATAACCTAGCCACATGTCTATGGCTGGACAGCTGCGACTTCAGTGTGCTATTCTCATGCCTACTAATGTGACTTTGAAAAGGTGCACTGTCCTAAACCCCGCTACTCTTCTCCTAGTTCCTATGGATCCAAAGGGGGGAGGAGTAGGTGACATGAGCAAGGACACTCTTTTTCTTTCTAGAATGGATCCAGAGGAACAAGATTAGGTTTCCAAACCACATGATTGTCTAGAATTGATGTCTCAGGAAACGGCTGGTCTCTAGTGTGCCTATTCTAATGCTGATTTTGAGCTTTTTGTAGATGGATCCCGTCACCAAGATGACCAAGGACGCTACTGTACCAGATATGCTGTGGTCTCAGAACATGAGGTAATCAAGGCAGAGTCAATGCCAGCTCATATGTCTGCACGAGAAGCAGAGCAAACTAGCAGAAGGTAAGACTGTAAATATCTACACTGATTCCAGGTATGCTTTTGGCATTGCACACGATTATGGGCCTATCTGGAGAGCCAGGGCTTTCCTGACAGCAAATGGCCACCCCATTAAACATGCTGAGGCAGTCCAGCAACTTATGAATGCACTACAGCTTCCCACCCAAGCAGGCATCATAAAGGTAAAGGCACATACCAAAGGCACTGATGGACGGACAAAGGGTAACGCACTGGCAGACCAGGCTGCCAAGAAAGCAGCAAGCACTCCTGTGGCCTCTCGAGTACATCACCTAGACACCCCACCATCTCCACTTGTGTTGAAAGACATCTTAGCCCGGTTACAAGAACAGGCAAGTAAGGAGGAGAAAAATAGGTGGCAAAAGATAGGGGCTTGCTCTGATACCGTCACTGGACTATGGGGGAGGGGTGAAAAGGTCTGCCTACCACAGGTACTGTACCCAATGATGGCACAGGTTCTGCACGGGAATGTGCACCACTCGAAGACGGCCATGTGTGACACCCCACAGAAACAATGGATTGCCCCCGGGGTGCGCAGAAAGGCAGGTACAGAGCTGCATGATATGTGCCACACATAATCAGAGTAGGACAGTGAAAACTCCATCCAAACACACTCCCCGGCCTTTTAACCAATTCCAGAGACTGCAGATTGATTAAATTCAGTTGCCCAGGGCAGGGACGTATGGGTATGTGTTGGTCTGCATTGATTTATTTTCAGGTTGGCCAGAAGCCTACCCAGTTGCCAAAGCTACGGCTAAGACAACGGCGAAGAAACTGATGGCTGAGATCATATGCAGGTATGGAGTTCCTGAAGTCATTGAAAGCAATCAGGGTTCCCATTTTACTGGAAAGATCATGTCAGAGGTAATGGCAGCACTGGGGGTAAGTCAAGCATTGCATACTCCATCCGCAGAGTAGTGGAAAAGTGGAGAGACTAAATGGAACTCTTAAGCCTAAAATCCAGAAGGCAATGGCAGAGACTGGTAAACCATGGACAGAACGCCTTCCTCTGGCTTTGTTTTCAGTAAGATATACCCCAAACAGGAAGATAGGACTGTCACCGTATGAGATTCTGTTTGGCAGGAGCCCCAATCTTGAATGTTTCTTTCCACAACAGTTGCAGCTCAAGTACCAGGACTTGACTAGCTATGTGCAGGCCTTACATGGACACTTTGCCAAAGTGCATTTAACTGTCTTCAGTTCTCTTCCAGACCCAGACAAGGTTCCTGGACACCATCCCTTTGTGCCAGGAGACCTGGTGTATGTGAAAAAGTTTGTGCGCAGAGATTGTCTCCAGACGAGATTTGAAGGACCCCACACGGTGATCCTGGTCACCCCCACTGCAGTAAAACTTGAAGGAAAGAGCACCTGGATCCACGCCTCACACTGTAAAAGAGACCGAACCAGTGTTTAGTCACAGTAGTGACTGAAGGGAAATGTTGCTATTGTTTTTGGTCCTGGAACTGAGGGCTATCCTCGCCCCTACTTCTTAGGCTCCTATTGTAAATAAGAATTCTGGTCCCACTATTCTCTGGGTAAACCTGACAGCCCCGGTAAATATCTGGCGATTTGATTTCTGTGATGTAGTCAAGTACCTCGAGACTGAACGGGTGGTAGAGGGAATCATCCAGTTTTTATATGTGTGCTACCAGAAATGACAACAATAACTGTTATTATTGGTCAGATGCTGCCTGGAATACGGGAGATGATTGGGGATATAAACCTAGTGAAGCCATGTTCCCAAGGATGGGACGGGTAGGAGTCTTCGTGAGAGAATGCATCTAACAGCCCTTCTGCAACCACTTAGGGGCTGTAAATGGGGTAATGGTTGTCACCCCCTCCTCCTAAATCTCGAAAGCCCCCAATCTGCTGACCTGCAGACATTTGTACTGGGAAGGCATTATAATTATGTATTTAGTAGTGGATACAATGGGAATTTAGGCTATATACAGCTCCAGGATATTAGCTTCAGACCAACCAAGGACCCTGTTACCAGTACACCTAAAACAGGCCCAGGTGAGCGTTTGCAAAATGTAGTCAATGAAGTAATCCCCATTCCAGGTCTCAGTTAGCAAGATGTTTTCTCCATAGAAACACAAACAGCCCCAAGGAAAAACCTATGGTTAGAATGGGTGAGATACAATGTAAGAGTCCAGAATATCTTTGTAGGATGTATTGCTTGTGCTGCTGCGAACACACATCTATACACACATGCATTGCTTTTCCCTGACGACAACACCACTGCCTGTGTCATGAATCTGTTGAAAGGTTTGAAGTCCACTGATTGCCCAGATTATGTCCCACTGATTCATAAGGAACCTAAACTAAAGGTTCCAGGAGAAGTAACCGTATTAGCTGACAATTACACCTGCTATAATTCCCACGACACCACAGGTACACCAGTAGGGATCTTCAAGACAAGTTTCTGCAAGGAGAACAGTTCTCTAGATACTGACTTGCTAATTAAACATACACAATATATGTACACCAAAGATACCTGATGAACCTACCAGAAAGAGGAGAAGTTTTGATCAACTCCACATGAGTTATGAAGAAGATCCACTAGTATATATTGATGCCATTGGAGTGCCAAGGGGGGTGCCTGACCAGTTTAAAGCCCAGAACCAGATTTATGCTGGCATTGCTTCTACAGTCCCACAAGTGCAGATTAATAAAAATGTTGAATGGATCAAATATATATATATTACAGAGAACAAAGATTTGTCAATTATAGCTGTGATGCCTTTCAGGATATAGTTGAGGGCTTGGGCCCTAACACTTGTATGACCCGTGCTGCAACCCGACCTAAGAGAATTACACTGAATCCTGTCCAGACAAGATCACATGCAGTGATATAAGAAGCTGACACAGGATTGTGGTTGGTGGATAGTGGGGACATTAACTTTTGGAAGTAGGCTGACAGTAATCCTTTTGAGAAGGAGCTGTAGACCAGCATGTCATGTCACTCCCCACCACCAGAGAACCAACCACATCAGGTAGGGTAAGACAGATACAGGAGTATTATCCCTGGAGGCACTCTGACTAGCTAGCTATGCAAAAACAATTGGCTGACCCTGAACCAAACTTTCCCATTTTTCAGATAAAGACAATATGATGGACGTATAAGTGCACCTAGGCAGGCCTAGGTAGTTAGTGAGCACAAAAACAGGTGACGTGCTAGGACGCAAATTAAGATTTTCTACAATTGTGACAAAAGGAGAAAGTGTAGAGCTATACTTTGGACGGTTACAGCTGAAATGGGAAGACATGGAGTACAGTCCCATAAACCCACTTGATGTTAGAGTATTGGTAAATGCATTCATTGACGGTATGACCAAAGACTTACGATACGAAATATAGACAGCCAGAATGGCGAAATGAAGATCCAAAAGACCTGAAGGTTTCTAAAGAAGTTGAACGAATTAGGACAATAAGACGATGTGTCATGTATGCTGGAATAGACACATCTTTCTTCTCCAGTTGGTTAGGTGGGATCGAGGGATTCCTTCAACAAGCTTGTTTAGTACTGATTGCCCTCCTTGTAATTGGATCGATAATTCTCTGTTGTGTTATTCCCTTGTATAAAAAGGTTATTGCCAAAGCAACTCCGACTGGCACCTTCCTCAATCAAGAAGTAGACCCACCAGAGTACGATGGTACTGATCCAAGGGAGATCCCTAAGTATGTCCCCCTCAAGAGAGTAGACAAAACCCCCCATTCTCAGATGATGTTAAGAGATTTAGTTTAGGGACAGTGGGAGAACTCCATGTGAGGTTAGTGAAGGGTTCAGCTGCCTGGAGGCCTCTCGCTAGGGGAGAGTTTCTGAGGTGTCTGGATGAAGAAATCCACCTCCCCTTTTCCCATCACATGGACAGTCTCGAAGGATCTTTCTTTAAGGGAAAAACTTAGTGTTTAGGGGGGATTGTCAAGGTGAAAATATACTTTCTTATATACTTTTGTACTTTTATACTCTTATACTGTGAAACAATAAGTTTTTCCTAATTGCTGCTAATGCAAATGTAATTGTATTTAAAGATGGCCGCCAGTGTTCAGTTTCGTTTCAGTTTAGTGACCGAAGGGTTAAGATTTATTTCTTTGGAAATCGAAACTTAGAGAAGTAAAGAAGAGGAGGAATCCACCAGAAGACGTCCAGCGAATCAGGAGGAGATTGAGCACTGGACGTATGCTGCTGAAACCCCGCCTATTGCATTCCCTTTTAGTATTGTGTATTTTAGAATAAAGCCAGTTGCTGTGACGGTTTTCACACATGTGTGTGGATCCACGAGCATGCACTAAGATTGAACCAGCTACCTGTCTGACTCATTCTTACCCGGTACCACATGCTTATAGTTTAATTTGGAATGACTGGTGAAGGAAGGGTATTTGTCGTTACGACCCCGACAGTAGTGCTGCTGTTTGTCCTTCACAGCAGTCATCAGGTGCGTCCACTTCGGACGGGGCTATTTAGTCTGGCTTCACCCTTTAGTGAGTGCCAGTTGTTCATTGTTCTGGAGGATTCACATCCCTTCCTGGTCGCCCCTGCTTGCAGTTCATTTCTTCAAGATAAGTTCTGCTTGTTTTTCTGCCCACATGTTGTGGGCCTCATTGTTCAGTGCATTGCATGTTTTTTCTTGTCCAGCTTAATCTGTGTAAGGATTTATGCAGCCAAGCTGGAATCTCTGGAGAGGCAGATTTACCCTCTATGTCTTCAGTTGGATGTGGATTTTTTTGTACTATCTGTGGTGGACATTTCTTAGTCTTTTAATACTGACCGCATAGTTCTCTGTCCTATCTTTTCTATCTAGCTAGATTGGCTTCCTTTGCTAAATTCTGTTTTCAGCCTGTGTATGTTTTTTCCTCTCCTCTCACAGTCAATATTTGTGGGGGCTGCCTATCCTTTGGTAATTTTCTCTGAGGCAAGATAGTTTTCCCTTTTCTATCTATAGGGTTAATTAGTCCTCCGGCTGTGTCGAGGTGTCTAGGATTGGTAGGTACATCCCATGGCTACTTCTAGTTGCGTTGTTAAGTCCAGGGTCTGCGGTCAGTACAGTTACCACATTCTCCAGAGTACGTCTCATGCCGCTCCTAGGCCACCAGTTCATAACACTACACAGCCTGAATCTGACCCTGCTGAAACTCAGGTTCCCCTTCCCGCATATTATGCCACCTTACATGGAGACAAAGAGGAAGGTGCAGATGAAAGTGCAGGTTCCTTCAACAGGTGGGGGGGCATACTCATTGGCGACATCACTAGCACAGGGCTCCTCATAGTGCGCAAAAGTGTCTCTGCCGGTGGGAGGCGCCCCCGCCGTCAATCTCAATGGCGTACTTTGAGGGGCCCTGTGCCAGTGGCAATGTGAACGAGTGTGCCCCCCCTGCTTGCTCAGGATCACAGCACTTGCAAAGTTGAAATACTTACCTCTCCCTGCTCCACCGCTGCTCCACCACATTTCCTGGGCCCAAGAAAAAACTGAGCCAGCCCTCCCCCCCACAACTTTAACCAAATGACCCCCCATTTTCAATACCTAACTGTTGTGAATTCTGCTCTTGGGCTCCCTCCAGTGGTTATAAGTGGTAGTGCTGCTGTTTTTGGATCGCAGCATTAATCAGGTGTGTCCACTTATTGCAATTCTGACTGGGCTATTTAGTCTTGCTTGACCCTTTAGTTAGTGCAAGTTGTCCATTGTTCCTGGAGTATTCACATCCCTGCCTGGTCTCTCCTGCTTGCTGTTCATTTCAACAAAGAAAAGTTCTGGCTTTGTTTTTTGCAGTCCACATTCTGTGGGCCTTATAGTTCAGTTCATTTCCATGTTTTATCTTGTCCAGCTTGGTCTGTATAAGGATTTGTTTAGCCAAGCTGGTATCTCTGGAGATGCAGATATACCCTCCATATCTTTAGTTAGATGTGGAGATTTTGTATTTTCTGTGGTGGATATTTTCTAGTGTTTTAATACTGACTGCATAGTACTCTGTCCTATCCTTTCTATTTAGCTAGAGCGGCTTCCTTTGCTAAATTCTGATTTCAGTCTGCATATGTATTTTCCCTCTCCTCTCACAGTCAATATTTGTGGGGGGCTGTCTATTTTTTGGGGATTTTCTCTGAGGCAAGATAGTTTTCCCTTTTCTATCTCTAGGGGTATTTAGTCCTCCGGCTGTGTCGAGGTGTCTAGGGAGTGTTAGGTACATCCCATGGCTACTTCTAGTTGCGGTGTTAAGTTCAGAGTCTGCGGTCAGTACAGGTACCACCTTCTCCAGAGTACGTCTCATGCTACTTCTAGGCCACCAGATCATAGCAGTACAACTGGCCAACAATGAGTTAATCACATCTCAGAAGAAGGGAAGGAAAGTGCTGAGCCATTTTTTTTTCTGTAGTCTGTTGTGTCTTTCCTTCCCTCTTTTCCTCTGGGTGGCTCAGGAGTTTGGCGCTGGCATGGATATTCAGGAATTGGCTTCTCGTGTGGATCAACTTGCTGCTAGAGTACAGGGTATTTCCGATTATATCGTTCAGACTACGGTTTTAGAACCTAGAATTCCAACTCCTGATTTGTTTATTGGGCACAGGTCCAAATTTTTGAGCTTTAAAAACAACTGTAAACTGTTTTTTGCTCTGAAACCCCGTTCCTCTGGTGATCCCATCCAGCAGGTTAAAATTGTCATCTCTCTGCTGCGTGGTGATCCTCAGGATTGGGCATTTTCCCTGGAATCTGGAAATCTGGCTTTGCTTAATTTAGACACCTTTTTTCAGGTGCTAGGGTTATTTTATGATGAACCTAATTCAGTGGATCATGCTGAGAAGACCTTGTTGGCGCTGTGTCAGGGTCAAGGAGCGGCAGAATCGTATTGCCAGAAATTTAGAAAATGGTCTGTGCTGACTAAATGGAATGAGGATGCCTTGGCGGCAATTTTCAGAAAGGGTCTTTCTGAATCTGTTAAAGATGCTATGGTGGGGTTCCCCACGCCTGCTGGTCTGAGTGATTCTATGTCTCTGGCCATTCAGATTGATCGGCGCTTGCACGAGCGCAGAGTTGTGCACACTATGGCATTGTCCTCCGAGCGGAGTCCTGAGCCAATGCAGTGTGATAGGATTTTGTCTAGAGCTGAACGACAAGGATTCAGACGTCAGAATAGGTTGTGTTTTACTGCGGCGATTCTGCTCATGTTATTTCTGATTGCCCTAAGCGTACAAAGAGAATCGCTAGTTCCGTTACCATCAGTACTGTACAACCTAAATTTCTGTTATCTGTGACCCTAATCTGCTCATTATCGTCATTTTCTGTTATGGCATTTGTGGATTCAGGCGCCGCTTTGAATTTAATGGACTTAGAATTTGCCAGGCATTGTGGTTTCCCCTTGCAGCCTTTGCAGAACCCTATTCCTTTGAGGGGGATTGATGCTACACCGTTGGCTAAAAATAAACCTCAGTTTTGGACACAGCTGACCATGTGCATGGCGCCAGCCCATCAGGAAGATTGTCGTTTTCTGGTGTTGCATAATTTGCATGATGCTATTGTGCTGGGTTTCCCATGGTTACAGGTGCATAATCCGGTAATAGATTGCAAATCTATGTCTGTGACTAGTTGGGGTTGTCAGGGGGTTCATGGTGACGTTCCTTTGATGTCAATTTCCTCTTCCCCCTCTTCTGAAATTCCTGAGTTTTTGTCAGATTTCCAGGATGTATTCGATGAGCCCAAATCCAGTTCCCTTCCACCGCATATGGACTGTGATTGTGCTATTGACTTGATTCCAGGCTGTAAGTTCCCTAAGGGCCGACTTTTCAATCTGTCTGTGCCAGAACATGCCGCCATGCGGAGTTATGTCAAGAAGTCTTTGGAGAAGGGGCATATTCGGCCATCTTCTTCACCATTGGGGGCAGGTTTTTTTTTTGTTGCCAAGAAGGATGGCTCCTTGAGACCCTGTATTGATTATCGCCTCTTGAGTAAGATCACGGTCAAATTCCAATACCCTTTGCCTTTGCTTTCTGATTTGTTTGCTAGGATTAAGGGGGCTAGTTGGTTTACTAAGATTTACCTTCAAGAGGCATATAATCTTGTTCGTATTAAGCAGGGTGACGAATGGAAAACTGCGTTTAATATGCCCGAAGGCCATTTTGAATACCTTGTGATGCCATTCGGGCTCTCTAATGCTCCATTTGTGTTTCAGTCCTTCATGCATGATATCTTTCGGAATTATCTTGATAAATTCATGATTGTATATTTGGATGATATTTTGATTTTTTCCGATGATTAGGAGTCACATGTGAAACAAGTCAGGACGGTATTTCAGATCCTTCGTGGTAATGCTTTGTTTGTGAAGGGGTCTAAGTGTCTCTTTGGAGTACAGAAGGTTTCTTTTTTGGGCTTCATTTTTTCTCCCTCATCTATAGAAATGGATCCGGTTAAGGTTCAGGCCATTCATGATTTGATTCAGCCCACATCCGTGAAGAGCCTTCAGAAATTTTTTGGATTTGCTAATTTTTATCGCCGTTTCATTGCCAACTTCTCCAGTGTGGTTAAACCCCTGAACGATTTGACGAAGAAAGGCGCTGATGTGACGAATTGGTCCTCTGCGGCTGTTTCTGCCTTTCAGGAGCTTAAACACCGATTTACTTCTGCCCCTGTGTTGTGTCAGCCGGATGTTTCTCTTCCATTTCAGGTTGAGGTTGACGCTTCTGAGATTGGGGCAGGGGCCGTGTTGTCTCAGAGGAATTCTGATGGTTCCTCAAAAGTTTTCGCCTGCAGAACGCAATTATGATGTCGGCAATCAAGAGTTGTTGGCTATGAAGTGGGCATTTGAGGAGAGGCAACATTGGCTTGAGGGGGCCAAGCACTGTATTGTGGTCTTGACCGATCATAAGAATCTGATTCACCTCGAGTCTGCCAAACGGCTGAATCCTAGACAGGCTCGATGGTCCCTGTTTTTCTCCCGTTTTGATTTTGTGGTCTTGTATCTTCCGGGTTCTAAGAATGTTAAGGCTGATGCCCTTTCTAGGAGCTTTTTGCCTGATTCTCCTGGGGTCCTTGAGCCTGTCGGCATTCTGAAGGAAGGGGTTATTCTTTCTGCCATCTCCCCTGATTTACGACGGGTTCTTCAGGAATTTCAGGCTGATAAACCTGACCGCTGTCCAGTGGGGAAACTGCTTGTTCCTGACAGATGGACTAGTAAAGTGATTTCTGAGGTTCATTGTTCTGTGTTGGCTGGCCATCCTGGGATTTTTGGTACCAGAGATTTGGTTGGTAGGTCCTTTTGGTGGCCTTCTTTGTCACGGGATGTGCGTTCTTTTGTGCAGTCTTGTGGGACTTGTGCGCGGGCCAAGCCTTGCTGTTCCCGCTCTAGTGGGTTGCTTTTGCCTTTGCCGGTCCCTGAGAGGCCTTGGACGTATATTTCCATGGATTTTATTTCAGATCTTCCGGTTTCCCAGAGGATGTCGGTTATCTGGGTGGTTTGTGACCGATTTTCTAAGATTGTTCATTTGGTACCTTTGCCTACATTGCCTTCCTCTTCTGATTTGGTTCCGTTGTTTTTTCAGCATGTGGTTCGTTTGCATGGCATTCCGGAGAATGTTGTGTCCGATAGAGGTTCCCAGTTTGTTTCTAGGTTTTGGCGGGCCTTTTGTGCTAGGCTGGGCATTGATTTGTCTTTTTCTTCCGCATTTCATCCTCAGACAAATGGCCAAACCGAGCGAACTAATCAGACTTTGGAAACTTATTTGTGATGCTTTGTGTCTGCTGATCAGGATGATTGGGTGGCTTTCTTACCATTGGCCGAGTTTTCCCTTAATAATCGGGCTAGTTCTGCTACCTTGGTTTCACCCTTCTTTTGTAATTCTGGTTTTCATCCTCGTTTTTCTTCAGGGCAGGTTGAGCCTTCTGATTGTCCTGGGGTGGACTCTGTGGTTGACAGGTTGCAGTAAATTTGGGCTCATGTGGTGGACAATTTGGTGTTGTCTCAGGAGGAGGCTCAGCGTTTTGCTAACCGCCGTCGGTGTGTTGGTTCCCGGCTTCGGGTTGGGGATTTGGTCTGGTTGTCTTCCCGTCATGTTCCTATGAAGGTTTCTTCCCCTAAGTTCAAGCCTCGGTTTATTGGTCCTTATAGGATTTCTGAGATTATCAATCCAGTGTCTTTTCTTTTGGCCCTTCCAGCCTCTTTTTCCATCCATAATGTTTTTCATAGATCTTTGTTGCGGAAATATGTGGTGCCTGTTGTTCCCTCTGTTGATCCTCCTGCCCCGGTGTTGATTGATGGGGAGTTGGAGTATGTGGTTGAGATTTTGGATTCTCAATTTTTGAGGCGGAAGCTTCAGTATCTTGTCAAATGGAAGGGTTATGGCCAGGAGGATAATTCTTGGGTTGTTGCCTCCGATGTTCATGCTGACGATTTGGTTTGTGCCTTTCATTTGGCTCATCCGGATCGGCTTGGGGGCTCTGGTGAGGGTTCGGTGACCCCTCCTCAAGGGGGAGTAGTGTTGTGAATTCTGCTCTTGGGCTCCCTCCGGTGGTTATAAGTGGTAGCGCTGCTGTCTTTGGATCGCAGCATTCATCAGGTGTGTCCACTTATTGCAATTCTGACTGGGCTATTTAGTCTTGCTTGACCCTTTAGTTAGTGCCAGTTGTCCATTGTTCCTGGAGGATTCACATCCCTGCCTGGTCTCTCCTGCTTGCTGTTCATTTCAACAAAGATAAGTTCTGGCTTTTTTTTTTGCAGTCCACATGCTGTGGGCGTTATAGTTCAGTTCATTTCCATGTTTTGTTTTGTCCAGCTTGGTCTGTATAAGGATTTGTTTAGCCAAGCTGGTATCTGTGGAGATGCAGATATACCCTCTATATCTTTAGTTAGAAGTGGAGATTTTGTATTTTCTGTGGTGGATATTTTCTAGTGTTTTAATACTGACCGCATAGTACTCTGTCCTATCCTTTCTATTTAGCTAGAGCGGCCTCCTTTGCTAAAACCTGATTTCAGTCTGCGTATGTATTTTCCCTCTCCTCTCACAGTCAATATTTGTGGGGGGCTGTCTATCCTTTGGGGATTTTCTCTGATGCAAGATAGTTTTCCCTTTTCTATCTCTAGGGGTATTTAGTCCTCCGGCTGTGTCGAGGTGTCTAGGGAGTGTTAGGTACATCCCACGGCTATTTCTAGTTGCAGTGTTAAGTTCAGGGTCTGCGGTCAGTACAGGTACCACCTTCTCCAGAGTACATCTCATGCTACTCCTAGGCCACCAGATCATAACACCTAACTATTATTATAAGGTTAATTAAGATTGACAAGCTTAAGTAACAATAATTGATGTTTTTGACATTAAAATGGGCTCTGTAGGTGTTTTCCTGTCCTCCACTCACTGCCAACTTTTATTCTCCATTGACTTGCAGTGGGTTTCGTGTTTCAGTTGGTCCCCGACTTTTCGCAATGATCGGCCGATTTCACCCGACCCGACTTTTGACAAAGTCGGGTTTCGCGAAACCCGACTCGATCCTGAAAAAGTAAAAGTCGCACAACCCTACTGTTAACTGGTTCGTGCAGCTGTACATTGACACCCGATCCTTACACTATGGCTGTTCCAAACAATGAAAGCAATTGTTACCATCCACATCTCATGTCTCCCCTTTTTCCTCATAGTTTGTAAGCTTGCGAGCAGGACCCTCATTCCTACTAGTATCTGTTTTGAACTGTGATTTCTGTTATGCTGTAATGTCTATTGTCTGTACAAGTCCCCTATATAATTTGTAAAGCGCTGCGGAATATGTTGGCGCTATATAAATAAAATTATAATTATTATGTATTTTATAAATTGTACCACCTCCACATCTGAACCTTTCCACATCATAATTAAATTGTCTATGTAATGACCATCAAACTGTGTGGTGACCAACATCTTGGTGTCCCTGATGAAACCAGGCAATGCTCTCACAAGTGGCTGTAAATATATGTCCACCCATTCTGCTAACCTTTCATCCAAAGCTTCAATGCCAGAGATGATTCATCAAAAGGGGGTGGGGAACACATTTTTGTGAATTTTGGGCAAGGAGTAGGGTTGAGCGACTTTTATTTTTATAGGATCGGGTCGGGTTTCATGAAACCCGACTTTCTCAAAAGTCGGGTCGAATGAAATCGGCCGATTCTATAAAAAAGTCGGGGTCGGGGTCGGCCGAAACATGAAACCCAATGCAGTGCAATGGGATACTATGGTTCCCAGGGTCTGAAGGAGAGGAAACTTTACATGCCCCAAATCCATGAGAGAAAGAGGAGATGCCAACCTAGTCACCTATTAGCCATGGTCCTAAATTAAAGCATTTCTAAATTACTGGCCTTTGTAATGCTGCCATTCTGGCTGGTGGAGATGGAAAGTTTAAATGAAAACTGATGTCGGTGGCTGTCCTGCACCAATATGTTCCCAGCCACCACTACTTTTCCAGGTGGGCCATACCTGCCCTGCACAAACACGTTAGGGCACCAAACCAATTGTTCACTGTGCAACTCCATGAATGGCAGGTTCCACATAACCACCAATACATGGACTAGTACAAGGGACATAGCATCTCCCTAACTGAACACTGAATAAATGTAGTGGTAGCTGGGGTAGAGGTGAAATGCATTTTAGCTCAAGTCCTATCACCACCTAATAATGCTGGATGTTTATCTCACCAGGTTGCCTCCTCCTCATCCTCCTTCTCTTCTTCCTCCACCACCTCATCATTCGGTTACAGGAAGAACTGCACCACCAACTAGAGCAGAGCCAGTGGAAATTATTATTATTATTTATTTATATAGCACCATTAATTCCATGGTGCTGTACATGAGCAGGCTGCTCGTAAACTTCTCTGTTTGGAAGAAATGAGTAGAGAAATGTGGAGGAGGAGGAATTGAGGACAGCTTGTCATTGTCTCTGCACAGCCTCAACTGACAGCGGGTGCTCAGTTGAACAACAACACAGAGGCGGAGGTAGAAATTGCCAACACAGCTGTGTCCACCAGCACTTCAGAAGGCAAAGTTAGCAAGGCTGAAATGTGAAAAACTTTATGAACATGCCACAACATCTTAAACCATCATCTGATATGGTCCATATTGTCAGAAGGCAGCATTACAACAACATGGTGGAAGAGTACGTGTCCAAATGTCTGTACCTACTAGCAACTAGCAAATGTGTTGGCCCCATTTTATTTCTGGTTCTCCAAATTGAACACGTAGCCTGGGCTGCCTATCCTTTGGTAATTTTCTCTGAGGCAAGATAGTTTTCCCTTTTCTATCTATAGGGTTAATTAGTCCTCCGGCTGTGTCGAGGTGTCTAGGATTGGTAGGTACATCCCATGGCTACTTCTAGTTGCGTTGTTAAGTCCAGGGTCTGCGGTCAGTACAGTTACCACATTCTCCAGAGTACGTCTCATGCCGCTCCTAGGCCACCAGTTCATAACACTACACAGCCTGAATCTGACCCTGCTGAAACTCAGGTTCCCCTTCCCGCATATTATGCCACCTTACATGGAGACAAAGAGGAAGGTGCAGATGAAAGTGCAGGTTCCTTCAACAGGTGGGGGGGCATACTCATTGGCGACATCACTAGCACAGGGCTCCTCATAGTGCGCAAAAGTGTCTCTGCCGGTGGGAGGCGCCCCCGCCGTCAATCACAATGGCGTACTTTGAGGGGCCCTGTGCCAGTGGCAATGTGAACGAGTGTGCCCCCCCTGCTTGCTCAGGATCACAGCACTTGCAAAGTTGAAATACTTACCTCTCCCTGCTCCACCGCTGCTCCACCACATTTCCTGGGCCCAAGAAAAAACTGAGCCAGCCCTCCCCCCCACAACTTTAACCAAATGACCCCCCATTTTCAATACCTAACTGTTGTGAATTCTGCTCTTGGGCTCCCTCCGGTGGTTATAAGTGGTAGTGCTGCTGTTTTTGGATCACAGCATTAATCAGGTGTGTCCACTTATTGCAATTCTGACTGGGCTATTTAGTCTTGCTTGACCCTTTAGTTAGTGCCAGTTGTCCATTGTTCCTGGAGTATTCACATCCCTGCCTGGTCTCTCCTGCTTGCTGTTCATTTCAACAAAGAAAAGTTCTGGCTTTGTTTTTTGCAGTCCACATTCTGTGGGCCTTATAGTTCAGTTCATTTCCATGTTTTATCTTGTCCAGCTTGGTCTGTATAAGGATTTGTTTAGCCAAGCTGGCATCTCTGGAGATGCAGATATACCCTCCATATCTTTAGTTAGATGTGGAGATTTTGTATTTTCTGTGGTGGATATTTTCTAGTGTTTTAATACTGACTGCATAGTACTCTGTCCTATCCTTTCTATTTAGCTAGAGCGGCTTCCTTTGCTAAATCCTGATTTCAGTCTGCATATGTATTTTCCCTCTCCTCTCACAGTCAATATTTGTGGGGGGCTGTCTATTTTTTGGGGATTATCTCTGAGGCAAGATAGTTTTCCCTTTTCTATCTCTAGGGGTATTTAGTCCTCCGGCTGTGTCGAGGTGTCTAGGGAGTGTTAGGTACATCCCATGGCTACTTCTAGTTGCGGTGTTAAGTTCAGAGTCTGCGGTCAGTACAGGTACCACCTTCTCCAGAGTACGTCTCATGCTACTTCTAGGCCACCAGATCATAGCAGTACAACTGGCCAACAATGAGTTAATCACATCTCAGAAGAAGGGAAGGAAAGTGCTGAGCCATTTTTTTTTCTGTAGTCTGTTGTGTCTTTCCTTCCCTCTTTTCCTCTGGGTGGCTCAGGAGTTTGGCGCTGGCATGGATGTTCAGGAATTGGCTTCTCGTGTGGATCAACTTGCTGCTAGAGTACAGGGTATTTCCGATTATATCGTTCAGACTACAGTTTTAGAACCTAGAATTCCAACTCCTGATTTGTTTATTGGGCACAGGTCCAAATTTTTGAGCTTTAAAAATAACTGTAAACTGTTTTTTGCTCTGAAACCCCGTTCCTCTGGTGATCCCATCCAGCAGGTTAAAATTGTCATCTCTCTGCTGCGTGGTGATCCTCAGGATTGGGCATTTTCCCTGGAATCTGGAAATCTGGCTTTGCTTAATTTAGACACCTTTTTTCAGGTGCTAGGGTTATTTTATGATGAACCTAATTCAGTGGATCATGCTGAGAAGACCTTGTTGGCCCTGTGTCAGGGTCAAGAAGCGGCAGAATCGTATTGCCAGAAATTTAGAAAATGGTCTGTGCTGACTAAATGGAATGAGGATGCCTTGGCGGCAATTTTCAGAAAGGGTCTTTCTGAATCTGTTAAAGATGCTATGGTGGGGTTCCCCACGCCTGCTGGTCTGAGTGATTCTATGTCTCTGGCCATTCAGATTGATCGGCGCTTGCACGAGCGCAGAGTTGTGCACACTATGGCATTGTCCTCCGAGCGGAGTCCTGAGCCAATGCAGTGCGATAGGATTTTGTCTAGAGCTGAACGACAAGGATTCAGACGTCAGAATAGGTTGTGTTTTACTGCGGCGATTCTGCTCATGTTATTTCTGATTGCCCTAAGCGTACAAAGAGAATCGCTAGTTCCGTTACCATCAGTACTGTACAACCTAAATTTCTGTTATCTGTGACCCTAATCTGCTCATTATCGTCATTTTCTGTTATGGCATTTGTGGATTCAGGCGCCGCTTTGAATTTAATGGACTTAGAATTTGCCAGGCATTGTGGTTTCCCCTTGCAGCCTTTGCAGAACCCTATTCCTTTGAGGGGGATTGATGCTACACCGTTGGCTAAAAATAAACCTCAGTTTTGGACACAGCTGACCATGTGCATGGCGCCAGCCCATCAGGAAGATTGTCGTTTTCTGGTGTTGCATAATTTGCATGATGCTATTGTGCTGGGTTTCCCATGGTTACAGGTGCATAATCCGGTAATAGATTGCAAATCTATGTCTGTGACTAGTTGGGGTTGTCAGGGGGTTCATGGTGACGTTCCTTTGATGTCAATTTCCTCTTCCCCCTCTTCTGAAATTCCTGAGTTTTTGTCAGATTTCCAGGATGTATTCGATGAGCCCAAATCCAGTTCCCTTCCACCGCATATGGACTGTGATTGTGCTATTGACTTGATTCCAGGCTGTAAGTTCCCTAAGGGCCGACTTTTCAATCTGTCTGTGCCAGAACATGCCGCCATGCGGAGTTATGTCAAGAAGTCTTTGGAGAAGGGGCATATTCGGCCATCTTCTTCACCATTGGGGGCAGGTTTTTTTTTTGTTGCCAAGAAGGATGGCTCCTTGAGACCCTGTATTGATTATCGCCTCTTGAGTAAGATCACGGTCAAATTCCAATACCCTTTGCCTTTGCTTTCTGATTTGTTTGCTAGGATTAAGGGGGCTAGTTGGTTTACTAAGATTTACCTTCAAGAGGCATATAATCTTGTTCGTATTAAGCAGGGTGACGAATGGAAAACTGCGTTTAATATGCCCGAAGGCCATTTTGAATACCTTGTGATGCCATTCGGGCTCTCTAATGCTCCATTTGTGTTTCAGTCCTTCATGCATGATATCTTTCGGAATTATCTTGATAAATTCATGATTGTATATTTGGATGATATTTTGATTTTTTCCGATGATTAGGAGTCACATGTGAAACAAGTCAGGACGGTATTTCAGATCCTTCGTGGTAATGCTTTGTTTGTGAAGGGGTCTAAGTGTCTCTTTGGAGTACAGAAGGTTTCTTTTTTGGGCTTCATTTTTTCTCCCTCATCTATAGAAATGGATCCGGTTAAGGTTCAGGCCATTCATGATTTGATTCAGCCCACATCCGTGAAGAGCCTTCAGAAATTTTTTGGATTTGCTAATTTTTATCGCCGTTTCATTGCCAACTTCTCCAGTGTGGTTAAACCCCTGAACGATTTGACGAAGAAAGGCGCTGATGTGACGAATTGGTCCTCTGCGGCTGTTTCTGCCTTTCAGGAGCTTAAACACCGATTTACTTCTGCCCCTGTGTTGTGTCAGCCGGATGTTTCTCTTCCATTTCAGGTTGAGGTTGACGCTTCTGAGATTGGGGCAGGGGCCGTGTTGTCTCAGAGGAATTCTGATGGTTCCTCAAAAGTTTTCACCTGCAGAACGCAATTATGATGTCGGCAATCAAGAGTTGTTGGCTATGAAGTGGGCATTTGAGGAGAGGCAACATTGGCTTGAGGGGGCCAAGCACTGTGTTGTGGTCTTGACCGATCATAAGAATCTGATTCACCTCGAGTCTGCCAAACGGCTGAATCCTAGACAGGCTCGATGGTCCCTGTTTTTCTCCCGTTTTGATTTTGTGGTCTTGTATCTTCCGGGTTCTAAGAATGTTAAGGCTGATGCCCTTTCTAGGAGCTTTTTGCCTGATTCTCCTGGGGTCCTTGAGCCTGTCGGCATTCTGAAGGAAGGGGTTATTCTTTCTGCCATCTCCCCTGATTTACGACGGGTTCTTCAGGAATTTCAGGCTGATAAACCTGACCGCTGTCCAGTGGGGAAACTGCTTGTTCCTGACAGATCGACTAGTAAAGTGATTTCTGAGGTTCATTGTTCTGTGTTGGCTGGCCATCCTGGGATTTTTGGTACCAGGGATTTGGTTGGTAGGTCCTTTTGGTGGCCTTCTTTGTCACGGGATGTGCGTTCTTTTGTGCAGTCTTGTGGGACTTGTGCGCGGGCCAAGCCTTGCTGTTCCCGCTCTAGTGGGTTGCTTTTGCCTTTGCCGGTCCCTGAGAGGCCTTGGACGTATATTTCCATGGATTTTATTTCAGATCTTCCGGTTTCCCAGAGGATGTCGGTTATCTGGGTGGTTTGTGACCGATTTTCTAAGATTGTTCATTTGGTACCTTTGCCTACATTGCCTTCCTCTTCTGATTTGGTTCCGTTGTTTTTTCAGCATGTGGTTCGTTTGCATGGCATTCCGGAGAATGTTGTGTCCGATAGAGGTTCCCAGTTTGTTTCTAGGTTTTGGCGGGCCTTTTGTGCTAGGCTGGGCATTGATTTGTCTTTTTCTTCCGCATTTCATCCTCAGACAAATGGCCAAACCGAGCGAACTAATC
The DNA here is from genome assembly GCF_051348905.1 of Ranitomeya variabilis. NCBI lineage: Eukaryota > Metazoa > Chordata > Amphibia > Anura > Dendrobatidae > Ranitomeya > Ranitomeya variabilis. Next base: position 1,071,352,630 of record NC_135232.1, on the reverse strand, counting down.
AGACTTTGGAAACTTATTTGTGATGCTTTGTGTCTGCTGATCAGGATGATTGGGTGGCTTTCTTACCATTGGCCGAGTTTTCCCTTAATAATCGGGCTAGTTCTGCTACCTTGGTTTCACCCTTCTTTTGTAATTCTGGTTTTCATCCTCGTTTTTCTTCAGGGCAGGTTGAGCCTTCTGATTGTCCTGGGGTGGACTCTGTGGTTGACAGGTTGCAGTAAATTTGGGCTCATGTGGTGGACAATTTGGTGTTGTCTCAGGAGGAGGCTCAGCGTTTTGCTAACCGCCGTCGGTGTGTTGGTTCCCGGCTTCGGGTTGGGGATTTGGTCTGGTTGTCTTCCCGTCATGTTCCTATGAAGGTTTCTTCCCCTAAGTTCAAGCCTCGGTTTATTGGTCCTTATAGGATTTCTGAGATTATCAATCCAGTGTCTTTTCTTTTGGCCCTTCCAGCCTCTTTTTCCATCCATAATGTTTTTCATAGATCTTTGTTGCGGAAATATGTGGTTCCTGTTGTTCCCTCTGTTGATCCTCCTGCCCCGGTGTTGATTGATGGGGAGTTGGAGTATGTGGTTGAGATTTTGGATTCTCAATTTTTGAGGCGGAAGCTTCAGTATCTTGTCAAATGGAAGGGTTATGGCCAGGAGGATAATTCTTGGGTTGTTGCCTTCGATGTTCATGCTGACGATTTGGTTTGTGCCTTTCATTTGGCTCATCCGGATCGGCTTGGGGGCTCTGGTGAGGGTTCGGTGACCCCTCCTCAAGGGGGAGTACTGTTGTGAATTCTGCTCTTGGGCTCCCTCCGGTGGTTATAAGTGGTAGCGCTGCTGTCTTTGGATCGCAGCATTCATCAGGTGTGTCCACTTATTGCAATTCTGACTGGGCTATTTAGTCTTGCTTGACCCTTTAGTTAGTGCCAGTTGTCCATTGTTCCTGGAGGATTCACATCCCTGCCTGGTCTCTCCTGCTTGCTGTTCATTTCAACAAAGATAAGTTCTGGCTTTTTTTTTTGCAGTCCACATGCTGTGGGCGTTATAGTTCAGTTCATTTCCATGTTTTGTTTTGTCCAGCTTGGTCTGTATAAGGATTTGTTTAGCCAAGCTGGTATCTGTGGAGATGCAGATATACCCTCTATATCTTTAGTTAGAAGTGGAGATTTTGTATTTTCTGTGGTGGATATTTTCTAGTGTTTTAATACTGACTGCATAGTACTCTGTCCTATCCTTTCTATTTAGCTAGAGCGGCCTCCTTTGCTAAAACCTGATTTCAGTCTGCGTATGTATTTTCCCTCTACTCTCACAGTCAATATTTGTGGGGGGCTGTCTATCCTTTGGGGATTTTCTCTGATGCAAGATAGTTTTCTCTTTTCTATCTCTAGGGGTATTTAGTCCTCCGGCTGTGTCGAGGTGTCTAGGGAGTGTTAGGTACATCCCACGGCTATTTCTAGTTGCAGTGTTAAGTTCAGGGTCTGCGGTCAGTACAGGTACCACCTTCTCCAGAGTACATCTCATGCTACTCCTAGGCCACCAGATCATAACACCTAACTATTATTATAAGGTTAATTAAGATTGACAAGCTTAAGTAACAATAATTGATGTTTTTGACATTAAAATGGGCTCTGTAGGTGTTTTCCTGTCCTCCACTCACTGCCAACTTTTATTCTCCATTGACTTGCAGTGGGTTTCGTGTTTCAGTTGGTCCCCGACTTTTCGCAATGATCGGCCGATTTCACCCGACCCGACTTTTGACAAAGTCGGGTTTCGCGAAACCCGACTCGATCCTGAAAAAGTAAAAGTCGCACAACCCTACTGTTAACTGGTTCGTGCAGCTGTACATTGACACCCGATCCTTACACTATGGCTGTTCCAAACAATGAAAGCAATTGTTACCATCCACATCTCATGTCTCCCCTTTTTCCTCATAGTTTGTAAGCTTGCGAGCAGGACCCTCATTCCTACTAGTATCTGTTTTGAACTGTGATTTCTGTTATGCTGTAATGTCTATTGTCTGTACAAGTCCCCTATATAATTTGTAAAGCGCTGCGGAATATGTTGGCGCTATATAAATAAAATTATAATTATTATGTATTTTATAAATTGTACCACCTCCACATCTGAACCTTTCCACATCATAATTAAATTGTCTATGTAATGACCATCAAACTGTGTGGTGACCAACATCTTGGTGTCCCTGATGAAACCAGGCAATGCTCTCACAAGTGGCTGTAAATATATGTCCACCCATTCTGCTAACCTTTCATCCAAAGCTTCAATGCCAGAGATGATTCATCAAAAGGGGGTGGGGAACACATTTTTGTGAATTTTGGGCAAGGAGTAGGGTTGAGCGACTTTTATTTTTATAGGATCGGGTCGGGTTTCATGAAACCCGACTTTCTCAAAAGTCGGGTCGAATGAAATCGGCCGATTCTATAAAAAAGTCGGGGTCGGGGTCGGCCGAAACATGAAACCCAATGCAGTGCAATGGGATACTATGGTTCCCAGGGTCTGAAGGAGAGGAAACTTTACATGCCCCAAATCCATGAGAGAAAGAGGAGATGCCAACCTAGTCACCTATTAGCCATGGTCCTAAATTAAAGCATTTCTAAATTACTGGCCTTTGTAATGCTGCCATTCTGGCTGGTGGAGATGGAAAGTTTAAATGAAAACTGATGTCGGTGGCTGTCCTGCACCAATATGTTCCCAGCCACCACTACTTTTCCAGGTGGGCCATACCTGCCCTGCACAAACACGTTAGGGCACCAAACCAATTGTTCACTGTGCAACTCCATGAATGGCAGGTTCCACATAACCACCAATACATGGACTAGTACAAGGGACATAGCATCTCCCTAACTGAACACTGAATAAATGTAGTGGTAGCTGGGGTAGAGGTGAAATGCATTTTAGCTCAAGTCCTATCACCACCTAATAATGCTGGATGTTTATCTCACCAGGTTGCCTCCTCCTCATCCTCCTTCTCTTCTTCCTCCACCACCTCATCATTCGGTTACAGGAAGAACTGCACCACCAACTAGAGCAGAGCCAGTGGAAATTATTATTATTATTTATTTATATAGCACCATTAATTCCATGGTGCTGTACATGAGCAGGCTGCTCGTAAACTTCTCTGTTTGGAAGAAATGAGTAGAGAAATGTGGAGGAGGAGGAATTGAGGACAGCTTGTCATTGTCTCTGCACAGCCTCAACTGACAGCGGGTGCTCAGTTGAACAACAACACAGAGGCGGAGGTAGAAATTGCCAACACAGCTGTGTCCACCAGCACTTCAGAAGGCAAAGTTAGCAAGGCTGAAATGTGAAAAACTTTATGAACATGCCACAACATCTTAAACCATCATCTGATATGGTCCATATTGTCAGAAGGCAGCATTACAACAACATGGTGGAAGAGTACGTGTCCAAATGTCTGTACCTACTAGCAACTAGCAAATGTGTTGGCCCCATTTTATTTCTGGTTCTCCAAATTGAACACATAGCCTGAGCTTGCCCTCTATGCCTTGGAGGTGCTGGCCTGCTCTATGGCAAGTGTACTGTTGGAATATATGTTTAGCATGGTAAGGGGTGTCGTTACAGACAAGTGCATAAGCCTCTCCACAACCAACGTGGGGAAGGTAACATTTCTTATAATGAACCAGGCATGAATCCCATGTCCATGTCTTTGGATGACTAGATATTTATAACAGCTTAACCCAACCAGTCTTCAACTACATTTGTTTCATCTGGGAGCCTCCTAATCAAATAAAAAAAACAAAAAAACTTTATTGGCTACCTCCTCTTCCACTTCCACCTATACCACCACATCCACCTCCACCTCCACCTCCTCCTCTACTTAGACCTGTTCTTCCTGGTTCAAAATTCATAATTTTTTTTTATTTTTACTTTGCTTAGTATAGGGACAGTATTCACCTGTAGAGAGAGATAGTATTAGTTTTTGCATTTATGCAGTTTTGCAAAAAAACTCTCTACGTGTACTCTGCTCTTGTGTCTGTGATATTACAGTACATCTAGAGGGAGATATGATGTGCACACTGTAGAGTTCAGAAAGGGAGGTGCTGGCTGGACATCCAAAGTCAAATATACAAGAAAAACAGCCGCACTCAAGTCTTTGCGTTTACGTAGAAAATAGTTGCTTTTTATTCATGTGCACAGGCACCACCAGATAATATATAAAGAAAAAAACGGATGATTGCGGACAACAGGGTTAACGTTTCGACCAGGCACGGTCTTTCTCAAAACCTCACTGTAAAAAGAATATATGGTATAAGTGTGCTGTACAAATATACATGTGTAAGAAAAGGTGAAAATACAATTAAGCATGAAGAGGAAAACAACCAAACAAAACAACTTCCAATAAACATATAAAATATACAAAATATACAGCTCACAAAATATTGGAGAAGGACTCATCCTAGTCCAAAGGCAATTAGTCATAACATGTTTAAGGTCTCGTGAAGCCAGGATAAAGTAAGGACCACTTCAAAGCACGTATTTTATGCTGGGGCAAAATTAAATCCTAGTTATAAATAGACACCAGTAAACAAACAGGTAAAATAGACCAAGTCGCCCCATAATGTACTGACCTTGTATAAGAGGAGTAAGTGAGAAAATAAGGGTAAAGGAGGAGAGTCCCAGAGAACTAGGGAGAGAGAGGAGAAGACATAATTAAATATATTAAATACGCTGATCAAGTAAGGGAGGCAAAGGTCATCAGTTGGTAGACACCGTAGTTTTACCTGCTCCAGGTAGATTTCAAAGGTAAGGTGTCCGTCTCATTGGTGATGCAGTGGCTAGTGTGCACAGAGTTGGCGCTTTAAATAGGGTGCCGATGAACTGACATCAGGTGGATGTCGGCGCGCAGCTCTGTGGGACGAAAAAAAGGTCCACACCGCAGTGTTGTGTGCGCTCCACTGACGGCGCATGCGCAATGGATGCTGGGGCCGAGGACATGTATCGCGGTTGCGCAATAAGAGTAAGGGGGCGGAGCATGCGCAGTGCGATCTGAGTGGCCGGACTAAATAGCGCTTGTGTAGGAGGATATCACAGACGCTTTTACATTGTGTGCGCACCACTCTAGGCGGCAAGAGGGAAGGCTGGACTGCTATGACTAATTGCCTTTGGACTAGGATGAGTCCTTCTCCAATATTTTGTGAGCTGTATATTTTGTATATTTTATATGTTTATTGGAAGTTGTTTTGTTTGGTTGTTTTCCTCTTCATGCTTAATTGTATTTTCACCTTTTCTTACACATGTATATTTGTACAGCACACTTATACCATATATTCTTTTTACAGTGAAGTTTTGAGAAAGACTGTGCCTGGTCGAAACGTTAACCCTGTTGTCCGCAATCATCCATTTTTTTCTTTATATATTATCTGGTGGTGCCTGTGCACATGAATAAAAAGCAACTATTTTCTACGTAAACGCAAAGACTTGAGTGCGGCTGTTTTTCTTGTATACTACAGTACATAACCAAAAGTTTCCATAATCTTCAACTGAGTTGGTGGGAGTGAAGTGTACATAAACATATTTTTCTATGCTTAGGCAACTATGTACGTGATAGTACTGTGCCAAAAGACACTGTGTATTCTTTAACCCATATCTGTGGGAGTACTTTGCCAAAAACCACTGTGTAGAAAAAAAGCAATAATCTATGTATCGACAGTAAGTCGCATAGAGAAAACCACTATATAAATGATATCTAACAAAGCAACAAAGTGGAGATAAAACGTAACTTTTAATATAACTAAAGCCACTAAAAAATAATGATACACCCAAGTGAAATAAAAGGGGGGGGGGGGAAAGGTCTCAAACTAATGGTATGATGACCATAGAGACTAGATAACCCCTAACAGGATTATATGATTCCACCTATTTATTTAGCCCTATGGGGCTATCAATCAGCTATCCCCAAGACTCCTGCCCTTACAGGACAGGACAGCATAGAGGGTGGAAGGACACTTTGTGTCCCTCTCCATTAGCACATAGGCACTTTATCTCCATGCATAAGCAAGTCCCCTGAGGAATCGGCTTAGATGAAACGCGTCGGGACGAACAATACAGGGAGAGTGCAGGGCATGTGTATACAGGGGTAGCTGTGGACTGCCCTTGTAAGGGCAGGAGTCTTGGGGATAGCTGATTGATAGCCCCATAGGGACTGACATAGGGTCTGTCGTCCTTTTTTTCCGGACCATCCCCTGACCAGAGGACATCCGGTGCTCCTTGTGCCCATACATTGGAACTGGTGAGACTGTTCCTTTTTTTATTATGTATATAGCCACCAGTGGCATTGACCATATTACATGCCTCCACTGCTGGCTAATTGTTGTTTCTACATGTAACTAGGTATACTGTGCTGCATGTTTCCTTTTTTTTCATTTCAGCTTTTCTATTGGTTACAACCTAGTTTTTGATTTCACTAAATAAATAGGTGGAATCATATAATCCTGTTAGGGGTTATCTAGTCTCTATGGTCATCATACCATTAGTTTGAGACCTTTCCCCCCCCCCCTTTTATTTCACTTGGGTGTATCATTATTTTTTAGTGGCTTTAGTTATATTAAAAGTTACGTTTTATCTCCACTTTGTTGCTTTGTTAGACAAAAACCACTGTGTGCATTTTTTAACTCATATCTATGAAAGTACTTTGCCAATAGCCACTATGTGCATTATTTAACCCCTGTGGGAGTTATGTGCCTTTAAGCCACTGTGTTTACTATGCAACCCTGCCTGCTTTTGTGGAGAAAAGGGGAAACATGCTCTGTGGATGAAATTTTTTACTGGACTGCCAGTAGCAAGCCCCGCTGGGCAAAGCCAGCTCGATCATACTACAAGCTTTTTATCAGTGGCATTTGGAACATATGTTATAGGAGCAGACATTTTGGAGTTGTGAGAGTACTGTGTGTCATGGTCTGCCTGGAATTTCTGTTATGGTCATTCTAGGGTTAATCCTATGTGGTCTCTCTTTGGTTTGGGGAGGGCTATAAGTAACCGCACTGGTGCTATGCTATGGTATGTCTGTTCCTGGCTGAGTAGCTGACCCTTGTATACCTGTGTATTTTGCCTGCTTCTGCACGATTGCTCTGTGTATGACCCGGTCTGTTTCCCGTTTGATATTCGTCAGTTGATTCTGTACTTTCTGTGTTACTCTTGATTCTACCCCGGCTACGTCTCTGACTTCCTGTAAATCCAATTTAGGAAACCACTTCGCCCCTATAATTGGTTACACAGATCAGGGATGAGAGGGAGTGGGTAAGGTGTTTTTCACAGTGAATTTGTTAAGTTCCCGAAAGTCGAGCCAAGTCCGCAAACCACCATCTTTTTTTTACAAAGAAAAAGCCAGCTGCCACAGGAGATGCAGAAGGAAAGATATGCCCCTTATGGAGACTCTCACCAAAATACTCCTTCATGGCCAGCCGCTCAGGACCAGACAGATTAAACAACCAGGCATTGGGCAACTTAGCCCCAGGCATCAATCGATTGTGCAATCAAAAAATCAATGTGAAAGTAGAACCTCAGCCTCGCTTTTAGAGAACACGTCTTCAAAGTCCTTCAGGTACTCCAGAATACCTTCCAGACTGACAGATGACACAGATACAGATCTCAAGGGTTTATCTAAGGACACAGATTTACAACATTGGTTGGTACAGTTTGACCCCCATTGAACAATTTTCCCAGTTTTCCAATTAGTAACAGGGTTATGACTTGTAGCATGGCTAAAGGGTGTCTAATCGACGGGAGATATGTGTCACATAGATGGCTTACCGCTGTGATGTAACCATAGCTGTCAGTATGTATGTCAGGACCTGTGGTGAGGTCACAACCACATGTCTGATCATGTGATGGGTTCTGGGTGTGGTTTCAGGCTACATAATGGAGGTGTGTTTGGCACATGGTGTGAGTGTTAGGGATTCTGTTAGTGTGGACAGAGATCCCTGTGTCCAGGTGGGACACTACAGACAGGAGTCTGTGTGTGTGGAGGAGAGAGCCTCCACAGTGTGTTTAAGGCTTCAGATAGAGCATGAGTGCTGGACATTGCACAGCCTGTGTGCCCACAGGCCTGACAAGAGCAGAGATCTTCTATGGACTTTTATGTTATGTTGGCCTGATGTACGGACTGTTATCCTGTTTGTTGCTGCATTTCTGGTTTATGGAGTGAATAAACCTACATGAACGCTAAAGCGAATGTGCCTCCTGTTTCCTCCAACGCACATGAGCGAGTGAACCCCTACAGACTTTATAACCAAGGCATTTCCAAAATCAACCCCGCAGGTAAATTGTCCAAGACAAAGCAACTTATTGTTTTGACATGAACTGCGCCCACCTTAAGTGAGAAGACCTCTGAGACATAGAGGATCCCCTTCATGGTGAGAGGAGAGGAGTCATTGGCCACATTTTTGACTGGAGTCTCAAGCCTAACTGTCCCTATCTTACCAAGCGTGAGTCACCAAGCGAGAGTCAATCAGGTTGATGGTAGAGCCATAATCAACAAAAGCCGTGGTGAGGGACAGATCACCTTCTACCACCAGCTCCACATAGAGTAGAATCTTAGAGAATAAGGAAAATTGTACCTGAGGGACTGGGTAACTTCCTCCAACGTTACCCAGACCTAGATGTTTCCCGATAGCTTGACAGATGAAGAGCAAGAAGGATAGTCTTTTTTCTAGTGACCAGGAGCTCCACAGTAGAAACATAACTGTTTTTCCCTGCAGTGCCTCCTCTCCTTCGCCTTGAATGAAACGGCTTCCACCTCCATGGATTCAGCAACTAACGACATCATCTTTGCTGGAATATATAGGGGTTTCCAGCTGCATCCACCTCCTGGCACGAAGACTATAGTTCCTGCAGAAAGCCTGTGTCATGGCGTCCTCAAGGGAGTCAGGTGGAGGATGTAGTGCTAATGCATCCTTCAGGCGGTCAGATAGGCCCTGGCAGAAAAAAACCCTCAGGGCTGTGTTGTCCCATGAAACTTCTACAACCCAGCACCTGAACTCTGAACACAACCATTTGGCTGAGTCCTTTCCCTGCACCACACTCATAACCATGTCCTTAGTCAAACTCACATGATCAGGCTCATCATAAATGTGCCTGAGGGCCTCAAAAAAATCAATCTACAGACACTCTTTCAGGGGCCATGGGAGAGAGAGAGAAAGCCCAAGCCTGCAGAGCCTGCCTTAATAATGAAAAAAAGACTCCCACCCTCTGACTCTCATCCCCCAAAGAACGGGGTCGCAGTGAAGAAAACAACTTTCATCCTTCCCTGAAAGCCACATTTTTTTGTCCTCAAAGAAGGTGTCTGGTAATTTAACCGTCGGTTCAGGGCACCATCACACCAAGCCCCAGAGGCAAAACCACCCTGCACGGCAGCAGTAACCGCCCTGTGAAATTGCTGCTGAGACTGAGCAAGGGTTTTCTGCTCAACAGACAGCTTTTGCATCATTTGAGTGAGATTGCTAACTTGTTCAGATAGAGCACGCAGAGGATCCATAACACACACACTAATGTCCCAGAAAGCCCCACACAGAAAGAGGGAAAAACTTTCAGAGGTCGGTGATAATGTGATGGACACTGTATCAGACTCACCACCAGAGACTGTACATGTGTCCATAGACTTGCTGTGGAACCCGGAAACTCCTACAGTTGAATGTGGATATGGCAGAAAGTGTGCTGCAGGAGGAACAGAACCTGCAATCACGTGAGCACTGGGGAAGTGATTGGGGGCGGAACTAGGTCCCAGACTCCTAGCAGGAATAGTGGAACCCAGCACAGCAAGGAGAATAGTCAGTAAAGCCAAGGTCAGACCAGAGGGCAGGCGGTAAGAATCGGGTAACACGAATAGAGTGGTAAGAAGCAAGCCGGGGGTCTGAAGCCAGAGAAGGCAGCACAGTAGCAGGGGAACAGGCAGGCGAGAAATCAGAGATGTAGCCTTGGTAGAACCAAGAGTAACACAGAAAGTACAGAATCAGCAGACGAATATAAAATGGGAAACAGACGGGTCATACACAGAGCAATCGCACAGAAGCAGGCAATATACACAGGCATACAAGCATCAGCTACTCAGCCAGGAATGTTTCACTGATAACGAGCATAGCACCAGTGTGGTTACTTATAGCCCTCCCCAAACCAAAGAGAGGCCACATAGGTTGCCTCTCTGAAATAGAAACCTGATTCTCCATTACACGTGTGTACTCTGCTAATCCACCTGTGGGTTGTTTGAGATTGGATAGTTGAGACTGCCTCCAGTTTCTTCACTTTGAAACACCCGTGTGCTCTCCTAAACAATGCTTAAATTCTGAGCTCTGCCTAGCACCCAAACAGTAATTTATAACCATGTATGATATATTAATTTACTGACATGGAGTAAATATATTGTAAATATTTTTAACTATTTTGTGATATGACAATCGATTTAAGGGTATAAACATTCTAAGTAGTTGCTAAATTTGAAACTTTAAACATTGTAAAATTTCTGATATTTTTGTAAAAAATAAAATGAAAAACATATTGACTAGGGATAAGCGAGCTTGCTCGTTTAAGGTGTTATCCGAGCACTTTCGGGTCCTAATCGAGTATTTGGTGTGCTCAAAAAATATGCTCAATTCACTGTAGCTGAATGTCTCACAGCTGTTTGACAGCTGTAACACATGCAGAGATTGCCTGTTTCTTAGGCAATCCCTACATGTGTTGCTGTCAAACAGCTGCGAGACATGCAGCCACGATGACTCGAGCATTTTATTTTTTATGCATGCCAAAAATACTCAATTAGGACATGAGCGTGCTCAGATAACATTTTCGCTCATCAGTAATATTGACCTACATTTAATAACTATATTAAGTGCCATGTGTCATAAAAAATACTTAGAATTAATTGGATATGCTGAAGCATTTCAAAGTTATACTACTTAAAGTGATACATGTCAGATTTAAAAAATTGAGTTTAGTCACGAAAACCCAAACTGTCATGAAATAGGTCAAAATAACAGCTGATGTGCCGAAAGGAAAATAAGTGTTTTATACACTACTAATTTTGCAAATTTGCCACCTACAAAGAACGGAAAGGTCTGTACTTTTTGTTGTGGGTAAACTTCAGCTCAGATGGAATCCAAAAGAAAAATTAAGAAAATCGCATCATAACATTTTTACATAAGTAATTTGCATTTTATTGCATAAAATAAGTATTTATTTGATACAATAATAAAGCAGAACTTAGTATTTTGTACAGAAACCTGTCTTTGCAGTTACAGAGATCTGATGTTTCCCTGTAGCTTTTAAACAAGTTTGCACACACTGCAATGGTGATTTTGGCCCACTCCTACATACAGATCTTCTAGGTTTCAGGGCTGTTACTGGGCAGCGCTGAGCTTCAGCTCCTTCCAAAGATTTTCTATTGGGTTCAGATGTGCAGACTAAGTGTCAGGATTCTAACCCAGCAACTCTTGCACACCAGACAGCAGCTCTTCCCTCTAAGCTACTCAGCTATGGGACTGTGCCTTGCTAAATATGATACTAGTACCTGTGTTGTTCCTGATGGTCTCCACCCTGAGTTCCTGATTGGCTCAACCCTGTGATCTCCTGATTGAAAACCCTACTTAAACCTGGCACTGCACTTCCTAGTTTAGCTTCTTTCTACCTGCTGCATATCTTCAAGATTCTACTGCTGCTACCATGTAAGGATCTCTGGCTATCTCATGACTGCTTCCTGCTTATCCTCCCAACTACACTACTGCTATGTTAGTGAACTTTGGTAATTTGAAAGCCAGTAATAACAAAAAGACCCAAAATTATCCTTTAATAATAATAATTAAAATATCATAAAGAGAAGAACCACACATTAAAAATTGGCAGGGTGCCTCAGGGTGGGTCACTGAAATAATAATAAATTTTGCCTACCTCCATTCCGTAGTATATATAACAAAATGTTAATATTAATACAGGAAAATGAGCTAGGGAAGATAGAGGTGCCTTTCCCTAGTAAAATCCCTTCCTAGCAGCAGAGGTTGGCACCCTAGGATACAATATGGCGCCCCCGCTCAACGTAGGCTGACCCTGAAAAAATCCTAAAAAGGTATACCTACCAACAAGCCACCACCATAAACACCCAAAAAACAAAAAAAAATGTGAAAAGAGCAAGTGAAGAATGCAGGTGCTGTATCTGCTGGCTGGTGTTGATCTTAATAGAGATAGTTAATATAGATATTTATGAGCCATTGAAGACTCTAAACGAGAAATACCCCCTTATTATAATAACTTGTAGCAGTGGGTTAGTATAACAGATCAACAGAGAAAAATCTCAAAAATCTTCTAATTACAGATTTACTCCAGATTACTTATTTTAGATCACAAAAATTACTCAATGAGATCAGTTTAAGGGACGATACAGTTGTTGATATAGATGCCATCCCTAGAGAGTCCATAGATTCTGTACAGGATTCTATCTATCATGTGATGAATTTCAAAGAATCCTCAAGGCATCATCGCCAGATATAAACATAATATAATATATTGTGTTAGATAGATACAGGTATGCACATAACGGCATCATCGCCAGAAGAAATCATATGGGCATCAACGCCAGATTCAACAAACTAATAAGCATAGATATCTGTATCAGATTCTATACATCATATGGTTGAGTTAAAAAAAACATCAAGGCATCATCACCAGATATATATATATATATATATATATATATATATATATATATATATAATATATTATGCTGAATGAACCTAATAGCATCAACGCCAGAAAAAAATCATATAGGCATCAACGCCAGATTAGATGAATTGTTCGGCTTGAATAAATGCTCACATACCAGGTGAAGTAATATATAGATATAAGTTTCTGTACAAAAAAATAGGCCTAATCGCCAGACTCATATGGGCATCATCGCCAGATTAAACAGAAATTCTTGAGCATATAATTGCATACTCAATATGACCATATATATACGTTAGGGCATCAATGCCAGAAGAAGTAATTGGAATAACATCAACTGTAACATGAGGCCAGATATAGAGGCATCATCGCATTCGCCAGACATGTAATCAAAATAGGGTCATCTTCCCCAGTATGTGATGATATTGTTGGTGGAAACAATTGAACAGAGATGTAAGCAGACTAGAAGCACCAATACAACATCTACTTATCTTAAGGGATTGAATCTCCCATCCCGACGCTTTTCCCCCTTGCGGCAGTCCCAAGTGGTTCATCAGGGGAGTGCCTCCGATAGGCGATGGGCTCATCTGGCTACAAGGCCTAGGGGCTATAAAGGGGCGTGCATGCCGACCGCCATCTTACTTCTGCCGATCTTAGCATAGGGAGAGGTTGCTGCAGCTTCGTCAGAAGAAGGGACATAGGGAGGGAAGATTAACCCCCATACTGCTTGTGCTGTAGCGATTTCCACTGTCCAACACCACCTTTTTTTGCAGGGACAGTGGAGGCTGTATCTTTGTGCATCAGCTCTGTAGCTTATTAGGCTGCCTTAATAAGGCTCCCTGATAGCTGCATTGCTGTTTGCACCACTGCTGTGCAAACCAACTGCTTTTTTAAAAGCAAAAATCCTGTTGCTCCTTTCTGCAGTTATCTTGTTGTTATTTGTCCACACTTTTGTGTGCAGCAGTCATTTTTATTGCTGCCATACTTGTCCTGAGATCATTGTAGGGAGATTGAAATTGTACTACAGTCCTTGTATTTTTTCACATATCTTCCAGCCACTTGTTGCCACTCACATTGCGTTGTTTAATACACTGTGCCTGAGTTTGGGTTCAGTCTCCCCCCAAAAAAAGTGAGATTCAAATTCTCACAAAGTGGATATACCTCAGTCCTCTTAGTTTGTGGTATATCAGCCAGCCACTTGCTACCACTCACATTGCGTTGTTTTATACACTGGGCCTGAGTTTTGGTTCAGTCTCCCCAAAATAAAAAGGGAGATTGAAATTTTCACAAAGTGGATATACCTCAGTCCTCTTTGTTTGTGGTGTATCAGCCAGCCACTTGCTGCCACTCACATTGCGTTGTTTTATACACTGGGCCTGAGTTGTGGTTCAGTCTCCCCAAAATAAAAAGTGAGATTCAAATTCTCACAAAGTGGATATACCTCAGTCGTCTTAGTTTGTGGTGTATCAGCCAGCCACTTGCTGCCACTCACATTGCGTTGTTTTATACATTGGGCCTGAGTTTGGGTGAGTTTGGGTTCTGTGTCCAAAAAAAAAGTGAGATTGAAATTCTCACAAAGTGGATATACCTCAGTCCTCTTAGTTTGTCGTATATCAGCCAGCCACTTGCTGCCACTCACATTGCGTTGTGAAATACACTGGGCCTGAGTTTGGGTTCAGTCTCCCCCCCAAAAAAATGTGAGATTCAAATTCTCACAAAGTGGATATACCTCAGTCCTCTTAGTTTGTCGTATATCAGCCAGCCACTTGCTGCCACTCACATTGTGTTGTAAAATACACTGGGCCTGAGTTTGGTTCAGTCTTCCCCCAAAAAAAGTGAGATTCAAATTCTCACAAAGTGGATATAACTCAGTCCTCTTAGTTTGTCGTATATAACAGCCAGCCACTTGCTGCCACTCACATTGCTTTGTTTTATACACTGGGCCTGAGTTGTGGTTCAGTCACCCCAAAATAAAAAGGGAGATTTAAATTCTCAACAAGTTTATATACACCTTCTACTTTGTTTTACAGTACCATATAACGGTTGTTATTTTGGTTACATTTTCCCAAAAATGAGGAAGTCTGGTGGAAGAGGCCGTGGGCGGTCATTGCCAGCTGGTACTGATGGTGGTGGTGGTGGAGCATCTGGTGGTAGTGGGAAAAGCAAAATAGCACCTAAGGCTGGAGATGTTGAGCCAGCGTCATCGTCTGGCTACACAAGGCATCGAAGGCTCCCTTGTCTGGGAGTAGGAAAACAAGTTTTAAAGCCGGAGCAGCAGGAAAAAGTTTTGGCTTTCATTGCTGACTCAGCCTCTAGCTCTTTCGCCTCCTCTTCCGAAAGTTCCAATTATAAAAGCAGCGAGTCTTCAGTGGATGCTCCCGGTCAGGAACAAGACGCTTCCTTGTGTCCTTCACCCAACCCAAAAGTGAAGGATGCGGCAGGCAACACTACAGTTTACTCCATGGAGCTCTTTACACATAACGTGCCTGGGTTAGAAAGGGAGATTGTTAACAGCCCATTACAAGATGAATTGGACATGGAGTGCACAGATGCACAGCCACAGCTAGATTATTATGCTGTTCCACTGACTCAGATCACTACATTGCCCTTGCAGTGTACTGAGCCGGAATCTAACCCTGATGAGACTATGGTGCCACGTCCCGAATGCTATAGCACCTTACACGGTGACACAGAGAAAGGTGCATATGACATTGAAGAAGAGGTGATAGATGACCCAGTTGTTGACCCCGATTGGCAGCCATTGGAGGAAGAGGGTGCTGCTGCCAGTAGCTCAGAAGTGGAGGAGGATGATCCATCTACATCGCAACAGCTGTCATCTGGCAGGCCCTTATCAGGCCAAACAAGTTTGTCAAAAACAAAAATAGTTTTAGGACAGCGTGGCCATCCGGTGAAAGTAGCACAGTGTGCAATGCCTGAAAATGTTATCCATAGTACGAAGAGTGCAGTGTGGCAATTTTTTAACCAAGATCCGAATGATCAGTCAAAAGTTATCTGTAAGAAATGCTCAAAGACCTTTAGCAGAGGGAAGAATGTCCAAAATTTAAATACAACGTGCATGCATAGACATTTAACCAGAATGCACTTGCAAGCCTGGACTAACTACCAAACATCCCGTACCGTAGATGCACCCGCTCAGAATGAAGGTAGTCAGCAACGCTACATTGCTTCCCTCACTGTAAGCCCACCGGTTAGGACACCACCAGCAGCAAATGTGGAGGTATCGTCGCAAGGCCAAAGCAGTCAGGGAATCACAAGGTTCTTGGTAGGAAACACGGTATGTAGGCCAACATCAAGAATACCATCACCAACTCTCTCTCAATCTGCCATGTCCACCACACCCCCGCTAGTTCCAACATATGCAGCTCTCCAGGCCAGCTCACCCTACAAGAGACTCTCGTTAGGAAAAGGAAGTACTCATCCTCTCATCCGCGTACACAGGGTTTGAACACCCACATTGCTACACTAATCTTGTTAGAGATGATGCCCTACTGGTTGTTTGAAAGCGAAGCTTTCAAAGCCCTGATGACCTACGCAGAACCACACTATGACCTACCCAGTCGACACTTCTTTGCGAGAAAAGCCATCCCAGCCCTCCACCAGCATGTCAAAGACCGCATTGTCCATGCACTGAGGCAATCAGTCACTAGAAAGGTGCACCTCACGACAGATGCATGGACCAGTAGGCATGGCCAGGGACATTACGTGTCCCTCACAGCGCACTGGGTTAATGTGGTGGATGCATGGTCCACAGGGGACAACCATAGTGGGACAGTTCTGCCTAGCCCACGGTCTAGGAAACAGTTGGCTGTAGGCGTTCGCCACCCCTCCTCCTCCTCCTCCGCCAGAAGCGAAAGCTCATCCACAGAGTGCAGTCGCACGACCACTCCATCCGCAGCTGCCCGTGTTGCACATGAGGTATCCCATTATGGAACAGCTAGTGGTAAGCGTCAGCAGGCTGTGTTGGAAATGAAGTGTTTGCGTGACAACAGACACACCGCAGAAGTACTGGCCGAGTACTTGCAGAAAGAAACTCAGTCATGGCTGGGCAGTGTACATCTTGAGGCAGGCAAGGTAGTCAGTGATAACAGAAGGAATTCTATGGCTGCCATAGCCTTTTCAGACCTGAAACACATACCTTGCCTGGCTCACACCTTCAACCTGGTGGTGCAGTGCTTACTGAAAAATTATCCGGGGTTACCATCCCTGCTCCTGAAGGTGCGAAGTCTTTGCT
The DNA here is from genome assembly GCF_051348905.1 of Ranitomeya variabilis. Lineage (NCBI taxonomy): Eukaryota > Metazoa > Chordata > Amphibia > Anura > Dendrobatidae > Ranitomeya > Ranitomeya variabilis. The sequence goes on along the minus strand of NC_135232.1, from coordinate 1,071,335,710 downwards.
CGCACATCCGCTGGTCGCCCATACACTCCAGCCGTATGCTGAACCATCAGCGATCGCTGAATCTTTCCCAGCACTGCCTAATAATCGATGTTGCAACAAGGTGGAACTCCACACTGCACATGGTTCAGAGGCAGTGCGAATAGAGGCGTGCTGTAATGTATTTGTGGGAGGATACACATACACGGGCAGGCAGTTGTTTGGCAGACATGGAGTTGTCTGGTGTGCAGTGGTCGAAGCTACAAGACCTCTGTCAAGTCCCTCAGTGTGTTGAGGAATGCACACGGCTGGTAAGTGCAGACGAAGCCATCATAAGCATGAGCATCCCACTAATTCATCTGCTGATGCAAAGTTTGATGCACATTAAGGAGCAGGCATCTGCAGCTGAGGAGGAGGGAAGCCTTGATGACAGTCAGCCATTGTCTGCTCAGGGAATTCTCCTAGACGAGGTGGCGGACGAAGAGGAGGATGATGGGGATGAATATTTATGGGAGGAGGATGCTTCTCAGGGGCAATAGAAACTGGTGGCATTGCTCGGTCAGGTACAGGGTTTTTGTGGGACACAAGTGATGTTTGATTTGCAAGAAAGTGCTCCTCAACCCAGCACAAGCAGTGAATTGACACCTGGAACATTGGCCCACATGGCTGAGTATGCCTTGTGTATCCTAAAAAGGGACCCCGCATTATCAAAGTGATGACCGATGATGATTACTGGTTGGCCTGCCTCCTGGATCCATGATATAAAGGAAAAGTACAAAATATCATGCCACAAGAGAACCTTGAGCAAATAATGGCTACCAAACAAGCAACTCTTGTAGAGGGTTTGGTTCAGGCATTCCCAGCACACAGCGGCGGTGATGGTTCTCACAAGAGCCGTAGGGGGCAACATGGCAGAGGTGTTAGAGATGCACAAATCTGAAGTGGCGTTGGACAGAAGGGTTTTATGACCAGGTTGTGGAGTGATTTTGCAATGACCGCTGATAAGACGGGTACTGCTGCATCGATTCAAAGTGACAGGAGACAGCATTTGTCCAGTATGGTTACGAACTATTTTTCCTCCCTTATCGATGTTCTCCCTCACAGGTCATTCCCCTTTGATTACTGGGCATCTTAAATAGACACCTGGCATGAATTGGCAGAGTATGCATTACAGGAGCTCGCTTGCCCAGCTGCTAGTGTGCTATCAGAAAGAGTCTTCAGTGCTGCTGGTTCAATACTGACCGAAAAAAGACACGTCTGGCTACCCGAAATGTTGATGATCTAACCTTCATTAAAATGAACCAATCATGGATTTCAAATTATTTTGCCCCACCTTCCCCTGCTGACACGTAGCTTGCCTGAAAAATGTCTTGCTTTTGGCCTCCTCTTACTGACTGCTCCAATTCCTCCATTTGCAGCTGCTGAATGTCCACCATAGGCCCTTTTTATACCTCCCTAAATGGGCTGACTCCCCCCACAGGGCCGTGGTCACCACTTGGCGCAAGCACCCGTGCGAGTGCCGTTTGCCTGGACAGGTGGGTGTGACCACTCTTGGGTGACGGCACTGGCACAGGGTCCCTCATAGTACAATGAAGTGTCTCTGACGGTGGTGGTGCACAACCAACGTCAGACACACCGTTGTAATATGAAGGGCCTTGTGCCAGTACCGCCGCCCACGAGAGAGTATTTCCCCGCCAGCTCGAACAGTGCTCTACCACTTGCAAAACTTACCTCTCCCTGCTCCACCACTGTGTAGTCTGTGCTGTTAAATCCTTCAATGGCACAGCCAATACAAATTTGCTGAAATAATAGATGATAGTAAAAATATACAGGGGCCCTGGCCTCCATTGAGACCATTTAATACTTTGCGCCAACTACCACTCTCTGCTACTTAGCAGAGGAGCCCACCCCTGTACCTAGCTATGCCACCTGTTTATTTATGAACATTTTTTTGGGAGACATTTAGCCTACTTTTTTGTTTTAGGCCTACTACGTGTGTCTGTCTGCGCCACTCCTTACAGTTGTTCTCCACTGAACAAAGCTATGCCGCCTGTGTACTCCTGTTTCCAATTTTGAACTGCATTTAGCCTACTTACTTACTTGGGCCTAGTAACTGTGTCAGCCACTCCTTACAGTTGTCCTCCACTGAACAAAGCTATGCCGCCTGTGTACTCCTGTTTCCAATTTTGAACTGCATTTAGCCTACTTTTTTATTTTAGGCCTACGAAGTCTGTCTGTGCCACTCCTTACAGTTGTCCTCCACTGAACAAAGCTATGACACCTGTGTACTCCTGTTTCCAATTTTGAACTGCATTTAACCTAATTTTTTATTTTAAGCCTACTAAGTCTGTCTGCTCCACTCCTTACAGTTGTCCTTCACTGAACAAAGCTATGACGCCTGTGTACTCCTGTATCCAATTTTGAACTGCATTTAGCCTACTTTTTTATTTTAGGCCTACTAAGTCTGTCTGCGCCACTCCTTACAGTTGTCCTCCACTGAACAAAGCTATGCCGCCTGTGTTCTCCTGTTTCCAACTTTGAACTGCAGTTAGCCTACTTACTTATTTGGGCCTAGTAACTGTGTCAGCCACTCCTTACAGTTGTCCTCCACTGAACAAAGCTATGCCGCCTGTGTACTCCTGTTACCAATTTTGAACTGCATTTGGCCTAGTTTTTTATTTTAGGCCTACTAAGTCGGTCTGCACCACTCCTTACAGTTGTCATCCATTGAACAAAGCTATGCTGCCTGTGTACTCCTGTTTCCAATTTTGAACTACATTTAGCCTACTTACTTATTTGGGCCTAGTAACTGTGTCAGCCACTCCTTACAGTTGTCCTCCACTGAACAAAGCTATGCCGCCTGTGTACTCCTGTATCCAATTTTGAACTGCATTTAGCCTACTTTTTTATTTTAGGCCTACTAAGTCTGTCTGTGCCACTCCTTACAGTTGTCCTCCACTGAACAAAGCTATGCCGCCTGTGTTCTCCTGTTTCCAACTTTGAACTGCATTTAGCCTACTTACTTATTTGGGCCTAGTAACTGTGTCAGCCACTCCTTACAGTTGTCCTCCACTGAACAAAGCTATGCCGCCTGTGTACTCCTGTTACCAATTTTGAACTGCATTTGGCCTAGTTTTTTATTTTAGGCCTACTAAGTCGGTCTGCGCCACTCCTTACAGTTGTCCTCCATTGAACAAAGCTATGCTGCCTGTGTACTCCTGTTTCCAATTTTGAACTACATTTAACCTACTTACTTATTTGGGCTTAGTAACTGTGTCAGCCACTCCTTACAGTTGTCCTCCACTGAACAAAGCTATGCCGCCTGTGTACTCCTGTTACCAATTTTGAACTGCATTTAGCCTACTTTATCATTTGGGCCTACTAAGTCTGTCTGCGCCACTCATTACAGTTGTCCTCCACTCAACAAAGCTATGCCGCCTGTTTAATCATGTTACCAATTTTGAAATGCATTTATCCTACTTACTTTTTTCGGCCTATATCCGTGTTTCCTCCTCATCCTCCCCATTGCCCAGCCACTGCTGGATGAGTCTGCTGGAACATTGACCCAGACCACTACATTCCCCTTGCACTCTACACAGCCAGAATCTGACCCTGCTGACAGTCAGGTTCACCTTCCCACATACTATACCACCTTACACGGGGACAAAGAGGAAGGTGCAGATATAAGTGCAGGTTCCTTCATCAGGTGGGGGGGCATACTCGTTGGCACTGGCATAAGGCCCCTCATAGTACGCAAAAGTGTCTCTGGCAGTGGGAGGCGCCGCCTGCCATCAAACACACCACCGTACTATGAGGGGCCCTGTGCCAGTGCCAACTAGTGCCCCCCCCGCTTGCTCAGGATCACAGCACTTGCAAAGTTGAAATACTTACCTATCCCTGCTCCACCGCCGTGACGTATTCTTCGTTTCCTGGGCTTGCAAAAATCTTGAGCCAGCCCTACCCCCCACAACTTTAGCCAACTGACCCCCTGTTTTCAATGCCTAATTATTATTATAAAGTAAATTAAGATTGACAAGCTTCAGTAATACGAATTGATGTTTTTGGCATTAAAATGGCCACTGTAGGTGTTTTCCTGTCCTCCACTCACTGCCGACTTTGCTTCCCCATTGACTTGCATTGGGTTTTGTGTTTCAGTCGGCCCCCGACCTTACGTAATAATTGGCTGATTTCACCCGACTCGACTTTTGAGAGAGTTGGGTTTCGCGAAACCCGACTCGATCCTAAAAAAGTAAAAGTCGCTCAACTCTACTCCTCACCTTCAGAGATACCTTTGTGAACAGGGATAGTTAGGGTCCCAGCCTGAGGGATAGTAAAGGGCCCCTTCCTCATCATCATATACAGTCTCAGCGTGACAGTCTGTGAGAGCCAGAATTCTTGCTGGATGTAGGTGATCAAATACTTATTTCAATTTAACTATTTAAAAATCATACAATGTGATTTTCTTTTTTTTTTATTTTTAGATTCTGTCTCTCACAGTGGAAGTGTACCTGCAATAAAAATTACAGACCTCTTCAATCTTTGCAGGTGGGAAAACATGCAAAATCGGGAGTGTATCTAATTGTTATTTTCTACACTGTAGCAGCAGCCTGGATTAATTATTATTTTATTATGCATACTCATATAGTGCCATCATATTATACGGCATTATGCAGATATTATCATCCCTGTCCCAAGTGGGGATCACAATCCATAGTCCCTATCAGCGTGTTTTTGTAGTGTAGGTAGCAACTGGAATAACAAGAATAAACCTACACAAAAAGGGAGACCATTCAAACTACAACTTGTTCTTGTTGAGATGGGAGCCAAGTCCATGAAGTAATAGATGCAGGCACTGAGTCACAATGTACAGGTGCTTCTCACAAAATTAGAATATCATCAAAAAGTTAATTTATTTCAGATCTCCAATACAAAAAAGTGAAAATCATATATTGTTAGGGCTGGCGGAACCCACCGAGTAAATATGGAGATAGTATAGGTGCGTTCGCAGCCCGGGGTCCACCGTGCAGGAGTGGAACCTGCTGCTAGTTAATGGCGGCACTATATGGCGGTACTACACCTGAATATACAGGGGTTCCATCACCCGGTCTGTATAGGAGCGAACTCTGTTGCTTCACAGAGTCACCGGGATTAACGGTAACGCTGTGCTCTGTTAACCTCACAGAAGATCACAGCTCACTAACTGAGCAGGTAGCATACAGTGGTCATACAGTCAGCAACAGCACACAAACAACTCCTCTCTGGAGGCGCCGGAATTCTAGTGGCTATATGCCAGCCCTAAATTCACACACACAAACTCCTCTCCGAAGGTGCCGGAATTCTTGTGGCTATACAGCCAACCCTGAGCACATACTGACACAGACCACAAAGTAGCTAAGCTCATACACACAAGAACATAAGTTGATACTACCACATGGCCATGCAGCCATGCAAACATTTTAAAGAGAAAGCTCTCCAGGACCTTCCTAGTGGTCCAATAGGAACTGCTTCAGGACCTGAGCATGTGACCCCCAACCTCTAATAAAAAATTGTTCCTTGGGCATGCTCAGTTGAGGAAGAGCAGGACTTAGTCCCAGGAGCGTTTGCTCGCCGCTGAACAGTGCTGGTTACAATGGCTGAGCCTGGAAGTTCAGCAGTAACCAATGCACAGTATCTGACTGAGCCAGACACTGGGACCAACATCTCCGCTGAGCAGGCTCCACTGCGGCTGAAGAAGAATGGGAAACCGCAGCGGAGGTGGCTCGAGATTCTGCCTGTGCAGCGGTGGGAACTCAACACCTAAATTTCCCCCTCCAAGGGCCCCCCTCCTTGGGCTTCGATATTTTCGAAGGCAGCAAAGAGTTGCGGAGCCCGAATGTGCTCAGCTGGCTCCCAGGATCTGTCCTCTTGGCAACAGTCCTTCCAATCCACCAAATACATTTTTTTGCCACGTACCACCTTACACCCCAAAATAGCGTTCACCTCAAACTCATACATAGATGAACCCGATGTCCTGGCAGATGCCTCAGAAAACCGGGACATGTGAACGGGCTTAAGAAGAGACACATGAAAGGTGTCGGTGATAACTAGGTGTGGATGAAGGGCCAGACGGTAGACCACAGGGTTAACCTGTTAGAGGACCTTGAAAGGACCCAAGTAGTGAGGTGCAAACTTAGTGGACTCAACTCCCAGCCTGATGTTACGGGCGGAGAGCCACACTAAGTCACCAAGAGCAAAGGTCAGAGTGGGGCGCCGATGTGCATCGGCGGAGAACCTCATTCTCTCCTTGGAAGCCCGGATGGCATCCTGAGTGCTGTCACAAATGTCACGTGCCTCCACAGCCCAGTCTGCCACCTTGGTATGGGTGGAAGACACCGGCATAGGCACAGGAACCCGCAGATGTTGGCCGTAGTTAAGGAGGAATGGGGTCTGTCCAATGGAGTCGGCTATGGCATTATTTAGCGCAAACTCGGCCCACGGTAGCAAGGATGCCCAGTCATCCTGCCTAGCAGAAACAAAATGTTGCAGATATATGACCAAGGTCTGGTTTGTCCTCTCTACCAACCCATTCGTCTCAGGATGGTATGCTGAAGAGAAATTCAGCTTGATGCTGAGTAGAAGACAGAGCTCTCTCCAGAACCGAGACGCAAACTGGGGACCCCGGTCACTGACAATTTTGCCGGGCATACCATGTAGGCGGAAAATTTGTTTATTAAACAATGCTGCCAAGGCCTGTGCAGAAGGAAGCTGTGGAAGAGGCACCAAGTGCACCATTTTAAAAAAAATGATCGGTTAGTACCCACATGATGGTGCAGCCATGGGACTTGGGTAAGCCCACTACAAAGTCCATCCCAACCATCTCCCAGGGCCTGTCTGCCACTGGCAGGGGGTAAAGTAACCCAGCTCCCAGATAGCTGTTGTCAAGGAGACTTATTCTTGGTGCAGGAGACACATGCCCGAATGTAGTCTCCAATGTCACGGGCCATATGCGTCCACCAGTATGTCCTCGCCAGAAGCTAAGATGTCCTTTTGGTCCCAAAGTGTCCACCCGCCCTAGATGAGTGAGCCCAAGGGACAACCTCCAGTCACAAATTTGATGGCACAAAAGTCTTGCCCGGGGCACAGACTCTTGCGAAACCGGAGCCATGGTCCTCAGACTCTCAGGAGGATCCTCCTACTCCTCCGCTGATGACACTACGGAGCAGGAGAGTGTCGGCATGAATGTTCTCCCAGGAGAGAAAATGGAGGGTGAAATGGAACCGGGAGAAGAACAGGGACCATCTGGCCTGGCGAGAATTTAGCCGCTGGGCAGTCTGTACATAGACCAAATTCTTGTGGTCGGTGAAAACTTGGAAGGGAAAGCGAGCCCCCTCCAGGAGGTGTCTCAACTCTGAGAAAGGCAACTTCATGGCTAGCAACTCCCTGTCCCCTATGGAATAATTCCTCTCTGCTGGTGTGAAGGTCTTGGAGAAGAAGAAGCAAGGATACTTCCGACCTTGAGCATCCTTCTGGAAGAGTACTGCTCCAGCACCGATGGAAGAGGCATCCACCTCCATAATAAAAGGTTTATCAACATCGGTGAGATGTAAAATGGGAGCGCCAGCGAAGTGTGACTTAATTGAGAGAAAAGCTCTGGAAACCTCCTCCGACCACAATTTGGGATTTGCTCCCATTTTGGTGAGGGCTATCAAGGGAGCTACCAAAGTTGATAAGTGGGGAATGAACTTGCGATAGTAATTAATGAACCCTATAAAGCGCTGCACCGCTTTGAGAGAATGGGGTTCCTGCCATTCCATCACAGCCTGTAGCTTGGCAGGATCCATAGCCAATGTCTGAGCGGAGATGATATAGCCAAGGAAAGGCAAGGACTCCTGCTCAAACACACACTATCCCGGAAGATATCATTCACAAAGTCTTGGAAAATGGCAGGGGCCTGAAGGGCACCACCAGGTATTCATAGTGCCCGTCCCTGGTGTTAAATGCCGTCTTCCATTCGTCCCCCTCATGGATGCAATTCAGGTTGTAAGCACCCCGCAGATCTAGTTTAGTAAATACCCTCGCTCCCTGCAACCTGTCGAATAGCTCTGATATAAGAGGCAGAGGATATTTATTCTTAACGGTGGTGGCGTTAAGACCCCTGTAATTGGAATTAGTTCTCTTTACTTCTTCTGCACGAAGAAGAACCCTGCCCCTGCAGGTGACACTGACTTCCTAATGAATCCTCTTGCCAGATTCTCCTGGATGTACATGGACATTGCCTCCATCTCCGGGAGAAACAGGAGATAGACTCAACCCCGGGGAGGCTCTGAACCAGGCAAGAGGTCAATAGGACAGTCATAGGGGTGGTGGGGCAGAAGGGTCTCCGCAGCCCTCTTGTAGAATTTGTCTGCATAGGGCTTGGAGAGAGAGGTAAGATCTGCGGGTACTTCAGTAGTAGCATCCTGAACGCACTCCCTCAGACATCTGACCTCACAAGATTCACTCCATCCCAAAATTCTCCCTGAGGGCCATACTTTATAAGGGGAGTGATAACGTAACCAAGGTATCCTAGCAGGATCTTGTCTATTCCCTCGGGGATAATCTTAATCTTTATTTTTATATAGCGCTAACATATTACGCAGCGCTTTACAATTTGTACACATTATCATCGCTGTCCCCGATGGGGCTCACAATCTAAATTCCCTATCAGTATGTCTTTGGAATGTGGGAGGAAACCGGAGTGCCCAGAGGAAACCCACGCAAACACGGAGAGAACATACAAACTCTTTGCAGATGTTGTCCAAGGTGGGACTAGAACCCAGGACTCCAGCGCTGCAAGTCTGCTGTGCTAACCACTGCGCCTTTGTGCTGCCCATGCACGACAAGGAATGATGGGATGGAGACATAGATAATGTAAATGGGATGGTCTGGTGTGTTATTTGTGAGGGCAGTGTCGACCCATTCACCACTTGTACAGTCACCGGCTTGGCGAGCATCACCAGAGGTATTGCCTGGCATTGGGCGAAGGCTGAGGACATAAAATACCCCTCCACCCCAAAATCCACACAAAGCTCAACTGTAAGAGTGGAAGGGCCAAAGGTGATTGTCCCCTTAAATGACAGTTTGGAGGAAAACACCGCTGTGTCTATTAAACCCCCTCCTACAGTTACTAGACGCGGTCGATTCCCGACCGCTGGGGACATTTCTTGGCATAATGTCCTTTCTGCTGGCAGATATTACAGACTACGGGTATTCGAGGGGCCCAGGACCTAGGTCTTGCTCAAGATACCTCCATGGCCTCATGGGACTCGGACACCTGAACAGGAGATTCCAGAGGAGTGGCGAAGGTAGGAGCAAATCGGACCCTCTGCCTACACTGGGTTCGCCCAAACTTCATTCGTTAAAACAAATGTCGATGCTGGTGGAAATAGTTATAAGCTCCTCCAGTGTGGCAGGAATCTCTCGGGTGGCCAAGGTGTCCTTCACATGGTCAGCCAGTCCCCTCCAAATCACCAGGAAAAAGACATTATCCGGCCACTCCAGCTCAGAAGCCAAAGTCCGGAGTTGGATGGCGAATTGACTGACCATGGACGAGCCCTGTGTCAATGCCAGCAGTTGGAGTGCCATATCATGGGTGACATGAGGACCCATAAAGACCTGTTTCAGAGAGTCCAAGAAGCAAGGAGCACTCTGCACCACACGATCATCGCGCTCCCACAGCAGCGTTGCCCACTCCAACGCCCTGCCTGACAGAAGGGATAAAATAAATCCCACTTTAGCCCGTTCTGAGGGAAAACGTGCAGCCAGGAGCTCTAGATGTATAGCACACTGACTCCCCCGACGAATTCCCGACACAGCTTACTGTCAAAAGCAAACTTGTCTGGTAATCTGGTAACGGGAGATGGGATAAAGTCAGAGCAGGTGTAGCAGTGGACAACCTGGCCAAGGTTCAAGAGCCGCCAACCTGCCCTCCAGCTGCTGGATGCACCATTGTAGACGCTGATCATCCGCCATTACTAGCCAGACCCTGGCACTAGTATACTGTTAGGGCTGGTGGAATGCACTGAGTAAACATGGAGATAGAATAGGTGCGTTCACAGCCCAGGGTCCACCGTGCAGGAGTGGAACCTGCTGCTAGTAAATGGCGGCACTATATTGCGGTACTACGCCTGAATAGACACGGGTTTCGTCGCCCGGTCTGTATAGGAGTGAACTCTGTTGGTTCACAGAGTCGCTGGGATTAACAGCAATGCTGTGCTCTATTAACCTCTCAGAGGATCACAGCTCACTAATGGAGCAGGTAGCATACAGGGGTTATACAGTCAGCAACAGCACACAAACAACTCCTCTCTGGAGGTGCCGGAATTCTAGTGGCTATATGCCAGCTCTAAATTCACACACACAAACTCCTCTCCAGAGGTGCCGGAATTCTAGTGGCTATACGACAGCCCTAAATTCACACACACAAACTCCTCTCCGGAGGTGCCGGAATTCTAGTGACTATACAGCTGACCCTGAGCACATGCTGACACAGACCACAAAGTAGCTAAGCTCATACACACAAAAACATAAGTTGATACTAGCGCATAGCCATGCAGCCATGCGAACTTTTTATAGAGAAAGCTCTCCAGGACCTTACTAGTGGTCCAATAGGAACTGCTTCAGGACCTGAGCATGTGACCTCCAATGAGAGGTTGTCCCTTGGGCATGCTCAGACGAGGAAAAGCAGGACTTAGTCCCAGGAGCGTCTGCTCGCCACTCAACAGTGCTGGTTACAATGGCTGAGCCTGGAAGATCAGCAGTAACCAAGCGCACAGTATCTGATTGAGCCAGATGCTGGAACTGACATCTCCGCTGAGCAGGCTCCACTGCAGCTGAAGAAGAATGGGAGACCACAGCGGAGGTGGCTCGAGATTCCCCCTGTGCAGCGGCAGTAACTCGACACCTAACATATATTATAGAGAGTCATCACAAACAGAGTGATCTATTTGAAAGGTTTATTTCTAACTGCTGACTTGACAGATGTCCAGAAGACTGTCATTGACACACTCCAGAAAGAGGGTAAACCACAAAAGGTCATTGCTAAAGAAGCTGACGATTCACAGAGTACTGTATCCAAGTATGTTAATGAAAATTCAAATGGAAGGGAAACGTGTGGTAGAAAATGGTGCACAAGCAACCAGGATAACCACAGGGAAAGGATTGTTAAGAAAAGGTTATTTAAAAATTTGGGGGAGGTTCACAAGGAGTGACTGCTGCTTGAGTCATTGCTTCAAGAGCCAGCACACACATACATATCTAGGACATGGACTACTAATGTCAAATTAGTTGTGTCAAGCCACTCATGACTAATAGACAATGCCAGAAGTGTCTTAGATGGGCCAAGGAGAAAAAGAACTGGACTATTGCTCAGTGGTCAAAGTTGTTGCTTTCAGATAAAAGTAAATTTTGCATTTCATTTGGAAATTAAGGTCCCAGAGTCTAGAGGAAGAGTGGAAAGGCACAAAATCAAGCTACTTGAGGTCTAGTGTGAAGTTTCCACAATCAATGATGGTTTGGGGAGCTATGTCATCTGCTGGTGAAGGTCCACTGTGTTTTATCAAGACCAAAGTCAGTGCAGCCGTTTACTAGAAAATTTTACAGCACTTCATGATTCAGTGCAGCTGTTTACCAGAAAATTTTAGAGCACTTCATGAGTCAGTGCAGCCGTTTACCAGAAAATTTTAGAGTACTTCATGATTCCTTCTAGTGTGAAGTTTCCACAAATAGTGATGGATTGGGGAGCTATATCATCTGCTGGTGTAGGTCCACTGTGTTTTATCAAGACCAAAGTCAGTGCAGCTGTTTACCAGAAAATTTTAGAGCAATTCATGCTTCCCTCTGCCAACAAGCTTTTTGGATATGGAAATTTAATTCTCCAGCAGGACTTCGCACCTGTCCACACTGCCAAAATTACCAATAACTGGTTTAAAACTGGTTTGGCCAGCAATCTTGCCTGACCTTAACCCTATAGAGAATCTATGGGATATTGTCATGAGGAAGACGAAAGACACCAGACTCAATGTAGAAGAGCTGGAGGCTGCTATCAAAGCAACCTGGGCTTCCATAACACCTCAGCAGTGCCACAGGCTGATCACCTCCATGCCATGCTGCATTGATGCAGTAATTGAGGCCAAAGGAGCCCCAACCAAGTATTGAGTGCATTTACTGAACATACATTTTTTTGTGAGAAGCACCTGTAGCCTATTACATTACGGTAGTAAGCAAACTTCAGCTTGGGAGACACTAAACTTAATCTTTGATTTTTCTACTAGGAAAACCTAGTATAACCTCTAAATAAGGTACAAAATTAAGCACGTTTATTTATTGTTATCATTATTTATGTGGGAAGTATAAAAGAAAAACAGGTACTTAAACATAAGAAAAACTTATTTAAAAATATGTAATTTACTGATGTTACATGAAAACAAAAAAAGCTAGTGAGTTTAAATCAGTATACATGGCTTCAAATATTTAATCGAAAATAAGTGTAACTTGCAATTGAAATCATGAAACAAGCCTAAATGAAAGAAACCTGATAAACTGAATAATGCTGTTACCTCCCCCCAAAACGTAATAATTGTATATGTATATATATTGTAGGAAAACCAGGTAGTACAACCTGTTACATTGTAAATCAGTCAGATGGGGGAAGCTCAGTAGTCAGTGTTGGAGCTGGTGAGTGACCGTGAACAGAAAGTATGAGTTGTCTGGAAGGTAATCACTTCTTTATGTTAGTGGAGCTAAAGAGAAGTGTGTGTTGATTTACAAATTGTGCATTTGACAACTAATGCCTGTGCTAAGATGTGAGTATAATTGTGTTAATGTACCCTACCTACCCTGACAAAAGGACTGTGTGGTTTATTTTATATGTTATGGGCTTAAGAAAAGCTATTATATTTTATTTTCTTATTCTGGGAAAGTATTTGTCATTTGGAGAGTAGAGAAACGCTGTAAACCTTACTTTGACGTGCATCAAGACTTGTGCATGTGCTACGTAAGTGCCTGCTGCTGAGCGTGAATCCCTGAATATACATATACGTGAGAGAGAGAGAGAGAGAGAGAGAGAGAGAGAGAGCTCTGCCAAAAATTAAAAGACCACCACATCAAAACCCTGTCATGGGCAGCCCAATCTCCGGACCTGAACCCGATTGATAAACCTCTGGAATGTAATCAAGATCAAGATGCAAAAGAATACAACATTTATTGCTTGGAAATTTGGAGACATGTTGTCCGAAGTTTATAGACTAAAAGAACAATTTACATTTTACTCAAAGATATACCTATAAAGAGAGAAATCAGACAAATTCATAATTTTGGAGAAGTCTCTTAATTTTTGCAAGCGCTCTATATATTTAAGTGTTTCTCACTACGTTAGAATATCATCAAAAATTTAATTTATGTTCTTCAATACAAAAAGTGAAACTCATATATTATATAGAGTCATTACAGAGTATAAACACTATTTCAAGTGTTTATTTCTGTTTATGTTGATAATTATGGCTTACAGCCATTGAAAACCCAAATGTCATTACCTCAGTAAATTAGAATACTTTATAACTCAAGCTTGAAAAATGATTTTAAATTCCGAATTGGCCTACTGAAATGTAAGTTCAGTAAATGCACTCAATACTTGGTCAGGGCTCCTTTTGCATTAATTACTGCATCAATTCGGCGTGGCATAGAGGCGATCAGCTTGTGGCACTGCTGAAGTGTTATAGAAGTCCAGGTTGCTTTGATAGCAGTCTTCAGCTCATGTGCATTGTTGGGTTTGGTGTTTCTCATATTCCTCTTTACAATACCCCATAGATGGGTTTAAGGGCAGGCAAGTTTTTTGTCCAATCAAGCACAGTGATACTGTTGTTTTAAAACCAGGTATTGGTACTTTTGGCAGTGTGGACAGGTGCCAAGTCCTGTTGGAGAATTAAATTTCCATATCCAAAAGCTTGTCGGCAGAGGGAATCATGAAGTGCTCTAAAATATTCTGGTAGATGGTGCAGCTTGTATTGTGTACCTCTCCACTCTTCCTCCAGACTCTGGGACCTTAATTTCCAAATGAAATGTAAAAATGGCTTTTATCTGAAGACAACACCTTTGACCACTGAGCAACAGTCCAGTTATTTTTCTGGTAAGACATTTCTGGTGTTGTCTTCTTGTCATGAGTGGCTTGACACATGGAATGCAACACTTTCAGCCCATGTACTGGATACGTCTGTGTGTGGTGACTCTTGAATAATAATAATAATAATAATAATAATAATCTTTATTTATATAGCGCCAACATATTCCGCAGCGCTTTACAGTTTCAAACACAACAGTCATAGGTAACAATGTTAACAATACAGTAATAAAGCAAAATAAGACAACCCTGCTCGTGAGAGCTTACAATCTACAATGAGGTGGGGAGATACAAAGTACAGGTGTGTATTTACAATGATGTATTTACAATGATGGTCAAGCCATCTTCAGGGGGTGGGGGGTAGATGGAGATAGTGAATGGGCTACACACACACAAACATAAAATGACTTTGATTAGGGAACATGATAGGATGCTCTGAACAAATGTGTTTTAAGGGAGCGACTAAAACTATGCAAGTTGTGGATGGTCCTAATATCTTGGGGTAGAGCATTCCAGAGGATTGGCGCAGCACGGGAGAAGTCTTGGAGTCGGGAGTGGGAGGTACGGATTAGTGCAGAGGTTAGTCGAAAGTCGTTTGCAGAGCTCAGCGGTCGGCTAGGCCGATAGACAGAAATGAGGGAGGAGATGTAAGGGGGTGCCGCACTGTGGAGAGCTTTGTGGGTGAGAACAAGTACTCTGAATTGTATCCTGTAATGAATGGGCAGCCAGTGTAATGAATGGCGAAGAGCGGACACGTCCGAGTAACGATTAGCCAGATGGACAACCCTGGCTGCTTCAAGCAATGACTCCAGCAGCAGTCCACTCCTTGTGAATCTTCCCAAAATTTTTTAGAGCTTTTTTGTAACAATCCTTTCAAGGCTTCGGTTATCCCGGTTGCTTTTGCACCTTTTTCTATCACACTTTTTCCTTCCACTCAACTTTTCATTTAATGTTTTGTGGATGTGAGGCAGCTGCAACTTAGGAGTGAATTGCCTGATAAACAGACAATCCTCGCATTTGTTGTTGAGGCTGTCTATCAGCCACAAATCATGCAGCCACATGGACTCAAACTTATTATTTGAGCACTCCCAAGATACTCTGATAACACTTGATCATGCTCTGATAACACAATATCCGAGCACATTCACTCATTGCTAGTGATTAACTATGCAAATTGCCTCTTCTGAGAACAAGAGGACTTAAACTCTATATCACCACCTGTTGGAAGTAGCGATCCTACAAGTCACAATCGACCCTTTAACGAGCCGTGCAATATGACTTAGGATAAAAGCCAAATCAGTATCTCAATCTTTGTGAATTGAGATACTGATTTGGCTTTTATCCTAAGTCATATTGCACGACTCGTTAAAGGGTTGATTGTGACTTGTAGGATCGCTACTTCCAACAGGTGGCACTATAGAGTTTAAGTCCTCTTTTTCTCAGAAAAGGCAATTTGCATATTTAATTTCCCAGATGAGCATTGCACGGCGAATAAGCCTCCTTACTAGTGTTGAGCGATACCGTCCGATACTTGAAAGTATCGGTATCGGATAGTATCGGCCGATACCCAAAAAGTATCGGATATCGCCGATACCGATACCCGATACCAATACAAGTCAATGGGACACCAAGTATCGGAAGGTATCCTGATGGTTCCCAGGGTCTGAAGGAGAGGAAACTCTCCTTCAGGCCCTGGGATCCATATTAATGTGTAAAATAAAGAATTAAAATAAAAAATATTGATATACTCACCTCTCCGGAGGCCCCTGGACATCACCGCTGGTAACTGGCAGCCTTCTTTGCTTAAAATGAGCGCGTTTAGGGCCTTCCATGACGTCACGGCTTCTGATTGGTCGCGTGCCGCTCATGTGACCGCCACGCGACCAATCACAAGCCGCGACGTCATTCTCAGGTCCTAAATTCCTAGAATGAGGAGTTTAGGGCCTGAGAATGACGTCACGGCTTGTGATTGGTCGCGTGGCGGTCACATGAGCGGCACACGACCAATCAGAAGCCGTGACGTCATGAAAGGCCCTAAACGCGCTCATTTTAAGCAAAGAAGGCTGCCGGTTACCAGCGGTGATGTCCAGGGGCCTCCGGAGAGGTGAGTATATCAATATTTTTTATTTTAATTCTTTATTTTACACAGTAATATGGATCCGATACCGATTCCCGATACCACAAAAGTATCGGATCTCGGTATCGGAATTCCGATACCACAAGTATCGGCCAATACCTGATACTTGCGGTATCGGAATGCTCAACACTACTCCTTACCTTGACAAGCAAGCTGGTATGTCACTCTCCATAAGGAGAAAAGTTACCCATTGGACTCAAGTGATTAACTAATAATTTTTATATTCCATCTTTTCCTGTTTCAACTAGGAAGAAGATATGTGTGCTCTATATAGTCACAATGACTCAAAAATATAAGTGGTTCACTTCTTTCTCACATTAATCAAATAACTTGTCTAAAATAACAATACATTCTTCGCACCAACATCTGTGAGTCTACTGAGATCTTGAAAGTGTTGTTTCCTTTCAAACCATACTTTTACACTGTTATTCAGCATTTAATCTTTGTCACAGTAAATGATAGAAAGTGCCTTCAGTGCACAATAGACTAGAAAGTTTTAATGACGATCTCTTTTACAATGACAGTGGTCAAGAAACTTGCTTTTGCACTGAAAAGCATCTAATAAGCAGTGCCAAGTTCATAACCAACTTCTCCTAAGTCCTAACTCTTTTTTCGTCCTAATTATATCCTTTTCTAAACCAACATCTTATGTCATTTTCAGGATGTTTTATAAATATACAGTTGACCACTTCTGCTTTGAGGATTTGCATTATTTGTCAATATTTTTACTTTTGGTCAACAATCTCTCTGGATCCCATTGTTTTGCACATTGCATTTAATTCTTTTTTTATTTTATTTCCAATGCCCTACATTTCAAGAAAAGGCTTGCTTTACTTATAGGTGCAAATCAATCAGATTTTATATAATACATGAATTCTCTTTACATAGGTGCAGTGTTATCCTTTAACTAACAGGTTACAAAGTATTCCAATAGTCAAAGGTTAAAGTTTTCCTCTATGACACCCTATTCTAAGAGTAACATTGACAATATATTACATTCTTCATAGTGAATAGAAAACCTTTTAAATCTGTGTCTGATGCACTTACCTGAATTGATTTTTTTTATTTATTTTTTTCTTTTTTTGGAGGGGGGGGGAGGAAGTGTGGGGGGTTGTGGGTGTGAATGGTAGAGTAGGGTGATGCAAATTCATCTCCTGTATAGTTAACTCCCCACACTTAAGAAAAACAGTTCTTTATGTTTTTTTATTTGTATGCTGTTTATATTCTTAATTTCTTTCTTAATATTTTTTATATTTGTTAGGTTCCTGAGATGAAAATCTGATGAATAAACATAGGCAAGTAGTCCATTTTCCCTTTACAACTATTTTTAAACATGTTCCCTTTCATTTTAAATAAATAAAAGCTTGAGAGTTTTGTTTACTATTAGGCTGGATTCAGAAGGTCATATGACAATATGAGACAGTCTTGTTGGCTTTTTGGGGACTTGAGTGGCTCTGTGTGCTTCTCTGTTCAGTGGACAGGTACAGGAGAGTTCTGCTATTTACTTGGATTAATATGGTTAATCATTTTTTATATATATTGTGGAACTGACCTAGTTATTATTGAGTTATTGTGTGCTCTGTAGTGCACACAGAGAGCCACTGACAGAAAATATGACATTTGAACCTGGTCCAGTACTCACTGTTTTTTTCCACCACATCTTGCTTTCTTGAAAATGCATAACCCTTGTGGAAGTTGCTTTTGCAATGCAAGTGTTTGGAGTGTCATTTTGAGGCTCCAGAGATTTACAATGTGAAAGCGACTTCCAGCTCAGAAATAGACCGGCATGTGATTTGACAATTTGTACGTCATCACATGATCCAGAAGAGAACCAGAGCGGCGCTGGAAACTGTGGATTGATAATCCATATGTTCCAAGAAGAGCTCAGATCAGCTACATTTGACATTTGACTGCATTTTCTTTGGTGGCTATGGACTGATATTTTTAGGCAGGGGAGGCCCAATATCCATGCCCCTTTCCCAGTCTGAGAATACCAGCTCACAGCTATCAGCTTTACTTGCGCTGGTTATCAAGAATAAAGGGGACCCATGCCATTTTTTATTTTATTTATTTACTTATTGCAAAGGCACTGGCTTGTGAATACTCTCATCAATGTATTCCACCTCTCGACCCTATGAACAAGAAGTAGTAGTACACTTATAAGTCGATGCCTGTGACTGGCTGTAAGTTTGTTACCACCGGTCGCAGCCTCTGGCTTTCACGCTGTCATCTATGTGACAGCATTAATTAGATCTAGTGATGAGCAAGCACTAGGGTTGAGCGACTTTCATTTTTTTAAGATCGAGTCTGGTTTTGTGAAACCCGATTTAGTCCAGAGTCGAGTCGAGTGAAGTCGGCCGATTATCGCTAAAAGTCGGGGATCGACCGAAACACGAAACCCAATGCAAGTCAATGGGGAAGCATAGCCGGCAGTGAGTGGAGGCCAGGAAAACACCTACAGTGCACATTTTACTGCCAAAAACATCCATTCTTGTTTTCTGAAGCTTGTCAATCTTAATTAACTTTATAATAATAGTTGGGCACTGGAAATTGGGGGTCATTTGGCAAAAGTTGTGGGGGTAGGGCTGGTTCAAGGTTTTAGTGGGCCCAGGAAACATGGACTACGTCATGGCGGTGGAGCAGGGAGAGGTAAGTATTTCAACGTTGCAAGTGCTGTGATCCTGAGCAAGCAGGGGGGGCCCACTCGTTCGCATTGGCACTGGCACAGGGCCCCTCAAAGTACGGCGGTGTGTTTGCATGGCGGGGGCGCCTCCCACCAGCAGCGACACTTTTGCGTACTCTGAGTGGCCCTGTGCCAGTGACGTCGCCAACGAGTATGCCCCCCCACCTGATGAAGGAACCTGCACTTTCATCTGCACCTTCCTCTTTGTCCCTGTGTAAGGTGGTATAATATGCGGGAAGGGGAACCTTACTTTCAGCAGGGTCAGATTCTGGCTGTGTAGAGTACAAGGGGAATGTAGTGGTCTAGGTCAATGTACCAGCAGACTCATCTAGCAGTGGCTGGGCAATGGGCAGGATGATGAGGAAACAGATATAGGGCCAAAGAATAAAGTAGGCTAAATGCAGATCAAAATTGGTAACAGGACTAAACAGGCGGCATTGCTTTGTTCAGTGGAGTAGCAAACCCAAGAGCAGCAGACACTGTTTCAAGGGCCTAACCACACTAGTAGGCCAAATACAGTTTAATATCTGATAGTATAGGCCGAAAGCCAGAATGTGGAAGCTCAGCTTTGTTCAGTTGAGGACAACACCAGGGAGGGGCAGACACCGTTAGTAGGCCCTAACCACCATTTTGTTTTTTAAAAAACACTTAATGAGAGCCAGAAGGTTGAAGCTCAGCTTTATTCAGTTGAGGGCAACACCAGGGAGGGGCAGACACCGTTAGTAGGCCCTAAACACCATTTTGTTTTTTAAAAAACACTTAATGAGAGCCAGAAGGTTGAAGCTCAGCTTTATTCAGTTGAGGGCAACACCAGGCAGGGGCAGACACCGTTAGTAGGCCGGAACCACCATTTTGTTTTTTAAAAAACACTTAATGAGAGCCAGAAGGTTGAAGCTCAGCTTTATTCAGTTGAGGGCAACACCAGGCAGGGGCAGACACCGTTAGTAGGCCGGAACCAGCAATGTGTTTAAAAACAGCAGTTAATCAGAGCCGGAAGGTAGAAGCTCAGCTTTATTCATTTGAGGGCAACACCAGGGAGGGGCAGAAGCCTTTAGTAGGCCCTAACCACCATTTTGTTTTTTAAAAAACACTTAATGAGAGCCAGAAGGTTGAAGCTCAGCTTTATTCAGTTGAGGGCAACACCAGGCAGGGGCAGACACCGTTAGTAGGCCGGAACCACCATTTTGTTTTTTAAAAAACACTTAATGAGAGCCAGAAGGTTGAAGCTCAGCTTTATTCAGTTGAGGGCAACACCAGGCAGGGGAAGACACCGTTAGTAGGCCGGAACCAGCAATGTGTTTAAAAACAGCAGTTAATCAGAGCCGGAAGGTAGAAGCTCAGCTTTATTCAGTTGAGGGCAACACCAGGGAGGGGCAGAAGCCGTTAGTAGGCCCTAACCACCATTTTGTTTTTTAAAAAACACTTAATGAGAGCCAGAAGGTTGAAGCTCAGCTTTATTCAGTTGAGGGCAACACCAGGCAGGGGCAGACACCGTTAGTAGGCCGGAACCAGCAATGTGTTTAAAAACAGCAGTTAATCAGAGCCGGAAGGTAGAAGCTCAGCTTTATTCAGTTGAGGGCAACACCAGGGAGGGGCAGAAGCCGTTAGTAGGCCCTAACCACCATTTTGTTTTTTAAAAAACACTTAATGAGAGCCAGAAGGTTGAAGCTCAGCTTTATTCAGTTGAGGGCAACACCAGGCAGGGGCAGACACCGTTAGTAGGCCGGAACCAGCAATGTGTTTAAAAACAGCAGTTAATCAGAGCCGGAAGGTAGAAGCTCAGCTTTATTCAGTTGAGGGCAACACCAGGGAGGGGCAGAAGCCGTTAGTAGGCCCTAACCACCATTTTGTTTTTTAAAAAACACTTAATGAGAGCCAGAAGGTTGAAGCTCAGCTTTATTCAGTTGAGGGCAACACCAGGCAGGGGCAGACACCGTTAGTAGGCCGGAACCACCATTTTGTTTTTTAAAAAACACTTAATGAGAGCCAGAAGGTTGAAGCTCAGCTTTATTCAGTTGAGGGCAACACCAGGCAGGGGCAGACACCATTAGTAGGCCGGAACCAGCAATGTGTTTAAAAACAGCAGTTAATCAGAGCCGGAAGGCAGAAGCTCAGCTTTATTCAGTTGAGGGCAACACCAGGGAGGGGCAGAAGCCGTTAGTAGGCCCTAACCACCATTTTGTTTTTTAAAAAACACTTAATGAGAGCCAGAAGGTAGAAGCTCAGCTTTATTCAGTTGAGGACAACTTGAATTAGGGACTGCATACAGACTTAGCAGGCTGTCCCCTGTGTGGACCATGCATCCAATACATTAACCCATTGAGCCACAAAGGACACGTAACCTTCCGTGGCCATGCCTACAGGTCCATGTGTCTGTTGTCAGGTGTACCTTTGTCAGTGTAGGCCTATTGGAAGGAGGGACCGCAGACAGGCTTCGATGGCCTAACACAATAAAATGGGCTGGCTGTAGGCACTTTAAAATTGGTTCCAGGGGTACACGGGCAGCAGTGGTCTGGTCAGTGGAGGCCTAGTGAAAGGAGGGACCGCAGACAGGCTTCGAAGGCCTAACACAATAAAATGGGCTGGCTGTAGGCACTTTAAAATTGGTTCCAGGGGTACACGGGCAGCAGTGGTCTGGTCAGTGGAGGCCTAGTGGAAGGAGGGACCGCAGACAGGCTTCGAAGGCCTAACACAATAAAATGGGCTGGCTGTAGGCACTTTAAAATTGGTTCCAGGGGTACACGGGCAGCAGTGGTCTGGTCAGTGGAGGCCTAGTGGAAGGAGGGACCGCAGACAGGCTTCGAAGGCCTAAAATAACAAACAATAGGCTCATGGCAGTTTTACAGCGGTTACATGGATACACGGGCAGGCAGCTTGGTGGTGAGTGGAGGAGTATTTAAAGTAGGGACCGCAGACAGGCTATCAAAGGCCTAAAATAACAAACAATAGGCTCATGGCAGTTTTACAGCGGTTACATGGATACACGGGCAGGCAGCTTGGTGGTGAGTGGAGGAGTATTTAAAGTAGGGACCGCAGACAGGCTATCAAAGGCCTAAAATAACAAACAATAGGCTCATGGCAGTTTTACAGCGGTTACATGGATACACGGGCAGGCAGCTTGGTGGTGAGTGGAGGAGTATTTAAAGTAGGGACCGCAGACAGGCTATCAAAGGCCTAAAATAACAAACAATAGGCTCATGGCAGTTTTACAGCGGTTACATGGATACACGGGCAGGCAGCTGGTGATGAGTGGAGGAGTATTTAAAGTAGGGACCGCAGACAGGCTATCAAAGGCCTAAAATAACAAACAATAGGCTCATGGCAGTTTTACAGCGGTTACATGGATACACGGGCAGGCAGCTGGTGATGAGTGGACGAGTATTTAAAGTAGGGACCGCAGACAGGCTATCAAAGGCCTAAAATAACAAACAATAGGCTCATGGCAGTTTTACAGCGGTTACATGGATACACGGGCAGGCAGCTTGGTGGTGAGTGGAGGAGTATTTAAAGTAGGGACCGCAGACAGGCTATCAAAGGCCTAAAATAACAAACAATAGGCTCATGGCAGTTTTACAGCGGTTACATGGATACACGGGCAGGCAGCTGGTGATGAGTGGAGGAGTATTTAAAGTAGGGACCGCAGACAGGCTATCAAAGGCCTAAAATAACAAACAATAGGCTCATGGCAGTTTTACAGCGGTTACATGGATACACGGGCAGGCAGCTTGGTGGTGAGTGGAGGAGTATTTAAAGTAGGGACCGCAGACAGGCTATCAAAGGCCTAAAATAACAAACAATAGGCTCATGGCAGTTTTACAGCGGTTACATGGATACACGGGCAGGCAGCTTGGTGGTGAGTGGAGGAGTATTTAAAGTAGGGACCGCAGACAGGCTATCAAAGGCCTAAAATAACAAACAATAGGCTCATGGCAGTTTTACAGCGGTTACATGGATACACAGGCAGCTTGGTGGTGAGTGGAGGAGTATTTAAAGTAGGGACCGCAGACAGGCTATCAAAGGCCTAAAATAACAAACAATAGGCTCATGGCAGTTTTACAGCGGTTACATGGATACACGGGAAGGCAGCTGGTGATGAGTGGAGGAGTATTTAAAGTAGGGACCGCAGACAGGCTATCAAAGGCCTAAAATAACAAACAATAGGCTCATGGCAGTTTTACAGCGGTTACATGGATACACGGGCAGGCAGCTGGTGATGAGTGGAGGAGTATTTAAAGTAGGGACCGCAGACAGGCTATCAAAGGCCTAAAATAACAAACAATAGGCTCATGGCAGCTTTACAGCGGTTACATGGATACACAGGCAGCTTGGTGGTGAGTGGAGGAGTAGTGCAAGGAGTGTCTGTCCCAGTACTCCCAAAATATAAATAGATGTTAATGTCTCGCAAAACAACCAAAACAAAAAAAAAGGTGGCATACTTAGGTACAGGGGTGGGCTCATCTACTGAGTTTCTGACATAGTAATTTGGCAGTAACTATTTAATGGTGCCAATATAGGACACAGACACAGACTACTTTAAGTTGCATCATAGATGTCTACAAATTTGTATTGTCAGTGCCAGACATTGAATGATGTCAGCGAATAGACTAAAGATTGGTGGAGCTGTGCGACATAATTTTGCACGTGGTAGAGCACATTTTGAGCTGGGGTAGGGGGGAACTCTCTTGAGGCCGGCGGGACCGCCCCAGGGCCCCTCATGTTACAACGGTGTGTCTGACGTTGGGTGCGCACCACCACCGCCAGAGACACTACATTGTACTATGAGGGACCCAGTAGCAATGCCGTCAACCAAAAGCGAGCACACCCACCTCTTCAGACAAACAGCAGTCTCACGGGTGCTTGCGCCAAGTCGCGATACCACGGCCCCGTGTGGGGAGTTTTGCCATTTAGGGAGGTGTAAACATGTCGTATGCTGTACAATCAGCTGCAGCAAATTAGACATTAGAAAAGTAATTCACAGGCAAGAGCTTTTCATAGGAAAGCTAGGTGTCGGCCGGGCAAGGTGGGGCAAAAGATTTCGAAATCCAGTTGTGGTTCATTTTAATGAATGTTAGATCGTCAACATTTTGGGTAGCCAGACGAGTCCTTTTTTCGGTTAATATTGAACCTGCAGCACTGAATACTCTTTCTGATAGGACACTTGCTGCCGGGCAAGCAAGCTCCTGCAATGCATATTCTGCCAATTCTGGCCAGGTGTCTAATTTGGAGGCCCAGTAATCAAATGGGAATGACGGTTGAGGGAGAACATCGATAAGGGATGAAAAATAGTTAGTAACCATACTGGACAAATGTTGTCTCCTGTCACTTTCAATTGATGCAGCAGTACCTGTCCTGTCTGCGGTCATAGCAAAATCACTCCACAACCTGGTCAGAAAACCCCTCTGTCCAACGCCACTTCTGATGTGTGCACCCCTAACACTCCTAGTCTGCTGCCCCCTGGAGCTCGTGTGAGAACGATCACGTGCGCTGTGTGCTGGGAATGCCTGAAGCAAACGGTCAACAAGAGTTGATTGTTTGGTTGCTAATATTAGTTCCAAGTTCTCATGTGGCATAATATTTTGCAATTTGCCTTTATAGCGTGGATCAAGGAGGCAGGCCAACCAGTAATCGTCATCGTTCATCATTTTCGTAATGCGTGTGTCCCTTTTTAGGATACGTAAGGCATAATCCGCCATGTGGGCCAAAGTTCCAGTTGTCAAATCTCCGGTTGTGATTGGTTGAGGGGCAGTTGCAGGCAAATCTACGTCACTTGTGTCCCTCAAAAAACCAGAACCCGGCCGTGACACGCAACCAATTTCCTGTGCCCCCGGGAAAGGTTCGGCATTAAAAATATACTCATCCCCATCATCCTCCTCGTCCTCCACCTCCTCTTCACCCGCTACCTCGTCCTGTACACTGCCCTGACCAGACAATGGCTGACTGTCATCAAGGCTTTCCTCTTCCTCTGGTGCAGACGCCTGCTCCTTTATGTGCGTCAAACTTTGCATCAGCAGACGCATTAGGGGGATGCTCATGCTTATTACGGCGTTGTCTGCACTAACCAGCCGTGTGCATTCCTCAAAACACTGAAGGACTTGACACATGTCTTGTATCTTAGACCACTGCACACCTGACAACTCCATGTCTGCCATCCTACTGCCTGCCCGTGTATCCTCCCACAAATAAATAACAGCACGCCTCTGTTCGCACAGTCTCTGAAGCATGTGCAGTGTTGAGTTCCACCTTGTTGCAACGTCTATGATTAGGCGATGCTGGGGAAGGTTCAAAGACCGCTGATAGGTCTGCATACGGCTGGCGTGTACAGGCGAACGTCGGATATGTGAGCAAAGTGCACGCACTTTGAGGAGCAGGTCGGAGAACCCAGGATAAGTTTTCAATAAGCACTGCACCACCAGGTTTAAGGTGTGAGCCAGGCAAGGAATGTGTTTCAGTTGGGAAAGGGAGATGGCAGCCATGAAATTCCTTCCGTTATCACTCACTACCTTGCCTGCCTCAAGATCTACTGTGCCCAGCCACGACTGCGTTTCTTGTTGCAAGAACTCGGACAGAACTTCCGCGGTGTGTCTGTTGTCACCCAAACACTTCATAGCCAATACAGCCTGCTGACGCTTGGCAGTAGCTGGCCCATAATGGGACAACTGGTGTGCAACAGTGTCATCTGCCGATGGAGTGGTTGGCAGACTGCGTTCTGTGGAAGAGCTGTAGCTTCTGCAGGAGGACGAGGAGGAGGAGGAGGAGGGGGTGCGAACGCCTACAGCCAACTGTTTCCTAGACCGTGGGCTAGGCACAACTGTCCCTAAATTGATGTCGCCTGTGGACCCTGCATCCACCACATTCACCCAGTGTGCCGTGATGGACACATAACGTCCCTGGCCATGCCTACTGGTCCATGCATCTGTAGTCAGGTGCACCTTTGTACTCACAGATTGCCTGAGTGCATGGACGATGCGCTGTTTAACATGCTGGTGCAGGGCTGGGATGGCTTTTCTGGAAAAAAAGTGTCGACTGGGTAGCTCGTATCGTGGTTCAGCGTACTCCATCAGGGCTTTGAAAGCTTCGCTTTCAACTAACCGGTAGGGCATCATCTCTAACGAGATTAGTCTAGCTATGTGGGCGTTAAAACCCTGAGTACGCGGATGCGAGGATAAGTACTTCATTTTTCTAACCAGAGTGTCATGTAGGGTGAGCTGGACTGGAGAGCTGGAGATCGTGGAACTTTCGGGTGTGCCGGTGTACATGGCAGACTGAGAGACGGTTGGAGACGGTATTGTTTCCGCCGGTGCCCTAGATGCAATATTTCCTCCTACAAAACTGGTGGTTCCCTGACCCTGACTGCTTTTGGCTGGCAAAGAAACCTGCACAGATACTGCCGGTGGTGCGGAAAATGGTGGCCTTACAGTGACGGAAGGGATGTTGCGTTGCTGACTAGCTTCATTGGCCGAGGGTGCTACAACCTTAAGGGACGTTTGGTAGTTAGTCCAGGCTTGAAAATGCATGGTGGTTAAGTGTCTATGCATGCAACTAGTATTTAGACTTTTCAGATTCTGACCTCTGCTTAAGCTAGTTGAACATTTTTGACAGATGACTTTGCGCTGATCAGTTGGATGTTGTTTAAAAAAATGCCAGACTGCACTCTTCCTAGACTCGGATCCCTTTTCAGGGATTGCAGACTGAGCTTTAACCGGATGGCCACGCTGTCCTCCAACAGGTTTTGGCTTTGACACGCGTTTTGGGCCAGATACGGGCCCGGCAGATGGAACCTGTTGCGATGTTGATGCCTGCTGCGGCCCCTCCTCCACCTCCGCTTCTGAACTACTGCCGCCTGCACCCTGTTCCCCCAATGGCTGCCAATCGGGGTCAATAACTGGGTCATCTATTACCTCCTCTTCGAGCTCGTGTGCAACTTCGTCTGTGTCACTGTGTCGGTCGGTGGTATAGCGTTCGTGGCGGGGCAACATAGTCTCATCAGGGTCTGATTGTGGATCTGTACCCTGAGAGGGCAATGTGGTGGTCTGAGTCAAAGGAGCAGCATAGTACTCTGGCTGTGGCTGTGCATCAGTGCACTCCATGTCAGAATCTACTTGTAATGGGCATGGCCTGTTAAATGTTTCACTTTCTAAGCCAGGGACGGTATGTGTAAAGAGCTCCATGGAGTGACCCGTTGTGTCGCCTGCTGCATCCTTCTCTCTTGTTGTAGTTTTTGCTGAGGAGGACAAGGAAGCGACTTGTCCCTGACCGTGAACATCCACAAGCGACGCGCTGCTTTTACATTTACCAGTTTCGGAAGAGGAGGCAAAAGAGCTAGAGGCTGAGTCTGCAATGTAAGCCAAAACTTGCTGTTGCTGCTCCACCTTTAAAAGCGGTTTTCCTACTCCCAGAAAAGAGAGCGTTCGAGGCCTTGTGTAGCCTGACGACGAAACTGGCTCCACAGCTCCAGACTTAGGTGGAATATTTTTATCCCCACGACCACCTGATGCTCCACTACCACTACCATCATTACCAGCTGACAATGAACGCCCACGACAACCTCTTGCACCAGACTTCCTCATTGTTTTAAAATCTTAACCAAAGTAACTTTATTTGTTGCTGTCAAACAACTTACACGGTGAGCTATAACTTCAGTATGATTTCAATATCCCTTAACAGGTTGGTGAGACCACAAGGAAAATCAGGCACAATGTTACACACTCTGTTTTCTGTGGCACAAAATCACAGAGATGACACACACGCAGGACTGTCACTCAAGCACTAATGTCAATATTAATCTCCCACCTAATTTATTTATTTTTTTTTTTCAGGGAGACTTTAGAAACCCAATAATATTTAAAAAAAAAAAAAAATAGGCTTTCTATGGCCCACTGAATGAGAGGGAGAGAGGTGGCACACCCAGGAGTCAAGACTGGCACACAAGCTGAAAGGGCAATATTACTCTCCCACTGTTTTTTTATGTATTTTTTGTTTTTTAAGGGAGACTTTAGAAACCAAATAATATTAAAAAAAACAAAAAAATAAATAGCCTTTCTATGGCCCACTGAATGAGAGAGAGAGGTGGCACACCCAGGAGTCAAGACTGGCACACAAGCTGAAAGGGCAATATTACTCTCCCACTGTTTTTTTATGTATTTTTTGTTTTTTAAGGGAGACTTTAGAAACCAAATAATATTAAAAAAAAAACAAAAAAAAAAGGCTTTCTATGGCCCACAATTAGAGAGAGAGAGGTGGCACACCCAGGAGTCAAGACTGGCGCACAAGCTGAAAGGGCAATATTACTCTCCCACTGTTTTTTTAAGTTTTTTTTTTTTTATTTTCAGGGAGACTTTAGAAACCAAATAATAAGAAAAAAAATAAATAAATAAATAGGCTTTCTATAGCCCACTGAATGAGAGATAGCACACACAGCAGTGGCACACAAGCCCTGACTGAGGCCAATATTTTTCTCCCACTGATTGATGTAGTGTTTTTGTGTTGAGGTAGATTTTAGAACACAAATCAAGGAAAAAAAAAAATGCTTTCTATGGCCCACTGAATGAGAGAGGTGGCACACCCAGGAGTCAAGACTGGCACACAAGCTGAAAGGGCAATATTACTCTCCCACTGTTTTTTTATGTTTTTTTTTTTTTCAGGGAGACTTTAGAAACCAAATAATATTAAAAAAACCAAAAAAATAAATAGGCTTTCTATGGCCCACTGAATGAGAGAGAGAGGTGGCACACCCAGGAGTCAAGACTGGCACACAAGCTGAAAGGGCAATATTACTCTCCCACTGTTTTTTTATGTATTTTTTGTTTTTTAAGGGAGACTTTAGAAACCCAATAATATTTTTAAAAAAATATAAATAGGCTTTCTATGGCCCACTGAATGAGAGGGAGAGAGGTGGCACACCCAGGAGTCAAGACTGGCACACAAGCTGAAAGGGCAATATTACTCTCCCACTGTTTTTTATGTATTTTTTGTTTTTTAAGGGAGACTTTAGAAACCAAATAATATTAAAAAAAACAAAAAAATAAATAGCCTTTCTATGGCCCACTGAATGAGAGAGAGAGGTGGCACACCCAGGAGTCAAGACTGGCACACAAGCTGAAAGGGCAATATTACTCTCCCACTGTTTTTTTATGTATTTTTTGTTTTTTAAGGGAGACTTTAGAAACCCAATAATATTTAAAAAAAAAAATAAATAGGCTTTCTATGGCCCACTGAATGAGAGGGAGAGAGGTGGCACACCCAGGAGTCAAGACTGGCACACAAGCTGAAAGGGCAATATTACTCTCCCACTGTTTTTTTATGTATTTTTTGTTTTTTAAGGGAGACTTTAGAAACCAAATAATATTAAAAAAACCAAAAAAATAAATAGCCTTTCTATGGCCCACTGAATGAGAGAGAGAGGTGGCACACCCAGGAGTCAAGACTGGCACACAAGCTGAAAGGGCAATATTACTCTCCCACTGTTTTTTTATGTATTTTTTGTTTTTTAAGGGAGACTTTAGAAACCAAATAATATTTAAAAAAAAACAAAAAAAAAAAGGCTTTCTATGGCCCACAATTAGAGAGAGAGAGGTGGCACACCCAGGAGTCAAGACTGGCGCACAAGCTGAAAGGGCAATATTACTCTCCCACTGTTTTTTTAAGTTTTTTTTCTTTTATTTTCAGGGAGACTTTAGAAACCAAATAATATTAAAAAAACCAAAAAAATAAATAGCCTTTCTATGGCCCACTGAATGAGAGAGAGGTGGCACACCCAGGAGTCAAGACTGGCACACAAGCTGAAAGGGCAATATTACTCTCCCACTGTTTTTTTATTTTTTATTTTTTTTTCAGGGAGACTTTAGAAACCAAATAATAAGAAAAAAAATACATAAATAAATAAATAGGCTTTCTATAGCCCACTGAATGAGAGATAGCACACACAGCAGTGGCACACAAGCCCTGACTGAGGCCAATATTTTTCTCCCACGGATTGATGTAGTGTTTTTGTGTTGAGGTAGATTTTAGAACACAAATCAAGGAAAAAAAAAAAATGCTTTCTATGGCCCACTGAATGAGAGAGGTGGCACACCCAGGAGTCAAGACTGGCACACAAGCTGAAAGGGCAATATTACTCTCCCACTGTTTTTTTATGTTTTTTTTTTCAGGGAGACTTTAGAAACCAAATAATATTAAAAAAAACAAAAAAATAAATAGGCTTTCTATGGCCCACTGAATGAGAGAGGTGGCACACCCAGGAGTCAAGACTGGCACACAAGCTGAAAGGGCAATATTACTCTCCCACTGTTTTTTTATGTATTTTTTGTTTTTTAAGGGAGACTTTAGAAACCCAATAATATTTAAAAAAATAAATAAATAGGCTTTCTATGGCCCACTGTATGAGAGGGAGAGAGGTGGCACACCCAGGAGTCAAGACTGGCACACAAGCTGAAAGGGCAATATTACTCTCCCACTGTTTTTTTTATGTATTTTTTGTTTTTTAAGGGAGACTTTAGAAACCAAATAATATTAAAAAAAACAAAAAAATAAATAGCCTTTCTATGGCCCACTGAATGAGAGAGAGAGGTGGCACACCCAGGAGTCAAGACTGGCACACAAGCTGAAAGGGCAATATTACTCTCCCACTGTTTTTTTATGTATTTTTTTTTTTTTAAGGGAGACTTTAGAAACCAAATAATATTAAAAAAAAAACAAAAAAAAAAAGGCTTTCTATGGCCCACAATTAGAGAGAGAGAGGTGGCACACCCAGGAGTCAAGACTGGCGCACAAGCTGAAAGGGCAATATTACTCTCCCACTGTATTTTTAAGTTTTTATTTTTTTATTTTCAGGGAGACTTTAGAAACCAAATAATATTAAAAAAACCAAAAAAATAAATAGCCTTTCTATGGCCCACTGAATGAGAGAGAGAGGTGGCACACCAAGGAGTCAAGACTGGCACACAAGCTGAAAGGGCAATATTACTCTCCCACTGTTTTTTTATGTATTTTTTGTTTTTTAAGGGAGACTTTAGAAACCAAATAATATTAAAAAAAAACAAAAAAAAAAGGCTTTCTATGGCCCACAATTAGAGAGAGAGAGGTGGCACACCCAGGAGTCAAGACTGGCGCACAAGCTGAAAGAGCAATATTACTCTCCCACTGTTTTTTTAAGTTTTTTTTTTTTTATTTTCAGGGAGACTTTAGAAACCAAATAATATTAAAAAAACCAAAAAAATAAATAGCCTTTCTATGGCCCACTGAATGAGAGAGAGAGGTGGCACACCCAGGAGTCAAGACTGGCACACAAGCTGAAAGGGCAATATTACTCTCCCACTGTTTTTTTATGTTTTTTTTTTTTCAGGGAGACTTTAGAAACCAAATAATAAGAAAAAAAATAAATAAATAAATAGGCTTTCTATAGCCCACTGAATGAGAGATAGCACACACAGCAGTGGCACACAAGCCCTGACTGAGGCCAATATTTTTCTCCCACTGATTGATGTAGTGTTTTTGTGTTGAGGTAGATTTTAGAACACAAATCAAGGAAAAAAAAAATGCTTTCTATGGCCCACTGAATGAGAGAGAGGTGGCACACCCAGGAGTCAAGACTGGCACACAAGCTGAAAGGGCAATATTACTCTCCCACTGTTTTTTTATGTATTTTTTGTTTTTTAAGGGAGACTTTAGAAACACAATAATATTTAAAAAAAAAAAAATAGACTTTCTATGGCCCACTGAATGAGAGGGAGAGAGGTGGCACACCCAGGAGTCAAGACTGGCACACAAGCTGAAAGGGCAATATTACTCTCCCACTGTTTTTTTATGTATTTTTTGTTTTTTAATGGAGACTTTAGAAACCAAATAATATTAAAAAAACCAAAAAAATAAATAGCCTTTCTATGGCCCACTGAATGAGAGAGAGAGGTGGCACACCCAGGAGTCAAGACTGGCACACAAGCTGAAAGGGCAATATTACTCTCCCACTGTTTTTTTATGTATTTTTTGTTTTTTAAGGGAGACTTTAGAAACCAAATAATATTAAAAAACAAACAAAAAAAAAAGGCTTTCTATGGCCCACAATTAGAGAGAGAGAGGTGGCACACCCAGGAGTCAAGACTGGCGCACAAGCTGAAAGGGCAATATTACTCTCCCACTGTTTTTTTGTTTTTTTTTTTATTTTCAGGGAGACTTTAGAAACCAAATAATATTAAAAAAACCAAAAAAATAAATAGCCTTTCTATGGCCCACTGAATGAGAGAGAGAGGTGGCACACCCAGGAGTCAAGACTGGCACACAAGCTGAAAGGGCAATATTACTCTCCCACTGTTTTTTTATGTTTTTTTTTTTTTCAGGGAGACTTTAGAAACCAAATAATATTAAAAAAACCAAAAAAATAAATAGCCTTTCTATGGCCCACTGAATGAGAGAGAGAGGTGGCACACCCAGGAGTCAAGACTGGCACACAAGCTGAAAGGGCAATATTACTCTCCCACTGTTTTTTTAGGTATTTTTTTTTTTTCAGGGAGACTTTAGAAACCAAATAATAAGAAAAAAAAAAAATAAATAAATAGGCTTTCTATAGCCCACTGAATGAGAGATAGCACACACAGCAGTGGCACACAAGCCCTGACTGAGGCCAATATTTTTCTACCACTGATTGATGTAGTGTTTTTGTGTTGAGGTAGAATTTAGAACACAAATCACGGAAAAAATAAATAGGCTTTCTATGGCCCACTCAGTGAGAGATGGCACACACAGGGATGGCACTGTAGCAGAAATGCCAATCTTAATCTCCCACAAAAAAAAAAAAAAAAACAGGGACTGTCCTACAATTACTATCTCCCTGCAGTAATCTAAGCCAGGTATGGCAGGCAGCAATAGGAGTGGACTGATGCACAAATTAAATAAAAAGTGTGGACAAACAAAAAAGATAGCTGTGCAGAAAGGAACAAGAGGATATGTGCTTTGAAAAAAGCAGTTGGTTTCCACAGTGGCGTACACACAGCAATACAGCTATCACGGAGCCTTCTAGGGCAGCCCAATGAGCTACAGCGCTGAGGAAAAAAAAAAAAAATAGCTTCCACTGTTCCTGCACACCGAAGGTGGTGTTGGACAGTGGAAATCGCTACAGCACAAGCGGTTTGGTGGTTAGTGGACCCTGCCTAACGCTCTCCCTGCTTCTGACGAAGCGGCAGCAACCTCTCCCTAAGCTCAGATCAGCAGCAGTAAGATGGCGGTCGGCGGGAACGCCCCTTTATAGCCCCTGTGACGCCGCAGACAGCAAGCCAATCACTGCAATGCCCTTCTCTAAGATGGTGGGGACTAGGATCTATGTCATCACGCTGCCCACACTCTGCGTTCACCTTCATTGGCTGAGAAATGGCGCTTTTCGCGTCATTGAAACGCGACTTTGGCGCGAAAGTCGCGTACCGCATGGCCGACAAGCACAGGGGTCGGATCGGGTTTCATGAGACGCCGACTTAGCCAAAAGTCGGCGACTTTTGAAAATGATCGACCCGTTTCGCTCAACCCTAGCAAGCACTAATATGCTCGGGTGCTCATTGCTCGGGTTGAGCAAATTGGAATACTTGGGTACTCTACCCAAGCAGCGAGCCTAATGTAAGTCTATGGGAAACCCGAGTATTTTTACCATGATCCCCCTGGGGGTCATTTTAAGGTCTAAAAACTTCTGAAAATGATGGAAACACTGCTAAAATGATACAGGAACATCATGGGTATCATCACTGGAAGCATTTCTGACTCCTAGGTCACAGCTTTAAGCAGTGTTGTCATGATTTCATGCCATTTTTACAGGTGCACCAAAAAACATAAAAACATAACCAAATTGGATTTTGCTGGGAAATATTTTTCCAGGCTAATGAGTTGTATATAAGGCAAAATAATTCACATCAGACCAAAATGTTCCTCCATGACTTGGGATATGTTCACATGCAGCGTTTGTGATGCGTTTTTCAACTTTAACATTGCTTTCAACCAATACAAATGCATTCACTGGGAAATGTCATTGTAAAATTTAACAACCCTAGCTGGCCATCTGGTGTGTGACACATAAGGAGACACATCATTTATGAAGAAGGGACTCTAAAAGTCACAAAGCCTTTTTTTAGAGGGGCATCAGGCGGCATTAATTTTCTTAAAGGGCCATTATTAAACAGTGTGTCTCCTATGCTGTTTTTGCCTATGCAGTAAGTGGCTGGGCTGCCATGAATTACAACGCACCCCAATACCCCTTTCATGAGAGGTACAGGATGGCTTCCTGAAAAAATGTTGCATTGAATGCAAGGCCTGCCCTGCTATCAAGTCACATGCACCCCAATAAGCCTTTAAACCCAAGTACTGGATTGCAACAGGAAAATCCACTTCACAGTCTTCAGTTGGTCCTGCCATACAGTTTCCTTATGCATTGAATGCAAGGGCCTCCTTGAACCAAATTTGCACGCACCCCACTTACTCCTTGGAAGAAACATGGAGGAGGGCCTCATAAAAAAGTCCCATTACAAAGGAGCGTGTCTCCTAGACTCGTAATGTCCATACACTAAGTGGATCGGCTGACAAACATTTCCCCATGGGGGTACATTTAAAAAAAAAAATCAACCCAAAATAGTGTTTACTGTTTAGAGCTAGGGTAATACACAGCAAAAAATAGGTGAATGGAAGCCTGAGAAGCACACTTTGTAGATGAAAGATACACGAGGCGTGTCAAGGAGATACCACACTGTAAAATAGGTGGCCTGTTTTTCATTTTGGCCCTAAAAATAGTGTATAGAAATCAGGTCAAAGACAGCAAATACAGTGGAATGTAGCCCTGAAATGCCTCAATTTGTAGGCCACAGATACATCTGGAGTTTGACTGAGATAACAGACTCTTCAACATGTGGCCTGTATATTTATTTTTTACTGCTAAATAGTGTTTAGAGATAGGGTAACACAACTCAAAAAAAGGTGAATGGAGGCCTCAAAAGCACACTTTGTAGCCCACAGATAGATGATGTGTGTCACGGAACTATGACACTGTAATATATGATTTCTTTGTCGTTTTTTTATACCAAAATTGTGCATAGACCTAGGGTATTAGACAGACCAAAAATTTGAATGTATGCATAAAAAACTACTATTTTTAGACCACACATAGAACAGGTGTCAGACAGAGATAAGACTTTTTCAATATGTGGCCTGTTTTTTACAATTATAAAAACAACAAAATACTATATACAACAAGGGTAGCAGACCCAAAACTGGAATGTATGCCTGAAAAGCAAGGACTTGGATACAACAGATAGACCAGGCATCTGACTGAGATAACAGACTTTCAATATGTGGCCTGCATTTTGTAACATTTTTTGAACCACAAAATACTGTATACACCAAGTGTAACAGACCAAAAACTGGAATGTATGCCTGAAAAGCCAAGATTTGCAGACCACAGATAGACCAGATGTGTGACTGAGATAACAGGCTGTTTCAATATGTGGGCTGTATTTTTTACAATTTTAAAAACAATGAAATACTGTATGCACGAAGGGTAGCAGAGCAAAAACTTGAATGCATGCCTGAAAAGCAAGGATTTGGAGACCACAGATAGACCAGGCATCTGACTGAGATAACAGACTGTTTCAATATGTGGCTTGTATTTTTTAAAATTTTAAAAACAGCAAAATACTGTATACACCAAGGGTAGCAGACCAAAAACTGTAATGTATGCCTGAAAAGCCAAGATTTGAAGACTACAAATAGACCAGACGTGTGACTGAGATAACAGACTGTTTCAATATGTGGGCTGTATTTTTTACAATTTTAAAAACAAAATACTGTATACACCAAGGGTAGCAGACCAAAAACTGTAATGTATGCCTGAAAAGCCAAGAGCTGCAGACCACAGATAGACCAGATGTGTGTTAGGGGTTGAATTCCCACCTCTGCACAGGGGTAATCTCGAGCCATCTCCGCTGTGGTCTCCCATTCTTCTCCTGCCGTAGTGGAGCCTGCTCAGCAAAAACGTTGGTCCCAGCGTCTTGCTCAGTCTGACTGTGCAGAGCGTTACTGCTGCCTTTCAAGCTTCTGCCATTGTGGCCAGTACTGAGCAGCGGCAAGCAGACATTTTTGGGACTAAGTCCCACTTTTCCCCTTCTGAGCATGCCCAGGGTAATATCTCTCATTGGAGATCAAGGGTAACATGCTTAGATACTGCAGCAAAACCCTATGGTCCTCTAGGAAGGTCCTGAAGGTGCTCAAACGTCTGTGGCAGCCTCCCATTGGTCCTTCTGGGAAGGTCCTGTACTTGTTGCAGCTATAAAAAGTGCACATGATCACATGGCCATGCGCCAGTATCAATTCATTTGATGAGTTTTGCACCAATGTGGTCTCTCTTGTATGTATTTAGGGACCTGACTGAAATAAGCCACTAGAATACCGGCACCTCCGGTGAGGAGATTGTGTGTATGGTTTCAGGGCCCTGGCTGAAATAAGCCAATAGAATACCGGCTCCTCCGGTGAGGAGATTGTATGTTTGTCTCTTTGACTGCGTGACCACAAGCCGCTATCTGCTCAGCAGTTACTGTGTACACCTGGGAGCTAAACAGGACACAGTGCATTCTTTATAGCGACTCTGTGAAGTAACAGAGTTCGCTTCTACTGCCATATTGTGCCACCAATTGCCAGCAGCAGGTTCTTTCCTGTGCGGTGGACCCCGGGCTGCGAATGCACCAAATATCTTCTCTCTATTTACTAGGTGCGTTCCGCCAGCCCTAACAATGTGTGACTAAAAACAGACTGTTTCAATATGTGGGCTGTATTTTTTACAATTTTAAAAAACAATGAAATACTGTATACACCAAGAGTGGCAGGCAAAAAACTGGAATGTATGCCTGAAAAGCAAGGATTTGGAGACCACAAATAGACAATGCATCTGATTGAGATAACCTCCTCATCCTCCTCCTCCTCCCTGTCCTCAGGCCATCCATGCTGAACAGACGGTATGACAGCTGTGCTTGTAGTACTGTCTATAGTGCATGAAAGTAACTCC
This sequence comes from Ranitomeya variabilis, assembly GCF_051348905.1. NCBI lineage: Eukaryota > Metazoa > Chordata > Amphibia > Anura > Dendrobatidae > Ranitomeya > Ranitomeya variabilis. The sequence continues at coordinate 1,071,298,758 of NC_135232.1, read as the reverse complement.
TGTTCTTCCTTCTCTTCCTCATTTTCTACCAATCCATGCTGGGATGACATGAGGCTGGGCTGAGTTTAATCCCCCTGTATGGTTCCTTGCTCCATATCCTCGTGCTCTGTCTGCATTGCATCCTCTTTAATTGTCAGCAGAGAGGTTTTCAGAATGCAGAGAAGCGAAATGGTGATGCTAATTATGGCGTCATCGACGCTCACCATCTTTGTGCGGTCCTCAAAGTTTTGGAGGATGGTACATATGTCTGACATCCATGTCCACTCCTGAGGTCTTATGTGTGGAGTCTGAACTGAATATTGACAGCCTTGTTGATGCTGGTAGTCAACAACTGCCCTCTTTGGCTCACAAATCCTTTCTAACATATGCAGTGTAGAGTTCCAATGCGTGGGGACATCACACACCAGTCAGTGAGCCGGAAGCTTCAAGCGTTGCTGAATCATGGCAAGGGCGGCCGAAGCTGTAGCTTACTTTCCAAAATGGGCTGACAGATGGCGTACTTTCACTAGCAAATCCAGCAGCTCCGGGTAGCTTTTGAGGAAACGTTGAATGACGAGGCTAAGCACAGGCAATGTGACCAGGTTCCGGCCATTGTCATACACTGCCATGCCTGGCTGTAGGTTCAGCGGTGTCATCCAAATATCTGACTGCTCTTTCAGCCCTGTCCACAACTCTTCAACATTGTGCGGTTTGTCACTTAAGTAGATTAGCTTCAGCACAGCTTGTTGCTTCTTGGCTGAGGCAGTGCTTCCAGCTTTTACTGATGTGTTCATTCAGAGATGGAGGCTTAAAAGGAGGAGCAGGAGGAGGAGGTGCAGGAGCTGAAGACTGTGGGGGCAACCCTGATTGACGTATGGCAAACAATCCATGGTGTGAGAAGGATGTGTTCCATCCCAAGGTCTGACTGGGTCCCGGCTTCCACTATGTTAACCCATTGTGCCGTCATTGAGATTTACCATCCCTACCTACAATCACTTGTCCACTTGTCCGTGGTTAGGTGGACTTTCCCAGTAACAGCATTTTTAAGGGCAAGGGTAATGTTGTGGGACATGGGCTGTTACAATGCTGGTTCAGCACACCAGGAGAAATAGTGGCAATTGGGGACCTTTGGATGGCCGCAGCCATCAGGTGGCGGAAAGCTTCCATCTCAATGAGCCTAAAAGGCAACATTTTGAGCCCAAGAAGAAGAGAAATGTTAATATTTAGTACTGTGGCCTGTGGGGCGTTGGCTGGGTATTTCCACTTGCGTTCCAATGACTGGGGTATAGAAAATTGAAGGCTGTGCTGGGACATGGACATTGATGGGCTTGATGATGGTGCTGCTTTACTATGGGCAACAACAGGTGCAGGGCTAGAGGCATCTTCACATGCACGGTGGACTGGGGATTGGCTTCTATGCAAAACAGTGGAAGAAGCAGTGGTGTCCCCTGCAGACAGCATTCTTGTAGCCTGGGGGTCGGCCCACAAAGTCGGGTGCTTTGCTTCCTTGTGCCTGATCAATACTGGTGGTGGTCAGGCTGGTAGTTTTGCTACCCCTGCTGATGCGGGCATGGCAGGTGCTGCAAATGGCCTGTTTATCAGCAGAGTCTTTAAAAAATAACTAGACTCAGGAAGATCTAACAGTTGGAATGGCAACTTCCGTCATGCTGGTGTTACAAGGAACGGATGCACGCCTTCTGTCTGTGGCCACCACACTGCTTCTTCCTGCCTGTTGGGGTGATATTCCTCCTTCCCGATGTGTGCTGCTGTCCTCGCTCTGCATGTCCTCCTGCAAGGTTGGGTCAGTCACTATGTCATTCACCACCTCATCTTCCACATCCACAACCTGCTCCTCCTCCTGACTTTCTAGCAATTGTGTCTCATCATCGTCCACCTCTTGTGACACTTTCCCAAAATCACCTTTGTGTGACCACAGCTGTTCAAATCTTTGGGCATCGCTACATGCGATCTCATCTGGCCCCACTACAAGTTGACCGACCGAGAGATCAGAATCTTTAAAAGGAAAACTGAACAGGTTTTCAGGGTGTCCAAGTGTGGGATCAGTTGTCTCTGAACATTAGGCATAGTGGGAGGAAGGAAGATCAGGGTGAGTAATATCCAGTCCACACTCATGGCTACTCAGACTTGACCATGTGGAAGACGTGGTGGTGGTGGCTAAGTGATTGGAAGCATTATTTTTTATCCAACCAACAACTGTTTCACACTGCTCTGGCTTCAATAGTGGTTTGCTGCGGTCCCCTAGAAACTGGGACAGGAAGGTCGAGTGAGAAGATGTGGGTGTTTGTTGTGGCCCACTTTCAGCTTGGCCACGGCCTTGTCCTCTGCATGCACCATCAGCATCACATCCACTTCCCCGTCTTTTGCCTCTTGCCTTGTCCATTTTAAATGGACTCCTGAAATATTTTAAAAGTTCAATACAAATGGATTAAATTGGAGAAAACTTATATGTGATCAGTTTGCCTGAAAAGGAAGTATTTGGAGACCACAGATTCACAAAGCGTCTGATGGAGATAACAGACAGTTAAGATATATTTAAAAAAAATTAAACCTCTAAATAATGAGTAGACCAAGACTAGCAGACAAAACAATGCCTGCAAAGCAAGGATTGTGACATCACAGATACACCAGGCATCTGACGGTGATAATAGACCATTTAAATTTGTGGCCTTGTTTTTAAATTTTTAAACCACTAAATAATGAGTAGACCAAGGCTAGCAGACAAGACAATGCAACATATACCTGCAAACCAAGGATTTGGACACCACAGATACACCAGGCTCCTGACAGAGATAACAGACCATTAAAATGTGTGTCCTTTTTTTAAATATTTTTTTTTAAACCACTAAATAATGATTAGACCAAGGCTAGCAGACAAAACAATGCAACATATGCCTGCAAATCGAGGATTTTGACAACTCAGAAACAATTGGCGTCAGACAGACATAACAGACTATCAAAATGTGGCCTTGATTTTTTGGACAAAACAAAATTGTGACAATAAGTAGGCTATGACACACAAAAAAATTGGAGTACTAAAATTGTAAGAGATTTAGCGCAATGATATGCGATGCGTATGGCTTACAAATCACAGTGATAAATATAAGAACTGTAGCTACCGTATTTTTCGGACTATAAGACGCACCGGACCATAAGACGCACCCCAAATTTGGGGTGAAAATTGCAGAAAAAAATATTTTTTATAAGATGGGGGTCCGTCTTATTGTCCGAATTTACAGTATCTTACCTGAGGGCTGGCGGTGGCAGAGCAGGGTCACAGGAGGCATGGTGTCGGCAGAGGTGGGGTGATGCGGTATGGCGCGCACCTGAGCAGGGTCCCGTCCTGCTTAGATGGGCGACGCCATGGCCTGATGTCCATGGGAGGGTGGCAGCAGTGGTTACCGGCAGAGGTACTGGGATGAGGAGGCGCTGGGATGAGGAGGCCCTGGGATGAGGAGGTCCTGGGATGAGGAGGTCCTGGGATGAGGAGGCCCTGGGATGAGGAGGCCCTGGGATGAGGAGGTCCTGGGATGAGGAGGCCCTGGGATGAGGAGGCCCTGGGATGAGGAAGCCCTGGGATGAGGAGGCCCTGGGATGAGGAGGCCCTGGGATGAGGAGGCCCTGGGATGAGGAGGCCCTGGGATGAGGAGGTCCTGGGATGAGGAGGTCCTGGGATGAGGAGGCCCTGGGATGAGGAGGCGCTGGGATGAGGAGGCGCTGGGATGAGGAGGTATAGTGTAAGAGGGGTCCCTTTCCCCGGTGAGGTGATGCAGCAGCCCGGTAAGCAACAGAGCCGGGTGAATCCTGTTATTACCGGTGGTGGCGGCCATCTTTCGGGGGCCACGCGTACGCATTTGAAGAGCTCTGCTTCCCAGGGCTTCAGGAAAATGGCCGCGATCCCCATCTGCGCACGCGCGGCATCCCGCGGCCATTTTCCTGAAGCCCCGGGAAGCAGAGGCTCCATCTGTGCACGCGCGGCCTCCGGAAGATGGCAGCCACCACCGGTAACAAAAGGATTCACCCGGCTCTACTGCATTACCGGGCTGCTGCATCACCTCACCGGGGAAAGGGACCCCGCTCACTGCGCCTCCTCATCTCCGCACGTCTGCCGCCGCACCTCTGCCACCGCACCTCTGCCACCACACCTCTGCCGCAACGGGTAAGCCTGCATTTCTACTATTAGACGCACCCCCCATTTTCCCCCCTTTTTTGGGGGGGAAAAAGTGCGTCTTGTAGTCCGAAAAATACGGTAAATATTTTTGGGCCAGCTACAGATTTTTGGGACAGCAAAATGGTATCCAAAAATGTTGTAAGACACTACAAAAAATTACATAGTACCGAAAAAAAAGACCCGATTTTTCTGCGTACTCACATCTGATGCCTGAACAAATATATATTCTTTAAATTGTTAGATTTTCATGCTTTTATGTTGCAATGACCTGGCTGTAGTCTGCAGCATGACCAAGCAAATAAATGTAGAAAAAAGGGGGCTATGGATTGCTTTCTAATATAATGAGCAGGTTTAAGCTGCAAAATAAAAAATAAACAAATGCCATGGATACCTGCAGCCACATCTATATAAAATACACAGCAGCATACAGGAATGGAGCTTTTTGAGGTATGCAGTGAGATCTATAAACTCACATACAGTGCCTGCAGGCTTTGCACTGATGTGGATATGTGCACATAGACTCCACTGCCTACCTAGTGCTGCAATCTATGTAACCCCGAATCAGCCCAAAAAAGTATTGTTGTTTTTTTCAAGATTTATGGATAGAAGAGTAGCAGACCCACACTAACTATTAAATGAACAAGTCTGACCCTATCTCAACAGCAGCTCTCCCTATACTAGCTAAGTCTGGATTAGAATGCGGCAAGCAGGGTGGTGCCAGGTCTCTTATAGACCTGATGACACTGTGCGGCCAGCCAATCACTGTAATACCACAACAAAGATGGCTGCGGTATTACAGTGCATGGCAGACAATCCCTGCATGCTGATTGGCACTCTAAAAAGCGCCAAAACTAATAATCCTGGAAATACTCGGTGCTCGCCGAGTACACCGAGCATAGTAATATTCGGGCATGTACCGAGCAGTGGCGAGCACATTCGCTCATCACTAATTAAATCCTGTGTTTCCTGCAATGATACACAGATGACAGCATGGGAAACTTTGGATGTTTGGGCCCCTTGTTCATTTGAATGGGGTCTGGGTTCGAGTTCATGTACCGCTCTGGTATCTGAACCACACTTTTTTTTATAAGATTGGCTAAACCCATCCATCCATGGGTCCGCCCATCACTATTTGGCACCTGGAAAATTCCTTAAGAGATTTCACTCCAGTTGTGTGCTTTTTCCTCTTTTGAACACCAACCAAGCATGCAGCAACACACTGGAAATAAAGAGCATGTCCTTACAAAAATGCTGAACCACTGCAGACCTGATTGGGATTAACTGACAACTGAAAGCTCTCGTTTCTGGCAGTTAGTATGAAGAGAGCGGCAGTGTTGCAGAAGTTAAATCTAACTAATAACACTTTTAGTAGCTCTCTACTCAAATTCAAATGAGCATACAATGGGTACGGAAAGTATTCAGACCCCTTTACATTTTTCTATGTTTCAATGCAGCCATTAAGTAAATTCAAAAAAGTTAATTTTTTTCTCACTAATGAACAGTCTGCACCCCATCTTGACTTAAAAAAACAGAAATGTAGAAATTTGTAAATATGTAAAAAGAAAAATATTGAATATTGAATATTGAATTGAATATTGAATATTGAATATTGAAAAAGAAAAACTGAAATATCATATGGTCTTAAGCATTCAGACTCTTTGCTCAGACACTCATATTTAAGTCACATGCTGTCCATTTCCTTGTGATCCTCCTTGAGATGGTTTTACTCCTTCATTGGATTCCAGCTGTGTTTAATTAAACTGATAGGACTTGATTTGGAAAGGCGCACACCTGTCTATATAAGACCTCACAGCTCATAGGGCATGTCAGACAAAATGATAATCATGAGGTCAAAGGTCATTTTTCTATTGTGTTCATCTGGACCTGGTCAGCATCTATGGCATCTATTTACCTCCTGATGAATCGCAGATTGCGGGGAAACGCGTCGGAGTATATCCGGATCAGATAAGTTTGACTCCCAGTATAAAGGTACCTTCACACTAAGCGACTTTAGAACGATATCGCTAGCGATCCGTGACGTTGCAGCGTCCTGGATAGCGATATCGTTGTGTTTGACAGGCAGCAGCGATCAGGATCCCACTGTGAGATCGCTGGTCGTTGCTGAAAGTCCAGAACTTTATTTCGTCACTGGATCTCCTGCTGACATCGCTGAATCGGTGTGTGTGACACCGATCCAGCAATGTCTTCACTGGTAACCAGGGTAAACATCGGGTTACTAAGCGCTGGGCCACGCTTAGTAACCCGATGTTTACCCTGGTTACCATTGTAAAAGTAAAAAAAAAAAACACATACTCACATTCTGGTGCCCGGCGTCCGCTTCCCTGCACTCCTCCTGCATCCTGTGTAAGTGCCGGCCGTAAAGCAGAGTGGTGATGTCACCACTGTGCTCTGTGGGAGATGCCGGAGATGATCGGTGCTGACACAGGATACAGGAGGAGTGCAGGAAAGCGGACGCCGGGCACCGGAATGTGAGTATGTGTTTTGTTTTTTTTACTTTTACAATGGTAACCAGGGTAAACATCTGGTTACTAAGCGCGGCCCTTACCAGGGGACTTCGGCATCGTTGGTCGCTGGAGAGCCGTCTGTGTGACAGCTCTCCAGCCACCACACAACGACTAAACAGCGACGCTGCAGCGATCGGCATCGTTGTCTGTATCGCTGCAGCGTCGCTTAGTGTGAAGGTACCTTTACTTGATTCTTTCCACTGTGACATTTGTCAATGCGATATTGTCTCAGCAGATCGCTCTGTTATGCCCCCAGGTGTAGCAGTATCAAAGCCTAGTAGGACATCTACATTATATATACTATCATTGCGGGAATTTACATAATATGTACCGTTACTGTGGAAAGTGTGTTTTGTGTTTTTTGTTGGGAGCAATATCTATGGCTGATCACGGATATTTTTGTTGCTTAATTTTGCTATACAATACCCCTGCTGAATTTGGTCTATTAAATGTATATATCTAAAAAGACTCTCTTCATCCCTATTCTATCTGTATATTGTTTTCCAACCTTGTGGCTTAGGGTTGTGATAGGATAGTTAGGGTCAGACTACGCTGAATGGGGGCGCCAAATCGCTCTTTAGGGTGCCAAACCCCACAGATAGGTAGGTTATCAGCTAGGCCAATTGCAGGGGCTTTGCAGGCGAATTTTGGTCATTTATTTGTGGTATCTAGCCTGTTATGTTTACACTGGGTAGGTGATTTTTAATTATCTATGAATAAAATTCAGTTTTATAGGAATTTGTGTTCACTAAGTTTAATTTGATTCCTTAATATATTTATTTCTTGTTTATGTTTTGTCAAAGGAACTGGTCATGGAGCTCAGAGACAGAATTGTGGCATGGCACAGATCTGGCCAAGGTTACAAATTATTTTCTGCAGTACTCAAGGTTCCTAATAGCACAGTGGCCTCCATAATCCTTAAATGATAGAAATTTGGGACCACCAGAAGTCTTCCTAGACCTGGCCGTCTAGCCAAACTGAGCAATCATGGGAGAAAAGCCTTGGTGAGAGAGGTAAATAAGAAAGCCAAGATCGCTAGCTATGCTCCAGAGATGCAGTAGGGGGATGGGAGAAGGTTCCACAAAGTCAACTATCACTGCAGTCCTCCCCCAGTTGGAACATTATGGCAGAGTGGCCCAATGGAAGCCTCTCCTCAGTGCAAGACATATGAAATCCCGCATAGAGTTTGCTAAAAAACAAGTGAAGGACTCGCAGACTATGAGAAATTAGATTCTCTGGTTTGATGAGATGAAGATAGACCATTTTGGTAATAATTCTAAGTGGTATGTGTGGAGAAAACCAGTCACTACTCATCACCTGCGCAGTAAAATCCCAACAGTGAAACATGGTGGTGGCAGCATTATGCTATGGGGGTGTTTTTCTGCTGCAGGGACAGGATGACTGGTTGTCATTGAAGGAAACATGAATGTTGCCAAGTACAGAGGTATCCTGGATGAAAACGTCTTCCAGAGTGCTCTGAACCTCAGACTAGGTCGAAGGGTCACCTTCAAACAAGACAATGACCGTAAACACGCAGCTAAATTAAAAAAAGCAGTGGTTTCAGAACAACTCTGTGACCATTCTTGACTGGCCCAGCCAGAGCCCTGACCTTAAACCCAATTGAGCGTTTCTGGAGAGACCCTGAAAATAGCTGTCGACCAACATTCACCATCCAACCTGACGAAACTGGAGAGAATCTGCAAGGAAGAATGGCAGAGGATCCCAAAATCCTGGTGTGAAAAACTTGTTGTATCATTCCCAAGAAGACTTATGGCTGTACTAGCTCAAAAGGTGCTTCTACTCAATACTGAGCAAAGGTTCTGAATACATGTGATACTTCAGTTTTTCTTTTTTAATAAATTTGCACAAATTTCTACATTTCTGGGTTTTTTTTCAGTCAAGATGGGTTGCAGAGTGTACATTAACCCCTTCATGACCCAGCCTATTTTGGCCTTAATGACCTTGCCGTTTTTTGCAATTCTGACCAGTGTCCCTTTATGAGGTAATAACTCAGGAATGCTTCAACGGATCCTAGCGATTCTGAGATTATTTTTTCATGACATATTGGGCTTCATGATAGTGGTAAATTTAGGTCGATAATTTCTGAGTTTATTTGTGAAAAAAACTGAAATTTGGCGAAAATTTTGAAAATTTCGCAATTTTCACATTTTGAATTTTTATTCTGTTAAACCAGAGAGTTATGTGACACAAAATAGTTAATAAATAACATTTACCACATGTCTACTTTACATCAGCACAATTTTGGAAACAATTTTTTTTTTTTGCTAGGAAGTTATAAGGGTTAAAATTTGACCAGTGATTTCTCATTTTTACAACAAAATTTACAAAACCATTTTTTTTAGGGAAAAAAAAAAAAAAAAGAGCATGAACCGCACATCCCAAAATCATACGTTGATCTAAAGCCGCTAGGCAAAAACTTAAATACTGAACATGAGGTTTTCAGTTTAACACTCTGATCAGACTGTATGAAGCCCACTGCCCCTTCACGGCAAACCTCGTAGTGGGTCCTAACGCCCTAACGGAGCGGAGCCGTGCGGCGACCACCACCGCAGCGGCCATGCACCAGCAGGGCGGACGGCCTGTTGCCCCACAGCACCCATGCTGCGAGACTGAGCCCCCATGACTCCAGACCGTGCCGCCCCACCAGCACAAAGCCACAGCAACAATGGCCGCCACACAGCACCAGCACCAAAATGAAGGTAGCATTTAAACTCACCTTCCTCCAGCTCTTCAGTGAGAGCCAAAATGGGCTAGACCCCTTACTTTGCAGTCTCCTGCTAATTAAAATCACCTGAGCCAAATGGGAGGAGTGCTGGTCCAAAAAAGAGACAAGAACATGCTTTGTGCAAAAAGAAAAAAAAAAAAAAGAGCATGAACCGCACATCCCAAAATCATACGTTGATCTAAAGCCGCTAGGCAAAAATTTAAATACTGAACATGAGGTTTTCAGTTTAACACTCTGATCAGACTGTATGAAGCCCACTGCCCCTTCACGGCAAACCTCGTAGTGGGTCCTAACGCCCTAACGGAGCGGAGCCGTGCGGCGACCACCGCCGCAGCGGCCATGCACCAGCAGGGCGGACGGCCTGTTGCCCCACAGCACCCATGCTGCGAGACTGAGCCCCATGACTCCAGACCGCGCCGCCCCACCAGCACAAAGCCACAGCAACAATGGCCGCCACACAACACCAGCACCAAAATGAAGGGAGCATTTAAACTCACCTTCCTCCAGCTCTTCAGTGAGAGCCAAACTGGGCTAGACCCCTTACTTTGCAGTCTCTTGCTAATTAAAATCACCTGAGCCAAATGGGAGGCTAGACTTTTGCCTAGTGGCTTTAGATCATCGTATGATTTTGGGATGTGCGGTTCATGCTCTTTTTTTCTTTTTGCACGTAGCATGTACTTGTCTCTTTTTTTGGACCAGCACTCCTCCCATTTGGCTCAGGTGATTTTAATTAGCAGGAGACTGCAAAGTAAGGGGTCTAGCCCATTTTGGCTCTCACTGAAGAGCTGGAGGAAGGTGAGTTTAAATGCTCCCTTCATTTTTGGTGCTGGTGCTGTGTGGCGGCCATTGTTGCTGTGGCTGTGTGCTGGTGGGGCGGCGCGGTCTGGAGTCATGGGAGCTCAGTCTCGCAGCATGGGTGCTGTGGGGCAACAGGCCGTCCGCCCTGCTGGTGCATGGCCGCTGCGGCGGTGGTCGCCGCACGGCTCCGCTCCATTAGGGCGTTAGGACCCACTACGAGGTTTGCCGTGAAGGGGCAGTGGGCTTCATACAGTTTGATCAGAATGTTAAACTGAAAACCTCATGTTCAGTATTTAAATTTTTGCCTAGTGGCTTTAGATCAACGTATGATTTTGGGATGTGCGGTTCATGCTCTTTTTTTTCTTTTTGCACATTTTTTTTAGGGACCACCTCACATTTGAAGTCAGTTTGAGGGTTCTATATGGCTGAAAATACCCAAAAGTGACACCATTCTAAAATCTGCACCCCTCAAGGTGCTCAAAACCACATTTAAGAAGTTTATTAACCCTTCAGGTGTTTCACAGCAGCAGAAGCAACATGGAAGTAAAAAATGAACATTTAACTTTTTAGTCACAAAAATGATCTTTTAGCGAAATTTTTTTTATTTTCCCAAGGGTAAAAGGAGAAACTGGACCACGAATGTTGTTGTCCAATTTGTCCTAAGTATGCTGATACCTCATATGTGGGGGTAAACCACTTATTGGGTGCACGGCAGGGCTCGGAAGGGAAGGAGCACCATTTGACTTTTTGAATGAAAAATTGGCTCCAATCTTTAGCGGACACCATGTCGCGTTTGGAGAGCCCCCGTATGCCTAAACATTAAAGCTCCACACAAGTGACCCCATTTTGGAAACTAGACCCCCCAAGGAACTTATCTAGAAGCATAGTGAGCACTTTAAACCCTCAGGTGCTTCACAAATTGATCCGTAAAAATGAAAAAGTACTTTTTTTTCACACAAAATTTCTTTTAGCCTCAATTTTTTCATTTTCACATGGGCAACAGGATAAAATGGATCCTACAATTTGTTGGGCAATTTCTTCTGAGTATGCCGATACCTCACATGTGGGGATAAACCCCTGTTTGGGCACATGGTAAGGCTTGGAAGGGAAGGAGCGCCATTTGACTTTTTGAATGAAAAATTATCTCCATCGCTAGCGGACACCATGTCACGTTTGGATAGCCCCTGTGTGCCTAAACATTGGAGCTCCCCCACAATTGACCCCATTTTGGAAACTAGACCCCCCAAAGAACTTATCTAGAAGCATAGTGAGCACTTTAAACCCTCAGGTGCTTCACAAATTGATCCGTAAAAATGAAAAAGTACTTTTTTTTCACACAAAATTTCTTTTAGCCTCAATTTTTTCATTTTCACATGGGCAACAGGATAAAATGGATCCTAAAATTTGTTGGGCAATTTCTCCTGAGTACGCCGATACCTCAAATGTGGGGGTAAACCACTGTTTGGGTGCACGGCAAGGCTCGGAAGGGGAGGCGTGCCATTTGACTTTTTGAATGGAAAATTAGCTCCAATCATTAGCGGACACCATGTCGCATTTGGAGAGCCCCTGTGTTCCTAAACATCGGAGCTCCCCTACAAGTGACCCCATTTTGGAAACTAGACCCCCCAAGGAACTTATCTACATGCATAGTGAGCACCTATAATTCCCAGGTGCTTCATAGAAGTTTATAACGCAGAGCCATGAAAATAAAAAATAATTTTTCTTTCCTCAAAAATGATTTTTAGCCCCAAATTTTTTATTTTCCCAATGGTAATAGGAGTAATTAGACCCCAAATGTTGTCCAGTTTGTCCTGAGTACGATGATACCCCATATGTGGAGGTAAACCACTGTTTGTGCGCACGACAGGGCTCGGAAGGGAAGGCACGCCATTTGGCTTTTTGAATGGAAAATTAGCTCCAATCATTAGCGGACACCATGTCGCGTTTGGAGAGCACCTGTGTGCCTAAACATTGGAGCTCCCCTAAAATTGACCCCATTTTGGAAACTAGACCCCCCAAGGAACTTATCTAGATGCATAGTGAGCACTTTAAACCCCCAGCTGCTTCACAGAAGTTTATAGCGCAGAGCCATGAAAATAAAAAATAATTTTTCTTTTCTCAAAAAATGATTTTTAGCCCCCAATTTTTTATTTTCCCAATGGTAACAGGAGAAATTTGACCACAAAAGTTGTTGTCCAGTTTCTTCTGAGTACGCTGGTACCCCATATGTGGGGGTAAACCACTGTTTGGGCACATGCCGGGGCTCGGAAGGGAAGTAGTGACGTTTTGGAATGCAGACTTTGATGGAATGGTATGCGGGCATCATGTTACGTTTGCAGAGCCCCTGATTTGCCTAAACAGTAGAAACCCCCCACAAGTGACCCCATTTTGGAAACTAGACCCCACAAGGAACTTATCTAGATGTGTGGTGAGCACGTTCAACGCCCAAGTGCTTCATAGAAGTTTATAGCGCAGAGCCATGAAAATAAAAAATAATTTTTCTTTTCTCAAAAATAATATTTTAGCCTGCAATTTTTTATTTTCCCAAGGGTTACAGGGGAAATTGGACCCCAAAAGTTGTTGTCAAGTTTCTCCTGAGTACGCTGGTACCCCATATGTGGGGGTAAACCACTGTTTGGGCACACGTCGGGGCTCGGAAGGGAGAGAGCACCATTTGACTTTTTCAACGCAAAATTAGCTGGAATCAATGGTGGCGTCATGTCGCGTTTGGAGACCCCCTGATGTGCCTAAACAGTGGAAACCCCTCAATTCTAACTCCAACACTAACCCCAACACACTCCTAACCCTAATCCCAACCCTAACCCCAACACACCCCTAACTCTAGTCTTAACCCTGATTCCAACCCTAACCCTAAGGCTATGTGCCCACGTTGCGGATTTGTGTGCGGATTTTTCCGCACTGTTTTTGAAAAATCTGCAGGTAAAACACACTGCGCTTTACCTGCTGATTTACCGCGGATTTCCAGTGTTTTTTTTGTGTGGATTTCACCTGCGGATTCCTATTATGGAGCAGGTGTAAAACGCTGCGAAATCCGCACAAAGAATTGACATGCTGCGGAAAGTACAACGCAGTGTTTCCGCGCTGTATTTTCCGCACCATGGGCACAGCAGATTTGGTTTTCCATAGGTTTACGTGGTACTGTAAACGTGATGGAAAACTGCTACGAATCCGCAGCGACCAATCCGCTGCGGATCCGCAGCCAAATCTGCACCATGTGCACATAGCCTAATTCTAACCCTAATTCCAACCCTAGCCCTAATTCTAACCCTAACTCTAACGCTAATTGTAACCCTAACCCTAATTCTAACCCTAATTATAACCCTATCCCTAAGTGCAACCCTATACCTAAGTGCAACCCTAAGTGCAGCCCTATCCCTAAGTGCAGCCCTAACCCTAAGTGCAACCCTAAGTGGAACCCTATCCCTAAGTGCAACCCTAAGTGCAACCGTAAGTGCAACCCTATCACTAAATGCAACCCTAAGTGCATCCCTAAGTGCAACCCTATCCCTAAGTGCAACCGTAAGTGCAACACTATCCCTAAGTGCAACCCTAAGTGCATCCCTAAGTGCAACCCTAAGTGCAACCCTAAGTGCATCCCTAAGTGCATCCCTAAGTGCAACCCTAAGTGCATCCCTAAGTGCAACCCTACCCCTAACCCTACCCCTACCCCTACCCCTAACCCTAACCCTAATGGAAAAACAAAAATAATTATATTTTCTGTATTTTATTATTGTCCCTACCTATGGGGGTGATAAAGGGGGGGTTTATTTACTATTTTTTTTATTTTGATCGCTGTGATAGAACTTATCACAGCAACCAAAATGTACAGGAACGAATCTGCCGGCTGGCAGATTCGGCGGGCGCACTACGCATGCGCCCGCCATTTTCCAAGATGGCGGTGCCCATGAAGAAGACGGCCGGACACCGGGAGGGACATCGGAGCTAGGTAAGTATGGGGGGGTGGGATCGGAACACGAGGGGGATCGGAGGACCTGGGGAGCCGACAGGAGGACCGGGGGAGCCGACAGGAGGGAGGAGGGGAGCGGACAGGAGATCGGGGCAGAAAGGACGACTGGGGAGGCGATCGGTGGCGGTGGGTGGGGGCAGATCGGGGTCTCCAGCCATGGCAGATGCTATTGCAGCATCGGCCATGGCTGGATTGTAATATTTCACCATTTTCATAGGTGAAATATTACAAATCACTCTGATTGGCTGTTGAAAGTGAAACAGCCAATCAGAGCGATCGTAGCCACGGGGGGATGAAGCCACCCCCCTGGGCTGAAGTACCACTCCCCCTGTCCCTGCAGATCGGGTGAAATGGGAGTTAACCCTTTCACCCGATCTGCAGGGACGCGATCATTCTGTGACACAGCATATGCGTCACAGGTCGGATTGGCACCGACTTTCATGACACATACGCTGTGTCACAGGTCGGGAAGGGGTTAATGAGGAAAAAAATGAACCTTTTTTGAATTTGCCAAATGGCTGCAATGAAACAAAGAGTCAAAAATTTAAAGAGGCCTAAATGCTTTCAATACCCACTGTAAATACACATTAGCATTTCCAAGACTAGTGTAGTATGGCCAACTCTGCCCCTACCCCACACTCACTGCTATAGGTGAAAGCTGTTAATCACACGCAGGTATGATGTTCTCCAGCAAAGCTAATCACTCTGCAGTGAGGAGAGCAGATGGTGTCATTATGGCTCACACAAACACAAACCTAAGTGGTCTTTTTCCCTTCTATTTGAAAACCTACAGATGATTGGCAGAGCAAGCAGCATTATGAGAGGAGTGCCACTAGAAGTATTTGTAATGAGACTGCCAGAAATGAGAACTGAATGCTGTAAGTTAATCACACTCAGGTGTGCTGAGCTCCAGCACATCATCTCACCACACTGAGGAGAGAAGACTGTTTCTCAATGCCATTGCAGGGGCATGATCTTCTTACCCCTGCCTGTTGCTTACTGATTATGAATTGTTGGCATTAGAAAGATAAAGAAGTTCTCTCCCCCAGTGAAATATATTCGGGAATGCCCAATTTGAGGAGCTACTATTGCCCTAAAGGGTAATAAGAAGTAACCTTCCTATACAAATCCCCAAAATTAACCCCTTTCTGACGTCGGACGGGATAGTCCATTGCTTTGATGCGGGCTCTGATGGTGAGCTTGCATTAAAGTCGGGACATGTCAGCTGTTTTAAACAGCTGACATGTGCCTGCAATAGGCACGGGTGGAATCGCGATCTGCCTGCGCCTATTAAGGAGTTAAATGCGGCATTTAACACAAACTTCCGGCCATTGAGCCAGAAATACACGCACCGCTGACCCCTGTCACATGATCCGGGGTCATTGGTATGTCGGCATGACAACCACCCTGTGGTCGGCGCTTATAGAAATGCAGTAATTCTGCTATATAGAGGCGATCTGAGCATCACCTCTATGTGGCAGAGCCGATCAAGTTGTGTCAGTTTCTAGCCTCCCATAGAGGCTATTGAAGCATGCCAAAAGTTTAAAAAAAATGTTTTTAACCCCTTAACCCCCGCGAGATTTTTTCATTTTTTTCATTTAGTTTTTCGCTCCCCTTATTTCCAGAGCCATAAGTTTTTTATTATTCCATCAATAAGGCCATGTGAGGGCTTATTTTTTGCGGGACGAGCTGAAATTTTTTGAAGGATACGGGAAAAAATTCCAAGTGTGATGAAATTGCAAAAAAAGTGCAATACCACACTTGTTTTTGTTTGGCTTTTTGCTAGGTTTACTAAATGCTAAAACTGAGCTGCCATTATGATTCTCCAGGTCATTATGAGTTTATAGATACCAAACATGTCTAGGTTCTTTTTTTATCTAAGTGGTGAAAAAAAATTCCAAAATGTGCTAAAAAAAAAAATATTGCACCATTTTCCAATATCCGCAGCGTCTCCACTTTTCGTGATCTGGGGTTGGGTGAGGGCTTATTTTTTGCATGCCGAGCTGATGTTTTTAATTATACCACTTTTGTTGAGATATGCTTTTTTGATCGCCCGCTATTGCATTTTAATGCAATGTCACGGCGACCAAAAAAAGTAATTTGGGCGTTTTGATTTCTTTTCTCTCTACGCCGTTTAGCGATCAGGTTAATCCTTTTTTTATTGATAGATCGGGCACAGCGATGCCAAATATGTGTAGGTTTCTTTTTTTTTTTGTTTTATTTTGATTGGGGAGAAAGAGGGGTGATTTGAACTTTTATATATATTTTTTTTTATGTATATATATTTTTAAACACATCGCCTCTGCTACATAGAGGTGAAGCACAGCTCACCTCTATGTAGCAATGCAGCATTGCTTTGAGTGCCGACCACAGGGTGGTGCTCACAGCAATCTGCTATCAACAACCATAGAGGTCTCAAGGAGACCTCAGGTTGTTATAGCAATGCACCGCAGACCCACGATCATGTGACGCGGTCAGCGGTGTGAGCACTTCTGGCCAGGAGGCCGGCGGCACTTGTTAAATGCCGCTGTCAGAGTTTGACAGCGCCATTTAACTAGTTAATGGGTGCTGGCGGATCTTGATTCCACTCGCACCCATTGTGGCCACATGTCAGCTGTTGATAACAGCTGACATATCACGGCTTTGAGGTGGGCTCACCGCCGCAGCCCACCTCAAAGCAGGGGAGACTTCCAGCCGACGTATTATCCCGTCAGCTGGCAGAAAGGGGTTAAAAATATGAAAAAACTACAAATAATATAAAAGCTTAAATTGCCCCCCCTTTCACCCCATTCAAAATAAAACAATAAAAAAATCAAACCTACACATATTTGGTATTACTGCATTCAGAATCGGCAGATCTATCAATAAACAAAAGGATTAACCTGATCACTTAATGGCGTAGCGATAAAAAAAATCAAAATGCCAGAATTACGTTTTTTTGGTCGCCACGACATTGCATTAAAATGCAATAATGGGCGATCAAAAAATCATATCTACACAAAAATGGCATCATTAGAAATGTCAGCTTGGCGTGCAAACAGTGCAAACAAATAAGCCCTCACCCAACCTGAGATCACAAAAAATGGAGATGCTACGCGTCTCGGATAATGACACAATTTGTTTTTTTTGCAAACTTTGGAAATTGTTTTCACTACTTAGATAAAAAAAGAACCTAGACATGTTTGGTGTCTATGAACTCGTAATGACCTGAAGAATCAATATGGCTGGTCAGTTTCAGCATTTAGTGTTCTGTTGCACGACATGGTAAAACCAATGGTATCATTCAAAAATATGACTCATGCCACAAAAATAAGCCCTCACATGTCCATATTGATGGAAAAATAAAAAAAAGTTATGGCTCTGGGTAGAAGGGGAGCAAAAAATGAAAACGCAAAAATGAAAAAAGCTCAGATCATGAAGTGGTTAAATGACCAATGTATAATTTTAATGTGTAACACAATATAACATGATTAAAAAAATTAAAAAATGTCAAAATTGCACTTATATATTATTTAAATGCCCAATTTGAATAAAAAAACACATTTAAGTGCCAAAAGCTTTGCTTGCTTATAGCTAAATATCAGAGGTGAAGTTTAAAAATAAACTGTTGTATATTGATTTCCTCTTGTTTTCGAATCGAATAGCATATGTTTCAGATTCTCCAGGACCTTCACATTTCCAAAAATTCTACATGAATTTGACTCACATTGAATTGATTTGCTCATCTCTGCACCTAACACCTTTAATTATTCTTTAACTAATAAACAAGTATGTATAATTGCTGAGGAGACCCATGTAATTCATTCTGATTATAATAATCCAGATCCAGTGTCCATAAACACTTTACTTCTACTCAATTTACAGCCAATTTGGAGAACATTATGGTGTTAATCATATATCTTTTTAGAGTAACTTGTAAACATTCTAAATTAATTTGCACTAATATGACAGTGACCATGCATATATAGTGTTATAAAAACATAGAATGGTGAGGCTTAAATATACTGATTAATCATAAATGAATGCAAATTACTTCACTCAAGAGACATTTTCAGTACAGGGTCAATGACAAGTTATACAGTTATGTCTATTTCCTTCTTCCTGTAATGAAAAACACTGATTACAATGAGCTAGATGTCAAGAGCTCTCAAAACATTACTGGAACTCGGCAACAGAGAATCAAGATATTTGAATAATTTTATAAATAATGATCACAACATTGATTTTTGCATGAACTTAAAATAGAATTAGATAAAATGATAATCTAGAGCAACAAATATTCAATGTAAAAACCAGAGATGGTCAAACCATTTGAAATTCAAATTCACTGGCTTTGCAGAATTTTCCCTAGATTGAAATGCTGCAAAGCCTCTCTATGACTTGATCATAGTTATAGATGTGTGGGTGAGTGCTGAAAAATCAGGCCCACTGTATTACACTACAGTTTCTGTGGCAGAAAATGACTGGCAGAGATACCACAGACAGGACTGGCGCAGATGCACTGATTGGCAATATAAATCTCCCTTTTTTTCCTTTTTTTGGATGGAGACTAGTGAATAAATCAGGCCCACTGTATTACAGTATACTTTCTGTGGCAGAAAAAGTCTGGCAGGGATACCACAGACAGGACTGGCGCAGGTGCACTGATTGGCAATATAAATCTCCCTTTTTTTGGGGGGAGACTAGTGAATAAATCAGGCCCACTGTATTACAGTATACTTTCTGTGGCAGAAAAAGACTGGCAGAGATACCACAGACAGGACTGGCGCAGGTGCACTGATTGGCAATATAAATCTCCCTTTTTATGTGTGGGACAGTGCAGAAAAAAACAGGCCCACTGTTTTACACTACACAGTTTCAAGGGCAGAAAATGGATGGAAGATATATAACAAAAAAAAGGGACTTCTACAATTACTATCTCCCTACAATAATCTCAGAAAAGTATCGCAGGCAGCAATAAAAAGGACTGCTGCACAAAAAAGTGTGGACAAACAAACAAACAAGATAGCTGTGCAGAAAGGAAGGAGCAACAAAATTTTTGCTTTTAAAAAAGCAGTTGCTTTGCACAGCGGCGTACAAACAGCAATGCAGCTATCAGGGAGCCTTCTAGGGCAGCCCAATAAGCTACAGAGCTGATGAAGAAAAATCTAGCCTCCACTGTCCCTGCAAAGAAAAGGTGGTGTTGGACAGTGCGAATCACTACAGCACAAGCGGTTACGGGGTTAATGTTCCCTCCCTAATGCTATCCCTGCTTCTGACGTAGCTGCAGCAACCTTTCCCTATGCTGATATTGGCAGAAGTAAGATGGCGGTCGGCGTGCATGCCCCTTTATAGCCCCTGTGACGCCGCAGAGAGCAAGCCAATCACTGCCATGCCCTTCTATAAGATGGTGGGGACCAAGACCTATGTCATCAAGCTGCCCACATTCTGCGTGCACCCTCATTGGCTGAGAAATGGCGCTTAAAGCGTCATACAAAACGCGACTTTGGCCCGAAGATCGCAGACCGCATGGCCGACCCCACGCTGGGATCGGGTCGGGTTTCACGAAACCCGACTTTGCCAAAAGTTGGCGATTTATGAAAATGAACGATCCGTTTCGCTCAACCCTAGTTAATACCTTTTAATGGCTAACTGAAAAGATGGTAACAAATTGCAAGCTTTCAAGACTATTCTGGTCTCTTCATCACACATAGACAGAATAGAAATTCTGAAGACTCACATATTTATGCACAGCACAGAAAAATACCATAGATAAGACAGGTGATGTGAAGCAGAATTACCATTATGTGAGTGATAAACAGTTATGTCCATAAATATTGGAACAGTTCAAAGATAAGGAGTGAACCTTTCCTTAATAACATTGTTATTTTAAAATAAATAGGTGTGGAAACAGGGTGTGGATTTTTTTTCAAATAAAAAACTTTATTCTAGGTGTTTTTATTTACAATATGACCATGAGGTTAGTAATGGATAGGCATCTTATACAGGGCAAGTGGGAAGAGATGGGCAAAGCATAAAAATTGGCATAGCTAATGGATTAACATTTTCTGGGGCAGCTGCGGGCTGCTATTTCTAGGTTGGGGGCAATACCCATGGCTAGAGTTGAGCGACTTTCACTTTTTTAGGATCGAGGCGGGTTTCGTGAAACCCGACTTTCTGAAAAGTCGGGTCGGGTGAAATCGGCCAATTATTGCGAAAAGTTGGGGGCCGACCAAAACACGAAACCCGATGCAAGTCAATGGGGAATATGTTGTGAATTCCGTTCTGGGGCTCCCTCCTGTGGTTGTGAATGGTACTTTTGTGAGTTCTGCCCTTGGGCTCCCTCTGGTGGTTTCGAGTGGAACTGCTGCTCCTTGAGTTTGGCTGTAGCAGCTGCCTTCGCTTATTATTTCTCCTGGCCTTGCTATTTAACCTGGCTCTGGTCTTTAGTTCATGCCAGCTGTCAATGTTCTGGGTTGGATTCAGATCTCTCCTTGGATTTCTCATATGGCCTGTCCATTTCAGCAAAATATAAGTTCTTGCTAGTTCTTTGGTTGTCCATTTGCTGTGGACTTTATTGCTCAGCTCCTTATGTTTCTTTTTGTCCAGCTTGTCATTATGATATTTTCTGGCTAGCTGGAAGCTCTGGGGAAGCAGATTTTCCCCTCCACACCGTGAGTCGGTGTGGAGATCATTTTTGTAAACTCTGCGTGGATTTTTAGTTTTTAATACTGACCGCACAGTATCCTTTTCTATTCTGTCTATCTAGATTAGTATTGGCCTCCTTTGCTAAAATCTGATTTCATTTCTGTGTATGTCATTTCCCTCTCAACTTACAGTCAATATTTGTGGGGGGCTATCTTTCCTTTTGGGGTTTTCTCTGAGGCAAGATAGCTTTCTATTTCCATCTTTAGGGGTTGTTAGTTCTCAGACTGTGACGAGGTGTCTAGGGAGTGACAGGAACATCCCACGGCTATTACTAGTGTTGGCGTTAGGATTAGCAACTGCAGTCAGTAAAGTTACCACCTCCTCAGAGCTCGTCCCATGTTTAACCACCAGGTCATATCAGTTTTGCTCCTTAACCACCAGGTCATAACAGTACAGCTGGCCCACAATATGTTGAATGCATCTCAAAAGAGGGAAAAGAAAGTTCTGAGTCATTTTTTTTTCCTTTGCAGCTTGTTTTGTCTTTTTTTCCCCTTAATCTCTGGGTGGTTCAGGATTCTGGTGCTGATATGGAGGTTCAGGGTCTGTCCTTGCGTGTGGATCAACTCTCTGCAAGGGTACAGAGTATCCAAGATTATGATGTTCAGACTCCGTTTTTAGACCCTAGAATTCCTATTCCTGATTTGTTTTCTGGGGATACATCTAAATTTTTGAACTTTAAAAATAACTGCAGATTGTTTTTTGCTCTGAGACCCCGTTCCTCTGGTGACCCCATTCAGCAGGTGAAGATTGTCATTTCTCTGCTGCGTGGCAACCCGCAGGACTGGGCATTCTCCCTTGAGCCAGGAAATCCTGCATTGCTCAATGTAGACGCATTTTTTCAAGCACTCGGATTGCTGTATGACGAGCCTAATTCTGTGGATCAGGCAGAAAAAACCTTGCTGGCTCTGTGTCAGGGTCAGGAAGCAGCAGAAGTGTACTGCCAGAAATTTAGGAAGTGGTCTGTGCTCACAAAATGGAATGAGTATGCCCTGGCAGCTATTTTCAGAAAGGGTTTTTCTGAAGCCCTCAAAGATGTTATGGTGGGGTTTCCCATGCCTGCTGGTTTGAACGAGTCAATGTCTCTGGCCATTCAGATTGATCGGCGCCTGCGCGAGCGCAAGGTGGTGCACCATATGGCGGTGACTTCTGAGCAGAGTCCTGAGTCTATGCAATGTGATAGGATTTTGACTAGAGCAGAACGGCAGGAATTCAGACGTCAGAATGGGCTGTGCTTTTACTGTGGTGACTCTGCTCATGCTATTTCTGATTGTCCTAAGCGTACTAAGAGGGTCGCTAGGTCTGTTGCCATTGGTACTGTACAGCCTAAATTTCTCTTGTCTGTTACCCTGATTTGCTCACTGTCGTCCTTTTCTGTTATGGCATTTGTGGATTCTGGCGCTGCCCTGAACTTATTGGACTTAGAATTTGCCAAACGCTGTGGTTTTTCCTTGGAGCCTTTGCAGTGCCCTATTCCCTTGAGGGGGATTGATGCTACGCCATTGGCCAAGAATAAACCTCAGTACTGGACACAGTTGACCATGTACATGGCTCCAGCACATCAGGAAAATATTCGCTTTTTGGTGTTGCATAATTTGCATGATGTGGTTGTGCTGGGTTTTCCATGGTTACAGGTACATAATCCAGTGCTGGATTGGAAATCTATGTCTGTGACTAGTTGGGGTTGTCAAGGGATACATAGTGATATTCCTTTGATGTCAATTTCCTCTTCCCCTTCTTCTGAAGTTCCTGAGTTTTTGTCGGATTTCCAGGATATATTTGATGAGCCCAAGTCCAGTTCCCTACCTCCTCATAGGGACTGTGATTGCGCTATTAATTTGATTCCTGGCTGTAAGTTCCCTAAGGGCCGACTTTTCAATCTGTCTGTGCCAGAGCATGCCGCTATGCGGAGTTATGTAAAGGAGTCTTTGGAGAAGGGGCAAATTCGCCTGTCCTCGTCACCGTTGGGAGCAGGGTTCTTTTTTGTTGCCAAGAAGGATGGCTCCTTGAGGCCTTGTATATATTATCGCCATCTCAATAAGATCACGGTCAAATTCCAGTACCCTTTACCTTTGCTTTCTGATTTGTTTGCTCGGATTAAGGGGGCTAGTTGGTTTACCAAGATCGACCTTCGAGGGGCGTATAATCTTGTTCGTATTAAACAGGGTGATGAATGGAAAACAGCATTTAATACACCCGAAGGCCATTTTGAATACCTTGTGATGCCATTCGGGCTCTCTAATGCTCCATCTGTGTTTCAGTCCTTTATGCATGATATCTTCTGGAATTATCTGGATAAATTCATGATTGTATATTTGGATGATATTTTGTTTTTTTCCGATGATTGGGAGTCTCATGTGAAGCAGGTCAGGATGGTATTCCAGGTCCTTCGTGCTAATGCGTTGTTTGTGAAGGGGTCTAAGTGCCTCTTTGGAGTTCAGAAGGTTTCTTTTTTGGGTTTCATTTTTTCTCCCTCAGCTATTGAAATGGACCCTGTTAAAGTCCAGGCCATTCTTGACTGGACTCAACCCACATCTGTGAATAGCCTTCAGAAATTTTTGGGCTTTGCTAATTTTTATCGCCGCTTCATTGCTAATTTTTCCAGTGTGGTTAAGCCTCTGACCGATTTGACGAAGAAAGGCGCTGATGTGATGAATTGGTCCTCGGCGGCTGTTGAGGCCTTTCAGGAGCTTAAACGTCGTTTTACTTCTGCCCCTGTGTTGTGTCAGCCAGATGTTTCTCTCCCTTTTCAGGTTGAGGTTGACGCTTCTGAGATTGGGGCAGGGGCCGTTTTGTCTCAGAGAAGTTCTGATGGCTCTTTGATGAAACTGTGTGCTTTCTTCTCCAGAAAGTTTTCGCCTGCTGAGCGTAATTATGATGTCGGCAATCGGGAGTTGTTGGCTATGAAGTGGGCATTTGAGGAGTGGCGACATTGGCTTGAGGGAGCCAAGCATCGCGTTGTGGTCTTGACCGATCATAAGAATCTGATTTACCTCGAGTCTGCCAAGCGGTTGAATCCTAGACAAGCTCGATGGTCTTTGTTTTTCTCCCGTTTTGATTTTGTGGTCTCGTATCTTCCGGGATCTAAGAGTGTGAAGGCTGATGCCCTTTCTGGGAGTTTTTTGCCTGATTCTCCGGGAGTCCTTGAGCCGGCTGGTATTCTCAAGGAGGGGGTGATTCTTTCTGCCATCTCCCCTGATTTGCGGCGGGTGCTTCGGGAGTTTCAGGCTGATAAACCTGACCGCTGTCCAGTAGGGAAACTGTTTGTTCCTGATAGATGGACTAGCAAGGTAATTTCTGAGGTTCATTGTTCAGTATTGGCTGGTCATCCTGGGATTTTTGGTACCAGAGATATGGTTGCTAGGTCCTTTTGGTGGCCTTCCTTGTCACGGGATGTGCGTTCTTTTGTGCAGTCCTGTGGGACTTGTGCTCGGGCCAAACCTTGCTGTTCCCGTGGTAGTGGGTTGCTTTTGCCTTTGCCGATCCCTGAGAGACCCTGGAAGCATATCTCCATGGATTTTATTTCGGATCTTCCTGTTTCTCAGAAGATATCTGTCATCTGGGTGGTTTGTGACCGGTTTTCTAAGATGGTCCATTTGGTACCTTTGCCTAAGTTGCCTTCCTCCTCTGATTTGGTTCCATTATTTTTTCAGCACGTGGTTCGTTTGCATGGCATTCCGGAGAATATTGTGTCTGACAGAGGTTCCCAGTTTGTTTCTAGGTTTTGGCGGTCCTTTTGTGCTAGAATGGGCATTGATTTGTCTTTTTCTTCAGCATTTCATCCTCAGACAAATGGCCAAATGGAGCGAATCAATCAGACCTTAGAAACCTATTTGAGATGCTTCGTGTCTGCTGATCAGGATGATTGGGTGACGTTCTTGCCGTTGGCCGAGTTTGCCCTTAATAATCGGGCTAGTTCGGCTACCTTGGTTTCGCCTTTCTTTTGTAACTTTGGTTTTCATCCTCGTTTTTCTTCGGGGCAGGTTGAGCCTTCTGACTGTCCTGGTGTGGATTCTGTGGTGGACAGGTTGCAGCAAATTTGGACTCATGTGGTGGACAATTTAACGTTGTCTCAGGAAAAGGCTCAACGTTTTGCTAACCGTAGTCGGTGTGCTGGTCACTGGCTTCGTGTTGGGGATTTGGTCTGGTTGTCTTCTCGTCATGTTCCTATGAAGGTTTCTTCCCCTAAGTTCAAGCCTCGCTTTATTGGTCCTTATAAGATTTCTGAAATTATCAATCCGTTGTCTTTTCGTTTGGCCCTTCCAGCTTCTTTTTCCATTCATAATGTGTTCCATAGATCTTTGTTGCAGAGATATGTGGTGCCTATGGTTCCCTCCGTTGATCCTCCTGCTCCGGTGTTGGTTGAGGTTGAATTGGAATATGTAGTGGAGAAAATTTTGGATTCTCGTTTTTCGAGGTGGAAGCTTCAGTATCTGGTCAAGTGGAAGGGTTATGGCCAGGAGGATAATTCTTGGGTTGTTGCCTCCGATGTCCATGCTGCTGATTTGGTTCGTGCTTTTCATTTGGCTCGTCCTGATTGGCCTGGGGGCTCTGGTGAGGGTTCGGTGACCCCTCCTCAAGGGGAGGTACTGTTGTGAATTCCGTTCTGGGGCTCCCTCCTGTGGTTGTGAATGGTACTTTTGTGAGTTCTGCCCTTGGGCTCCCTCTGGTGGTTTCGAGTGGAACTGCTGCTCCTTGAGTTTGGCTGTAGCAGCTGCCTTCAATTATTATTTCTCCTGGCCTTGCTATTTAACCTGGCTCTGGTCTTTAGTTCATGCCAGCTGTCAATGTTCTGGGTTGGATTCAGATCTCTCCTTGGATTTCTCATATGGCCTGTCCATTTCAGCAAAATATAAGTTCTTGCTAGTTCTTTGGTTGTCCATTTGCTGTGGACTTTATTGCTCAGCTCCTTATGTTTCTTTTTGTCCAGCTTGTCATTATGATATTTTCTGGCTAGCTGGAAGCTCTGGGGAAGCAGATTTGCCCCTCCACACCGTGAGTCGGTGTGGAGATCCTTTTTGTAAACTCTGCGTGGATTTTTAGTTTTTAATACTGACCGCACAGTATCCTTTTCTATTCTGTCTATCTAGATTAGTATTGGCCTCCTTTGCTAAAATCTGATTTCATTTCTGTGTATGTCATTTCCCTCTCCACTCATGGTCAATATTTGTGGGGGCTATCTTTCCTTTTGGGGTTTTCTCTGAGGCAAGATAGCTTTCTATTTCCATCTTTAGGGGTAGTTAGTTCTTAGGCTGTGACGAGGTGTCTAGGGAGTGACAGGAACATCCCACGGCTATTACTAGTGTTGGCGTTAGTTAGTTAGTAGTAAGTAAGGCCGAAAAAATACATTTGTCCATCCAGTTCAGCCTATATTCCATAATAATAAATCCCCAGATCTACGTCCTTCTACAGAACCTAATAATTGTATGATACAATATTGTTCTGCTCCATAAAGACATCCAGGCCTCTCTTGAACCCCTCGACTGAGTTCGCCATCACCACCTCCTCAGGCAAGCAATTCCAGATTCTCACTGCCCTAACATTAAAGAATCCTCTTCTATGTTGGTGGAAAAACCTTCTCTCCTCCAGACGCAAAGAATGCCCCCTTGTGCCCGTCACCTTCCTTGGTATAAACAGATCCTCAGCGAGATATTTGTATTGTCCCCTTATATACTTATACATGGTTAATAGATCGCCCTTCAGTCATCTTTTTTCTAGACTAAATAATCCTAATTTCGCTAATCTATCTGGGTATTGTAGTTCTCCCATCCCCTTTATTAATTTTGTTGCCCTCCTTTGTACTCTCTCTCTAGTTCCATTATATCCTTCCTGAGCACCGGTGCCCAAAACTGGACACAGTACTCCATGTGCGGTCTAACTAGGGATTTGTACAGAGGCAGTATAATGCTCTCATCATGTGTATCCAGACCTCTTTTAATGCACCCCATGATCCTGTTTGCCTTGGCAGCTGCTGCCTGGCACTGGCTGCTCCCGGTAAGTTTATCATTAACTAGGATCCCCAAGTCCTTCTCCATGTGAGATTTACCCAGTGGTTTCCCGTTCAGTGTGTAATGGTGATATTGATTCCTTCTTCCCATGTGTATAACCTTACATTTATCATTGTTAAACCTCATCTGCCACCTTTCAGCCCAAGTTTCCAACTTATCCAGATCCATCTGTAGCAGAATACTATCTTCTCTTGTATTAACTGCTTTACATAGTTTTGTATCATCTGCAAATATCAATATTTTACTGTGTAAACCTTCTACCAGTGTTGTGAACTATAGTTCTTGGCTCCCTCTTGTGGTCATTAGCGGTATGGCAATTGGAGTGTCTTTCCCCTGGTTGGCACTCACCTGCTTCGTTTGGCCGGGGTGTGCCTATATAAACTTCCTGGATACTCAGTATTCTGCCTGGATTCGTTGTTATCAGACATTGTCTGTTTTCTCCTGTCTCCTGGTCTCCTGATTTTGCAAGATAAGCTAAGTCCTGCTTTCTTATTTTTGTGCATTTGAGTTTCCCTTATTTTGTTCCAGCTTTGTTTAAAATGTGATTCCTGATTTTGCTGGAAGCTCAAGGGGGGCTGTTATCCTCCCCCCACACCGTTAGTCGGTGCGGGGGTTCTTGGATATTCAGCGTGGATATTTTGTAGGGTTTTTTGCTGACCGTATAAGTCATCTTCCTATTTTCTGCTATTAGTCAGTGGGCCTCTCTTTGCTAAATCTAGTTCATTCTTACAAATAAATAAACAAAAATCACTGGCGCTCACCACTTATGTCCACCGAACAAATCGAAATGGACCAAGGAAACTCCCAGCTGCTGGTATCCACAGAAATGGCGCCCCTTCTGTAAGATAACTAAAACATATAACAACTGATACCGCGCTTGGGAACAGATTAGGAGGGAGAGGGGGGGGGGGGGAAAAAAAGGGAACTACCCCTAAATGTGAAAATGTAGCCAGACTAAGAAAATGTACAACAAAAAACGAAACTATCCACTGTAATTTGTCACAAGTCGAATAGATAACTACTCATAATGTCAAACTGCTTGCTTACTCACAAAAAATACATATGCACCGGTATGTATCCACACTCCCACAGGAGTAACCACAAGTGTCCGCACACTAATAGGTTAATGACCACAATGACTACAAGCGATAATGGTTCTTACCATATGGAGGTGTAGTTGTGGGATGATGGCTGTATTATCAGGCTTTCACCTCGCTGTTCGTATTGAATACCGAAAATGGTGTGCGGCGCCTCACCGCTGCACGCGGTAGGTGTATAGGTAGGATACCCTGTGGGTGGCACCTTGAGAGTAGGTGCACGGCTGTTCGTGCCGCCTGGATAGATGCCAGGTGCAATTGTTCAGTGCAGAGCCAGGGAACGTCCCGGCCGAAGACGTCCCTGGTTGTACTGAAAGAAAATGGCCGCCGCTGACAAGCAGCGTGTGACGTCACTGACCAACGGAGCCTCACTAGGACCAAAAAAGCTGACCGACGCGTTTCGAAGGGAAAACGCCCTTCTTCATCAGGGTCCACCCTGATGAAGAAGGGCGTTTTCCCTTCGAAACGCGTCGGTCAGCTTTTTTGGTCCTAGTGAGGCTCCGTTGGTCAGTGACGTCACACGCTGCTTGTCAGCGGCGGCCATTTTCTTTCAGTACAACCAGGGACGTCTTCGGCCGGGACGTTCCCTGGCTCTGCACTGAACAATTGCACCTGGCATCTATCCAGGCGGCACGAACAGCCGTGCACCTACTCTCAAGGTGCCACCCACAGGGTATCCTACCTATACACCTACCGCGTGCAGCGGTGAGGCGCCGCACACCATTTTCGGTATTCAATACGAACAGCGAGGTGAAAGCCTGATAATACAGCCATCATCCCACAACTACACCTCCATATGGTAAGAACCATTATCGCTTGTAGTCATTGTGGTCATTAACCTATTAGTGTGCGGACACTTGTGGTTACTCCTGTGGGAGTGTGGATACATACCGGTGCATATGTATTTTTTGTGAGTAAGCAAGCAGTTTGACATTATGAGTAGTTATCTATTCGACTTGTGACAAATTACAGTGGATAGTTTCGTTTTTTGTTGTACATTTTCTTAGTCTGGCTACATTTTCACATTTAGGGGTAGTTCCCTTTTTTTCCCCCCCCCCCCCTCTCCCTCCTAATCTGTTCCCAAGCGCGGTATCAGTTGTTATATAGTTCATTCTTACGTTTGTCATTTCTTCTTACCTCACCGTTATTATTTGTTGGGGGCTTGTATTATAACTTTCGGGTCCTTTCTCTTGAGGCAAGAGAGGTCTTATTTTCTCTGAAAGGGTTAGTTAGTTCTCCGGCTGGCGCGAGACGTCTAGAACCAACGTAGGTACGTTCCCCGGCTGCTGCTAGTTGTTTGTGCTAGGATCAGGTATACGGTCAGTCAAGTTACCACTTCCCTACGAGCTGGTTTTTGTGTTTGCAGACTTAGCTGGTACTCCTGAGATCCTCTGTCATTAGGATCATAACAACCAGATCATTAATGAATATGTTGAAGAGAACAGGTCCCAATACCGACCCCTGCGGTACCCCACTGGTCACAGCGACCCAGTTAGAGACTATACCATTTATAACCACCCTCTGCTTTCTATCACTAAGCCAGTTACTAACCCATTTACACACATTTTCCCCCAGACCAAGCATTCTCATTTTGTGTACCAACCTCTTGTGCGGTATGGTATCAAACGCTTTGGAAAAATCGAGATATACCACGTCCAATGACTCACCGTGGTCCAGCCTATAGCTTACCTCTTCATAAAAACTGATTAGATTGGTTTGACAGGAGCGATTTCTCATAAACCCATGCGGATATGAAGTTAAACAGTTATTCTCATTGAGATAATCCAGAATAACATCCTTCAGAAACCCTTCAAATATTTTACCAACAGTAGAGGTTAGACTTACTGGCCTATAATTTCCAGGTTCACTTTTAGAGCCCTTTTTGAATATTGGTATAAATAATAATATATACAAATAGCGGCGCTGTTGCGTGTGGTAAGTACGGACTGCTGCAGGTGAAGCCCTCTATCACTAAGGGTATATGGTGCTAACAGTAATGATATATACAAAATATGTATGCACCTCCACTACGTCCTATATTGTTATAAATAGAAATACCATTGGTATGGAATTTACCTGCTTACCGGAATGGAGCGCTTGAATTTCTTCTAATTGGAGCGTGAATCAGATCGATAGTAGTGTGAGTATGCTTTCTAAAAGGAAGACAAGGGTAAGTATTTTGTATATATTCAAATGTCGTGCTTGAATATATATGTATACACACATTGATATAGTCACTATGTGATGGAGGGCTATATAGCCTGTTTCCAGGATATCTTAGGCATGGAGATGGATATTCTGAATATAAGCCTGCAAAGATATATACACTTAAATGGTTAGAACACTTTGAAGCAACCCTGATATTGACAGGGCGGGTGGCTGCTTTGTACCTGTTTATAAGACTAGAGATGTATAAGAGAGATGCCGCAAATAGTCAGCTCTTTTTGTATCCGAAAATTGCGGCTGGGATAGGAAGAGCCAAATCCGGGGTCAGCACATCGCACTAGAAAAATAGATCACGCAGCAAAGTTACTTATCTGTCCCTTTTCAGTTGTAATCTTGCAGCGGCTGATTGCTTGGATCTTCAGCGCACGCCGTCCCGGCCGGTGACGGACACGCGCGTAGTTGAGGATCTCCGCCGGACGTAGTGAAGGACCTTCGGGTCACGTGTTCAGCAGTCACGTGGTGCTGTTCTTTGAAAAGTACGGCTCACGATGGGAGCCAATAATGTTAACCAACGCGTTTCGGGATTACTACGGATCCCTTCCTCAGGGTTGGCTCCCTCGTGCGTTGAGTGTCCTTAAATACATGAAGGTTAATTTGCATAATCTGTTTTGCATAATTCATTCAAATGCGAATAGCTCCACCTCATTATTCAGTCCTTTCGGTCTCAGAGTATCCAATTAAAAAATTACACGGGTCTCTTCACGTGACATAAGTTTGATAAAATAGTAAATAGATCAACTGACCGAACAATATATATATATATTTAAATAGTTTGTAGCCAAAAAAAGTCAAATATACAATAGATCAATGGCCAAACTTATATGTGCTAAAAAACAAGGAAATGTGAAATATGTGAAATATGAATGGCATACTGGCTTATGAACTTTATGAACAAACATATGAGATTTTTAGCACAAGATTTGCAAACGTTGTGAGCCCATTCACCAAAACGTCAAGGTAATCTCAGATCGAATGGGTAACTACACTGACTGTCTGGTGTGAACACTTACCTATGGTATCTGAGCTGAATGCCTAATGTGAACACTTGCTTATGGCTAATGACAGGGTAAAGCCTACTTATATAGGACGCTCAGAACCAATTGTGTTGAGATGTAATTAAAACATGGAGAAGGGCAGGGCGTTCAAGTCAGAAAATAATATATAGTAAATAGATCAACTGACCGAACAATATATATATATATATATATTTAAATAGTTTGTAGCCAAAAAAAGTCAAATATACAATAGATCAATGGCCAAACTTATATGTGCTAAAAAACAAGGAAATGTGAAATATGTGAAATATGAATAGCATACTGGCTTATGAACTTTATGAACAAACACATGAGATTTTTAGCACAAGATTTGCAAACGTTGTGAGCCCATTCACCAAAACGTCAAGGTAATCTCAGATCGAATGGGTAACTACACTGACTGTCTGGTGTGAACACTTACCTATGGTATCTGAGCTGAATGCCTAATGTGAACACTTGCTTATGGCTAATGACAGGGTAAAGCCTACTTATATAGGACGCTCAGAACCAATTGTGTTGAGATGTAATTAAAACATGGAGAAGGGCAGGGCGTTCAAGTCAGAAAATAATATATAGTAAATAGATCAACTGACCGAACAATATATATATATATTTAAATAGTTTGTAGCCAAAAAAAGTCAAATATACAATAGATCAATGGCCAAACTTATATGTGCTAAAAAACAAGGAAATGTGAAATATGTGAAATATGAATAGCATACTGGCTTATGAACTTTATGAACAAACACATGAGATTTTTAGCACAAGATTTGCAAACGTTGTGAGCCCATTCACCAAAACGTCAAGGTAATCTCAGATCGAATGGGTAACTACACTGACTGTCTGGTGTGAACACTTACCTATGGTATCTGAGCTGAATGCCTAATGTGAACACTTGCTTATGGCTAATGACAGGGTAAAGCCTACTTATATAGGACGCTCAGAACCAATTGTGTTGAGATGTAATTAAAACATGGAGAAGGGCAGGGCGTTCAAGTCAGAAAATAATATATAGTAAATAGATCAACTGACCGAACAATATATATATATATATTTTTAAATAGTTTGTAGCCAAAAAAAGTCAAATATACAATAGATCAATGGCCAAACTTATATGTGCTAAAAAACAAGGAAATGTGAAATATGTGAAATATGAATAGCATACTGGCTTATGAACTTTATGAACAAACACATGAGATTTTTAGCACAAGATTTGCAAACGTTGTGAGCCCATTCACCAAAACGTCAAGGTAATCTCAGATCGAATGGGTAACTACACTGACTGTCTGGTGTGAACACTTACCTATGGTATCTGAGCTGAATGCCTAATGTGAACACTTGCTTATGGCTAATGACAGGGTAAAGCCTACTTATATAGGACGCTCAGAACCAATTGTGTTGAGATGTAATTAAAACATGGAGAAGGGCAGGGCGTTCAAGTCAGAAAATAATATATAGTAAATAGATCAACTGACCGAACAATATATACAGTTAGGTCCATATATATTTGGACAGAGACAACATTTTTCTTATTTTGGTTATAGACATTACCACAATGAATTTTAAACAAAACAATTCAGATGCAGTTGAAGTTCAGACTTTCAGCTTTCATTTGAGGGTATCCACATTAAAATTGGATGAAGGGTTTAGAAGTTTCAGCTTCTTAACATGTGCCACCCTGTTTTTAAAGGGACCAAAAGTAATTGGACAGATTCAATAATTTTAAATAAAATGTTTATTTTTAGTGCTTGGTTGAAAACCCTTTGTTGGCAATGACTGCCTGAAGTCTTGAACTCATGGACATCACCAGACGCTGTGTTTCCTCCTTTTTGATGCTCTGCCAGGCCTTCACTGCAGTGGTTTTCAGTTGTTGTTTGTTTGTGGGCCTTTCTGTCTGAAGTTAAGTCTTTAACAAGTGAAATGCATGCTCAATTGGGTTGAGATCAGGTGACTGACTTGGCCATTCAAGAATATTCCACTTCTTTGCTTTAATAGACTCCTGGGTTGCTTTGGCTTTATGTTTTGGGTCATTGTCCATCTGTAGTATGAAACGACGACCAATCAGTTTGGCTGCATTTGGCTGGATCTGAGCATACAGTATGGCTCTGAATACCTCAGAACTCATTCGGCTGCTTCTGTCCTGTGTCACATCATCAATAAACACTAGTGACCCAGTGCCACTGGCAGCCATGCATGCCCAAGCCATCACACTGCCTCTGCAGTGTTTTACAGATGATGTGGTATGCTTTGGATCATGAGCTGTACCACGCCTTCGCCATACTTTTCGCTTTCCATCATTCTGGTAGAGGTTGATCTTGGTTTCATCTGTCCAAAAAATGTTCTTCCAGAACTGTGCTGGCTTTTTTAGATGTTTTTTAGCACAGTTCAGTCTAGCCTTTTTATTCTTGATGCTTATGAGTGGCTTGCACCGTGCAGTGAACCCTCTGTATTTACTTTCATGCAGTCTTCTCTTTATGGTAGATTTGGATATTGATACGCCTACCTCCTGGAGAGTGTTGTTCACTTGGTTGGCTGTTGTGAAGGGGTTTCTCTTCACCATGGAGATTATTCTGCTATCATCCACCACTGTTGTCTTCCGTGGGCGCCCAGGTCTTTTTGCATTGATGAGTTCACCAGTGCTTTCTTTCTTTCTCAGGATGTACCAAACTGTATATTTTGCCACTCCTAATATTGTAGCCATTTCTCGGATGGTTTTTTCTGTTTTTGCTGCTGAATGATGGCTTGTTTCACCTGCATAGAGAGCTCCTTTGACTGCATGTTTACTTCACAGCAAAACCTTCCAAATGCAAGCACCACACTTCAAATCAACTCCAGACCTTTTATCTGCTTAATTGAGAATGACATAACGAAGGGATTACCCACACCTGTCCATGAAATAGCCTTGGAGTCAATTGTCCAATTACTTTTGGTCCCTTTAAAAACAGGGTGGCACATGTTAAGGAGCTGAAACTCCTAAACCCTTCATCCAATTTTAATGTGGATACCCTCAAATGAAAGCTGAAAGTCTGAACTTCAACTGCATCTGAATTGTTTTGTTTAAAATTCATTGTGGTAATGTCTATAACCAAAATAAGAAAAATGTTGTCTCTGTCCAAATATATATGGACCTAACTGTATATATATATATTTAAATAGTTTGTAGCCAAAAAAAGTCAAATATACAATAGATCAATGGCCAAACTTATATGTTCTAAAAAACAAGGAAATGTGAAATATGTGAAATATGAATAGCATACTGGCTTATGAACTTTATGAACAAACACATGAGATTTTTAGCACAAGATTTGCAAACGTTGTGAGCCCATTCACCAAAACGTCAAGGTAATCTCAGATCGAATGGGTAACTACACTGACTGTCTGGTGTGAACACTTACCTATGGTATCTGAGCTGAATGCCTAATGTGAACACTTGCTTATGGCTAATGACAGGGTAAAGCCTACTTATATAGGACGCTCAGAACCAATTGTGTTGAGATGTAATTAAAACATGGAGAAGGGCAGGGCGTTCAAGTCAGAAAATAATATATAGTAAATAGATCAACTGACCGAACAATATATATATATATTTAAATAGTTTGTAGCCAAAAAAAGTCAAATATACAATAGATCAATGGCCAAACTTATATGTGCTAAAAAACAAGGAAATGTGAAATATGTGAAATATGAATAGCATACTGGCTTATGAACTTTATGAACAAACACATGAGATTTTTAGCACAAGATTTGCAAACGTTGTGAGCCCATTCACCAAAACGTCAAGGTAATCTCAGATCGAATGGGTAACTACACTGACTGTCTGGTGTGAACACTTACCTATGGTATCTGAGCTGAATGCCTAATGTGAACACTTGCTTATGGCTAATGACAGGGTAAAGCCTACTTATATAGGACGCTCAGAACCAATTGTGTTGAGATGTAATTAAAACATGGAGAAGGGCAGGGCGTTCAAGTCAGAAAATAATATATAGTAAATAGATCAACTGACCGAACAATATATATATATATATATATATATTTTTAAATAGTTTGTAGCCAAAAAAAGTCAAATATACAATAGATCAATGGCCAAACTTATATGTGCTAAAAAACAAGGAAATGTGAAATATGTGAAATATGAATAGCATACTGGCTTATGAACTTTATGAACAAACACATGAGATTTTTAGCACAAGATTTGCAAACGTTGTGAGCCCATTCACCAAAACGTCAAGGTAATCTCAGATCGAATGGGTAACTACACTGACTGTCTGGTGTGAACACTTACCTATGGTATCTGAGCTGAATGCCTAATGTGAACACTTGCTTATGGCTAATGACAGGGTAAAGCCTACTTATATAGGACGCTCAGAACCAATTGTGTTGAGATGTAATTAAAACATGGAGAAGGGCAGGGCGTTCAAGTCAGAAAATAATATATAGTAAATAGATCAACTGACCGAACAATATATATATATATATTTAAATAGTTTGTAGCCAAAAAAAGTCAAATATACAATAGATCAATGGCCAAACTTATATGTTCTAAAAAACAAGGAAATGTGAAATATGTGAAATATGAATAGCATACTGGCTTATGAACTTTATGAACAAACACATGAGATTTTTAGCACAAGATTTGCAAACGTTGTGAGCCCATTCACCAAAACGTCAAGGTAACGCTCAGAACCAATTGTGTTGAGATGTAATTAAAACATGGAGAAAACGAGGTTCTGAGCGTCCTATATAAGTAGGCTTTACCCTGTCATTAGCCATAAGCAAGTGTTCACATTAGGCATTCAGCTCAGATACCATAGGTAAGTGTTCACACCAGACAGTCAGTGTAGTTACCCATTCGATCTGAGATTACCTTGACGTTTTGGTGAATGGGCTCACAACGTTTGCAAATCTTGTGCTAAAAATCTCATGTGTTTGTTCATAAAGTTCATAAGCCAGTATGCTATTCATATTTCACATATTTCACATTTCCTTGTTTTTTAGCACATATAAGTT
Organism: Ranitomeya variabilis; assembly: GCF_051348905.1. Lineage (NCBI taxonomy): Eukaryota > Metazoa > Chordata > Amphibia > Anura > Dendrobatidae > Ranitomeya > Ranitomeya variabilis. Next base: position 1,071,262,474 of record NC_135232.1, on the reverse strand, counting down.
TGGCCATTGATCTATTGTATATTTGACTTTTTTTGGCTACAAACTATTTAAAAATATATATATATATATATATATATTGTTCGGTCAGTTGATCTATTTACTATATATTATTTTCTGACTTGAACGCCCTGCCCTTCTCCATGTTTTAATTACATCTCAACACAATTGGTTCTGAGCGTCCTATATAAGTAGGCTTTACCCTGTCATTAGCCATAAGCAAGTGTTCACATTAGGCATTCAGCTCAGATACCATAGGTAAGTGTTCACACCAGACAGTCAGTGTAGTTACCCATTCGATCTGAGATTACCTTGACGTTTTGGTGAATGGGCTCACAACGTTTGCAAATCTTGTGCTAAAAATCTCATGTGTTTGTTCATAAAGTTCATAAGCCAGTATGCTATTCATATTTCACATATTTCACATTTCCTTGTTTTTTTAGCACATATAAGTTTGGCCATTGATCTATTGTATAAGTTTGATAAAGTCACCATTTCTCCAATCTTTTTGAACCACTTTAATACCTGTTATTTTTACTCCAGAGACTGATCCTTTATGGTACTTAGCAAAATGTTTAGACAAGGGATGTAGATCATATTTGTTACGAATATTACATAAATGCTCATTGATTCTTTTACATAGGGGCCGCTTAGTGCGCCCCACGTACTGTTTTTTACATGGACATTCGATCACATAAATCACTCCTTGTGTTGTGCATGTGATGAAGTCCGCGATATCGATTTGTGTGCCGTTGTGAGATAGCACAAATTTTTGCTTAGTTAGGGCTAGTGACTTACACATTTTGCATTTTTTGCATGGAAAGAAACCCTTTAATGTGTTTTTGAATAATCCCTTTATATCCCTTTGCCACTTAGGGTTCCTTACTGTAGGTGCAATGGTTAGTCCTAAATTACGTGCTTTTCTAAAGACAAATTTTGGACGTGTTGGAAGTTTATCTCCAATTATTTTGTCTTCTTTTAGGAGGTCCCAGTGTTTATTCACAATTTTTTTTCAATAATTGGGTGTTAGAATTATATTGCACAATAATCGGTATAGAAACTGAATCCTGTTGTTGGAGAGGATTTGTATTAGCTGATACATTGATCCTGTCCTGTAAAAGTTCATCCCTTGGTATATCGTACACATTGTCTCTTGCTTCCATTAGAAATTTATGATCATACCCTTTATTTAAAATTTTTTTAATCAAAACATCTGTTTCCCTTAAATAATCTATGGAGCTGGTGTAGTTGCGATGTGACCTCACAAATTGACTCCGAGGTACATTTAATAGCCATCTTGGGAGATGGCAACTATTTATGGATATAAAACTGTTGGAGTCTGTTGGTTTGATATAGGTGCTTGTTTGAATGTGGCCTTCTGCAATGGAAATATTCAAGTCTAAAAAATGTACATGCTCTCTACTTGTTGTAGCTGAAAATTCAAGATAAAAATCATTTTTATTAATATCCTCTAAAAACGAACGTAGAGAGTCCTCCTGTCCCTCCCATATAAAAACATGTCATCAATAAAACGCAGCCATAGGGCCAGACCCACGCGCAGCCCGCCCTCCAGATAAATGTGGGTTGCCTCCCAACTACCCACGTAGAGGTTTGCGTAGCTGGGCGCGAACCTGGTCCCCATGGCTGTACCCCATTTCTGGGTATAGTAGTTCGCCCCGTACTTAAAAACAATTATGTGTAAGGATAAAACGGGCACATTCCTGAATAAAATTCACTTTTTCCGGGGAAAAAGACTGTGATACATTTAAAAAGTGACTCATAGCTTCTAAGCCTTTATCGTGTTCAATTACCGTGTACAATGATGTAATGTCAAGGGTACCCATAATGTAATTATTTTTCCACTGTAGTTTTTCAAGTATTTGTAGAATATGTTTACTGTCCTTAAGGTACGCAGGTAAAGAGGGCACTATTTTTTGTAAGAAGCTATCCACATAGTGATATAGATTAGAAGTTAGATTGCCAATCCCTGAAACAATAGGACGGCCTGGTGGATTTACCGGATTCTTGTGGATTTTGGGTAAATGGTAGAATACAGCCATCCGAGGATGCGATGTATATATGTATTCAAATTCGTGTTTATTTATTAATCCACTATCTAGGCCTTTAGTTACTAATTCCTTTAAATCCTTTACGAATTTAGAGGTGGGATCACTAGACAATTTCTCGTATGTTCTTATGTCATTAAGGATACGTGATGATTCGTCCTCATATTTAGTTTGATCTAGAACCACGATCCCACCCCCCTTATCGGCAGGGCGAATAACGATGTCCTCTTTTTGTTGTAATGTCTGGATGGCAATTATTTCTCTCTTAGAGAGATTTTGTCCGACTTGGGTACATTTTTTTATTGCTAATTTTCTTCAAGTCATGAATCACATTTCTTTGGAAGGCTTCAAGAGGTTCTGAATATTCACTAAGTGGGTTAAATCGTGATTTAGCACGTAGATTAGTAAACCCTTCCGCTTGTGGCTCATTGCCTCGTGTTGGTGATGCCTCATCGGTCGGCGTTTTTTTAATAAAGTATTTTTTTAGGGCTAGTTTCCGCATAAATTGTTTAATGCCTATAAAGGCCTCAAACTTGCTGAATTTAGTTGATGGAGCAAATTTTAATCCTTTTTTAGTAGAGTTATTTCATTTTCTTTTAATGTGTATGAGCAGAGGTTACAGATCTTTTGATTTTCTTCATTTATTTCTTTGTATTGTTTCTTCTTTTTTTGGGAGAATTTCCCCCCCCTACAGCCCCTGTAGTGTTTTTTCTTTGGCCCACCTGAAAAAACTGATTCATAGTTGTACTCACTCTTGCTGGTCGTTGTTTACTTGTACTTGTTATGGTCTGTGGTCTAACACTCGTGCTAGTTTGGGGTTCTACTATGTTATTATTTATCACTGTTGATTTCTCCATTCTATTCAGAACTTCAAAACGATTTTGGGTTGGAGTTAGGGGTGTGGCCTGAATATTACTATTAGATTCACCATTGTTTTGCATTGTTACTATAACTTCACGGTGATCAGATTGAACTGGTATAATACTAGAATTTGGTGATAGATGTACAGAGAAAGCTTCCTCCGATATAGAAGAACAACTTCCAATTATTTCATCAATTGTTTCAAATTCGGGGCCAATTCTAGATTCAAAGGGTGGTACTGCATCACGGCCAAATTTTCGTTTCTTTTTTTCGATTATTTCTTTCTCTTTATTATTAATTCGATTTTTTATACTATTTGAAAGATTCCTGATTTCTAAATGGTTCTTGTATGGATCAATTTCCTTAAAGAGTTTAGAAATTTCATTTTTACTTGTTAGTAATTGGTCTCTTCGTTTATTGATAATGAATGCCATAGTTTGTTTTGAGAATGTTTTCAATAACAAATCCCATTCTTTCAAGGTGCCTTCATCGCCTATATCACCAGACAATGATTTCTGTATTATTAATCCTTTTGGAATGCAATCAAAGGCCATATACCTCTCTAGAGTGACCACCTCCCACAGGTCTCTCATTTCCTTTAATAATAGTTGTTCTAGACGTTTTAATTTATCTTTGATGGTACATATATTACTTTCATTAAGACTGCTGGGAATTCTTGTCCTCCCTAAGTTGAAGAAAGATTCTATATAGTGGATACGTTCTTTTCTATCGTCCCATAAGATACTCATTATAAATTTGGTATAAGATATATATATAATAGAATAGTGGTTATTTTTTCTATTTATACGTTGCACTGCTGCCAGCTACTAATGTGATAGAATCTGCAAAATTAGTCCCAAATGCATTTTAATGTATATTGAGAAAGGTACATAAGTTACCCAGCAAAAGTTTGCTTAGACATGCTAAATTGCATGTTGTGAATCTAGACCAAACGACTCAAAAGATCATAAATAGATAAGGAGAAAAACAGAGTCTGATCCAATATAGCAAAATACAAATCCAACTTTATTAATAGTACATCACACATAAAAAAATTTAAAACAGAGCACAGAGCACAACAGTAGCACTTATACCAGTGTATATACCTAGAGGTAATTCCACAGATAGATCCAAGCTAAGTGCTAGCACAGCATAAGTGCAGCAAAAGGGATGTTATATAACATATATGCATGTGTCTAGTATATTTATTACATGCTGCCAAACCGGATATAAAGAGCTAATACTGGGTAACTGGCAATCAGCCAAAAGGGAATATGTATCCTAATAATGATTAGTTAGTCAGCAGAAGTCGCTGCACTAGTAATATTGCACAATACCCGTTTATAAAGAGTCAGTCACCATACAATGATACCGCATTTTATAATATCCCCTGGCAGCATAAAGTGGTAACATAAACAAGCACACTATGTCACAAGAATGGTGAGAAATAAATTACCCATCATAGCTGCAGGTAGCTGTGCCAGCACTAGCTCCCCAACGCACGTTTCGGTGTTTTAGTTCCTTCCTCAGGGGGCGTGGCTAAGCTAACAACTAATCCTGCCCTATATACCAAACGTCAAAGATCATGTGATCACAGCAGAGCCAGTCACAAAAGCTCTGCCTGCGCACGCGCAGAGCCGACCCACACATTCCCCGTCCGCACAGATGGATCTCCCCACCTGCACACAGTCACGTGGGGCAGCCGGCGCCTGACTGTCACCACGCAACTGCAGCAAACAAAGAGGATCACAGCCGAGCAGACGGAGAGTAGCGCAGGGCAGCAGGGCGCACGCGCAGACCGAGGTGACACAAAAGTACAAATATATATCGGCTCCTATACAATTACGCTAAATCCTATACACCCATGCAGCACAAATATCATTGAAGAACAGACTAAAGGGTATATCCATCATATAAACATAAGAGACCAATCATATATGATAAAGATATGACCATAATAGATAGTCTGTACATATTATAACACCATTTATATATCAGAAACATGGTCCAAAATTAATTCCAGGATCAATATCTAAAGCACATCACACTAACATCCCGTAAAGTTCATAGACATGCCATGAGTCCAGACGGTGAGTATGATCATAAGAAGAAATCCTCAATTTTTCAGTGAAGTTTACTCCCCGCATATAAATATACGGTGTTGTTGACTGTAGTTGGTCCACTTATATTATAGATATCTCAAAGTTCGCAAATATTCAAGTCAGCTCCAGATAACAAGTGCTGCATAGGAAAGAGGCACTATAGAGACAGAAAAGAGACTCAATTAATAAAAACACTTAAAAACCAAAAGATAAAAACATCAAGTGGCAGGACAATCGGAAAAAAGGGACACAAAAAGGCAAAGTATAAGTCCCAGTACAGGAACAGCTCAGAGAAATGAGGCAAATCCCTGGGATTCGTTTAATCCGTGGGGGGACATTGTGCCCAAAGTGGTAATCCATTTACATTCTTTTTGGGCTAACATGCGTTTAATGTCCCCACCACGTATCCCACTCTGAATGTGCTGGATACCTCTAACAGTAAACGATTTTGGGTTGCTATGGTGGAATTGTTTATAGTGTTTGGGTATTGTCTTAAGCAGAGTCAGGTCGGTAACATTAGCTGATGCAAGAATATCTCGTACATGCTCTCGGGTGCGAATTCTTAATTGGCGTGATGTTAGTCCGATATAAATTTTATTACAACCACATGTGGCATAATAAATTACCTGTGTGGTAGCACAGGTAATATGTTGGTTAATTGTAAAATTACGTGTGCCATCAGCTGTAGCAAAAGTGGTTGTTCTCAGGATATTTTTACAGGACAAACAGCCGCCACAAGGAAAACAGCCTCGCGGAGGTCCACCTGTATTAAAAAAGTTTTTCTTAGTTGGAACATAATGGCTTTGCACCAAAATGTCTTTCAAATTCTGGCTTCTCCTTGCTGTCATTAAGGGATTCTTAGGCAAGAAACCCGAGATGACAGGATCAGATTGTAGGACACTCCAATGTCTATTGAGACATTCTCGCATTTGAGGCCATTGGGCATTGAAGGTAGAAATAAATCTTATTGGCTGTTGATCACTTTTAGCCTTTTTCTGACAGTGTAGCAATGCAGCCCGACTGCTCTTCTTTGCCCTAACAAAACCTTGCTTGATACATCTATTGCTGTATCCACGCATTCTAAAACGGTCACCAAGATCATTGGCCTGTTTACAGAAAGTCTCCTCAGAGGAACATATCCGTCTGATCCTTAAAAACTGGCCAACTGGGATGGCCCTGATGGTAGCATTCGGGTGGCTAGAGCTAGCATGCAGCAATGCATTAACCGAGGTGGGCTTCCGATATACGTCTGTCTGCAACTGCAAATGTTCATCTACCAAGATTTTAACATCTAGGAAGTCCACCTCGGTCCTACTGTACTTATATGTAAGTTTGATATTAAATGGGTTGGTATTAAGATCATCCATGAAACAATGCAATTGCTGCTCACTCCCCTGCCAAATAATAAATAAATCATCAATATACCGCAGCCAGCACTGCACATGGTCCGCGGCCTGGACGCCCTCACCCCCAAACAACTCCCCTCTCCCAAAACCCAAGGAAGAGGTTAGCAAAAGAGGGCGCACAGGCCGCGCCCATCGCAGTGCCGCACTGCTGTAAATAAAAAACATCCCGAAATACAAAAAAATTATGAGTTAGGATAAACTGAAGTAGATCCAAAATAAACCCACAGAGAGGGCCACCCCAGTTGCTGCCAGCAAGAAAGAACCTACAGGCTTCAAGTCCATCCTGGTGCCGAATGCATGTATAGAGTGATTCAATGTCAGCTGTGACAAGAATCATTTCTCTCTCAATAGTCATACCGTCAATCCTAGCCAGGACGTCCATCGTGTCACGGGCATATGAAGGCAAAGCTTCAACAAGTGGTTTTAAGTAAAAATCCACAAATTTACAAATAGGCTCACATAGCCCACCTAATCCGGACACGATGGGCCGTCCTGGCGGGGACAGCGGGTCCTTATGGATTTTAGGTGTAAAATAAATCGTCGGTATTCTTGGAGATTTAGTAAATAACCCGTCCAGTACTTTCTTTGGAATAATTCCATTATCAAAAGCCTCTTGTAATAAAATCTGCAACTCTGCTGAATAGGCCACCAAAGGGTTACGATCCAAACGTAGATACGTTTTTTTGTCCCTAAGCTGCCTATAGGCCTCTTTTTCATACATTTGTTGTGGCCAGATTACTATATTTCCCCCCTTGTCAGCCGGTTTCACCACTACATCCCTCATATCTCTAAGCTCACCCAAAGCTATGCGCTGCTGTGCCGTGAGATTATCGTTTGTACGTCTCGTTGCCACTTTCTTAAAATCTTCCATCACTAATCTAGTGAATATATCAACAGCGGGACAAGCTGACAAGGGGGGAAAGCGAGTTGACCGTGGATATATACTTTGTGGAAACATACCTGTCGCCACTGGATCTTGTTCGTTGAGGAGCTCCTCTAAAATTCTAAGAGTTTCTGTTTCAGTCTGGTTAATACACTGATGTTCACCTGTCCCTTTGGTATGCAGTTTTTTTAGAATTAATTTTCTTGAAAACAAAAATAAATCTTTTATAGCTGTAAAGGAATCAAAATTATTAGTAGGTGAAAATGTTAAGCCTTTAGAGAGAACTTCTATTTGGGTTTGGGTAAGAATATGTTCAGATAAATTAATTACCTCTAAATGGTTGTTTCTATTTCTTTTCTCCTGTTGATTAGGCTGTGAAGCTTTACGCTTCACTACTGCAGATTCTTTGTTGGGGAACATATTATGAGCATCAGGTATTTTAGACTGTGACTTCTGCGAGCTCTCACTTGACGCTAAAGATGTATGGGACATAGATACAGAGATAGATCTCTGTCTAATTGTGGCGACAGGTATGTTTCCACAAAGTATATATCCACGGTCAACTCGCTTTCCCCCCTTGTCAGCTTGTCCCGCTGTTGATATATTCACTAGATTAGTGATGGAAGATTTTAAGAAAGTGGCAACGAGACGTACAAACGATAATCTCACGGCACAGCAGCGCATAGCTTTGGGTGAGCTTAGAGATATGAGGGATGTAGTGGTGAAACCGGCTGACAAGGGGGGAAATATAGTAATCTGGCCACAACAAATGTATGAAAAAGAGGCCTATAGGCAGCTTAGGGACAAAAAAACGTATCTACGTTTGGATCGTAACCCTTTGGTGGCCTATTCAGCAGAGTTGCAGATTTTATTACAAGAGGCTTTTGATAATGGAATTATTCCAAAGAAAGTACTGGACGGGTTATTTACTAAATCTCCAAGAATACCGACGATTTATTTTACACCTAAAATCCATAAGGACCCGCTGTCCCCGCCAGGACGGCCCATCGTGTCCGGATTAGGTGGGCTATGTGAGCCTATTTGTAAATTTGTGGATTTTTACTTAAAACCACTTGTTGAAGCTTTGCCTTCATATGCCCGTGACACGATGGACGTCCTGGCTAGGATTGACGGTATGACTATTGAGAGAGAAATGATTCTTGTCACAGCTGACATTGAATCACTCTATACATGCATTCGGCACCAGGATGGACTTGAAGCCTGTAGGTTCTTTCTTGCTGGCAGCAACTGGGGTGGCCCTCTCTGTGGGTTTATTTTGGATCTACTTCAGTTTATCCTAACTCATAATTTTTTTGTATTTCGGGATGTTTTTTATTTACAGCAGTGCGGCACTGCGATGGGCGCGGCCTGTGCGCCCTCTTTTGCTAACCTCTTCCTTGGGTTTTGGGAGAGGGGAGTTTTTGGGGGTGAGGGCGTCCAGGCCGCGGACCATGTGCAGTGCTGGCTGCGGTATATTGATGATTTATTTATTATTTGGCAGGGGAGTGAGCAGCAATTGCATTGTTTCATGGATGATCTTAATACCAACCCATTTAATATCAAACTTACATATAAGTACAGTAGGACCGAGGTGGACTTCCTAGATGTTAAAATCTTGGTAGATGAACATTTGCAGTTGCAGACAGACGTATATCGGAAGCCCACCTCGGTTAATGCATTGCTGCATGCTAGCTCTAGCCACCCGAATGCTACCATCAGGGCCATCCCAGTTGGCCAGTTTTTAAGGATCAGACGGATATGTTCCTCTGAGGAGACTTTCTGTAAACAGGCCAATGATCTTGGTGACCGTTTTAGAATGCGTGGATACAGCAATAGATGTATCAAGCAAGGTTTTGTTAGGGCAAAGAAGAGCAGTCGGGCTGCATTGCTACACTGTCAGAAAAAGGCTAAAAGTGATCAACAGCCAATAAGATTTATTTCTACCTTCAATGCCCAATGGCCTCAAATGCGAGAATGTCTCAATAGACATTGGAGTGTCCTACAATCTGATCCTGTCATCTCGGGTTTCTTGCCTAAGAATCCCTTAATGACAGCAAGGAGAAGCCAGAATTTGAAAGACATTTTGGTGCAAAGCCATTATGTTCCAACTAAGAAAAACTTTTTTAATACAGGTGGACCTCCGCGAGGCTGTTTTCCTTGTGGCGGCTGTTTGTCCTGTAAAAATATCCTGAGAACAACCACTTTTGCTACAGCTGATGGCACACGTAATTTTACAATTAACCAACATATTACCTGTGCTACCACACAGGTAATTTATTATGCCACATGTGGTTGTAATAAAATTTATATCGGACTAACATCACGCCAATTAAGAATTCGCACCCGAGAGCATGTACGAGATATTCTTGCATCAGCTAATGTTACCGACCTGACTCTGCTTAAGACAATACCCAAACACTATAAACAATTCCACCATAGCAACCCAAAATCGTTTACTGTTAGAGGTATCCAGCACATTCAGAGTGGGATACGTGGTGGGGACATTAAACGCATGTTAGCCCAAAAAGAATGTAAATGGATTACCACTTTGGGCACAATGTCCCCCCACGGATTAAACGAATCCCAGGGATTTGCCTCATTTCTCTGAGCTGTTCCTGTACTGGGACTTATACTTTGCCTTTTTGTGTCCCTTTTTTCCGATTGTCCTGCCACTTGATGTTTTTATCTTTTGGTTTTTAAGTGTTTTTATTAATTGAGTCTCTTTTCTGTCTCTATAGTGCCTCTTTCCTATGCAGCACTTGTTATCTGGAGCTGACTTGAATATTTGCGAACTTTGAGATATCTATAATATAAGTGGACCAACTACAGTCAACAACACCGTATATTTATATGCGGGGAGTAAACTTCACTGAAAAATTGAGGATTTCTTCTTATGATCATACTCACCGTCTGGACTCATGGCATGTCTATGAACTTTACGGGATGTTAGTGTGATGTGCTTTAGATATTGATCCTGGAATTAATTTTGGACCATGTTTCTGATATATAAATGGTGTTATAATATGTACAGACTATCTATTATGGTCATATCTTTATCATATATGATTGGTCTCTTATGTTTATATGATGGATATACCCTTTAGTCTGTTCTTCAATGATATTTGTGCTGCATGGGTGTATAGGATTTAGCGTAATTGTATAGGAGCCGATATATATTTGTACTTTTGTGTCACCTCGGTCTGCGCGTGCGCCCTGCTGCCCTGCGCTACTCTCCGTCTGCTCGGCTGTGATCCTCTTTGTTTGCTGCAGTTGCGTGGTGACAGTCAGGCGCCGGCTGCCCCACGTGACTGTGTGCAGGTGGGGAGATCCATCTGTGCGGACGGGGAATGTGTGGGTCGGCTCTGCGCGTGCGCAGGCAGAGCTTTTGTGACTGGCTCTGCTGTGATCACATGATCTTTGACGTTTGGTATATAGGGCAGGATTAGTTGTTAGCTTAGCCACGCCCCCTGAGGAAGGAACTAAAACACCGAAACGTGCGTTGGGGAGCTAGTGCTGGCACAGCTACCTGCAGCTATGATGGGTAATTTATTTCTCACCATTCTTGTGACATAGTGTGCTTGTTTATGTTACCACTTTATGCTGCCAGGGGATATTATAAAATGCGGTATCATTGTATGGTGACTGACTCTTTATAAACGGGTATTGTGCAATATTACTAGTGCAGCGACTTCTGCTGACTAACTAATCATTATTAGGATACATATTCCCTTTTGGCTGATTGCCAGTTACCCAGTATTAGCTCTTTATATCCGGTTTGGCAGCATGTAATAAATATACTAGACACATGCATATATGTTATATAACATCCCTTTTGCTGCACTTATGCTGTGCTAGCACTTAGCTTGGATCTATCTGTGGAATTACCTCTAGGTATATACACTGGTATAAGTGCTACTGTTGTGCTCTGTGCTCTGTTTTAAATTTTTTTATGTGTGATGTACTATTAATAAAGTTGGATTTGTATTTTGCTATATTGGATCAGACTCTGTTTTTCTCCTTATCTATTAATGTGATAGAATGTAGGTATAAATAATAATATATACAAATAGCGGCGCTGTTGCGTGTGGTAAGTACGGACTGCTGCAGGTGAAGCCCTCTATCACTAAGGGTATATGGTGCTAACAGTAATGATATATACAAAATATGTATGCACCTGCGCTACGTCCTATATTGTTATAAATAGAAATATCATTGGTATGGAATTTACCTGCTTACGGGAATGGAGCGCTTGAATTTGTTCTAATTGGAGCGTGAATCAGATCGATAGAAGTGTGTAGGGATTGGCAATCTAACTTCTAATCTATCTCACTATGTGGATAGCTTCTTACAAAAATAGTGCCCTCTTTACCTGCGTACCTTAAGGACAGTAAACATATTCTACAAATACTTGAAAAACTACAGTGGAAAAATAATTACATTATGGGTACCCTTGACATTACATCATTGTACACGGTAATTCAACACGATAAATGCTTAGAAGCTATGAGTCACTTTTTAAATGTATCACAGTCTTTTTCCCCGGAAAAAGTGAATTTTATTCAGGAATGTGCCCGTTTTATCCTTACACATAATTTTTTTTAAGTACGGGGCGAACTACTATACCCAGAAATGGGGTACAGCCATGGGGACCAGGTTCGCGCCCAGCTACGCAAACCTCTATGTGGGTAGTTGGGAGGCAACCCGCATTTATCAGGAGGGCGGGCTGCGCGCGGGTCTGGCCCTATGGCTGCGTTTTATTGATGACATATTTTTTATATGGGAGGGACAGGAGGACTCTCTACGTTAGTTTTTAGAGGATATTAATAAAAATGATTTTTATCTTGAATTTTCCGCTACAACAAGTAGAGAGCATGTACATTTTTTAGACTTGAATATTTCCATTGCAGAAGGCCACATTCAAACAAGCACCTATATCAAACCAACAGACTCCAACAGTTTTATATCCATAAATAGTTGCCATCTCCCAAGATGGCTATTAAATGTACCTCGGAGTCAATTTGTGAGGTCACATCGCAACTACACCAGCTCCATAGATTATTTAAGGGAAACAGATGTTTTGATTAAAAAATTTTTAAATAAAGGGTATGATCATAAATTTCTAATGGAAGCAAGAGACAATGTGTACGATATACCAAGGGATGAACTTTTACAGGACAGGATCAATGTATCAGCTAATACAAATCCTCTCCAACAACAGGATTCAGTTTCTATACCGATTATTGTGCAATATAATTCTAAAACCCAATTATTGAAAAAAATTGTGAATAAACACTGGGACCTCCTAAAAGAAGACAAAATAATTGGAGATAAACTTCCAACACGTCCAAAATTTGTCTTTAGAAAAGCACGTAATTTAGGACTAACCATTGCACCTACAGTAAGGAACCCTAAGCGGCAAAGGGATATAAAGGGATTATTCAAAAACACATTAAAGGGTTTCTTTCCATGCAAAAAATGCAAAATGTGTAAGTCACTAGCCCTAACTAAGCAAAAATTCGTGCTATCTCACAACGGCACACAAATCGATATCGCGGACTTCATCACATGCACAACACAAGGAGTGATTTATGTGATCGAATGTCCATGTAAAAAACAGTACGTGGGGTGCACTAAGCGGCCCCTATGTAAAAGAATCAATGAGCATTTATGTAATATTCGTAACAAATATGATCTACATCCCTTGTCTAAACATTTTGCTAAGTACCATAAAGGATCAGTCTCTGGAGTAAAAATAACAGGTATTAAAGTGGTTCAAAAAGATTGGAGAAATGGTGACTTTATCAAACTTATGTCACGTGAAGAGACCCGTGTCATTTTTGAATTGGATACTCTGAGACCGAAAGGACTGAATAATGAGGTGGAGCTATTCGCATTTGAATGAATTATGCAAAACAGATTATGCAAAGTAACCTTCATGTATTTAAGGACACTCAACACACGAGGGAGCCAACCCTGAGGAAGGGATCCGTAGTAATCCCGAAACGCGTTGGTTAACATTATTGGCTCCCATCGTGAGCCGTACTTTTCAAAGAACAGCACCACGTGACTGCTGAACACGTGACCCAAAGGTCCTTCACTACCTCCGGCGGAGATCCTCAACTACGCGCGTGTCCGTCACCGGCCGGGACGGCGTGCGCTGAACATCCAAGCATTCAGCCGCTGCAAGATTACAACTGAAAAGGGACAGATAAGTAACTTTGCTGCGTGATCTATTTTTCTAGTGCGATGTGCTGACCCCGGATTTGGCTCTTCCTATCCCAGCCGCAATTTTCGGATACAAAAAGAGCCGACTATTTGCGGCATCTCTCTTATACATCTCTAGTCTTATAAACAGGTACAAAGCAGCCACCCGCCCTGTCAATATCAGGGTTGCTTCAAAGTGTTCTAACCATTTAAGTGTATATATCTTTGCAGGCTTATATTCAGAATATCCATCTCCATGCCTAAGATATCCTGGAAACAGGCTATATAGCCCTCCATCACATAGTGACTATATCAATGTGTGTATACATATATATTCAAGCACGACATTTGAATATATACAAAATACTTACCCTTGTCTTCCTTTTAGAAAGCATACTCACACTACTATCGATCTGATTCACGCTCCAATTAGAAGAAATTCAAGCGCTCCATTCCGGTAAGCAGGTAAATTCCATACCAATGGTATTTCTATTTATAACAATATAGGACGTAGCGCAGGTGCATACATATTTTGTATATATCATTACTTTTTGAATATTGGCACCACATTTGCTATGCGCCAGTCCTGCGGAACAGACCCCGTCGCTATAGAGTCCCTAAAAATAAGAAATAATGGTTTATCTATTACATTACTTAGTTCTCTTAGTACTCGTGGGTGTATGCCATCCGGACCCAGAGATTTATCTATTTTAATCTTATTTAGCCGGTTTCACACCTCTTCTTGGGTTAGATTGGTGACCCTTAATATAGGGTTTTCATTGTTTCTCGGGATTTCACCTAGCATTTCATTTTCCACCGTGAATACCGTGGAGAAGAAGGTGTTTAATATGTTAGCCTTTTCCTCGTCATCTACAACCATTCTTTCCTCACTATTTTATACGGGGCCTACATTTTCAATTTTTATTCTTTTACTATTGATATAGTTGAAGAACAGTTTGGGATTAGTTTTGCTCTCCTTAGCAATGTGCTTCTCTGTTTCCTTTTTGGCAGCTTTAATTAGTTTTTTAGATAAAGTATTTTTCTCCCTATAGTTTTTTAGAGCTTCAATGGTGCCATCCTGCTTTAGTGGTGCAAATGCTTTCTTTTTACTGTTAATTGCCTGTCCTACTTCTTTGTTTAGCCACATTGGGTTTTTCCTATTTCTAGTCCTTTTATTCCCACAAGGTATAAACCGCTTACAGTGCCTATTTAGGATGTTCTTAAACATTTTCCATTTATTATCTGTATTCTTATTTCTGAGGATATTGTCCCAGTCTACCAGATTAAGGGCATCTCTAAGCTGGTCAAACTTTGCCTTCCTAAAGTTCAGTGTTTTTGTGACTCCCTGACAAGTCCCCCTAGTGAAAGACATGTGAAACTGTACAATATTGTGGTCGCTATTTCCTAGAAGCCCGACCACCTGCAGATTTGTTATTCTGTCAGGTCTATTAGATAGTATTAGGTCTAAAAGTGCTGCTCCTCTGGTTGGATTCTGCACCAATTGTGAAAGATAATTTTTCTTGGTTATTAGCAGAAACCTGTTGCCTTTATGGGTTTCACAGGTTTCTGTTTCCCAGTTAATATCCGGGTAGTTAAAGTCCCCCATAACCAGGACCTCATTATGGGTTGCAGCTTCATCTATCTGCTTTAGAAGTAGACTTTCCATGATTTCTGTTATATTTGGGGGTTTGTAACAGACCCCAATGAGAATTTTGTTACCATTTTTCCCTCCATGAATTTCGACCCATATGGACTCGACATCCTCATTCCCTTCGCTAATATCCTCCCTTAAAGTGGACTTTAGACAAGACTTTACATAGAGACAAACCCCTCCTCCTCTCCGGTTTTTACGATCCTTTCTAAACAGACTGTAACCCTGTAAGTTAACTGCCCAGTCATAGCTTTCATCCAACCATGTCTCGGTTATTCCCACTATGTCAAAGTTACCTGTAGATATTTCTGCTTCTAGTTCTTCCATCTTGTTTGTCAGGCTTCTGGCGTTTGCGAGCATGCAGTTTAGAGGATTTTGTTTTGTTCCAATCTCCTCGCTGTGGATTGTTTTAGAAATGTTCTTACCTCCCTTCTGAGTATGTTTTCCTGGGTCTTCTTTGTTCGAGCGTTCGGCGTTAGGATTAGGAACTGCGGTCAGTAAAGTTACCACCTCCTCAGAGCTCGTCCCATGTTTAACCACCAGGTCATATCAGTGTTGCTCCTTAACCACCAGGTCATAACAGGAATCAAAGTCGGCAGTGAGTGGAGGACAGGAAAACACCTACAGTGCCCATTTTAATGCCAAAAACATCAATTCTTATTACTGAAGCTTGTCAATCTTAATTTACTTTATAATGATAGTTAGGCATTGAAAACAGGGGGTCATTTGGCTAAAGTTGTTGGGGGGTAGGGCTGGCTCAAGATTTTCGTGGGCCCAGGAAACATGGAATACGTCATGGCGGTGGAGCAGAGAGAGGTAAGTATTTCAACTTTGCAAGTGCTGTGATCCTGAGCAAGCAGGGGGGCCACTAGTTGGCACTGGCACAGGGCCCCTCATAGTACGACAGTGTGTTTGATGGCGGGCGGCGCCTCCCTCTGCCAGAGACACTTTGGCGTACTATGAGGTGCCCTGTGCCAGTGCCAATGAGTATGTCCCTCCACCTGATGAAGGAACCTGCACTTTCATCTGCACCTTCCTCTTTGTCCCCGTGTAAGTTTGTATAGTATGCGGGAAGGGGAACCTGACTTTCAGCAGGGTCGGATTCAGGCTGTGTAGAGTGCAAGGAGAATGTAGTGGTCTGGGTCAATGTACCAGCAGACTCATCTAACAGTGGCTGGCCAAAGGGCAGGATGAGGAGGATACACAGATATTGGCCCAAATAAGAAAGTAGGCTAAATGCAGTTAAAAATTGGTAACAGGAGTACACAGGCGGCATTGCTTTGTTCAGTGGAGCAAAACTGTATTGAGTGGTGCAGACAGACTTAGTAGGCCTAAAATAAAAAAGTAGGCTAAATGCAGTTCTTAATTGGAAACAGGAGTACACAGGCGGCATTGCTTTGTTCAGCGGAGGACAACTGTAATGAGAGGCTGACACAGTTAGTAGGCCCAAATAAGTAAGCAGGCTAAATGTTGTTTAAAATAGCTAACAGGACTAAACAGGCGGCATTGCTTTGCTCAGCGGAGGACAACTGTAATGAGAGGCTGACACAGTTAGTAGGCTCAAATAAGTAAGTAGGCAAAATGTAGTCCAAAATAGCTAACAGGACTATACAGGCGGCATTGCTTTGTTCAGCAGAGGACAGCTGTAATGAGAGGCTGACACAGTTTGTAGGCCCACATTTAAAAAAATAGGCTCCAAGCATTTCAAAAATGGTAACGGGAGTAAACAGGCAGCATAGCTTTGTTCAATGGAGGACAGCTGTAATGAGTGGTGCAGACACAGTTTGTAGGCCCACATTTAAAAAAGTAGGCTCCAAGCAGTTCAAAAATTAAAACAGGAGTAAATAGGTGGCATAGCTTCGTTCAATGGAGGACAGCTGTAATGAGTGGCGCAGACACAGTTTGTAGGCCCACATTAAAAAAGTAGGCTCAAAGCAGTTCAAAAATGGTAACAGTAGTAAACAGGTGGCATAGCTTTGTTCAGTGGAGGACAACTGTAAGGACTGGCTGACACAGTTACTAGGCCCAAATAAGTAGGTTAAATGCAGTTCAAAATTTATAACAGGAGTACACAGGTGGCTTTGCATTGTTCATTGGAGTACAACTGTAAGGACTGGCACAGACAGACACATGTAGTAGGCCTAAAATAAAAAAGTAGGCTAAATGCAGTTAAAAATTGATAACAGGAGTACACAGGCGGCTTTGCATTGTTCATTGGAGTACAACTGTAAGGACTGGCACAGACAGACACATGTAGTAGGCCTAACATAAAAAAGAAGGCTATCTGCAGTTCAAAATTTGTAACAGGAGTAAACAGGCGGCATAGCCTTGTTCAGTGGAGGAAAACTGTAGGGACTGGCTGACACAGTTACTAGGCCCAAATAAGTAAGTAGGCTAAATGCAGTTCAAAATTTGTAACAGGAGTACACAGGCGGAATAGCATTGTTCAGTGAAGGACAACTGTAAGGAGTGGCGCAGACAGACACAAGTAGTAGGCCTAAAATAAAAACGGGGCTAAATGCAGTTCAAAGTTGGTAACAGGAGTACACAGGCGGCAAAGCTTTTTTCAGTGGAGAACAACTGTAAGAACTGATGCAGACAGACACAGGTCATAGGCCTAAAATAAAGTAGGCTAAATGCAATTCAAAATTTGTAACAGGAGTACACAGGCGGCATAGCTTCGTTCAATGGAGGACAACTGTAATGAGTGGCGCAGACACAGTTTGTAGGCCCACATTTAAAAAAGTAGGCAACAAGCTGTTCAAAAATGGAAACAGGAGTAAACAGGCGGCATAGCTTTGTTCAATGGAGGACAGCTGTAATGAGTGGTGCAGACAGAGTTTGTAGGCCCACATTAAAAAAAGTAGGCTCCAAGCTGTTCAAAAATGGTAACAGGAGTAAACAGGCAGCATAGCTTTGTTCAATGGAGGACAGCTGTAATGTGTGGCGCAGACACAGTTTGTAGGCCCACATTGAAAAAAGTAGGCTCCAAGCAGTTCAAAAATAGTAACAGGAGTACACAGGCAGCATAGCTTTGTTCAGTGGAGGACAACTGTAAGGAGTGGCGCAGACAGACACAGGTAGTAGGCCTAAAATAAACAAGTAGGCTAAATGCAGTTCAAAATTTGTAACAGGAGTACACAGGCGGCATTGCTTTGTTCAGTGGAGGACAACTGTAAGGAGTGGCGCAGACAGACACAAGTAGTAGGCCTAAAATAAAAAGGGGGCTAAATGCAGTTCAAAATTGGTAACAGGAGTACACAGGCGGCAAAGCTTTTTTCAGTGGAGAACAACTGTAAGAACTGATGCAGACAGACACAGGTCATAGGCCTAAAATAAAGTAGGCTAAATGCAATTCAAAATTTGTAACAGGAGTACACAGGCGGCATAGCTTTGTTCAATGGAGGACAACTGTAATGAGTGGCGCAGACACAGTTTGTAGGCCCACATTTAAAAAAGTAGGCAACAAGCTGTTCAAAAATGGTAACAGGAGTACACAGGCGGCATAGCTTTGTTCAGTGGAGGACAACTGTAAGGAGTGGCGCAGACAGAGTTTGTAGGCCCACATTTAAAAATAGGCTCGAAGCTGTTCAAAAATGGTAACAGGAGTAAACAGGCAGCATAGCATTGTTCAATGGAGGACAGCTGTAATGTGTGGCGCAGACTCAGTTTGTAGGCCCACATTTAAAAAAGTAGGCTCCAAGCAGTTCAAAAATAGTAACAGGAGTACACAGGCGGCATAGCTTTGTTCAGTGGAGGACAACTGTAAGGAGTGGCGCAGACAGACACAAGTAGTAGGCCTAAAATAAACAAGTAGGCTAAATGCAGTTCAAAATTTGTAACAGGAGTACACAGGCGGCATTGCTTTGTTCAGTGGAGGACAACTGTAAGGACTGGCTGACGCAGTTACTAGGCCCAAATAAGTAAGTAGGCTAAATGTCTCCCAAAAAAATGTTCATAAATAAACAGGTGGCACAGGGGTGGGCTCCTCTGCTGTGTAGCAGACAGTGGTAGTTGGCGCCAAGTATTAACTGGTCTAAATGGAGGCCAGGGCCCCTGTATATTTTTACTATCATCTATCATTTCAACAAATTTGTATTGGCAGTGCCATTGAAGGATTTAACTGCACAGACTACACAGTGGTGGGGCAGGGAGAGGTAGGTTTTGCAAGTGGTAGAGCACTGTTCGAGCTGGGTGGAACACTCTCTCGTGGTCGGTGGTACTGGCACAGGGCCCCTCATATTACGACGGTGTGTCTGACTTTGGTTGTGCACCACCACCGTCAGAGACACTTCATTGTACTATGAGGGACCCTGTGCCAGTGCCGTCGCCCAAGAGTGGGCACACCCACCTGCCCAGGCAAACGGCACTTGCATGGGTGCTTGTGCCAAGAGGTGACCACGGTCCTGTGGGGGGGAGTCAGCCCATTTAGGGAGGTATAAAAATGGCCTATGGTGGACATTCAGCAGCTGCAAATGGAGGAATTGGAGCAGTCAGTAAGAGGAGGCCAAAAGCAAGACATTTTTCAGGCAAGCTATGTGTCAGCAGGGGAAGGTGGGGCAAAATAATTTGAAATCCATGATTGGTTCATTTTAATGAAGGTTAGATCATCAACATTTCAGGTAGCCAGAAGAGTCCTTTTTTTGGTCAGTATTAAACCAGCAGCACTGAAGACTCTTTCTGATAGCACACTAGCAGCTGGGCAAGCGAGCTCTTGTAATGCATATTCTGCCAATTCAGGCCAGGTGTCTATTTTAGATGCCCAATAATCAAAGGGGAATGACCTGTGAGGGAGAACATCAATAAGGGAGGAAAAATAGTGCGTAACCATACTGGACAAATGCAGTCTCCAGTAATTTCCCTTTATATCATGGATCCAGTAGGCAGGCCAACCATTAATCGTCATCGGTCATCATTTTGATAATGCGGGGGTCCCTTTTTAGGATACACAAGACATACTCAGCCATGTGAGCCAATGTTCCAGGTGTCAATTCACTGCTTGTGCTGGGTTGAGGAGCAGTTTCTTGCAAATCAACATCACTTGTCTCCCGCAAAAACCCTGTACCTGACCTTGCAACGCCACCAGTTTCTATTGCCCCCTGAGAAGCATCCGCTGACTGTCATCAAGGCTTCCCTCTTCCTCGGCCACAGACGCCTGCTCCTTAATGTGCGTTAAACTTTGCTTCAGCAGATGCATTAGTAGGATGCTCATGCTTGTGATGGCGAAGTCTGCACTTACCAGCTGTGTGCATTCCTCAAAACACTGAAGGACTTGACAGAGGTCTTGTAGCTTCGACCACTTCACACCAGACAACTCCATGTCTGCCATCCAACTGCCTGTCCGTGTATGTGTATCCTCTGTAGCATAGCGCCTACTACGTGTCTTGGGGGACATGGTTTTCTATGAAAAACACAGTCTCTTAGGTTTATTTCGCACAACATAAACCACATCCACAGGAACTTAGTAACAGCTTGAACAGTATCTGGACATATTCAACTTTACCACAGTTCGTCTCTGACCCCAGTCAGCATTACACATGGTTTTCAGACCGTCACCCGTTGGCAACCTTCACGGGTTCCTGGACACCTCTTGGCCTCCGAGGTGCCCCAGACACAATGTCTCTCTCTTTCTTTTACTCTGACCCCGGTCAGTACAACACGAATCTCCATTCGTTACCTGCCATTGCTGCACAGGTTCTCGGATACCTCTCTTCAGTAGAGGCATCCTTCAGACATTCTTTCACACTGACCCCGGTCAGTACAACATGGATCTCCATCCGTTCCACAGCCTGGTCTGTGCGAGGACCAGAGCCCCCGCCATGTGCTCTTCACAGAGCCGACACTCCCAACACATGGGGCTCTCTCCAGGACCTTCCAGGACAGACCATTCAGATCCACACTCAGAGCCCATGTGACCATCCCCCAGTCACATTATATAGTACTAACCACTCCCAAAGGTGGGAGTGTGGATGTGTGGCTAGCTTGTCCCGCCCATCTTACACCACCAGCCTAGTAAGTCTCCCTTACAACTACACCATAGATATACACACTCTTCAGGGACTGGGTGGTGGGGAAGCTTCAGCGATCGCTGATGGTTCAGCATACGGCTAGATTGTACAGGCGACCGGCGGATGTGCGAGCAAAGTCTTTGCACCTTCAGGAGCAGGGTTGGTAACCCCGGATAATTTTTCAGGAAGCACTGCACCACCAGGTTCAAGGTGTGAGCCAGGCAAGGTATGTGTTTCAGTTCTGAAATGGCTATGGCAGCCATAAAATTCCTTCCGTTATCACTGACTACTAGGGTTGAGCGAAACGGGTCGACCATTTCCAGAAGTCGCCGACTTTTGGCAAAGTCGGGTTTCATGAAACCCGACCCGACCCCTGTGTGGGGTCGGCCATGAGGTCGGCGATCTTCTGAATCTGGTATCGGAATTCCGATACCGAGTTCCGATATGTTTGCGATATCGGAAATCGGTATCGGAATCCACATTTAAGTGTAAAATAAAGAATTGAAATAAAAAATATTGATATACTCACCTCTCCGACGCAGCCTGGACATCGCCGCTGGTAACCAGCATCTTCCGTTCCTAAGAATGGCGCTTGAAAGACCTTTCGATGACATCACGGCTTGTGATTGGTCGCGGCGGCCCACGTGACCGCTCAGCGACCAATCACAAGCCGTGACGTAATTCTCTCAGGTCCTAAATTCCTCATTCTAGGAATTTAGGCCATGAGAATTACGTCACGGCTTGTGATTGGTCGCTGAGCGGTCACGTGGGCCGCCGCGACCAATCACAAGCCATGAAGTCATCGAAATGTCCTTCACGCGCTCATTCTTAAGAAGGAAGGCTGCCGGAAAGAAGCCGAGGGTGAGTATATTCCTATTAGGTATATACTCACCCTCGTACACGCCCTGCTTCTTTCCGGCAGCCTTCCTTCTTAAGAATGAGCACGTGAAGGACCTTTCGATGACGTCACGGCTTGTGATTGGTCGCGGCGGCCCACGTGACCGCTCAGCGACCAATCACAAGCCGTGACGTAATTCTCATGGCCTAAATTCCTAGAATGAGGAATTTAGGACCTGAGAGAATTACGTCACGGCTTGTGATTGGTTGCTGAGCGGTCACGTGGGCCGCCGCGACCAATCACAAGCCGTGACGTCATCGAAAGGTCTTTCAAGCGCCATTCTTAGGAATGGAAGATGCCGGTTACCAGCGGCGATGTCCAGGCTGCGTCGGAGAGGTGAGTATATCAATATTTTTTATTTTAATTCTTTATTTTACACTTAAATATGGATCCCAGGGCCTGAAGGAGAGATTCCTCTCCTTCAGACCCTGGGAACCATAGTATCCCATTGCACTGCATTGGGTTTCGCGTTTCGGCCGACCCCGACCCCGACTTTTTTATAGGATCGGCCGATTTCACTCGACCCGACTTTTGAGAAAGTCGGGTTTCGTGAAACCCGACCCGATCCTATAAAAACAAAAGTCGCTCAACCCTACTGACTACCTTGCCTGCCTCAAGATGTACAGTGCCCAGCTATGACTGAGCTTCTTGCTGCAAGTACTCGGCCAGTACTTCTGCGTTGTGTCTGTTGTCGCCCAAACACTTCATTTCCAACACAGCCTGCTGACGCTTACCACTAGCTGTTCCATAATGGGACACCTCGTGCGCAACACTTGCAGCTGTGGATGGAGTGGTCGTGCGACTGCACTCTGTGGACGAGCTTTCGCTTCTAAAGGAGGAGGAGGGGTGGCGAACACCTGCAGCCAACTGTTTCCTAGACCGTGGTCTAGGCAGAACTGTCCCACTATGGCTGTCCCCTGTGAACCCTTCATCCACCACATTACCCAGTGCACCATGATGGACACGTAATGTCCCTGGCCATGCCTACTGGTCCATGTATCTGTTGTGAGGTGCACCTTTCTACTGACTGATTGCCTGAGTGCATGGACAATGCAGTCTTTGACATGCAGGTGGAGGGCTGGGATGGCTTTTCTCACAAAGAAGTGTCGACTGGGTAGGTCATAGCGTGGTACTGTGTAGGCCATCAGGGCTTTGAAAGCTTTGCTTTCAACCAACCGGTAGGGCATCATATCTAACGAGATTAGTCTAGCAATGTGGGCGTTCAAACCCTGTGTACGCAGATGAGAGGATGAGTACTTCCTTTTCCTAATGAAAGTCTCTTGTAGGGTGAGTTGGACTAGAGAGCTGCATATGGTGGAACTAGCAGGGGTGGTGGTGGACATGGCAGATTGAGAGAGGGTTGGTGATGGTATTCTTGATGTTGGCCTACATACAGTGTTGCCTACCAAGAACCTTGTGATTCCCTGACTGCTTTGGCCTTGAGACGATACCTCCACATTTGCTGCTGGTGGTGTCCTTACAGTGAGGGAAGCAATGTAGCGCTGCTGACTACCTTCATTCTGAGTGGGTGCACCAACGTTATAGGACGTTTGGTAGTTAGTCCAAGCTTGCAAGTGCCTGCTGGTTAAATGTCTATGCATGCACGTTGTATTTAAATTTTGGACATTCTTCCCTCTGCTAAAGGTCTTTGAGCATTTCTTACAGATAACTTTGCACTGATCATTCGGTCTTGGTTAAAAAATGCCCACGCTGCAGTCTTCCTACTATTGAATACATTTTCATGCATTGCACGCTGTGCTACTTTCACCAGATGGCCACGCTGTCCTAAAAGTGTTTTGGTTTTGCCAAACGTTTTTGGCCAGATACGGGCCTGCCAGATGAAAGCTGTTGCGATGTAGATGCCTGCTGCGGATCATCCACCTCCGCTTCAGAGCTACTGCCAGTGGCACCCTGTTCCCCCAATGGCTGCCAATCTGGGTCAACAACTGGGTCATCTATCACCTCCTCTTCAATGTCATGTGCACCTTCCTTTGTGTCACCGTGTAAGGTGCTATAGCATATGTGACGGGGCACCATAGTCTCATCAGGGTCAGATTCTGGCATCTTAGTTTTAGTTCCTTTTTATAGCAATATAGTCTCTTTTTTATTTATTCTTTGTTTTTATTCCTGTGTTGTGATTTGTATTGTCTGCTAATTTTCTATTCTATGTTTACCTTTATATAGTTGTCTTTATGCCCTCCATCGCATATGTGCGTTTGTATTGAGTAGTCCGGATAGGATGTGCAGGAGGAATACGGCGTGACCCCTGAGTTAATACCATCTTCAGGACTTTTTTACATGAATGACCAAGAAATGGGATATCTTCTGGCCTGCAAGATAAAGTGATGATCTTCACATCATAATGTTGTTTTGTTTTCGTTGTTATTTATCAGCACATTATTGGTTGTTTGGTTTTTTATCACTATTTTTATTACCATTTGTACAACATATTTTTGACTGAAATTATTCAGTGCACTTGTTGGGTCAGTGTTGCTCTCTGGCCTTTATATGCTGTCATGCACAGTTATTTTATTTTCTTTTTATTGTATTTATTTATTTTTTGTCACTGCTGGGCAATATATCTATTGCTCTTTTCTGAGTATGTGGAGTAATTTATACTCCTTGTTTTTTGCATATGCTGCAGTAGTTGGGTGATGTTTTGTCACATATATATAGATTGCACTCACCATGTATCTATTGCACGCCGTGATTTGTAAGATATCCTATGTGGTCGCCGATCTTGTGATTCCTCTGGATTGATTTAGTATCAGCTGATGGTGCCTAGTGCGCATGTCTTTCGCGGTCAGTCGTCGGGGCATTGTGGGCGGCGCACTGTGGTGACGCTTGCGGTCTAGTGGCGTCATTAGGGCGCGGCTGTGAACCGCGGCGCCATCTTGGACGCCGTCTATGATGCAATTCCCGGCGTGACCGACGCATTACATGCGCCGTAATTGGGCACACATGTTCCGGTCTGTACGGGCATTATATATTCTAGCCCAATACATTGCACTACACGCCCCCTGACGAAGCCGACGCGAAACGTGCGTTGGGGCTGCGGCAGTGATCCCCTCTGCACCTGACTTATGGGTAAGAGCTATCTGAACCACATTTCATATATATACATGCCGACTGGGCAAAAGGCACCTTAGTGTGGGCCAGTTGTATTGATTTTGGTGTTCGATGCTCTTGCACCTTGTAAAACTTTGCACTATTAGCACTTTAGGGAATTATACTGTCAGGATGTCAATGGAGTTTTCACTGCTGTAACTATTCAGTGTTTTCCTAGGTCTCCTCTCTGTCTCTATAAATTGTGATTATTAATTGTCTGTGATTTTTCTAAAAATAAAAACGTATTTTTATCTTGGTAATGGGACTTATACTCCGCGTGTTTTTCTCTGGTCTTCATAATGCATTTTTGGAGTGTCCTTGATTAATATAATTGATCTCTGTGGTGATAACTTTTCTACACGATACGACGAGTATGTGTGAGAGATCTAGAATATTATGGTCCATTGTGGGATGTCTTTATTGTATCTGCTTCTGTGTTTTCACAGCAACCATTGTGGAGCAAATGGATTTTCTTGAACGCGAAAAAGCGTGGCTTACTCAGCTGGATAGAGTTTTCAGTGAGGGATCTGGGAGCACTGCTGATTTTAATATTGGAGACACTAGTAATTTGACATCTAAATATAAGGAACTTCCTAATAAACGTACCCGCCTATGGTGAAATAGAGCCTTTTTGGAATGCTATTTGGGATGTGGTCTCATTCCCAGGGGATTGAGAATCCAGGTCTTTTCTTCCTGTGTGGTGGATGACCCTGAGTTCATTAGACAGTGGGAGGATGAAGCCTCTACATGCTCCAAGAAATTTATGGAACTTCTGTCTAAATCTAATGATAATCAACTAAAGGAATTAGACATCGAACTTAAAAAAGTATAGGATGAAATCAACAAATGTCTGACGGGAGATATGGTGACAAAATTTAAAAATGAGGTGTACGCACTTTTGAAAAAATTGGGAGACGGAACTAGTGCAAAATAAAACGAAAAAATATCAACGTGACCTGGGGGACCGACAACAGGATCGGGTTTATAGGTGGCATAAACGCACCCTTTACAATAAGAAATACCCTAGGAACCGGTCCAGCTCTGTGTCATCAGTATCCTCGGTTGAGGATAGAACATCCAGTATAGATGGCTCAAAGTCTTATTGGGAGAGGAGAGATCATGTGAGAAACAATGATTGGAGAAGTGGACGATCTAAGAATAAAAGGAAATTGACGTCTTCTCCTCAAGCGGATAAAAAATCTAAAACTAACAATTTAGAGGTAATTAATTTGTCCTCACATGATCTCTCTGGTCCACAACGGGAGGTTTTAGAACTTGGCTTGTCTTTCTCTCCTTCTAATAATTTTGACTTCTTTGTAGCCTTGAAAGATCTCCAACTTTTTGCTCGAAATATCGTTCTTAAAAAACTACATCTACGGTCTTCTTCTACTTCTGGAATATTCGACCCAATGGAATTGGAA
The DNA here is from genome assembly GCF_051348905.1 of Ranitomeya variabilis. Taxonomy (NCBI): domain Eukaryota; kingdom Metazoa; phylum Chordata; class Amphibia; order Anura; family Dendrobatidae; genus Ranitomeya; species Ranitomeya variabilis. The sequence continues at coordinate 1,071,235,869 of NC_135232.1, read as the reverse complement.
GCATTACAAAATCTTGAAGATTTGGAGCAGGAGTCCAACATTGCTGGGGTGAGTGCCTCTCCACCTAATTTCTCTGCCAGATGTACTACTTTTCCCCCCTTGTCTCTTTGTCCTCAGGTGGAGATTTTCACCAAATTGGTAATAGAAGATTTTAAAGGGATTAACAATTATAAGAAAAGGGATAATCTAACTAAAGAGCAGAGGCAGGTGTTGCAGGAGATTAAAGCGTGGGACGGTATTGTTATTAAAGGCCCCGTCACACTTAGCGATGCTGCAGCGATACAGACAACGATGCTGATCGCTGCAGCGTCGCTGTTTGGTCGCTGGAGAGCTGTCACACAGACCGCTCTCCAGCGACCAACGATGCCGAAGTTCCCTGGTAACCAGGGTAAACATCGGGTTGCTAAGCGCAGGGCCGTGCTTAGTAACCCGATGTTTACCCTGGTTACCAGCGTAAAATGTAAAAAAACAAACAGTACATACTCACCTTCGCGTCCCCCGGCGTCCGCTTCCGGCACTGACTGAGTGCCGGCCCTAAGAGCAGAGCGGTGACATCACCGCTGTGCTGTGCTTTCACTTTACGGCCGGCAGTCAGTCAGAGCGGGAAGCAGACGGCAAGGGACCTGATGGACACCGGAATGTGAGTATGTACTGGTTTTTTTTTTACATTTACGCTGGTAACCAGGGTAAACATAGGGTTACTAAGCGTGGCCCTGCACTTAGTAACCCGATGTTTACCCTGGTTACCAGTGAAGACATCGCTGAATCCGTGTCACACACACCGATTCAGCAATGTCAGTGGGACCTCAACGACCAAAAAAAGGTCCAGGCCATTCCGACACGACCAGCGATCTCACAGCAGGGGCCTGGTCGCTGCTACGTGTCAAACATAGTGAGATCGCTACTGAGGTCGCTGTTGCGTCACAAAAATTATGACTCAGCAGCGATCTCGCTAGTGACCTCGCTTAGTGTGACAGGGGCTTAAGCCTGCGGACAAGGTGGGAAATGTGGTTATCTGGCCTGTGGAGAGGTACGAAAAGGAGGCCTTCAGGCAATTAAAGAACAAAGATATGTACACCCAGTTGGCACAAAGCCCTCTTCCAAAGTTTCAGAGTCAGCTCCAGACAATTTTGGAGTTGGCTTTTGAGAGAGGATTAATATAAAAAAAAAACTCTGGGCGGACTCCTACCCCAAGACCCGGTGATACCTACTTTTTACCTCCTCCCCAAGGTCCACAAAGACCCGGCCTCTCCACCTGGACATCCGATTGTCTGTGGCATAGGAGGACTATGCGACATGACTTGTAAATTTATTGAACGTTACCTGAAACCACAGGTCGAGACGCTGCCCTCCTATGTCAGGGACACTACGGACGTCCTGAGACGCGTTGATGGCCTTATCGTGGAGAGGGATATGGTGTTGGTAACAGCGGACAGCGAATCTCTTTATACGAGTATCCGACATGTGGATGGCATATGGGCGGCAAGGTTTTTTCTTGAATCAAGCAATTTGGAGGCGGACCGCCGTGAGCTGATATTGGAGTTATTGGATTTTGTTCTGACGCATAATTTTTTTGTATTTAAGGACCGTTTTTTTCTTCAGAGACAGGGCACTGCCATGGGGGCAGCCTGTGCGCCGTCGTATGCAAATTTGTTTTTGGGGTTCTGGGAGAGAGAGATCTTCTCTGGCGAAGCACAGGCCACCCCCCAAATACTTGGTTGGTATCGTTATATAGATGACGTACTCTTCATCTGGCATGGCCCTGTCTCTGAGTTAGTTATTTTTATGGCTGAACTTAATCATAATGACTCCAATATCAGACTCACTTACACATACCATCAAACAGAGATCCCTTTTTTGGATATCATGTTGAAGGTGCAGGATGATGGGGTAATTTACACGGACATGTACAGGAAAGAGACTTCTGTAAACGCCCTGCTGCACTCCACTTCCTCTCATCCACTCTCCACGATTAGGGCCATCCCTACTGGACAGTTCCTTCGGGCCCGAAGGATCTGTACCTCAGATTCCATGTTTGAGAGGCAGGCGGTGGACCTTGGGGAGAGGTTCAAAGCATGTGGGTATAGTGGTCATGTTATCAAAAAGGGATATATGAGAGCGAAAAAGACTAGAAGAAATGATGTCTTGGCTGACGGGAAGAAAGAGAATAGAAAGAAGAGGGAATGGGACAGGCAACCAAGGTTTGTGTCAACATATAATCATAAATGGGATATGATGCGATCTATTATGAATAAACATTGGTCTGTCTTATTGACGGATACGGTATTGCATAAACATCTGTCGGACCGGCCTCTCATGATGGCGCGCAGAAGCACCAACATACGCGACATGGTGGTACATAGCCACTATGTCGCAAAAACTCCAAGTTTATTTGGAGTGGGACAACAGAGGAATGGCTTTTTTCCATGCGGTACCTGCCTCGCATGTAAAAACTTGGTGCGGTCCACATCATTCACGTCATCAGGTGGAAGAACCTTCCAAATAAGGGAGCATATTACGTGTAGCTCCACTTATGTGGTGTACTACGCGGTATGTACGTGCAATTTGATATATGTAGGACTAACTTCACGTGAATTGCGTATACGCGTCCGTGAACATGTACGTGACATTATGGGAGCACGTGACGTGGACGATGTGGATAGTTTGAAACCGATACCCAGACATTTTCGTTTGTACCATCAATGTAATCCTAAATATCTCAAAGTCTGGGGTATTGATAAGGTGCGCGCCGGCATCAGAGGAGGCGACTTGAAATGCAAACTTGCTCAATGTGAATGCAGATGGATAAATTTATTGGATACCATTTCCCCATTAGGGCTTAATGAACATCTTAGTTTTAGTTCCTTTTTATAGCAATATAGTCTCGTTTTTATTTATTCTTTGTTTTTATTCCTGTGTTGTGATTTGTATTGTCTGCTAATTTTCTATTCTATGTTTACCTTTATATAGTTGTCTTTATGCCCTCCATTGCATATGTGCGTTTGTATTGAGTAGTCCAGATAGGATGTGCAGGAGGAATACGGCACGACCCCTGAGTTAATACTATCTTCAGGACGTATTTACATGAATGACCAAGAAATGGGATATCTTCTGGCCTGCAAGATAAAGTGATGATCTTCACATCATAATGTTGTTTTGTTTTCGTTGTTATTTATCAGCACATTATTGGTTGTTTGGTTTTTTATCACTATTTTTATCACCATTTGTACAACATATTTTTGACTGAAATTATTCAGTGCACTTGTTGGGTCAGTGTTGCTCTCTGGCCTTTATATGCTGTCATGCACAGTTATTTTATTTTCTTTTTATTGTATTTATTTATTTTTTGTCACTGCTGGGCAATATATCTATTGCTCTTTTCTGAGTATGTTGAGTAATTTATACTCCTTGTTTTTTGCATATGCTGCAGTAGTTGGGTGATGTTTTGTCACATATATATAGATTGCACTCACCATGTATCTATTGCTCGCCGTGATTTGTAAGATATCCTATGTGGTCGCCAATCTTGTGATTCCTCTGGATTGATTTAGTATCAGCTGATGGTGCCTAGTGCACATGTCTTTCGCGGTCAGTCGTCGGGGCATTGTGGGCGGCGCACTGTGGTGATGCTTGCGGTCCAGTGGCGTCATTAGGGCGCGGCTGTGAACCGCGGCGCCATCTTGGACGCCGTCTATGATGCAATTCCCGGCGCGACTGACGCATTACATGCGCCGTAATTGGGCACACATGTTCCGGTCTGTACGGGCATTATATATTCTAGCCCAATACATTGCACTACACGCCCCCTGATGAAGCCGATGCGAAACGCACGTTGGGGCTGCGGCGGTGATCCCCTCTGCACCTGACTTATGGGTAAGAGCTATCCGAACCACGTTTCATATATATACATGCCGACTGGGCAAAAGGCACCTTAGTGTGGGCCAGTTGTATTGATTTTGGTGTTCGATGCTCTTGCACCTTGTAAAACTTTGCACTATTAGCACTTTAGGGAATTATACTGTCAGGATGTCAATGGAGTTTTCACTGCTGTAACTATTCAGTGTTTTCCTAGGTCTCCTCTCTGTCTCTATAAATTGTGATTATTAATTGTCTGTGATTTTTCTATAAATAAAAACGTATTTTTATCTTGGTAATGGGACTTATACTCCGCTTGTTTTTCTTTGGTCTTCAGATTCTTGCTCCGTACACTGCGAAGGCATTGTAGTGATCTGAGTCAATGGAACAGCATAATAATCTAGCTGTGGCTGTGCATCTATGCACTCCATGTCCGATTCGTCGTGTAATGGGCAGTTAGCAATTTCCCTTTCTAACCCTGGCACAGTATGTGTAAAAAGCTCCATGGAGTAAACTGTAGTTTCGCCTGCCGCATCCTTCACTTTTGCTTTGGGTGAAGGACACAAGAAAGCGACTTGTTCCTGACTGGGAGCATCCACTGACGACTAGCTGCTTTTATATTTCAAACTTTCTGAAGAGGAGGCGAAAGAGCTAGAGGCTGAGACAACAAGGAAAGCCAAAACTTTTTCCTGCTGCTCCGGCTTTAAAAGCTGTTTTCCTACTCCCAAATAAGGGAGCCTTTGAGGCCTTGTGTAGCCAGACGATGATGCTGGCTCAACACCTCGAGCCTTAGGTGCTATTTTGCTTTTCCCACTACCAAAACCACTAAGAAGATAGTGTAAGAGTCCAAAAATACATATAAAAATATATTTATTGAACAAAACACAGACAAAATCAGCAAGGTAGGAGACGTGGGGTGGGCTGGAGTTGTTGTGATCCCTTATCTTTTTGTGGTATGTTCACTTCTATTACTTGTACCTGCACCTGTCCATGGGTATTTATTATAATTATTGTTGATTGCTATATTTTGATTTTGATGCAACCATATGACAGGGTGTTGTTATGTTAAATGTGAGCCTACCTTAACATCTCGCACTTTTTGAGGGATTTATGTTTAATTACCATCTGGGGATCATTGTCTTCTTCTCAGGTTCCATGAGGTTTTTATTCACATCTCCTACCTTGCTGACTTTGTCTTTGTTTTGTTCAATAAATATATTTTTATATGTATTTTTGGACTCTTACACTATCTTCTTAGTGGTTTTGCTTATTACCATTAGTGTGTCCTACACTTTTTCCATATATAGGCTGCTTTTATCATATAACTATATGTGATAGCATGAATATACAATTGTTTACCAGTCTTCAGTGTTTACCTTGCTTTGCATGTGTTTTCCCACTACCACCAGATGCTCCACCACCTCCACCAACACCACCATCATTACCAGCTGGCAACGACCGCCCACGGCCTCTTCCACCAGACTTCCTCATTTTTGGGAAAATGTAACCAAAATAATAACCGTTATATGGTACTGTAAAACAAGGTAGAAGGTGTATATAAACTTGTTGAGAATTAAAATCTCCCTTTTTTTGGGGGGAGACTGCAGAAAAACTCAGGCCCAGTGTATTTCACTACACAATGTAAGTGGCAGAACGTGGCTGGAAGATATACGACAAACAGAACTGACGTAGATCCACTTAGTGCCAATGTAAATCTCCCTTTTTTGGGCGGGAGACTGCAGAAAAACTCAGGCCCAGTGTATTACACTACACAATGTAAGTGGCAGAACGTGGCTGGAAGATATACGACAAACAGAACTGACGTAGATCCACTTAATGAAAATGTAAATCTCCCTTTTTTCGGGGGGGAGACTGCACCCAAACTCAGGCCCAGTGTATTACACTACACAGTGTAAGTGGCAGAATGTGGCTGGAAGATATACGACAAACAGAACTGACGTAGATTCACTTAGTTCCAATTTAAATTACCCTTTTTTGGGGGGGAGACTGCACCCAAACTCAGGGTAGTGTATTACACTAAACAATGAAACTGGTAGAACGTGGCTGGAAGATATACGACAAACAGAACTGACGTAGATTCACTTAGTGCCAATTTAAATCTCCCTTTCTGGGGGGGGAGGAACTGCACCCTAACTCAGGCCCAGTATTTTACACTACACAATGTAAGTGGCAGAACGTGGCTGGAAGATATACGACAAACAGAACTGACATAGATCCACTTAGGGCCAATTTAAATCTCCCTTTTTTTGGGGGGAGACTGCACCCAAACTCAGGCCCAGTGTATTACACTACACAATGTAAGTGGCAGAACGTGGCTGTAAGATATACGCCAAACAGAACTGACGTAGATTCACTTAGTGCCAATTTAAATCTCCCTTTTTTTTGGGGGGGAGACTGCAAAAAAACTCAGGCCCAGTGTTTTACACTACACAATGTATGTGGCAGAACGTGGCTGGAAGATTTACGACAAACAGAACTGACGTAGATCCACTTAGTGCCAATTTAAATCTGCCTTTTTTGGGGGGGAGACTGCACCCAAACTCAGGCCCAGTGTAATACACTACATAATGTAAGTGGCAGAACATGGCTGGAAGATATACGACAAACAGAACTGACGTAGATTCACTTAGTGCCAATTTAAATCTCCCTTTTTTTTTGGGGGGGGGAGACTGCAGAAAAACTTAGGCCCAGTGTTTTACACTACACAATGTAAGTGGCAGAACGTGGCTGGAAGATTTACAACAAATAGAACTGATGTAGATCCACATAGTGCCAATGTGAATCTCCCTTTTTTGGGGGGGAGACTGCACCAAAACTCAGGCCCAGTGTATTACACTACACAATGTAAGTGGCAGAACGTGGCTGGAAGATACAGTGGGGCAAAAAAGTATTTAGTCAGTCAGCAATAGTGCAAGTTCCACCACTTAAAAAGATGAGAGGCATCTGTAATTTACATCATAGGTAGACCTGAACTATGGGAGACAAACTGAGAAAAAAAAATCCAGAAAATCACATTGTCTGTTTTTTTATCATTTTATTTGCATTTTATGGTGGAAAATAAGTATTTAGTCAGAAACAAACAATCAAGATTTCTGGCTCTCACAGACCTGTAACTTCTTCTTTAAGAGTCTCCTCTTTCCTCCACTCATTACCTGTAGTAATGGCACCTGTTTAAACTTGTTATCAGTATAAAAATACACCTGTGCACACCCTCAAACAGTCTGACTCCAAACTCCACTATGGTGAAGACCAAAGAGCTGTCAAAGGACACCAGAAACAAAATTGTAGCCCTGCACCAGGCTGGGAAGACTGAATCTGCAATAGCCAACCAGCTTGGAGTGAAGAAATCAACAGTGGGAGCAATAATTAGAAAATGGAAGACATACAAGACCACTGATAATCTCCCTCGATCTGGGGCTCCACGCAAAATCCCACCCCGTGGGGTCAGAATGATCACAAGAACGGTGAGCAAAAATCCCAGAACCACGCGGGGGGACCTAGTGAATGAACTGCAGAGAGCTGGGACCAATGTAACAAGGCCTACCATAAGTAACACACTACGCCACCATGGACTCAGATCCTGCAGTGCCAGACGTGTCCCACTGCTTAAGCCAGTACATGTCCGGGCCCGTCTGAAGTTTGCTAGAGAGCATTTGGATGATCCAGAGGAGTTTTGGGAGAATGTCCTATGGTCTGATGAAACCAAACTGGAACTGTTTGGTAGAAACACAACTTGTCGTGTTTGGAGGAAAAAGAATACTGAGTTGCATCCATCAAACACCATACCTACTGTAAAGCATGGTGGTGGAAACATCATGCTTTGGGGCTGTTTCTCTGCAAAGGGGCCAGGACGACTGATCCGGGTACATGAAAGAATGAATGGGGCCATGTATCATAAGATTTTGAGTGCAAACCTCCTTCCATCAGCAAGGGCATTGAAGTTGAAACGTGGCTGGGTCTTTCAACATGACAATGATCCAAAGCACACCGCCAGGGCAACGAAGGAGTGGCTTCGTAAGAAGCATTTCAAGGTCCTGGAGTGGCCTAGCCAGTCTCCAGATCTCAACCCTATAGAAAACCTTTGGAGGGAGTTGAAAGTCCGTGTTGCCAAGCATAAAGCCAAAAACATCACTGCTCTAGAGGAGATCTGCATGGAGGAATGGGCCAAAATACCAACAACAGTGTGTGGCAACCTTGTGAAGACTTACAGAAAACGTTTGACCTCTGTCATTGCCAACAAAGGATATATTACAAAGTATTGAGATGAAATTTAGTTTCTGACTAAATACTTATTTTCCACCAAAAAATGGAAATAAAATGATAAAAAAACAGACAATGTGATTTTCTGGATTTTTTTTTCTCAGTTTGTCTCCCATAGTTGAGGTCTACCTATGATGTAAATTACAGATGCCTCTCATCTTTTTAAGTGGTGGAACTTGCACTATTGCTGACTGACTAAATACTTTTTAGCCCCTCTGTATATAAAAAAATACAAGGACTGTAGTACAATTTCAATCTCCCTACAATGATCACAGGACAAGTATGGCAGCCAGCAATAAAAAGGACTGCTGCACACAAAAGTGTGGACAAATAAACAAGATAACTGTGCAGAAAGGAGCAACAGGATTTTTGCTTTTAAAAAAGCAGTTGGTTTGCACAGCAGTGTACAAACAGCAGTGCAGCTATCAGGTAGCCTTAATTAGGCAGCCTAATAAGCTACAGAGCTGATGCACAAAGATATAGCCTCCACTGTCCCTGCAAAGAAAAGGTGGTGTTGGACAGTGGAAATCGCTACAGCACAAGCGGTTTGGGGGTTAATCTTCCCTCCCTAATTATATCCCTGCTTCTGATGCAGCTGCAGCAACCTCTCCCTATGCTACGATCAGCAGAAGTAAGATGGCGGTCGGCATGCATGCCCCTTCATAGCCCCTGTGATGCTGCAGAAAGCAAGCCAATCACTGTCATGCCCTTCTCTAACATGGTAGGGACCTATGTCATCACGCTGCCCACACTCTGCGGCCACCTTCATTGGCTGAAAAATGGCGCTGAGCGTGTCATATAAAACGCGACTTTGGCGCGAAGATTGCCGACCTCATGGCTGATCCCACACTGGGATCGGGTCGGGTTTCATGAAATCTGACTTTGCCGAAAGTCGGCGATTTTTAAATTTGTCCGATCCGTTTCGCTCAACCCTACCCATGGCCTCCTTGCCAGCCTGAGAATACCAGCCCACAGATGTCAGCTTTAGTTTTGCTGGTTGTAAAAAATGTGGTGGTCAAAACTTTTGTCTTGCCAAAATCTGACCATTCTGTGTCCATTATCTGATCAATATTTCTGCATTGATGCCAATTTATTTACTTAACCTAAACCACATTTCGGAGGGTTTCAGCTTTCAAAAGAATAATTTATACAACCAATGGATGAATTTAATGTCAGGTTATAAGCTTTTATTTACATAACATGGATAAGCAACATAACTTCTGTCAGGGAGTGTATTTCATGCAATAAAATGCAAATTAATTATGTAAAAATCATTACATGTAATTAAGATTCTGTCTCTCACAGTTGAAGTGTACCTACGATAAAAAATACTGACCTCTCCATTCTTTGTAGATGTCAAAACTTGCAAAATCGTCAGTGTGTTAAATACTTACCGTATATACTCGAGTATAAGCCAAGATTTTCAGCCCAATATTTTAGATTGAAATTCCCCCTCTCGGCTTATACTCGAGTCATACCCAGGGGTTGGCAGGGGAGGGGGAGCGGGGGCTGTCTAATTGTACTCACCTGCTCCTGGCACAGTCCCTGCTTCCCCGTCGCCGCAGCTTCATCCTGTACTGAGCGGTCACATGGTACCGCTCATTACAGTAACGAATATGCAGCTCCACCTCTGTTATGGACCTGGTGGTTAGTTGCACCCGGAATGACCTGATGGTTAAACTAGGAATCAGGACAAGCTCTGGGGAAGTGGGAACTCTGCTGACCGCAAACCCTACTCCTATCACACACACTAGAAATAGCCGTGGAGCATACCTAACTCTCCCTAGACGCCTCTTCACAGCCTAAGAGCTAACTACCCCTAAAGATAGAAATAGAAGCCTTACATTTCCTCAGAGAAATTCCCCAAAGGAAAAGGCAGCCCCCACATATATTGACGGTGAGTTTAGAGGAAAGTCACAAACACAGGAATGAAACAGGTTTTAGCAAAGGAGGCCAGTCTTCACTAAATAGTCAGAGGATAGAAAAGGGAACTATGCGGTCAGCACAAAAAAACTACAAAAACCACGCAGAGTATGCAAAAAGACCTCCACACCGACTCATGGTGCGGAGGTGCCACTCTGCACCCCCAGAGCTTCCAGCTAGCAAATAAATACCATGATAGCAAGCTGGACTAGAATAAGCAGTAACAACAATAAACTAGCAGGAACTTAGCTTCTGCTGGAGTAGACAGGTCATCTGAGAAGTCCAAGAGAGATCTGAACCAATACTGAGACATTGACAGCTGGCATGAAGTAACGATCTGAGTGGAGTTAAATAGAGAAGCCAGCCTAGCAATAAACGAGGGCAGCTGAGAAAGCCAACCTCAAGGACCAACAGTTCCACTCAAAGCCACTAGAGGGAGCCCAAAGAAAGAACTCACCGAAGTACCATTCATGACCACAGGAGGGAGTCCTAGAACGGAATTCACAACAGTACCCCCCCTTGAGGAGGGGTCACCGAACCCTCATCAGGGCACCCAGGCCGATCAGGACGAGCTAAGTGAAAGGCACGAACCAAATCGGCAGCATGGACATCGGAGGCAATAACCCAGGAATTATCCTCCTGACCATAGCCCTTCCATTTAACCAGGTACTGAAGCTTCCGTCTTGAAATACGAGAATCCAAAATCTTCTCTAGCACATACTCCAACTCCCCCTCGACCAACACCGGAGCAGGAGGATCAACGGAGGGAACCATAGGCGCCACATATCTCCGCAACAACGACCTATGAAACACATTATGGATGGCAAAAGAAGATGGAAGGACCAAACGAAATAACACAGGATTGAGAATTTTAGAAATCTTGTAAGGACCAATGAAACGAGGCTTAAACTTAGGAGAAGAAACCTTCATAGGAACATAACGAGAAGACAACCAAATCAAATCCCCAACACGAAGTCGGGGACCAACACAGCGACGGCGGTTAGCGAAACGTTGAGCCTTCTCCTGGGACAACGTCAAATTGTCCACTACGTGAGTCCAAATTTGCTGCAACCTGTCCACCAGAGAATCTACACCAGGACAGTCAGAAGGCTCAACCTGCCCCGAAGAAAAACGAGGATGAAAACCAGAATTGCAAAAAAAAGGCGAAACCAAAGTAGCTGAACTAGCCCGATTATTAAGGGCGAACTCAGCCAAAGGCAAGAAGGTCACCCAATCATCCTGATCAGCAGAAACAAAGCATCTCAGATAGGTCTCCAAAGTCTGATTGGTTCGTTCGGTTTGGCCATTTGTCTGAGGATGGAAAGCCGAAGAAAAAGAAAAATCAATGCCCATCTTCGCACAAAAGGACCGCCAAAACCTAGAGACAAACTCGGAACCTCTGTCCGACACAATGTTCTCTGGAATGCCATGCAAACGAACCACATGCTGAAAAAATAATGGGACCAAATCAGCAGAGGAAGGTAATTTAGGCAGGGGTACCAAATGGACCATCTTAGAAAAGGGATCACAGACCACCCAGATGACAGACATCCTTTGAGAGACAGGGAGATCAGAAATAAAATCCATGGAAATGTGCGTCCAGGGCCTTTTTGGGACCGGCAAGGGCAAAAGCAACCCACTGGCATGAGAACAGCAGGGCTTGTCCCGAGCACAAGTCCCACAAGACTGCACAAAAGAACGCACATCCCGTGACAAGGAAGGCCACCAAAAGGACCTAGCCACCAAATCTCTGGTACCAAAAATCCCAGGATGACCAGCCAACGCCGAACAATGAACCTCAGAGATAACTCTACTAGTCCATCTATCCGGGACAAATAGTTTCTCCGCTGGGCAACGGTCAGGTCTATCAGCCTGAAACTCCTGCAGCACCCGCTGCAAATCAGGGGATATAGCAGACAAAATTACCCCCTCTTTGAGAACACCAGCCGGCTCAGGGACTCCCGGAGAATCAGGCACAAAACTCCTAGAAATGGCATCAGCCTTCACATTCTTAGTACCCGAAAGGTAGGAGACCACAAAATCGAAATGGGAGAAAAACAGCGACCATCGAGCCTGTCTAGGATTCAACCGCTTGGCAGACTCGAGATAAGTCAGATTCTTGTGATCCGTTAAGACCACCACGGGGTGCTTGGCTCCCTCAAGCCAATGTCGCCACTCCTCGAATGCCCACTTCATAGCCAGCAACTCCCGATTGCCAACATCATAATTACGCTCAGCAGGCGAAAACTTTCTAGAAAAGAAAGCACATGGCTTCATCACAGAGCCATCCGAACATCTTTGAGACAAAACAGCCCCTGCTCCAATCTCAGAAGCATCAACCTTGACCTGAAAAGGGTGTGAAACATCTGGCTGACGCAACACAGGGGCCGAAGAAAAGCGATGTTTCAACTCCTGAAAAGCCTCAACGGCCGCAGAGGACCAATTCACCACATCAGCACCTTTCTTTGTCAAATCCGTCAAAGGCTTAACCACACTAGAAAAATTGGCGATGAAGCGACGGTAAAAATTAGCTAAGCCCAGGAATTTCTGAAGGCTCTTCACAGATGTAGGTTGAGTCCAATTATAAATGGCCTGAACTTTAACAGGATCCATCTCGCTAGTAGAAGGGGAAAAAATGAAGCCCAAAAAGGAAACCTTCTGAACTCCGAAGATACATTTAGACCCCTTCACAAACAAGGAATTAGCACGAAGGACCTGGAATACCATTCTGACCTGCTTAACATGAGACTCCCAATCATCCGAAAAGACCAAAATATCATCCAGATATACAATCATGAATCTATCCAGATACTTTCGGAAGATGTCATGCATAAAGGACTGAAACACAGATGGAGCATTAGAAAGCCCAAAAGGCATCACCAGGTACTCAAAATGGCCCTCGGGCGTATTAAATGCTGTTTTCCATTCATCGCCCTGTTTAATACGCACTAGATTATACGCCCCTCGAAGATCTATCTTGGTGAACCAACTAGCCCCCTTAATCCGAGCAAACAAATCTGACAGCAGAGGCAAAGGGTACTGAAATTTGACCGTGATTTTATTGTGAAGGCGGTAATCTATACAGGGTCTCAGAGAACCATCCTTCTTGGCCACAAAGAAGAACCCTGCTCCCAACGGTGATGAAGACGGGCGAATATGTCCTTTCTCCAAGGACTCCTTTATATAACTCCGCATTGCGGCGTGTTCTGGTACAGATAAATTGAAAAGTCGGCCCTTAGGAAAATTGCTACCAGGAATCAAATTAATAGCACAATCACAATCCCTATGAGGAGGTAGAGTACTGGATTTGGGTTCATCAAATACATCCCGGTAATCCAACAAGAACTCAGGGACTTCAGAAGGAGTAGAAGAAGAAATTGACATCAACGGAACATCTCCATGTATCCCTTGACCACCCCAACTAGACACAGACATTGATTTCCAATCCAATACTGGATTATGAACCTGTAGCCATGGCAAACCCAACACGACCACATCATGCAAATTATGCAACACCAAAAAGCGAATATCTTCCTGATGTGCAGGAGCCATGCACATGGTCAGCTGAGTCCAGTACTGAGGTTTATTCTTGGCCAAAGGCGTAGCATCAATTCCCCTTAATGGAATAGGATACTGCAAAGGCTCCAAGGAAAAACCGCAGCGCCTGGCAAACTCCATGTCCATCAAATTCAGGGCAGCACCTGAATCCACAAATACCATGACAGAGTAGGATGACAAAGAGCAAATCAGAGTAACAGACAAAAGAAACTTAGGCTGTACAGTACCAATGGTGGCAGACCTAGCAAACCGCTTAGTGCGCTTAGGACAATCAGAGATAGCATGAGTGGAGTCACAACAGTAAAAACACAGCCCATTCTGACGTCTGTGTTCTTGTCGTTCAGTTCTGGTCAAGGTCCTATCACATTGCATAAGCACAGGCCTCTGCTCAGAGGACACCGCCAAATGGTGCACAAGTTTGCGCTCACGCAAACGCCGATCAATTTGAATGGCCAAGGACATTGATTCATTCAAACCAGCAGACGTGGGGAACCTGTTGTGAACTCTGTTCGTGGGCTCCCTCTTGTGGTCACAACTGGTACTGTGTGAGTGTTGTCTTTGGGCTCCCTCTGGTGGTTTTGTTTATCTTCCTGCGGGTTTGTGGCTGGGATCAGCTGTCTCGTTATCCACCAGTGAGGTTTCCTATTTAGCTCAGCTGCAACTTCACTTGTTGCCTGCTGTCAATGTGTTCAGGCCTATTCTGATTTCATCTGACTACGTTTGGTCTCAGTCTTTCCAAGACAAGCTAAGTTTTGCTTTTCAGTTTTGTTTTCTCATGTATGTGTATGTATGTGCTCTGTGTATGATGAGTTTAATCCAGCTTGCTAACATGTGATTTCCTGCTTGCTGGTAGCTCTGGGGTTCAGACTTGCTCCCCTCACACCGTTAGCTGGTGTGAGGGGCTCGCGCATTCTCTGAGTGGATTTTTAGAGGGTTTTTTACTGACCGCATAGATCCCTTTCTATGTTCTGCTATCTAGTATTAGCGGGCCTCCTTTGCTAAATCTGATTCATCTCTGTGTTTGTACTTTCCCCTTAACTCACCGTTATTATCTGTGTGGGGATTTTCTATATCTGTGGGGATCATTTCTCTGAGGCAAGGGAGGTCTTGCTTTCTCTCTAGGAGTAGACAGTTTCTCAGGCCGTGACGAGACGTCTAGGATTTTAGGTACGTTCCACGGCTACCTATAGTTGTGTGTGGTTAGGATCAGGTATGCGGTCAGTCCAGTTACCACCCCCCCCAGAGCTGGTTTATTGTTTAGTACTTAGAAGGTCAGGTTTTCGGATCCTCTGCCACTGGGATCATAACAGGAACCCCACCATAACATCCTTAAGGGCTTCAGAAAGACCCTTTCTAAAAATTGCTGCCAGGGCACACTCATTCCAATGAGTAAGCACAGACCATTTCCTAAACTTCTGGCAATCTACCTCCGCTTCATCCTGACCCTGACACAAAGCCAGCAAGATTTTCTCTGCCTGATCCACTGAATTCGGTTCGTCATAGAGCAATCCAAGCGCCAGAAAAAACGCATCTACATTAAGCAATGCAGGATCTCCTGGCGCAAGGGAGAATGCCCAGTCTTGAGGGTCGCCACGTAACAAAGAAATAATAATTTTTACTTGCTGGATAGGGTCACCAGAGGAACGGGGTTTCAAAGCAAGAAAGAGTCTACAATTATTTTTGAAATTCAGAAACTTAGATCTATCCCCAGAAAACAAATCAGGAATTGGAATTCTAGGCTCTAACATCGGATTCTGAACTACATAATCTTGAATGCTTTGTACCCTTGCAGCGAGTTGATCCACACAAGAGGACAGACCTTGAATATCCATATCTACACCTGAGTCCTGAACCACCCAGAGGTTAAGGGGAAAAGAGAGACAAAACACACTGCAAAGAAAAAAAAAATGGGTTCAGAACTTCTCTTATCCCTCTTTTGAGATGCATTAACACTTTGTAGGCCAGCTGTACTGTTATGGACCTGGTGGTTAGGTGCACCCGGAATGACCTGATGGTTAAACTAGGAATCAGGACAAGCTCTGGGGAAGTGGGAACTCTGCTGACCGCAAACCCTACTCCTATCACACACACACTAGAAATAGCCGTGGAGCGTACCTAACTCTCCCTAGACGCCTCTTCACAGCCTAAGAGCTAACTACCCCTAAAGATAGAAATAGAAGCCTTACCTTGCCTCAGAGAAATTCCCCAAAGGAAAAGGCAGCCCCCACATATATTGATGGTGAGTTTAGAGGAAAGTCACAAACACAGGAATGAAACAGGTTTTAGCAAAGGAGGCCAGTCTTCACTAAATAGTCAGAGGATAGAAAAGGGAACTATGCGGTCAGCACAAAAAAACTACAAAAACCACGCAGAGTATGCAAAAAGACCTCCACACCGACTCACGGTGTGGAGGTGCCACTCTGCACCCCCAGAGCTTCCAGCTAGCAAGTAAATACCATGATAGCAAGCTGGACTAGAATAAGCAGTAACAACAATAAACTAGCAGGAACTTAGCTTCTGCTGGAGTAGACAGGTCATCTGAGAAGTCAAAGAGAGATCTGAACCAATACTGAGACATTGACAGCTGGCATGAAGTAACGATCTGAGTGGAGTTAAATAGAGAAGCCAGCCTAGCAATAAACAAGGGCAGCTGAGAAAGCCAACCTCAAGGACCAACAGTTCCACTCAAAGCCACTAGAGGGAGCCCAAAGACAGAACTCACCGAAGTACCATTCATGACCACAGGAGGGAGTCCGAGAACGGAATTCACAACACACCTCCCATGGGGGTGGAGCCGCATATTCATTACTGTATTGAGCGGTAACGGTGACCACTCAATACAGGAAGAAGCTGCGGTGCTGGGGAAGCAGGGACTGCACCGTGCCAGGAGCAGGTGAGTATGACGGGGAGGGGAACGCTGCGCTATGCGATATTTACCTGCTCCTCGTTCTGGCGCCGCTCCATCTTCAGTATCTTCTGCAGTGATGCTCAGGTCAGAGGGTGCGGTGACGTGGTTAGTGCGCGCCCTCTGCCTGAACGTCAGTGCAGAAGATGCTGAAGATGGAGTGGTGCCGGAACGAAATCAGGTGAATAGTGAAAGTGCCTGGGGCCTGAGTGATGGAGAGGTGAGAATGTGTTTTTTTTTTTTATCGCAACAGCAAATGGGGCAAGTGTCTGTATGGAGCATCTTATGAGGCCATAATCAATGTTTGTGCAGCACTGTATGGGGCAAATATCTTTATGGAGCATCTTATGGGGCCATAATTAATGTTTGTGGAGCATTATATGGGGCAAGTTTCTGTATGGAGCATCTTATGGGGCCTTAATCAAGGTTTGTGCAGCACTATATGGGCAAATATCTTTATGGAGCATCTTATGGGGCCATAATTAACATTTGTGGAGCATTATATGGGGCAAGTGTCTGTATGGAGCATCTTATGGGGCCATAATCAAGGTTTGTGCAGCACTATATGGGGCAAGTGTCTGTATGGATCATCTTATGGGGCCCATCATAAACTTTATGGAGCATCCTATGGGGCCATAATCAACGTTTGTGCAGCACTATATAGCGCAAATATCTTTATGGAGCATCTTATGGGGCCATAATCAACATTTGTGCTGCACTATATGGGGCAAATATCTTTATGGAGCGTCTTATGGGGCCATCATTAACGTTTGTGGAGCATTATATGGGGCAAGTTTCTGTATGGAGCATTTTATGGGGCCATAATCAACATTTGTGTAGCATTATATTGGGCAAATGTGTCTACGGAGCATCTTATGGGGCCATTATTAACCTTTATGCAGGATTATATGGGCCATATTTTAATATGGAGCTTCTTATGGGGCCATCATAAACTTTATGGGGCTCCTGATTCAATATGGAAATTCAAAAACACTTAATCTACTGATGTCTCAATTAATTTTACTTTTATTCGTATCTATTTTTACTTTTGACATTTACCGGTAGCTGCTGCATTTTCCACCCTAGGCTTATACTTGAGTCATTAAGTTCTCCCAGTTTTTTGTGGCAAAATTATGGGGGTCGGCTTATTCTCGGGTCGGCTTATACTCGAGTATATACTGTATTTTACCCACTGTGTGTAATGACATTTCATTTAACACAATTCCATTTAATGTCACAGGCAAATATATATTTATATGTATTTCTTATCTATTTGTACCTCTACAACTCAGCTTAGTAGACAGCTGTATAAAAAATCATGAAAGCTAATATTTTGCTAAAACACAGTATAGTGGCAATATCACTGATCAGAATAAAAGTTAAAGATAGAATGACACATTGATTGACATGCTCCAGTGAATTCTTACAGCTGAAATGCATTATATGCAGTGATACATTGTAGAGATAGAAATGATGAAGTACAAAAAAATTTCAAACAGAAGATGTTTGCATTATCTAATTGTATCTCCTTTCCATACCTCCGACCTTCTTGTTGCAATTTTTATGCTTACTATATATCATGTTTACAATTTTTTTCTTCTGAAAGTTGATCAGAATTAAGCTGGACACTAGTGATGAGCGAATACATTCTGCACTAGTCGTTACTCACACGAATAGTATGGTATTTGGACAATTCGTTACTTGGCGAGTAATTAGGTATTCTTCTCGGTATATTTGAGTGACCTGCCCAGCATGTACACTCCCTGACAGAAGTTATGTCGCTTATCCATGTTATGTAAATAAAAGCTTATAACCTGACGTTAAATTCATCCATTGGTTGTATAAATTATTCTTTTGAAAGATGAAACCCTCCGAAATGTGGTTTAGGTTAAGAAAATAAATTAGCATCAATGCAGAAATATTGATCAATTAATGGACACAGAATGGTCAGATTTTGTCAAGACAAAAGTTTTGTCGCCCATAGAAAGTAATGTAATATTCAAACAAATAATTAACTTAAAATACAATTATATGTTGCATAACATTGGTGAATTAAGTTGTGGTGCTATTAGAGTCATATTTAACATTTTGTGTGACTTCCATGAGCTTGAAGGACTGCATCCATGAGGTTCAACAATGATTCATACAGTTTATTAATGAAGTCATCAGGAATAGCAAAGAATGCAGTCTTACATGCCTCACAGAGTTCATCTAGATTCTTTGGTTTTGTCTTCCAAGCTTCCTCTTTCATCCTACCCCAAACATGCTCAATGATGTTCATGTCTGGTGACTGGGCTGGCCAGTCCTTGAGCACCTTGATGTTTTTGCCAGGAGGAACTTTGTTGTAGAGATGGATGTATGAGATGGAGCACCATCCTGCTGCAGAATTTTATCCCTTTTATGATTTGGAATATAAGAGGTAGCTAATACTTCTTGATATTTTAGGCTATTGATATTGCCTTCCACCTTGCAAATGTTTTGCACACCCCCATACTGAATGTAACCCCAGACCATGATCTTTCCACCACCAAATGTAACTGTTTTCTGGTTGTATTTTGGGTCCATACAGGCTCCAATAGGTTTCCTGCAGTATTTGCGGTGGCTGGGGTGTAATTCTACTGAAAATACATCAGAGAAATCCACCTTCTGTCACTCTTCCAGCGTCCATCTGTTTAGCAGGGTGTGGGACTTTGCAAATGCCTCATGGTTTTTAATTTGCCTTTTGTTTAGTGCTGGCTTCTGGGCACTGATTCAACAATGGAGGCCATTTCGAGACAGGATCCTACAAACTGTTTTAGTTGACACAGGGACTTGGGGTGACCAGGCCTGTTGGAGCTCTGCTGCAGTGTAAGATGGGTTTGCTTTGGATTTTCTAACCAACAAATGTTCCTCTTGAGCAGTAGTACTGTGGGGTCTGCCGGACCTGGGCTTGTCAAACAGATCTCCAGTCTCTTTAAATCTTTTTTAATTATTTGTACTTGATGCTGAGACACATTAACCCCTTCATGACCCAGCCTATTTTGACCTTAATGACCTGGCCGTTTTTTGCAATTCTGACCAGTGTCCATTTATGAGGTAATAACTCAGGAACGCTTCAACGGATCCTAGTGGTTCTGAGATTGTTTTTTCGTGACATATTGGGCTTCACGTTAGTGGTAAATTTAAGGCAATAATTTTTGCGTTTATTTGTGAAAAAAATGGAAATTTGGTGAAAATTTTGAAAATTTTGCAATTTTCAAATTTTTAATTTTTATTCTGTTAAACGAGAGAGTTATGTGACACAAAATAGTTAATAAATAACATTTCCCACATGTCTACTTTACATCAGCACAATCTTGTAAACAACATTTTTTTTTGCTAGGAAGTTATAAGGGTTAAAATTTGACCAGCGATGTCTCATTTTTACAACGAAATTTACAAAACCATTTTTTTTAGGGACCACCTCACATTTGAAGTCAGTTTGAGGGTTCTATATGGCTGAAAATACCCAAAAGTGACACCATTCTAAAAACTGCACCCCTCAAGGTGCTCAAAACCACATTCAAAAAGTTTATTAACCCTTCAGGTGCTTCACCGCAGCAGAAGCAACATGGAAGGAAAAAATTAACATTTAACTTTTTAGTCACAAAAATGATATTTTACCAACAATTTTTTTATTTTCCCAAGGGTGAAAAGAGAAAGTGGACCCCAAAAGTTATTGTACAACTTATCCTGAGTACGCCCATACCCCATATGTGGGGAGGAACCACTTTTTGGGTGCAAGACAGGGCTCGGAAGGGAAGGAGCGCCATTTGACTTTTTCAATGAAAAATTAGCTCCAATCATTAGCGGACACCATGTCGTGTTTGGAGAGCCCCTGTGTGCCTAAACATTGGAGCTCCCCCACAAGTGACCCCATTTTGGAAACTAGACCCCCCAAGGAGCTTATCTAGATGCACAGTGAGCACTTTGAACCCCCAGGTGCTTCACAAATGGATCTGTAAAAATGAAAAAGTACTTTTTTTCACACAAAATTTCTTTTAGCCTCAATCTTTTCATTTTCACATTGGCAACATGATAAAATGGATCCTAAAATGTGTTGGGCATTTTGTCCTGAGTACACTGATACCTCACATGTGGTCACAAACCACTGATTGTGCACACGAGAAGGCTCGGAAGGGAAGGAGCGCCATTTGACTTTTGAATGAAAAGTTAGCTCCACTCGTTAGCGGACACCATGTCGCGTTTGGAGAGCCCCTGTTTACCTAAAGATTGGAGCTACCCCACAAGTGACCCCATTTTAGAAACTAGACCCCCCAAGGAACTTATCTAGTTGCATAGTGAGCACTTTGAACCCCAGGTGCTTCACAAATTGATCCGTAAAAATGAAAAAGTACTTTTTTTTTTCACCAAAAATTTATTTTCGCCTCAATTTGTTCATTTCCACATGGGCAACAGGATAAAATGGATCCTGAAATTTATTGCACAATTTCTCCTGAGTACACTGATACCTCACATGTGGGGGTAAACCACTGTTTGGGCACACGGCAGGGCTCAGAAGGGAAGAAGCGCCATTTGACTTTTTGAATGAAAAATTAGCTCCAATCGTTAGCGGACACCATGTGGCGCTTGGAGAGCCCCTGTGTGCCTAAACATTGGAGCTCCCCCACGAGTGACCCCATTTTTGAAACTAGACCTCCCATGGAACTAATCTAGATGTGTGGTGAGCCCTTTAAACCCCCAAGTGCTTCACAGAAGTTTATAACGCAGAGCTGTGAAAATAAAAAATCATTTTTCTTTCCTCAAAAATTAATTTTTAGCAAGCAATTTTTTTATTTTCACAAGAGTGACAGGAGAAATTGGACCCCAAAAGTTATTGTCTAGTTTGTCCTGAGTACACCGATACCCCATATGTGGGGGGGAACCACTGTTTGGGCACAAGTCGGGGCTCGGAAGGGAAGTAGTGACGTTTTGAAAGGCAGACTTTGATGGAATGGTCTGCGGGTGTCACGTTGCATTTGCAGAGCCCCTGATGTGCCTAAACAGTAGAAACCCCCCACAAATGACCACATTTTGGAAACTAGACCCCCAAGGATCTTATCTAGATGTGTGGTGAGCACTTTTTACCCCCAAATACTTTACAGAAGTTTATAACGCAGAGCCGTGAAAATAAAAAAATCTTTTTTTTTTCTTCAAAAATGATATTTAGCCCGCAATTGTTTATTTTCACAAGGGTAACAGGAGAAATTGGTCCCCAAAAGCTGTTGTCCAATTTGTCCTGAGTACGCTGATACTCCATATGTGGAGGGGAACCATCATTTGGCTGCATGGCAGAGCTCGGAAGGGAATGAGCACCATTTGGAATGCAGAGTTAGCTGGATTGGTCTGCAGGCATCACATTGCGTTTGCAGAGCCCCTAATGTACCTAAACAGTAGAAACCCCACAACAAGTGACCCCATATTGGAAAATAGACCCCCAAGGAACTTATCTAGATGTGTTGAGAGAACTTTGAACCCCTAAGTGTTTCACTACAGTTTATAACGCAGAGCCGTGAAAACAAAAAATCATTTTTTTCCCACAAAAAGGGTTTTTTAGCCCCCCAAATTTTTATTTTGCCAAGGGTAACAAAGAAATTGGACCAAAAAAGTTGTAGTCCAATTTGTCCTGAGTATGCTGATACCCCAAATGTTGGGGTAAACCCCTGTTTGGGTGCACGGGAGAGCTCAGAAGGGAAGGAGCACTGTTTTAATTTTTCAACGCAGAATTGGCTGGAATTGAGATCGGATGCCATGTCGCGTTTGGAGAGCCCCTGATGTGCCTAAACAGTGGAAACCCCCAATTCTATCTCCAACCCTAACCCCAACACACCCCTACCACTAATCCCAACCCTAATCCTAACCCTACCCCTAATCCCAACCCTAATCCTACCCCTAATCCCAACCCTAATTTTAGCCCCAACCCTAATGGGAAAACTGGGGCAGGGGGGGACATCAGCGGGGAAGGGGAGGACATCAGCGGGGAAGGGGGCGATCCACAGGGCAGGGGGGAGATCAGCAGGGCAGAGGGGACACCACCGGAGCAGGGGAGAACATCAGCGGGGCAGGGGGCGATCCACAGTGCAGGGAGGACATCAGCGGGGCAGGGGAAGACATCAGCGGGGCAGGGGAAGACATCAGCGGGGAAGGGGGCGATCCACAGGGCAGGGGGAGAACAGCGGGGCAGGGGGGACATCACCGGAGCAGGGGAGGACATCAGCGGGGCAGGGGGTGATCCACAGTGCAGGGAGGACATCAGCGGGGCAGGGGAAGACATCAGCGGGGCAGGGGAAGACATCAGCGAGGCAGGGGAAGACATCAGCGGGGCAGGGGAAGACATCAGCGGGGCAGGGGAAGACATCAGCGGGGCAGGGGAAGACATCATCGGGGCAGGGGAAGGACATCAGCGGGGCAGGGGAAGGACATCAGTGGGGAAGGAGGAGATCTGCGGGGCAGGGGGAGATCTGCGGGGCAGGGGGGAGATCTGCAGGGCAGGGGGGAATCCACGGGGCAGGGGGGAATCCACGGGGCAGGGGGGAATCCACGGGGCAGGGGGACATCAGCGGGGCAGGGGGACATCAGCGGGGCAGGGGGGACATCAGCGGGGCAGGGGGGACATCAGCAGGGCAAGGGAGGACATCAGTGGGGAAGGGGGAGATCAGTGGGGCAGGGGGGAGATCTGCGGGGCAGGGGGGAGATCTGCGGGGCAGGGGGGACATCAGCGTGGCTGGGAGGGAGATCTGCGGGGCAGGGGGCAATCCACAGGGCAGGGGGGAGATCAGTGGGGCAGGGGGGACATCAGCAGGGCAGGGGGCGATCCACAAGGCAGGGGGGAGATCTGCGGGGCAGGGGGGACATCAGCGGGGCAGTGAGGGAGATCTGCGTGGCAGGGGGGACATCAGCGGGGCAGGGGGCAATCCACAGGGCAGGGAGGAGATCAGCGGGGCAGAGGGGAATCCACCAGGCAGGGGGGACATCAGCGGGGCAGGGAGGGAGATCTGCGGGGCAGGGGGGACATCAGCGGGGCAGGGGGCGATCCACAGGGCAGGGGGGAGATCTGCAGGGCAGGGGAGGACATCAGCGAGGCAGGGGGTGATCCACAGGGCAGGGGGGAGGGCAGGGGGGAGATCAAGGGGGCGATCAGAGGAGAGATCATGGGGATCACTAGGGCGGGGGCTGTCAGATGCGATGCAGCAGAAGGTGGAAATGGAGCCGGCAGCAGCAGGGGGGGTGATCTCCAGGGCAGTGGGGAGGGGGCGATCACCGGGGGCAGGGGGGAGGGAGCGAAGGTCGGGGGGCATGGAATCACAAGGCAAGGGGGGGAAGAGAAGCAGAGGGGAGCACCTGGCGCTGGCGGCCACTGCAGCGGTGGCGGCCACTGCAGCGGTGGCGGCGACTGCAGCGGCGGCGGCGACTGCAGCGGCGGCGGCGGCGATCGCTGTATGTGGCAGGGCAGTATGCAGGCACCTCACTGTTCAGCTTCCACAGAAGGCATGAAGCTGGACAGCAAGGCAGCCATGGTTTTCTCCGCCCCCCCCACATCTGAATGGAGAGCTAGCGTCACATGGACGCTAGCTCCAATCAGATCTGGGGGGTGGTGACAAAGTGGTCACCAGGGCGATCGTAGCCAAGTGGGGGCTAAGCCATCCCCCCTGGGCTAAAGTACAAGTTCCCCTGTACCTGCAGGTCGGGTGAAATTTCAGTTAACCCTTTCACCCGACCTGCAGGAACGCGATTCCGCCATGACGCTGCGTCACAGGTCGGATTGGCACCGACTTTCATGACGCAGCGTATGCATCATAGGTCGGGAAGGGGTTAAAGGTGCCAGCCACCTCTGCAGTGGATCTGGTCTTCAGCCAATTGATAATCCAGGCTTTGGTTGCAGGGTGGATTTTTGGCATGTTGTCAGAGCTCAAGTTGCAGTTCAAGTGAAGGTCATTAACCGATCATACACTGATCAAAGGTGAGGATGTAAGCTAGGATTGGGTGCATTATATGACCAGGCGACAAAACATTTGTCTTGCCAAAATCTGACCATTCTGTGTCCATTAACTGATCAATATTTCTACATTGATGCCAATTTATTTTCTTAACCTAAACCACATTTTGGAGGGTTTCAGCTTTCAAAAGAATAATTTATACAACCAATTGATGAATTTAACTTTAGGTTGTAAGCTTTTATTTATATAACATGGATAAGCGATATCACTTCTGTTAGGGAGTGTATGGTGCTTTATTTGCAGCCAATGAACATGCTGGGCTGGCTTGCCAATCAAAGTAATGCCAGCGCCATCTTTGATGTGGCATTACTGTGATTGGCTGGCCTTCCAGCATCATAGGGGCTATGCAAATGCTGCTGGGCCATCTTGCACATATTGGAGCCGGAAACAGCATAATGAGAGTGTAGTGTGAGCATAGGGAGAGTACAAGGAGCCATGGGGCAGTGATAAAAAGTTAGAGTGAGTATTATGTATTCCACAAAGCTCTTTTAAGAGCTGAAGATTTTCAAGATTACATGATTTTCTTAGTTACGTGGGGATTTAGTAGTGAAAGATTTAATAGGAGGGAGGGAGAGTGGGTGGATGAAAGGCATGCAGCTGGGTGTTCTGATCATTACCAGTACATGCTGCAGCTCTCTGCTATATTCCACTTAAAATATCTAATATTTGCATAGCAGTTGTGCGACTGGCACAATATGAGTACAGATAATTGTATGTGACAATTTAGCTGGGGCAATAATGCTCATTTCTCTGCATTTTGGAGTGTGTAAGCAAGACGATCTGCAAAAAAATAGCCACACATTGGTAGATACAGTGAATTTATACATAAGACCTTTGTAAGGGTACTTGTAAAAAATAAAGCCAGTATTTTTTGTTTCATAAGCATAAGGCATTCAAGATGTAAAATGGTGACTTTAGGGACATGGATGTAGTGATGACTGCCAAGGCTGTGTGAAAGATCCGACTGAAGGTGAGTGTATCTCATTCTAGGTTCCTGTCCTAGTTTGGTCAGCGCGCTACACCACTAACAAACCCAGATAAGTGTGAAGATGTTGTGGGTGGATTGACAAGCATCAGCAGGAGACTTCCATATGGTCCAGTCTCAGTAACCAAGATGTTGGGCCTCTGAAACGTCAACCTGGTCCTTCTTCATCCCCACCATCAAAAGTCATAGAGACATATGACCCCAATGCTGGCCACTCTGAGGTACAATTTACGTACCTTTGAAATTTCTCAGGCCTCTCAGCATGCACCATTAAAGAGGGTCATGAGGAGGGTCATGAGGAAATAAACTGATTGGAGAAAGGGCAGACCTCTTTGCTATAATTGTGCATATGCGTAGTGGAACACAGGCGGCCCGCGCTGGAATGCATATAGTATAGAAAATAATTGTAAAGCGCTTGCGCAGCTCCTGGGAGACTAAGGAGAGGGTAGAGGGAGAAAAAGTATGTGTTTTTAGATAAAAAAAATGGATAAAAAATAACAAATGATAAGAAATAAGCGATAACAAAGAGTAAAGAAGGTATAATGAAAAATATGAGCAAAAAAATAAGAAAAATAATTGAGAAAGGAACCAAAAATGTGTGTAAAAAATGAAAATTAAATGAAAATAAAAAATAAAAATAATAATAAACCTGTAAAGGAGACAAAACAAAACACAACAAAAGAATCCATATAGTTCTATATAATTGGTAAGCCTTTTATTTTTAATAAACATCATATCCATATATAAATATATATCTAAATACCAACCACTTGGAAATAGTTGAGAATAGGGTTGAGCGACTTTTACTTTTTTGGGGTCGAGTGGGGTTTTGCAAAAACCGACTTTGTTAAAAGTCGAGTCGAGTGAAATCGGCATATCTTCTTGAAAAGTCGGGGTCGTTGTTCGGCCGAAACACGAAACCCAATGCAAGTCATCGGGGAAGCATAGTCGGCAGTGAGTGGAGGCCAGGAAAACACCTACAGTGCCCATTTTAATGCCAAAAACATCAATTCTTGTTACTTAAGCTTGTCAATCTTAATTTACCTTACAATAATAGGTAGCCATTGAAAATTGGGGGGTCATTTGGCTAAAGTTGTGGGGGGTAGGGCTGGTTCAAGTTTTTAGTGGGCCCAGGAAACGTGGACTACGTCACAACGGTGGAGCAGTTAGAGGTAAGTATTGCAACATTGCAAGTGCTGTGATCCTGAGCAAGCAGGGGGTCCCACTCGTTCGCATTGGCACTGGCACAGGGCCCCTCACAGTATGGCGGTGTGTTTGCACGGCTGGGGCACCTCCCACCGGCAGCGACACTTTTGCGTACTATGAGGGGCCCTGTGCCAGTGACGTCACCAATGAGTGGGCCCCCCCACCTGAATAAGGAACCTGCACTTTCACCTGCACCTTCCTCTTTGTCCCCGTGTAAGGTGGTATAGTATGCGGGAAGAGGAACCAGACTTTCAGCAGGGTCAGATTCAGGCTGCGTAGAGTGCAAGGGGAATGTAGTGGTCTGGGTCAATGTACCAGTGGGCTAATCTAGCAGTGGCTGGGAAATGGGCAGGATGAGGAGGAAACACAGATCTAGACCCAAATAATAAAGTGGCCTAAATGCAGTTCAAAATTGGTAACAGGACTAACCAGGCGGCATTGCTTTGTTCAGTGGAGGACAACTGTAATGAGAGGCTGACACAGTGAGTAGGGCCAAATAAGTAACTAGGCTAAATGCAGTTCTAAATTGCTAACAGTAGGAAACAGGCGCCACTGCTTTGTTCAGTGGAGAACACCAAGCAGCGGCAGACACCATTACCAGGCCCCAACCCAAGTAGTAGGGCAACAAAAGTGTTACATTTAAAAATACTTAATGAGAGCCTCAAGGTTGAAGCTCAGACAAGGAAACCTGGAGGAGAACACCAAGGAGGAGGAGAACACCAAGGAGCGGCAGACACCATTACTAGGCCCCAACCCAAGTAGTAGGGCAACAAAAGTGTTACATTAAAAAATACTTAATGAGAGCCTGAAGGTTGAAGCTCAGACAAGGAAACCTGGAGGAGAACACCAAGGAGGAGGAGAACACCAAGGAGCGGCAGACACCGTTACTAGGCCCCAACCCAAGTAGTAGGGCAACAAAAGTGTTACATTTAAAAATACTTAATGAGAGCCGGAAGGTTGAAGCTCAGACAAGGAAACCTGGAGGAGAACACCAAGGAGGAGGAGAAAACCAAGGAGCGGCAGACACCGTTACTAGGCCCCAACCAAAGTAGTAGGGCAATTGCTGTCTTATATAAACAACTACCTAATGAGAGCCTGAAGGTTGAAGCTCAGCTTTTTCAGTGGAGGACAGCGTGATTTAGTGGCGCAGACAGACAAAGGTAGTATGTGTTAACTGTTATGGACCTGGTGGTTAGGTGCACCCGGAATGACCTGATGGTTAAACAAGGAATCAGGACAAGCTCTGGGGAAGTGGTAACTCTGCTGACCGCAAACCTTACTCCTATCACACACACTAGAAATAGCCGTGGAGCGTACCTAACTCTCCCTAGACGCCTCTTCACAGCCTAAGAGCTAACTACCCCTAAAGATAGAAATAGAAGCCTTACCTTGCCTCAGAGAAATTCCCCAAAGGAAAAGTCAGCCCCCACATATATTGACGGTGAGTTTAGAGGAAAGTCACAAACACAGGAATGAAACAGGTTTTAGCAAAGGAGGCCAGTCTTCACTAAATAGTCAGAGGATAGAAAAGGGAACTATGAGGTCAGCTCAAAAAAACTACAAAAACCACGCAGAGTATGCAAAAAGACCTCCACACCGACTCACGGTGTGGAGGTGCCACTCTGCACCCCCAGAGCTTGAGTAGATACCATGATAGCAAGCTGGACTAGAATAAGCAGTAACAACAATGAACTAGCAGGAACTTAGCTTCTGCTGGAGTAGACAGGTCATCTGAGAAGTCCAAGAGAGATCTGAACCAACACTGAGACATTGACAGCTGGCATGAAGTAACGATCTGAGTGGAGTTAAATAAAGAAGCCAGCCTAACAATAAACGAGGGCAGCTGAAAATGCCAACCTCAAGGACCAGCAGTTCCACTCAAAGCCACCAGAGGGAGCCCAAAGACAGAACTCACCGAAGTACCATTCATGACCACAGGAGGGAGTCAGAGAACGGAATTCACAACAGTTAACTAAAAAAGTTGGCTCTATGCAGTTTTAAACTGGTTACAGGTGTACACAGGCAGCATTGGTGTGGTCAGTGGAGGACAATTGGAAGGAGGGACCACAGACAGACTTCCTAGGCCTAAAATAATAAAGTAGGCTATATGCAGCTTCCATGATGTGGCAGGGGTACACAGGCAGCATTGGTGTGGTCAGTGGAGGACAATTGGAAGGAGGGACCGCAGACAGACTTCCTAGGCCTAAAATAATAAAATAGGCTCTATGCAGCTTCCATGATGTGGCAGGGGTACACAGGCAGCATTGGTGTGATCAGTGGAGGACAATTGGAAGGAGTGTCTGACACAGTAAGTACTCCCAAAAACAAAATAGATGTTAATGTCTCCCAAAAAAACAACAACCCCCCCACCAAAAAAAAGGGTGGCATACTTAGGTATAGGGGTGTGCTCCTATGCTGACTTTCAGACATTGTAATTTTGCGCAAATATTTACTGGTGTAAATGTAGGACAGGGCCCTGCCCTGACTATTTAAACTAGCATCATACATGTCAACAAATTGTTATTGTCTGTGCCAGCCATTGAAGGATTTCAGCGCATAGACTTAACAGTGGTGGAGCAGCGAGAGATAATTTTGAAAGTGGTAGAGCACAGTTTGACCTGGGTGGGGGAAACTCTCTCCTGGACGGCGGTACAAGCCCAGGGCCCCTCATGTTACAATGGTGTGTCTGACGTTGGGTGCGCGCCACCACCACCAGAGACACTTCATTGTACTATGAGGGACCCAGTGCCAGTCCCGTCGACCAAAATTGGGCACACCCACCTCTTCAGACAAATGGCACTCAGACGGCTGCTTGCGCCAAGTGGCGAGACCACGGCCCCGTGGGGGGAGTTAGGCCATTTAGGGAGGTGTAAACATGTAGTATGCTGGACAAACAGCAGCAGCAAATTAAGAGATTGGAACAGTCAGTAATACCAGTCCCAAAGTAAGACCTTTTTACAGGAAAGCTAGGTGTCAGCCGAGAAAGGTGGGGCAAAATAATTTGAAATCCATGAGTGGTTCATTTTAATGAAGGTTAGATCATCAACATTTTGGGTAGCCAGACGAGTCCTTTTTTCAGTCAGTATTGAACCAGCAGCACTAAATACTCTTTCTGATAGCACACTAGCTGCTGGGCAAGCAAGCTCCTGCAATGCATATTCGGCCAATTCAGGCCAGGTGTCTATTTTGGATGCCCAGTAATCAAAGGGGAATGACGGTTGAGGGAGAACATCGGTAATGGAGGAAAAATAGTTATTAACCATGCTGGACAAATGCTGTCTCCTGTCACTTTGAATTGATGCTGCAGTACCTGTCGTGTCTGCGGTCATTGCGAAATCACTCCACAACCTGGTCAGAAAACCCCTCTGTCCAACGCCACTTCTGATTTGTGCACCTCTAACACCTCTGCCCTGTTGCCCCCTGCATCTCGTGTGAGAACCATCACCGGCGCTGTGTGCTGGGAATGCGTGAATCAAACGGTCTACAAGAGTAGCTTGTTTGGTTGCCAATATTTGTTCGAGGTTCTCATGTGGCATGATATTTTGCAATTTGCCTTTATAGCGAGGATCAAAGAGGCAGGCCAACCAGTAATCGTCATCGGTCATCATTTTAATAATGCGTGGGTCCCTTTTGAGGATACTCAAGGCATAATCCGCCATGTGGGCCAATGTTCCAGTTGTCAAGTCAGTGCATATGCTGGGTTGAGGAGCACTTTCGGGCAAATCAACGTCACTTGTCTCCCTCAAAAACCCTGAACCCGGCCTTGCACCGCCAGCACTTTCTATTGCCCCCTGAGAAGCTTCCTCATCCAAAAAATACTCTTCCCCATCATCCTCCTCGTCCTCCTCCTCTTCGGCCGCCACCTCATCCTGTAGACTTCCCTGAGCAGACAATGGCTGACTGTCATCAAGGCTTCCCTCGTTCTCGGCTGCAGATGTCTGCTCCTTTATGTGCGTCAATCTTTGCATTAGCAGACGCATTAGGAGATGCTCATGCTTATTATGGCATTGTCTGCACTAACCAGCCATGTGCATTCCTCAAAACACTGAAGGACTTGACACAGGTCTTGGAGCTTCGACCACTGCACAGATGACAACTCCATGCCTGCCATCCAACTGCCTGCCCATGTATGTGTATTCTCCCACAAATACATAACAGCACGCCTCTGTTCGCACAGTCTATGAAGCATGTGCAGTGTGGAGTTCCACCTTGTTGCAACGTCGATGATTAGGCGATGCTGGGGAAGGTTCAAAGACCGCTGATGGTTCTGCATACGGATGGAGTGTATGGGCGAATGGCGGATGTGAGAGCAAAGTCTGCGCACTTTCAGCAGCAGGTCGGGTAACCCCGGATAACTTTTCAGGAAACACTGCACCACCAGGTTTAAGGTGTGAGCCAGGCAAGGAATGTGTTTCAGTTGTGAAAGGGCTATGGCAGCCATAAAATTCCTTCCATTGTCACTCACTACCTTGCCTGCCTCAAGATGTACAGTGCCCAGCCGTGACTGAGTTTCTTGCTGCAAGAACTCGGACAGAACTTCCGCGGTGTGTCTGTTGTCGTCCAAACACTTCATTGCCAATACAGCCTACTGACGCTTGCCACAAGCTGTTCCATAATTGGACACCTCGTGTGCAATAGTGGCAGCTGTGGATGGAGTGGTCATGCGACTGCGGTCTGTGGACGAGCTCTCGCTTCTGCTGGAGGACGAGGAGGAGGGGGGACGAACGCCTACAGCCAACTGTTTCCTACACCGTGGGCTAGGCAGAACTGTCCCAATATTACTGTCCCCTGTGGACCCTGCATCCACCACATTAACCCAGTGTGCCGTGATGGACACGTAACACCCCTGGCCATGCCTACTGGTCCATGCATCTGTTGTCAGGTGCACCTTTCTAGTCACAGATTGCCTGAGCGCATGTACAATGCGGTCTTTTACATGCTGGTGGAGGGCTGGGATGGCTTTTCTCAAAAAGAAGTGTCGACTGGGTAGCTCGTAGCGTGGTACAGCGTAGTCCATCAGGGCTTTGAAAGCTTCGGTTTCAACTAACCGGTAGGGCATCATCTCTAACGAGATTAGTCTAGCAATGTGGGCATTCAAACCCTGTGTACGCGGATGCGAGGATGAGTACTTCCTTTTCCTAACGAGACTCTCATGTAGGGTGAGCTGGACTGGAGAGCTGCATACGGTGGAACTAGCGGGGGTGCTGGTGGACATGGGTGAGTGAGAGAGGGTAGGTGATGGTATTCTTGATGGTGCCCTACATACAGTTTTTTCGACCACGAACCTGGTGATTCCCTGACTGCTTTGGCCTTGCGACGAAACCACCACATTACCTGCATGTGGTGTGGTAAACGCTGGGCTTACAGTGAGGGAAGAAATGTCGCGTTGCTGACTAGCTTCATTCTGAGAGGGTGCTACAACGTTAAGGGACGTTTGGTAGTTTGTCCAGGCTTGCAAGTGCATGGTGGTTAAATGTCTATGCATGCAACTTGTATTTAAATTTTAAACATTCTGACCTCTGCTGAAGGTCCTTGAGCATTTCTTACAGATGACTTTGCGCTGATCATTGGGATCTTGTTTAAAAAAATTCCAGACTGCACTCTTCCTATCGGATACCTTTTCACGCATTGCACACTGAGCTACTTTAACCTGATGGCCACGCTGTCCTACAACTGGTTTTGGTTTTGCCACACGTTTTTGGCCAGATATGGGCCTGCCAGATGGAACCTGTTGCGATGTTGATGCCTGCTGCGGCTCCTCCTCCTCAGCTTCAGAGCTACAGCCGCCTGCACCCTGTTCCCCCAATGGCTGCCAATCGGGGTCAACAACTGGGTCATCTATGACCTCCTCTTCTTGGTAAATATATTTTTATTAAAGAGAAAATAATTTTACAGGAAAAACAGTAGTCGAAAACTACGACAAAGATCAAAGTACTTTTCCTTATAATATACAATTCGAGAAGAGTAACACAAAAAACACTCATTCACAAACCTTGCATAAATCTTACATAAAAGAGAGAAAAAAGAAGAAAAAAATTAGAGGGAGTAAACCCTCTAGAATATGACCTCTTCTTCTATGTTCTGTGCACCTTCCTCTGGGTCACCGTGTAAGCCGGTGCTATAGCGTTCGTGACGTGTCTCCATTGTCTCATCGGGGTCAGATTCTGGATCAGTAAACTGCGAGGGCAATGTTCTGATCTGAGTCAAAGGAACAGCATAATAATCTGGCTGTGGCTGTGCATCTGTGCAGTCCATGTCCGATTCATCTTGTAATGGGCATGGCCTGTTAACAATTTCCCTTTCTAACCCAGGCACGGTATGTGTAAAAAGCTCCATGGAGTAACCAGTTGTGTCGCCTGACGCATCCTTCACTGTTGTTCTGGGTGAAGGACACAAGGAAGCGACTTGTTCCTGAGCGGGAGCATCCACTCACGATTCACTGCTCTGACATTTGGCACTTTCCAAGGAGGAGGAGGCGAAAGAGCTAGAGGCAGAGTCAGCAAGGAAAGCCAATACTTGTTCCTGCTGCTCCGGCTTCAAAAGCGGTTTTCCTACTCCCAGAAAAGGAAGCCTTCGAGGCCTTGTGTAGCCAGACGATGATGCTGGCTCAACAACTCGAGACTTAGGGGCTATATTGCTTTTCCCATGGCCACGACCACCTGATGCTCTATGACCACCACCACTACCATCATTACCAGCTGGCAATGAATGCCCACGGCCACGACCTCTTCCACCAGACTTCCTCATTATTGGAAAAATTTAACCTAACTAACAACCGTTAGGTGGTCCTGTAAAACCAGGTAGAAGGTGTACATGAACTTGTTGTGAATTTAAATTTCCCTTTTTTATGTGTGGGAGAATGCAGGGAAAAATCAGGCCCACTGTATTACACTACACTGTTTGATTGGCAGAGGCTGGCAGATATGACACTAACAGGACTGACGCAGATGCACACACTGGCAATAGAAATGTCCCTCTTTTACTTTATATGGGAGACAAGGGATTTAATCAGGCCCACTATATCACAGTATAGTTCCTGTGGCACAAAATGACTGACAGATACCACAGACAGCACTTGCACAGATGCACAGAGTTGGCAAGATTATTCTCCCTTTCTTTTAATTTTTTGGGGGGATATGGGAGACAAGTGATTTAATCAGGCCCACTATTATACTGTAGGTTTTCTGTGGCAGAAAAAAAAGACAGAAGCCACACACAGGACTGGCACTAATGCAGATTTGCCAATCTTAATCTCCCACTTTTTTTTTTGTTTTATGGGAGAATTAGGAAGAAATAAGGCACACTGTTATACAGTAGGTTTTCTGTGGCAGAAAAAAAGACAGAAGCCACAGACAGGACTGGCACTAATGCAGATTTGCCAATCTTAATCTCCCACTTTTTTTTTGTTTTATGGGAGAATTAGGAAGAAATCAGGCACACTGTTATACAGTAGGTTTTCTGTGGCAGAAAAAAAAGACAGATGCCACACACAGGACTGGCACTGATGCAGATTTGCCAATCTTAATCTCCCAATTTTTTTTTTTTTTTTTATGGGAGAATTAGGAAAAAATCAGGCCCACAGTTATACAGTAGGTTTTCTGTGGCAGAAAAAAAAGACAGAAGCCACACACAGGACTGGCACTAATGCAGATTTGCCAGTCTTAATCTCCCAATTTTTTTTTTTATGGGAGAATTAGGAAAAAATCAGGCCCACAGTTATACAGTAGGTTTTCTGTGGCAGAAAAAAAAGACAGAAGCCACACACATGACTGGCACTAATGCAGATTTGCCAATCTTAATCGCCCACTTTTTTTTTTTTTGGGGGGGAGAATTAGGAAGAAATCAGGCACACTGTTATACAGTAGGTTTTCTGTGGCAGAAAGTGTCTTGAAGAGATATAACAAAAAAAAAATGTACTACAATTACTATCTCCCTACAGTAATCTTAGACAAGTGTGGCAGGCAGCAATAAAAAGGAGTGCTGCACACAAAAGTCAAAAGTGTGGACAAACAAACAAAATAGCTGTGGAGAAAGGAAGGCGCAACAGGATTTGTGCTTTGAAAAAAGCAGTTGGTTTGCACAGTGGCGTACACACAGCAACGCAGCTATCAGGGAGCCTTATAACCCACAGAGCTGATGAAGAGAAATCTAGCCTCCACTGTCCCTGCAAAGAAAAGGTGGTGTTGGACAGTGGAAATCGCTACAGCACAAGCGGTTTTGGGGTCAATTTACCCTGCCTAACGCTATCCCTGCTTCTGACGAAGCGACAGCATCCTCTCCCTACGCTCAGATCAGCAGCAGTAAGATGGCGGTCGGCGGGAACGCCCCTTTATAGCCCCGGTGATGCCGCAGAAAGCAAGCCAATCACTGCCATGCCCTTCTCTAAGATGGTGGGGACCAGGACCTATGTCATCACGTTGCCCACACTCTGTGTGCACCTTCATTGGCTGAGAAATGGCGCTTTAAGCGTCATATGAAACGCGACTTTGGTGCGAAGATCGTGTAATGCATGGCCGATCCCACGCTGGGATCGGGTCGGGTTTCTTGAAACCCGACTTTGCCAAAAGTCGGCGACTTATGAAAATGACCGATCTGTTTCGCTCAACCCTAGTTGAGAATAGTGTTGAGCGATACCTACCCAAAAAATATCGGATATCGCCGATTCCGATACCGGAAACCAATGCAAGTCAATGGGACACAAATATCGGAATGAAAATAAACCCTTTCTTTCCTTGTAGGTTAATTCTACATGAAGGAAATCAACTAAGAATAATGTAGAATGTATTGTGGGAGGTGGAGGAGACATTAAAGGCATAGAGGTTTAGCCCAATCAAATGGAATAGCAGGAATTATTTTTTTTTAAGACGTTCGGAGTTAAAAAGATATTGTCTATGTTAAGCTTTTTTATATTTTGCCAGATATTTGTTTCACTACTTCCATGCTCTTCACCTTCTTTTTTACTTCTCCCACACTTTCTCCTTCATCATCCTCATCAGCAGCATCTTTTTCATCAACTTCTTCTTCACCTTATTCATCTTCTTCTTCTTCACCTTCTTCCTATTATTCTTTTTTTACATTCTTCATATTCTTCTTATTCTTCCTCACATTCTATTTGTTCATCTTCTTCAGGGTCATCGTCAGGGAGATCTGTTGTGAATTCTGTTCTTGGGCTCCCTCCGGTGGTTGTAAATGGCACTTTTGTGAATTCTGCCCTTGGGCTCCCTCCGGTGGTTTTAAGTGGAACTGCTGCTCCTTGGATTTAGCTTAGCAGCTGCTTCCACTGATCGTCTCTCCTGCTCTGCTATTTAGCGTGGCTCTGACCTTTGGCCAGTGCCAGCTGTCAATGTTTCTTGGTTGGATTCAGATCTCTCCTTGGATTTCCTTGATAGTCAGTCCAGTTCAGCAAAGATAAGTCCTTGCATGTTCATTTGTTGTCCACTTGCTGTGGACTTAATCATTCAGCTCATTTTATGTTTGCTCTAGTCCAGCTTGTCAGTATTCTATATTCAGTTAAGCTGGAAGCTCTGGGGAAGCAGATTTGCCCTCCACACCGTTAGTCAGGTGTGGAGATTTTTTGTAAACTCTGTGATGGATTTTTCTAGCTTTTAATACTGACCGCACAGTATCCTTTCCTATTCTGCCTATCTAGTTAGAAGTGGCCTGCTTTGCTAAATCCTGGTTTCATTCTGTGTATGTCATTTCCCTCTCCACTCACAGTCCATATTTGTGGGGGGCTGTCTGTCCTTTGGGAATTTTCTCTGAGGCAAGATAGCTTTCCTGTTTCCATCTTTAGGGGTAGTTAGTTCTCCGGCTGTGACGAGGTGTCTAGGGAGTGACAGGAACATCCCACGGCTACTTCTAGTGTTGTGTTAGGTTCAGGTGCTGTGGTCAGTAAAGATACCATCTCCTCAGAGCTCGTCCCATGTTGCTCCTTAACCACCAGGTCATAACAGAGATCCAGAGTGATTACCAAATACCATTTCAAAAAGCTTGAACTTGCAAATGTAGCAGAAGTTACAAGAAGGCTGAGGAACTGCTGAGAACCAGCTGATGGTACTGGAACCCGGATGGGTAGCAGAAGCTACAAGAGCCAATACAACTACCGAGGACCAGCTGATGGTATTGGAACCCGGTTACTAAGCAGGAGGTACCTGTGCCAGAAAGCACTACCAAGGACCCACAGATGCTGGTGGAACTTGGATACCGAGAAGGAGGCACCTAAGCCAAAGGCACTGCCTGGAACCAGCAGATGTTACTGGAACCCAGCTTCAAGATTGACGTCCAAAGAATCAGCTAATGGTACTGGAACTCAGATATGCAGCAGAAGGTACACATGAAAAAAAAAGTTGCAAGGCCGCGAGCCGGCTGGAGTTACCGAAACCCACAGTCCTACAGGGGGTGCTTGCCCTATTGGCACTACGGAACCAGCCTTCATTGCCAGATCCCGCAGCCCACATAGGAAGCACCTAAACTGCAGGCACCAAAGAGTCAGCTAACCTGACCACAACCCGACAGGACAATGTATTGGAGGCAAAGTGACGTAGACACTATCCGGAAACAGCAGGCATGCTGGAACCAGGCTGGGCAGGAGGGAGTACCCGTGCCAAAGACACTGCTGGGAAACAGCTGGCGGTGTTGGAGCTCAGGGTAAATACTAGAAACAGAGTGTAGCCAGAGGCCTAAGTGGAGCAAGTTTAAAATCAGTAGTAGTGTGAATGTGGACAGAGCAGGAGAAATTGCCGGACACACAGCAGGGGATCAGCTGACGTTACTGAACCCCAATAACACTGGAGCATGTGTTGACTGTGCAGACGGCACTTCTGAGCAGCAAGTGGCAGTGTTGGAGCCCAGGGTAAATTCTAGAAACAGAGTGTAACCAGAGGCCTAATTGGAGCAAGTTTAAAATCAGTAGTAGTGTGAATGTGGACAGAGCAGGGAAAATTGCTGGACACACAGCAGGGGATCAGCTGACATTTCTGAACCCCAATAACACTGGAGCATATGTTGACTATGCCGACGGCACTTCTGAGCAGCAACTGGCAGTGTTGGAGCCCAGGGATTACAGTTCAGGTGGTAGAAACATGAACACAACAGGAGAACTGGATACAGTTGTCAACCAATTATTTAATCTGGATGAGGACTGGGAAATTCCTGCGAGATCCAGGCCTTGTTCATTTTCAGAAAAGTAAGCCGGTCAACGTTATCGGAGGATAGTCGCATGCGACGGTCTGTTAGTACACCACCTGCGACACTAAAGATGCGTTCCAATAATACACTAGCAGCAGGGCAAGCCAGCACCTCCAATGCATACTGGCTAAGCTCTGGCCATGTATCCAGCTTAGAGACCCAAAATTTGAAGGGAGAAGAGCCATCTGGGAGTACAGTAAGAGGGCAAGACATGTAGTCTGTCACCATCTGACGGAAACGTTGCCTCCTGCTGACTGGAGCCATCTGTGATGGTGTAGACATTTGTGGCGGGGACACAAAACTGTGCCACATTTGGGCTATACTGGTCTTGCCTTGTGCTGAGGCACTGCTTCTGCTCCCTCTTTGTGCAGAGCTTCCTCCACTGCCTCGATGCACTGAGCTGCTTTGTAAAGCACTAGCAGCACTGCTCTTGGGTAGAATGGAGAACAAGATGGAATGCACCAGTGTGTCTTGGTACTCCCGCATTTTATGCTCCCGGTTCAACAGTGTTGTGAGGCTTTGTAAGTTGTCCCGGTAGCAAGGATCTAAGAGGGTGTACACCTATTAATAATAATAGTCCCTCAAAAAACTCTGCATGACCAAGTTGAGCACATGTGCCAGACATGGGATGTGAGTGAGGCTGCCTAGGCACAGAGCTGCCACCAGATTTCGGCCAATGTCACACACTACCATGCCTGGCTGGATATTCGCTGGCACAAACCACATGTCGCTCTGCTGCTTGATGGCATTCCAGAGCTTCTGCGCTGTGTGGCTTCGATTCCCCAAAGAAGATAATTTCAATACGGCCTGTTGACGTTCGGCCACGGCGGTGCTCATATCGGTTGTAACAGGTAAGCGTTCACGGGTCCAAGTCGAGGTAGACTGTAATGGCTCCTGCAGCACTAAATCAGAGAAACTGAAGTAAGAGGAGGAGTCAATGTGTTCAGACTGGATTCCTGCAATCCTTGGAGTTGGCAGAACACGCACAGCGCCACTCTCAAGATCTGTAATCAGCTCCACAACATTTACCCAATGGGCAGTGAGGGAAAGGTATTGTCCCTGCCCATGGTAACTGGTCTACGCATCAGTGGTCAGGTGGACCTTGCTACTGATGGTGTTTAGTAGCGCATGTTTAATTTTTCCCTCCACATGCTTTTGCAGGGCAGTGACCACTTGCCTGATGAAATAAAAGTGGCTGGGCACGTTGTATTGTGGGACTGCCAATGCCATGAAGTTACGAAAGGTGTCAGTCTCCACCAGCCTGAATGAGAGCATTTCAAGGGACAGTAGTTTTGTAATGCCAGCATTCAGAGCCTGTGCTCAGGGGTGGTTTGCCGAGTATGGGTGCCTTTTCTCCCATGACTGTGCTACCGATGGCTGTAGACTGGTCTGGGAGTGTGAGGATGACAGGGAATGTGGTGCTGTGGGTGGAATGACACTGTGTCTCTGTACAACAGAGCCAGAGCTTCTTCCATGGCGATCCTGTGAGGAAGCCAAACCAGCTGTGTGTGAGATGGAGGAAGAGGCTACAACATGAACTGAAGAGGTAGTAGGTGGCGCTGTAGGTTGGCCTAGGTCTTCAGTGTGTTTTTGTAACTCCACACGTGCTTGGTCCGCACATGTTTCCACATATTTGTGGTATTGAGGTTGCTGACACTTTTCCCTCTTTTCACTTTCTGATTACACAGCTTGCATATGACAAAGCAAATGTCATCTGCAACTGTGTCAAAAAAGGACCAGGCACTGTAAGTCTTGGGAGCACCCGTTTTGGGTTTTGGAAAATGCATGCTCCTAATGAGTTCCGAAGTGGAGGCTACAGGCAACCAAGTCTGCCCCCTCCCTCTCCCTCCTTTTTGGGCCATTTGGGGAATCTCTTCCTCAGAGCTGCTCCCACCACCTTCCTGTACATCACACCATGATGGGTCAAGGACCTCATCATCTACACTACCCTCTTCAAACATCTGAGTCTCATCATCTGATGTCTACTGAGGTGTGCTGATCATAGGCACTGGCCCACCTGCCTCTTCAGATTCAGAGAGACAAAGCTGTTGGGCATCACTGCATACTACCTCTTCTTCAAATTCTAGAATGCTGCTTGGCTGGCCCCCTCTTTCCAAGCTGAGAGATTCAGAGAACAGAAGTAGAGATGGCTCCTGTCCAGGGCTCTCTAACTGCCTGGGCAATTTGGCAGGTGGTGAAGAGACAGATGGGTGCTCTTCAGTGCTCTGGACCTGAGAGGATCTGGAACTAATTGAAGTTGATGCATTAGCTGCCATCTATCCGACAACGGCTTCAATTTGTTCCCCCCGCAGCAGTGGGGTACGGCAAGCTCCTACAAAGCTGCGCATAAAGGACTGTTCCCTGGTAAAACTGGGGGATGCTGAGTCACTGGTGCCTGCAGCAGGCACAGAATCCCCACATCCTCTCCCTGCAGAAACTCCACGCCCATGACAACATGCCTTACTCCCTGCCTTCTTCATCTTGGTAGACTGATAAAGATAGGCAGAAAAGTACTAAGGGCTTAGTGTGCTTATTCATGAACAGCTGCTAACAGGTATAAGAAACACTAATTTTATAAAGCGTGGACTAGACTTTAATATGAGCTAATGTGGCCTACACAACTGTAAAGTGAAGTGTTTGGGGAACTTTATTAACTTTTTTTCACAAAAAGACACTGGATGTGCCCAAAGATGTAAAACCGATAGTATCACAAACTTTTTGTAGCTATTACAATGCAGGAAGGTAACCTACAATGCAATAGATGAGGCTCCAAAAAATAGGCTAATACTAATCTGGCTGGGGCTGCAGGTAACAAGGCTGCAGAAAGGCTCCTCTATCTACTCCTATATAGTTTTTGCAAGCAATCTAGCTGATATGGATGGAACCACACTAATAGGAGAAATCAGGAAAAATGAGCAGCACTAATGCAAAAAAGGACAATGTATGAGGCAGTGATGCACGCTGAGTGGACTACAACCGGAGGTGGCTGCAGAACACACTACAGCGGGAGCTGCACTCACACACAGAGACCTCGCAGACAGCCGTGAACAGTGCAGAGAACTATGCACTTGCACTGCAAGGCTTCAGAAAGGCTCCTCTATCTACTCCTATATAGGGTTTGCAAGCAATCTAGCTGGATACGGATGGAACCACACTAATAGGAGAAATCGGGGAAAATGAGCAGCACTAATGCAAAATAGGACAATGTATGAGGCAGTGACGCACGCTGAGCGGACTACAACCAGAGGTGGCTGCAGAAAACACTACAGCGTGAGCTGCACTCACACACAGAAACCTCACAGACAGCCATGAACAGTGCAGAGAACTGTGCACTAGCACTGCAAGGCTGCAGAAAGGCTCCTCTATCTACTCCTATATAGTGTTTGCAAGCAATCTAGCTGGATATGGATGGAACCACACTAATAGGAGAAATAAGGAAAAATAAGCAGCACTAATGCAAAAAAGGACAATGTATGAGGCAGTGACGCACACTGAGTGGACTACAACCGGACGTGGCTGCAGTACACACTACAGCGTGAGCTGCACTCACGCAGAGACCTCGCAGACAGCCGTGAACAGTGCAGAGAACTGTGCACCAGCGCTGCAAGGCTGCAGAATGGCTCCTCTATCTACTCCTATATAGTGTTTGCAAGCAATCTAGCTGGATACGGATGGAACCACACTAATAGGAGAAATCAGGAAAAATGAGCAGTACTAATGCATAAAAGGTCAATGTATGAGGCAGTGATGACCCTGAGGTGGCTGCAGAACACACTACAGCGTGAGCTGCACTCACACACAGAGACCTCGCAGACAGCCGTGAACAGCGCTGCGAGGCAAAAGAATGCTTCTCACACAGTGGTTGATAAAGTAGCCTGGGTAAAGCACAATAAAGCAAATCACTAGCTCAAACTGTCCCTCAGAACAGCAGCGTCCTGTCCCTATCTGAATTCACAGCAGAGTGAACCCAAAATGGCAGCGACGGCTTTCATAATGCATCATGACATCATTTCAGCAGCCAATCACAGTCATGCCATTAGTTAACATGCCTAACATGCCTAACAGGATGTACCCACACTTCTTAGGATCCTCATTGGCTGAATAAAGTCAAACTGGCTCATTGCATTATGGGAACTTCCGATTCTGGTATTCGATATACTAAAAGTATCGGAACTCAGTATCGGAACTCTGATACCGCGAATATCGGTCGATACCAGATATTTCAGTATCGGAATGCTCAACACTATTTGAGAACCATTTAGGAAAATATTATAAAAGTACGCATAACACTCCTAAATAGGTGAATCCTGTGTCCTATAAAGATGGCACATGGGCAGCAAGTATCCCACAGCAAAGATATAATCAGAGTGGAAAACAGCCGGCCTCCAAGGAGTCCAAAATGGAGAAACCAATCCATGATTTATGCATAAAAATAGCAACTATTAAACGGGTGAAACGCAAACACTTCGCACTCTGCTCAAACTACTAGCCCTTGGTGCCTTTGTTGGTTCTACGTATCAACCTTCTTCCTCTGTGCTGCTGTGCTGGCTATGCCTGCCAATGGTCTAGGTCGAATCGGTGGTCTCATCATCGACCACCTCGTAATCCATGTCATCCTCCTTCCATGTTGATATTGTGGACTGGCCAGATGGCAACTGTGTGTAATCACCATCAGCCTCCACCTCTTCACCAAGTATATCATGTGGATGAAAGTAGCTTTCTTCTGACCGTGGGGTTTCAAATATTTGGCCATCAGCAACAGACGATACCTTCTCACATTCCTCTTCAATGTCGCACGGTGAGAGGCCAGAGGCGACGAAAGGAAATGTACCAAACAGCTCTTCGGTGTGGCCAAGGTTGGGGTCAAATGTTTCCTGTTACTCCTGACGGGGAGATGAACTAGGGACAGGTTGAGAATAGGATGACCCAGCATTCTCTGTATGGACAGGACACTGTTTTGTCATGGACGATTGAGTGCTGCTAAAAAATTTTGTTGAGGCCTTATCAGCCATCCAAGACAGTATCTGCTCTTGTTCTTCTCTCTTCTAGACCTGTTTACATTCCACACAGGGAAATTTCACCAGGAACCTAGATGCATCCACCTTCTTTGGTCTCCCAGACTCTGTGCCTGGTTGGGCATCAATGACAACCCCACGTCCACGTCCCTGTCCCTTCACAACTGCCTTTTTAGGAATTTTGGTTAAATGTATTGATGTCTCTTTCCACCAGGGAAATGAAGGTTTCCACAGTAGGGTTATCCTTAGGTAGCATGTATGTGCTTGGTGCTCGTAATCCCAATTCTTTGAATTTTAGTAGGGCGAGATTCTCACGAGGTCCTGTGACTATTGTAATGTTGGAGAAGTGGGTAAATTTTAAACTGATATTCTGAAAGAATCTTTGTAGGTCTAAGTTTAGTTCAAAAAAGTTAAATCTGTATGCTGGACAGAAGGAAAGGCCCTTTTGTAAGTTGGATAATTGATGAGTATCTAGATTTTTAGAGGATATATTGATAACCAGTGAGAGTTGCCTACCTGAGATCTGGTCGCACGTGTTTTCTATATATTTTCCTGTGCATTATTTGATTCTTAATTTGATTTATTTTTTATTTTTCCTTTGTACCTATATGTATAAATCCTCACCCTGATAAATGTTTGTTCTGAAGAAGGTCCAAGTAGGGACCGAAATCATTCAACTATTATTGTCTGGATGCATAATAAATTAACCACTTTTTTCTTTGAACTTTGAGTGCCAAGTTT
This sequence comes from Ranitomeya variabilis, assembly GCF_051348905.1. Classification (NCBI taxonomy): domain Eukaryota; kingdom Metazoa; phylum Chordata; class Amphibia; order Anura; family Dendrobatidae; genus Ranitomeya; species Ranitomeya variabilis. The sequence goes on along the minus strand of NC_135232.1, from coordinate 1,071,192,198 downwards.
TTTAGACTATTGATTACGGTCCGGATACGCTACCTGTGCACCAATAGCATTTAAAAAATGGAGTGCCGTGTTTTTCTTATATACTGAGTTTGAGTAGTGATATTGCAACCACTAGGGTCAGCACCAGCAGGTAGCATCATCAGGATATAGCTGTAGGTCAGTACATGAAACTGCAGTGCAGTTGGGAGGATAAGCAGAAATTGTAGTCAGGATATAGGCGGAGGTCGGTACATGGAGCTGCAGTAGGATCTTGAGGATAAGCAGAAATCATGGTCATGATATAGCCCTAGGTTGGTACATGGAGCAACAGTAGAGTTGGGAAGATAAGCAGGTAACGTAGTCAGGATATAGCCAAAGGTTGGTACACAGAGTAGCAGTAGGATCTTGAGGATAAGTGGCAGGTGGGAAGAAGCTGGTCTAAAGGCTGGGAGCTAGATAATCTCGCAATGAAGTAAGTGAAATACCAGGTTTGTTCAATCAGGATATCACAGAATTGAACCAATCAAGAACTTGGGATGGAGACATCAGGAACAAAACAGGTACTAGTATCAGATTTAGCAAGGAACTTTCCAGTGAGCTGAATAGCTCAGAAAGAAGAGCTGCTTCCTGAGGCACAAGAGCTTCTGGGTACAAATCATGACACCTATCTGTGGTTCCCCATAATCAGTTGGGTGGTTGGAAAGTTGTGGCGGAGGGGGAAACAAGGATAATTGGGGTGCCACCTCTGAGGATTGTACTGTGTGTGATGTTAAGGTGTAGGAAGAGGAGGAGAGGCCACTTGATGCTGCACTTGCTATCCACTGGAGCACATGCTCTTTCTGGCCCTCACCTACAATGTACACTGATGTGTCGCTGGCAAAGAAAGGGAGTCAAGTGGCCCATCCAGTAACAGATGTTATTAATTGTCTTCGGACAGAATGAGCTGGTGTTTGTTCTGTAGAGCTTTCAGTTAAATTACCACCTAACCCACGTACACGTTGAACACCAAGCATATTCCCCCTCCCTACATGACCTGGCTTTTCCCCACTCATGTGGATGTACCTTTCCTCTCTTTCATAACCAGACCTTTTGGGCATCTGTCACTAAAGTAACAATCAGTACTTATTTTCTGAGATAGTGTGCCTGCACAACAATACTTGCCCAAACAATTTTGATTAGGAAATAGGGCCTGGTGCCTGAACAAATATAATAAAATATTTTGATCAGGAAATGTGGACTCCTGCCTGCACTCAAACATTAGCTCAAACAATTTTGATTTGGAAATGGGGCCTACCGTCAGCACCTCAATATTAGCCCAAATTATTTTGATTAGAAAATGGGGCCTCCTGAGGACAGACTGCAAAACAGTATTAGCCCAAATATTTTGGATCAGGAAATGGTTCCTGGTGCCTACACTGCAATATTAGTTCAAACAATTTTGATTAGTAAATAAGACCTCCTAGGTCCTGACTGCAACAGAGTATTTGCCCAAATGATTTGGATTAGGAAATGTGTACTCCTGCCTGCACTATTAACACTATGAGCACTAGCTAGATGCTGGAAGATCGATTTCACATAGGACAGGATCCTATCTAACTATGTGACAGCAGCAACAGAAGCAGCTTATCTGCACTGTTACACCAAAAAAATGGTGCTAGCAAAACAACATGTCTGCTTTTTATAAAGAGAGAGGGACATGTGACTTCAACAGCCAATGGCAGAAGCCTTTGTGTCTGGACGTTGTGGATAGTTTCTGCAACCTGATTAATGGCCGGAATGTACATAATTTAAAAAAAATAAAATATACACTCCGCCGCTCCTCTGACCTATACATGCCCAGTCTTCTCAAAAATATGTCCCCACTACTCATCATATAGAACCACTATCCTAGTCAAAGTCCTATCAAAATAATTTGGGGAAATTTACTGAACTGTGCCAGAATTTTGCTGACTGAGGGGAAATGCTCGGGAATGAGTTATGTTCATGCCAAATTTGAGATTGCCGAACGTTTTCCAAACAAGTTCGCTCATCTCTAGTTTTGAGCACCTTCAATGGTGAAGTTTTTACAATGGTGTCACTTTTGGGTGTTTTCAAATGTGATGTGGTCCCTAAAATAAATTGTATTGTACATTTTGTTGAAAAAATGAGAAATTACTGGTCAACTTTCAACCCTTATAACTTCCTAACAAAAAAAAATTAGGCTTCAAAAATGTATCTGATGTAAAGTAAACATGTGGGAAATGTTAGTTATTAACTACTGCATAACTTTCAGATTTAAAAACATAAAAATTATAAATTTGAAAATTGCTAAATTGTTGCCATTTTTTTTCACAAATAAACATAAGTCAGATCGAATAAATGTTATCAACATCGTGAAGTACAATATGTCTCAAAAAATCATTCTCGGTATCAGTTGGATCCTTGGAAGTGTTCCAGAGGTATTACTAAAAAAAATTACACTGGTCAGAATTGTAAAGTTTAGCCTGATCATGAAAGTGAAAACAGACTTGGGGGCTGAAGGAGTAAAGCTAATCACACTCTGAGAGAGTTTTATTAAAGTGTCACCATAGTGTAATCTGATTCTCTCAGGTGAGGAGGAGAAAAAAATTCTTCATCTTCTTAATTCTGTCAATTAGACTGCACTCAGTGTGATCCGATGTTTGTTTGGATTACACGTGTACTGATTATATGGTCATGTGCACAAGCTCTAACGTTGCTACTGAATTGCAAATCAGCAATGATACAGTATATGAGATATATTCATAGCAGGATAGGCTTAACATGTAGAATAAAAAGTGATACTTTTGTGTCTATTGATAGAGGCCTAATTTAGCAACTGCCAAAAAAATGCATTTGTTTAAGAAGTTTAAAGTCTTGTCCTAATAATTGTGGGTAAAATCCTGGAGGGCATTCTAAGGGATGCTATACTGGAGTATCTGAAGAGGAATAACCTCATGACCCAGTATCAGTACAGGTTTACTAGGGACTGTTCATGTCAGACTAATCTGATCAGCTTCTATGAAGAGGTAAGTTCTGGACTGGACCAAGGAAACCCAGTGGACACAGTGTATATGGACTTTTCAAAAGATTTTGATACGGTGCCACACAACAGGTTGATACATAAACTGAGAATAATGGGGATAGGGGAAAATATGTGTAAGTGGATTGAGAGCTGGCTCAGGGATAGGAAACAAAGGGTGGTTATTAATGGAGCACACTCGGACTGGGTCACGGTTAGCAGTGGGGTACCACAGGGGTCAGTATTGGGCCCTCTTCTTTTTAACATATTTATTAATGACCTTGTAGGGGTCATTCTGAGGAGAATTTCAATATTTGCAGATGACACTAAACTTTGCAGGGTAATCAATACAGAGAAGGACAATTTTATATTACAGGATGATTTATGTAAACTAGAAGCTTTGGCTGATAAATGGCAAATGAGCTTTAATGGGGATGAATGTAAGGTCATGCACTTGGGTAGAAGTAATAAGATGAATGACTATGTGCTTAATTCTAAAACTCTGGGCAAAACCATCAATGAAAAAGACCTGGGTGTATGAGTGGATGACAAACTCATATTCAGTGGCCAGTTTGAGGCAGCTGCTACAAAGGCAAATAAAATAATGGGATGCAATAAAAGAGGCATAATTGAACATAAGGAGAACATAATTTTACCTCTATACAAGTCACTAGTTCGACCACACTTAGAATACTGTGTACAGTTCTGGTCTCCGGTGTATAAGAAAGACGTAGCTGAACTAGAGCGGGTGCAAATGATAGCGACCAAGGTTATTAGAGGACTGGGGGTCTGCAATACCAAGATAGGTTATTACACTTGGGGCTATTTAGTTTGGAAAAACGAAGATTAAGGGGTGATCTTATTTTAATGTATAAATATATGAGGGGACAGTACAAAGACCTTTCTGATGATTTTTTTAATCATAGACCAGAGACAGGGACAAGGGGGCATCCTCTACGACTGGAGGAAAGAAGGTTTAAGCATAATAACAGACGCGGGTTCTTTACTGTAAGAGCAGTGAGACTATGGATCTCTCTGCCGTATGATGTTGCAATGAGTGATTCATTACTTAAATTTAAGAGGGGACTGGACAACTTTCTGGAAAAGTATAATGTTACAGGGTATATATACTAGATTCCGTGATAGGGCGTTGATCCAGGGAACTAGTCTGATTGCCGTATGTGGAGTCGGGAAGGAATTTTTTCCCCAATGTGGAGCTTACTCTTTGCCTCATGGGTGTTTTTTGCCTTCCTCTGGATCAACATGTTAGGGCATGTTAGGTTAGGCTATGGGTTGAACTAGATGGACTTAAAGTCTTCCTTCAACCTTAATATCTATGTTACTATGTTAAGAAGTTTAAAGTCTTGTCCTAATTAAATTTCCAAACTTTTATTAAGATCTTTTCATATTTATTATTGAGTTTGTATTTTATGAATGCCATTTAATTGTTTATTAAGTTAGAAATTATATTGTAAATTGTTATTGTATAAGCAGTTTGGAGGTTTATTATTTTACTGCTCTCAATTCATTTTTATGACTATTGATTTTCAATCACTTTTAAAAACTCACATAAAATTGCTTCAGGGAAAATTAAAAGGCTTCTGATATAATATAAACTTGCAAAATTAAGAGTTGCTACTGTCAGGAGTTGTATTCTGAGTTTCACTTACTCTTTGTTTTATAAGTTTTGAATTCTCATTGATATCATCATTTAAATGAAAGCAACGCTTGAACAATTCAATTTAAAAACTGGTTTTAAATTATGAAAATTAGCATGACAGGTTGAGATCAGTTTTGTTCATTCCTGTTAATTGGAAAGTGTCTTAAATCTTATGACATCTTACTTGAAGATCAGAGCAACTCTCTTACTCTCCTTGGCAAGAGTGAAAAATTAAATATAAATTAGGGCTCTTTCACACATTAGTAATTTTGATAAGTGGGCTTGTAAGCTTGATTTACACGTTTGTGTTTAAATGGTATCGGTAGCATCAGTGCTGTGCATCGGTGTGACAGATTTTATCATCAATGTGTCATCAATGTTTTTCATGGATAAAGAAATAAATATATTAACATTTCTACTATACTTTGAAGCATTAAACATGGACCGCACATGAATGGCATATGGGTGCCATCTGGGAGCTCGCCGTGTTTTTCATTGACCCTTAGACTTGTATTCGCCCTTTTCATCCATGTTGCCAGAAAAATTATGAACATATCTCACGCTCTATTTGATTTGAAAAGCAACGTAAATTATAATGTGTACATTTTGTGTCGGTGAAAAAAAAAAGATACAACACATTCGTGTAACATGGACGTGCGAATCAGTTCTTATAGATCACAGACCCATTCCCACAAATGTGCCTTTTTGCATCCTGATTTTTAGGTACTGAATGTTCCCAATAAAATGTACACATTTCTTTCTTTGATCTGTGTTACAGATTAAACTCGACAATGCAAGTCAATTGCCTTTGATGTCATAAACAGTATGTTCTTTCTGCATTTTACTATTTGAGAAGTAGGAGAAGCTAACAAATGTTTTTCTTCAAACAAGGAAAATAAATGCAACAAGGATTTAAAAAACGTAGACACAAATTAAAAATTAGTCCAGTACGTTGATAAAAAAAAAATGGACCGTTTTTCATATATGAGCAAAAAACTTAAAGGGACTCTGTCATTTGAATTTGGCGGGCTATGTAAATGCCCTGTGTCCGGTCCGATGGGCGGTGTTTCCTCTTCTTTCATTTACCCCTTTCTTTCCCGCTGGCTGCAATATTTTCTTGAATTTCAGTAGGTTTCATCCGTAGTTCACACGTGCGCAATGCAATCTTGCCTTGCGCTCGGGCAGTATGCTTTGCCCAACTGCGGGCAAAGCCAAAAAGCATTAGTGCGCATGCATTGCTGCATTATGTCCCGGAACACAGCAAAATACTTTTTGGGTGGTGAACAAGCACTATTGGCATTCTGTTGCTTCTCTCGGTGATACTGATCACGATAAAGTTTGATAATGTAATATGAGTATCTGAGTTTTTAAAGGAAAAACAATAGTAAAACTCAATTGAAAAAAATGCAAGATGTATCATGAAGATACAAGCCCAACATCTATTTGGACTAAATGGACCAAAAGAGGTTCAGTCATACTCGAGCCAACTCCACAACACAACATTTGCTGCAGATTGTAATTTTTTTTTTACTAATTGTCAATTTGCCATCTGTTTCAAACCTCTGGATGACAAACACATTGGTGTTAGAAACCCACAACACTGAGGCTCCTGATTCTAAAATTTCAGGGCAGTAATTTTTAGTAGTGCTGTTTTCAATGGCTGATTGCAACTACAAGCTTATAATTTTTGATATTGGGGCCTGTTGAAGGAATGAAGATTGCTGAATCTTGATATCTTCTAGAATAGATCAGCGGCTTCTCAGAAATCAAATGGTGATTCCAGAACCACAGATCCTGCCTGGTGTGACTGATGAACCTGTATCATTTGTGGTGATCGCAGATGAGGACTTTGGAATGGCAACAAATGTTTTGCATCCATATCCATGAATAGCCATGAATAAGTTACAGCCAAGGTAACAATGGAGTGGCTCAAAAAGAAGTATATTAAGGTCATAAAGTGTCCTAGCCAGTCCCCAGACCTTAATCCAATAGAAAAATTATGGAGGAAGTTGAAGATCCAAGTTGCCAAGCGACAGCCTCAAAATCTTAATGATTTGAGATGATCTGCAAAGAAGAGTGGACCAAAATTCCTCCTGACGTGCGTAAACCTCATCATCAACTACAAAAAATGTCTGACTGTTGTACTTGCCAACAAAGGGTTTTGCCACCAAGTATTAAGTTTTGCTTGCCAGTGGGATCAAAATACTTATTTCTCACTGCAAAATGCAAAGAAATGTATATAATTTCTGCAGTGTGATTTTCTGGATTTTATTTTTGATATTCTATCTCTCAATGTTAAAATTAACCTATGCTTAAAATTATAGACTGTTCATGTCTTTGTCAGTGGGCAAACTTACAAAATCAGCAAGGGATCAAATACTTATTTCCCACACTGTATCTGACTGCTTGCAGCAGCCTCACTGCACTGTTACAAATCACAAAATGGAGCACAAGCCACATGTCCACTTTTTATATGGAGAGGGACATGTGACTTCGACAGCCAATGACACAAGCCTTAGTGTCTAGACATTGTGAATGGTTTCTGCACTCTGATTGGCTGCCAGAAAAAATAAAGAATAACAGTCTGCATCTCCTCTGACCTCTCCCCACCCCTTCCCTTCACCAAACAAGATCCCCCAACACCACTATCCTAGCCAAAGTCCTAACATATGCATTAGTGAAAACTTGATCAATTACTGACCTTTGCCGATTTTGAGGAAAACGCTCTGGAATCCAAACACAAATCTGAATGTCAAAAGTTATTGCTGAATTTGAGTTTGGCAAATGTTTTGGTCTCTCATCTTGTATTTTTTTTAAGGGGGACTAATGAAAATAATTAAATATAAAGACAAGCTATTATCTTGAACTATGAGGTCGATGTCCAAGTGGAGGATGAAGAGGAAGTGGACATGTATATGGCAGAGGCAGAACAGGAGGTAGCCAACACCATTTTTTGTTGTTGTTGGGGGAAGCCCCAAAATTAAACGAATGACAAATAGAGTCTAACCATGGCTGAGTGTGTCTAGTCAGCCAAATATACAGTAGGCAAGTCCTATATGATCCATGCCTGATTCATTTTAATGAATGTGAGCTTGCACACATTCTGATAGTACACTTGACGCAGGGCAGGCCAGCACTTCTGAGTCATGGAGGTAAAGCTCAGGCCATGCATCCAATTTTGAGACACAAAATTTAAATGGGACATACCCATCAGTTATAGCGCAGACATGTGTAGACAGGTACTATTTCACCCTGTTGTGGAAATGCTGCTTCCTGCTGATATGAACCATATTAGATGGTGGTGCCGGATGTTGTGGCATCGGAGGAAGTGTTTCCATGGTAACCCTGCCTTCTGAGATGCTGACGGTGCCCAGTTGTGTTGGTAACTTCCTCCTCCACCTCTGCTTTGTTTTTTCACTGTGCCTTCACTGTCATGAGGAAAGCCATCATTAGTTTCTCTACCAGCGTGTTCTTGCATTAATATATTTTGCGATCCTGATCCAAGGATGGAATTAAAAATGCTATGTTGTCCTTATGGCAGGGATCCAGCACGGTGACAGCCCAGTAATCCGAACTTGTAATAATACGGGTAACTTTTAGGAGTCTAGTATGAACCCCAAACTTTACAGTTCGGGTTCGCTTATCACTAGAAATGATCATTTTTATTCAAGTATTATAAAAAAATGAGTGTGAACTGTAGGTTTTGACTTTATATTTAGCATTAATCATTTTATTATGATGATTTCAAAATTCAGATGAAAAAAGCATATTCAATGAAAATTCTCCCCAAATATAATACTGTATATCTGTGTAAAGTTCTCAGTAAATTACCTACAGAATGTTAAGATTTCAAAGCAAATTCCTACATAAAATGTACCGGGTAAAGCAAATGGAAGTGAGCATTTTATCTTTACTATAACATATTCAAGTCACTTTAAGAATAGGGTGGGTATATACTGGTGGATGAGGTTACCATCTGATTAACAGTATTCATTTTGACACTGCAGGGAAGCACCATGAAAGAAGGTTGGTTTTAGTGCATCATACCAGGAAATAGAACAACCTGCTGATAGTGACTTACGGATGAATTGCTTTTATTAATATAGTGTAAAATCACATAAACCATTTTCATTAGTATCAATAGGCATGCTGACATCAAACTGAGCCATGCAGAAATTAAATATAAGCATTGTTCATTTACCCATGCACATCAAATCATGTCAGCAATAAAATGAGTAGAAACAAATATTAAGCCTCTTCAGCATGCATACCTGATATCAATATCCTATTATCTATACAAGCTAGGCTTTGGCATTTTATTCCTATGGGAAATTAGAATATGTAATTTGATAGATAATGGAACTGTAGCCATGTTGCCAACATTTTCAGCGAGTCAGCAAGAAACTACATTTTGTAGAACTTTGTTTTTAGTATTGATTCAATATTTACAGGGTTGTAAAGAAGTGAAACAACTGTTTCTGCTTTTTTTTATATAGTGGTGTGTCTAGAATTGCAGCCTAGCTGCCACCACTATCACTAGACGGAGCAGCTCTGTAAGTAAGCAGTGCCTGCTGTCACTGACACCTAGCTGATTGGTGGATCTGTGGGGTGTCACACTCCTACCAATAAGACATTGATGACCTATTCTGAAGTTAGGTAATTAATGTTACCCCCTTTCCAATGTTGGGCGTACATGCTCATGTCGGAATACCTTCCTTTTTTGGGGCAATCTCTGACAGCGGCATTTAACTCACGATTCCTGTAAGCGCGCCGGAAATCCCGCCCGCTTTGCTTTGAAGCATGCAAAAAGTAAAATAAAAAGTTTTTAAATATATTAAAAAAATAAAAAAACATAAAAGTTCAAATCACCTCCTTTTCACCCCATTCAAAATAAAACAATAAAATAATCGAATACACACATATTTGGTATCACTGTGTTCAGAATCGCCCGATCTATCAATATAAAAAAGAATTAACCCGATTGCTAAACGGTATAATGAGAAAAAATTCAAAATGTCAGAGTTACGGGGTTTTTTTGCTATAACATTGGAATAAAATGCAATAATGGGCGATCAGCTCGGTGCGCAAAAAATAAGCTCTCAGACAGCCCAAGATTACAAAAAATGAAAACGCTACAGGTCTCGGAAAATGACTTTTTTTTTTTAAACCAAACTTTGGATTTTTTTTCACCACTTAAATAACAAAGAACCTAGACATGTTTGGTGTTTATGAACTCATAATGACCTGGAGAATCATAATGGCAGAACAGTTTTAGCATTTAGTGAACATTATAAAAAAGCAAAAAAAAAATCTGTGGAATTGCACTTTTTTTTGCAATTTCACCACACTTGGATTTTCTTTCCCATTTTTAGTACACAATATGCTAAAACCAATGGTGTTTTTCAAAAGTACAACATTATCCCTCAAAAAACAAGCTCTTACATGGTCATTTTGACTACAAAATAAAAAAAGTTATGGCTCTGGGAAGAAGAGGAGCAAAAAACGAAAATGCAAAAATGAAAATACCTCTGGTCATGAAGGGGTTGACGTGGTGGGCAACCTTAATAAAAGAGAAATATCAGTCTTAATTTTTATTCAATATAATAGTGTTGCAAATTTTTTGTAATATTATGATTTTAAAACATTGCTTCCAATAAAAAGGGATTGTTTGGACAAACGGAAATACAATAATGGTATATCTTATCTTTTTCTTTCCTCATTTTCTCATTTTGACTTATGTCAATCCAACTTAATGTTTAGTGACCGAGTTGCTTGATATGGACTGTATTCTCTAAGTCTCAGCACTGAACAGACTAAACCTGACCTGTTGAACATGGAGGCTGAAAGAGCAGGGTATGCCATGTCGTTTTGGGATATTTTTCAAATGACTCCAGTTGGTACAGATGATGCATTTGTTTACATAACATTTGTTATTATGGTGTGCCAAATCAATTTGCATAGATGACTGCACAGAACCACCATACAGGAGCATTACAGTGCAAACATTGTACCCTGAGACACAGATCATCTAAGAATACCTACAAAAAGAACACTTAAAAACATCAAGGAACCATGGAAAAAAAGACCAAAAGTCCACACCACACCAGTACATATTAAATAACACAAAATGTATTACTAAATCAGGTAAATCATAACAGAACCAAAGACAATGCATGAAAAATATCCATAATGGAAGGACACTCAATCCAGAAATGTTATTGAATCAAACAGTTGATAATCACAAATGTGCACAAAATATATTTTTAATAAGTAAAGTGCTTAGTGCTTGGGACACCACAAGGTGTCAGTATAGGCATACATACGTGGTGAAACCGAGAGGAAATAAAACACGGTGTAAATAATATATACAAAATAAAGCCACAGTGGAATAATACCTAAAAGGTTACTGCACACTCTGTTTCCTGGATGGCGCCCTCCCCAACGCGCGTTTCAGAAAATTAATTTGCAAGGGTATCCATATTGATTTTTTGCATACAGACCCCTTTTATTGCAAAACTTTCAGCCTATACATTCTAATATAGCAAATTTTCATTATTAATCAATATTGTGTGTTTCAGAAGTGTGGATTAAAGTCACTGATATCAAAGCAAACTATAACATATTTTATTGAGAATAATCTCTAAAATGGAGCCAGAGGCAATGTAAATGCAGACTCTTAACTTCAAAGTGACTATGAAAAAACCTTCTCTTTTGCTGCAATTCTAAATGGGCCAATGCTTTGGGAGCAATTAAAACTTAATAGGCACTGAACTGTTAAAAGAGTTGTTGGATCGCCTATGGCAAATTGTATCTTCCACTTCTTTTTTTCCTTTTTTTGTATGATACTACTAGTAGGAATGACAGCTATTGTCTGTTCTATGTTTGGTAAAGAATTTCTTTAAATTCTTTATTTTATTAGGTTTCTTCTGAATAATTGAACTATTAAAATATTTGTCAGGTATTAATGTTTGCTGATTCCGAGGACTTTTTAGAATACAGGCTATAAACAGACATGTGTTGTTTCACCTATTATTTGTGGTGCTTGTTACTCACCTTGACAGATTCTATAAATTACTCCAAGATTTAGAAGATGTAAACATAATTTGCCAAACTAATAGACTCTTCTTCCTAGCCTTAATGATAAACAAACCCTTTCTGGATCCAGGTTTTTTGTGTTTGTTTGTTATTTTCAAGTCAACAGATAGCAGCATGTTAATGTTATTGTTTAACTTGACTACATTCCTGACAAAGTTTCTCTTTTATTCTCTCATCATTTGCTTTTTAATCATTCTTTTAGTGACGACCCTGGCTTCATTCCTGATTATGCTATTGCTTCATCAGTGTTAGTGCAAATAATTCATGACTAATTCGCAAATTAAGAATTTGGGGATTTTCGTGTAGAAAAGTCTTCATCTCCTTGTAGTGGTTCAGGTAAGATTATTGGATCCCTTAAACTTGTTACAGAAGTCTTTGCCACTTATAAGTAGATACCATATCTTTACTTACCATTAATAGAATATTCTGGTCACTTGACATGATTAGCTATTCTTAGGGCAGGTGCTAGAAATGATCGAACCATTTAAAATTTAAATTCACCAGCTTTAGTTAATTTTTCCCAAAAAATTTGATTTGTGGAGAATAAATTTGCCACAAATTACAGGTAGTCCAATTGTCCCCAAAAAATTTGTCTAACATTCTGGGGTCTTCTAGGAGTGAATTAAATTAATTTTAATATGCTTAACAGGAATGCAACCATAGCCATTTTGAAGTGAGCTGACTCTTGGAAAATATGGTTGTAATCTGGCCGTTAGCAAGGGAAGAGAGAATGAGATATAGAGTACTCGCACAGTAAGTGAAGCTTTTCATTTTCAGGATTGATCCAGAGTGCCCCTACAGCAAGAAATGCTTCCAAATTTCAGGTACACTCACAGGAATTGATCAGACACACAAGTCATCTGACAGAGGGTATGACCAGCTTTTCTGATTGGTGTTATAACTCATCATGCTATCACTACAAGGCATTTTGGGTAAGCACGTGACTATTGACTATTGCAGTCTTCTGCAATATGCAATATGGTAACAGACATTTTTTGATTCATTGGCTCTTCAGAGAGAAAGAGGACTGGAACTCTATAGCACCACCTGTTGGAAGTAGTGATCCTACAAGTCATAATCAACCCTTTAACGAGTCGTGCAATATGACTTAGGATAAAAGCCAAATCAGAATCTCAATTTGCAGACACAGTGTTTAGGGCTATTGGCCCTCGTCAGTGCAAAGTATGAGAACTGATTTGGCTAGATGAGATGCTATGAACTTTAGTCCAAGGGGTAAGGTTTCTCCTTGCTGAGAGTGACATACCAGCTCTGGCTTGTCAAGGTAAGGGTGCTTATTCACCATGCAATGCTCCTTTAGCAAATTTAACAAACAAATTGCCTCTTCCAAGAGAAAGAGGACTCCTATAATCATACAAGTTACAGTAAAGCCTCTAACGAGTCTTGTAATCTCAATTTGCAAAGAGACCCTGGTTGTTCCAGGAAATTCAACTCAAATTCGATTTGCATCAAATCAATTTGATCATCTCTGCCTGGCACCTTACTGATCGGCAGTTACTAGTTCCAGCAGTGGCTGGATGTAGATATTTGACAGAGCTGAACTACATGCTCAGAGAAGTGAATATTCATATCTCTTAAGTAGTAACACACGTGACTACCGGCAGCACTAGGAAGCCGGAGGCTGACACTTTGCACACTACTGAAGAGTAATGAATGCTCTCTGCTCTCTGTGCACACAGTCCCGGCATGCAGAGCAGTGTGTATTCTGGCAGCAGTACTCTGCTTGTGAGCAGCGCATGATGTCACTGCTATGCGCTGCTTACAAGCATAAAGCAGCTGCTGGCATACAAACAAGATGCTGCGAGGGAGTGCCAGGAAGGTAAGTGTAATGGGTTTTTTCATTGTTTTCTCATGGGGCCATGCATACCAGGATTGGGGTGGGGACCAATCATATGAGAAAAGGAATGGGGCCATGCATATTAGGATGAGATGGAGGCCCTGCATACCAGGAAGAGATGGGGGCCCTTCATACCAGGATAGGGATGGGGCCATGCATACTAGGATAAGAAGGAGGCCCTGCATACCAGGATGAGATATGGGCCCTGCATACCAGGATAGGGATGGGGCCATGCATACTAGGATGAGATGGAGGCCCTGCATACCAGGATGAGACATGGGCCCTGCATACAGGATAGGGATTGGGCCATGCATACTAGGATAAGATGGAGGCCCTGCATACCAGGATGAGATGAGGGCCCTTAATACCAGGATAGGGATGGGGCCATGCATACTAGGATAAGATGGAGGCCCTACACATCAGGATGAGATGGGGGCCTTGCATACCAGGATAGGGATGGGGCCATGCATACTGGGATAAGATGGAGGCCCTGCATACCAGGATGAGATGGAGCCCTGCATACCAGGATAGGGATGGGGCCATGCATACTAGGATGAGATAGGGGCCCTGCATACCAGGATAGGGACATGCATACTAGTTTAAGGATGAGAGTAATCATTCCTGCCAGGATAGGGATGAGGGAGACCATTCCTACCAGAATAGGAATGAGGGGGCCATGCACACCAGAATAGGGATGAGGGGACTATGCATACCAAGGTAGGGATGAGGGGGCCATGTTTATGAGGATGGGGATAAGGGGACCATATATACCAGGATAGCGGATATTAAGTACAGAATTTGAATGTGTCCCCTGATACCGTGAAACCGTCCCGGGGGTGGGACTTTCCTTCAAAATGGGATGCAGCACAGCCGTCATTCCTACCCCCTTGGCACCGTACGCCGCCTCCTCAGCATTGTTTGATTCTGTCCCAGAGCCTGCGCTGTTATGTTATCCCTTGGCCATGCGCAGTTAGCACTGCCTGTCTTCTGACATCATTAGTTGTCAGGCTGGCTGCGCCTGTGCGGCTGCGCTGCCCGAGATCCCGGCTCACAGTGTCGTCTAATGTAATCACACTGCGGGCCTGGGATCCATGGGCATGCGCAGTGCATACCTTCGCCTTTCACTCCTCTCCTTCCGGCTTCTTCAGACTGTGCGGCGTCATGGCCGTGGCATGCAATTAGGGATCAGCTGATGGCGCACAGTCTGAAGAAGGCGGTTGGAGATGAGTGAGAGCCTGAGGTGAAGATATGCACTGCGCATGCCCATGGATCCCAGGCCCGCAGTGTGATTAAATCAGAAGAGACTGCGAGGCGGGATCTCGGGCAGCGCGGCCGCACAGGCGCAGGCAGCCTGACAACAAATGATGTCAGAAGGCGGGCAGCGCTAAGTGCACATGGCCAAGGGATAACATAACAGCGCAGGCTACGGGACAGATTCAAACAACGCGAGGAGGCGGCGCACGGCACCAAGGGGGTAGGAATGACGGCTGTGCTGCGTCCCATTACGAAGGAAAGTCCCACCTCCAGGACAGTTTCACGGTATGAGGGGACACATTTTATAAGTGTTAAGTTCTGCGTGTGCAAGGAGCTAAACTAAAAGAGTTACCTTTTCCTTGTGCAGCATTACTGCTCCACAAAGTGACTCTTTCAGTAACAAACGCCTGGGGGGGTTGGGACAGGTTTCCTTAAATTTCAGTAGTTGTGTCAGCGTGGTGTTCGCAGGACACATTGCCGGCTACACAGCTGGGGATCAGCTGACTTTACTGAAACACAATAATTAGTGTTGAGCGATATTCAAAAGTATCGGTATCGGATTGGATCGGCCGATATCCAAAAAATATCGGATATCGCCGATACCGATACCCGATACCAATACAAGTCAATGGGACACAAATATCGGAAGGTATCCTGGATGGTTCCCAGTGTCTGAAGGAGAGGAAACTCTCCTTTAGGCCCTGGGATCCATATTCATGTAAAAAATAAAGAATAAAAATAAAAAATATGTATATACTCACCCTCGGACGAGCCCTGGACCTTAGCGGTGCAACCGGCAGCCTCCGTTCCTAAGAATGCAGTGAGTGAAGGACCTTCGATGATGTCGCGGTCACGTGAGCGGTCACATGAGCGGTCATGCAACCAATCACAAGACCGCGACGTCATCGCAGGTCCTGTACACTCACTGCATTCTTAGGAACGGAGGCTGCCGGTTGCACAGCTAAGGGCCAGGGTCCGCCGGAGGGGTGAGTATATCCATATTTTTTATTTTTATTCTTTATTTTTTGCATGAATATGGATCCCAGGGCCTGAAGGAGAGTCTCCTCTCCTCCAGACCCTGGGAACCATACACTGGGAACTTCCGATTTCCGATATCACAAAAATATCAGAACTCGGTATCGGAATTCCGATACAGCGAATATCGGCCGATACCCGATATTTGCAGTATCGGAATGCTCAACACCACCAATAACACTGGGTCATGTGTTTTGACTGTGCAGACGGCACTTCTGAGCATCAACCGGCGGTGTTGGAGCCCAGGGATTACAGTTCAGGTGGTAGAAACATGAACGCAACAGGAAACCTGGATACTGTAGCCAACCAATTATTTAATCTGGAAGAGGAGTGGCAAATTCCTGTGAGATCCAGGCCTTGTACATTTTCAGAAAAGTAAGCCGGTCAACGTTATCGGAGGATAGTCGCATGCGACGGTCTGTTAGTACACCACCTGCGGCACTAAAGATGC
Organism: Ranitomeya variabilis; assembly: GCF_051348905.1. Taxonomy (NCBI): domain Eukaryota; kingdom Metazoa; phylum Chordata; class Amphibia; order Anura; family Dendrobatidae; genus Ranitomeya; species Ranitomeya variabilis. The sequence goes on along the minus strand of NC_135232.1, from coordinate 1,071,175,850 downwards.
GTTCCAATAATACACTAGCAGCAGGGCAAGCCAGCACCTCCAATGCATACTGGCTAAGCTCTGGCCATGTATCCAGCTTAGAGACCCAAAATTTGAAGGGATAAGAGCCATCTGGGAGTACAGTAAGAGGGCAAGACATGTAGTCTGTCACCATCTGACGGAAACGTTGCCTCCTGCTGACTGGAGCCATCTGTGATGGTGTAGACATGTGTGGCAGGCACACAAAACTGTGCCACAGTTGGGCCATACTGGTCTTGCCTTGTGCTGAGGCACTGCTTCTGCTCCCTCTTTGTGCAGAGCTTCCTCCACTGCCTTGATGCACTGAGCTGCTTTGTAAAGCACTAGCAGCACTGCTCTCACTTGGACTGGAGAAGATGATGGAATTCACCAGTGTGTCATGGTACTCCCACATTTTACGCTCCCGATTCAATGGTGTTATGAGGCTTTGTAAGTTGTCCCGGTAGCGAGAATCTAGGAGGGTGTACACCCAATAATCAGCTGTGTTGAGAATGTGGGCGATGCGGCGGTCGTTTCTCAGGCACTGCAGCATGTAATCAACCATGTGCTGCAGACTGCCAACTGGCCAAGAATCGCTGTCCCCTGCTTGAGGCGTGATCTCTGCCTGCTCTGTATCACCCCACCCTCGCTCTACACACTGACTACTGGAGAATTGTGTAACTCCCTCCTCTGGACCAATGTCTTCCTCCTCCATTGACTCCTCCTCATCCTCCTCACAAAGTGTCCCCTGCCTAGGCCTTTGTGAGGAACCACGTAGAGCTGACTGTCCAAAAGCTGATGGAATTGGTGACTCCTCATCCTCCACCTCTTCCACAACATCATCCCTTAGCGCTTGCAGTGTTTGTTGAAGCAGGCAGAAAAGGGGGACAGTCATGCTGACTAGTACATCATCTGCACTCGCTATCCGCGTGGAATCATCGAAGGAACGCAAAACCTGGCAGACGTCCTTCATAGTGGCCCACTCAGTGGTTGTGAAGTCTGAACGGTGCGGAGTGTGATTTCTTTGCACCTGATGCAACTGGTACTCCATTACTGCTGGCTGCTGCTCACACAACCGCCCCAACATATGTAACGTGGAATTCCACCTGGTGGGTAGGTCACATATGATGCAAGGTTCCGGAAGGCGGAATCGGCGCTGCAGAGCTGCAATGCGCGATCATGCCATGCTGGAACGCTGCAAGAGAGCCCACCCTAGGCGGACCTTGTGCAGCAGTGCATCAAGATCCGGAGAGTCCCTCAAAAAACTCTGCATGACCAACTTGAGCACATGTGCCAGACATGGGATGTGAGTGAGGTTGCCTAGGGCAAGAGCTGTCACCAGATTTTGGCCATTGTCACACACTACCATGCCTGGCTGGAGATTCGCTGGCACAAACCACACGTCGCTCTCCTGCTTGATGGCATTCCAGAGCTCCTGCGCTGTGTGGCTTCGATTCCCCAGAGAAATTAATTTCAAGACGGCCTGTTGACATTTGGCCACAGCTGTGCTCATGTCGGTCGTAACAGGTAAACGTTCACGGGTCCATGTGGAGGTGGACTGTGACGGCTCCTGCAGCGATGATTCTGAGGAACTTGTGTATGAGGAGGAGTCAATGCATACAGACTGGATTCCTGCAATCCTTGGAGTTGGCAGAACCCGTCCTGCACCACTCGCACGATCTGTACCCGCTCAACAACATTAACCCAATGGGCAGTGAGGGAAAGGTATCGCCCCTGTCCATGGTGACTGGTCCACGCATCAGTGGTGAGGTGGACCTTGCTACTGACGGCGTTCAGTAGCGCGTGTTTTATGTGTCCCTCCACATGCTTGTGCAGGGCAGGGACGGCTTGCCTGCTGAAATAAAAGCTGCTGGGCACATTGTATTGTGGGACTGCCAATGCCATCAAGTTACGGAAGCTGTCAGTCTCCACCAGCCTGAATGACAGCATTTCAAGGGACAGTAGTTTTGCAATGCCAGCATTCAGAGCCTGTGCTCGGGGGTGGGTTTTTCTCCCATGCCTGTGATACCGATGGCTGTAGACTGGGCTGGGAGTGTGAGGATGACTGGGAATGTGGTGCTGTGGGTGGAATTACAGTGGGTCTCTGGACAACAGTGCCAGAGGTTCTTCCATGGCGATTCTGTGAGGAAGCCAAACCAGCTGTGTGTGAGCTGGAGGAAGAGGCAACAACACGAGCTGAAGAGGTGGTAGATGCCGCTGTTGGTTGGCCTAGGTCTTCAGTGTGTTTTTGTAATTCCACCGCGTGCTTGGTCCACACATGTTTCCACATATTTGTGGTATTGAGGTTGCTGACATTTTTCCCTCTTTTGACTTTCTGATGACACACCTTGCATTTGACAAAGCAAATGTCATCTGCAACTGTGTCAAAAAAGGACCAGGCACTGCTAGTCTTGGGAGCGCCCGTTTTGGCTTTTGGAAGAGGCATGCTCCTAATGGGTGCCGAAGTGGAGGCTACAGAAACCACAGACTTCCCCCTCCCTCTCCCTCTTTGGCCCATTCAGGGAATCTCTTCCTCGGAGCTGTTCCCACCACCTTCCTGTACCTCACGCCACGATGGGTCAAGGACCTCATCATCAACACTACCCTCTGCCACCAACTGCTTCTTTTGGGTAGTCTCGGCAGCACAGTACGCACCAGAAAGTGGCACCTGAGTCTCATCATCAGATGCATACTGCGGTTTGGTGACCGGAGGCACTGGCCCACCCATCTCTTCAGAGTCAGAGAGACAAAGCTGTTGGGCATCACTGCATACTGCCTCTTCTTCCTTCTCCAATGCTGCTTGGCTGGCCCCCTGTTTCCAAGCCAAGAGATTCAGAGAACAGAAGTAGAGATGGCTCCTGTCCTGGGCTCTCTGACTGCCTGGGCAATTTGGCACATGGTGAAGAGACAGATGGGTGCTCTCCAGTGCTCTGTGCCTGAGAGGATGTGGCACTAATTGAAGTCGATGCGTTAGCTGCCATCCATCCAACAACGGCTTCAATTTGTTCTTCACGCAGCAGCGGTGTACGGCGATCTCCTACAAAGCTGCGCATGAAGGACTGTTCCCTGCTGAAACTGGGTGATGATGAGTCACTGGTGCCCGCAGCAGGCACAGAATCCCCACGTCCTCTCCCTGCTCCGTGCCCACGCCCACGTGCCTTACTCCCTGCCTTCTTCATCTTGATTGACTGATAAAGATAAGCAGAAGAGTACTAAGGGCTTAGTGTGCTTATTCCTGAACAGCTCCTAACAGGTATAAGAAACACTAATTTTCTAAAGTGTGGACTAGACTTTAATATGAGCTAATGTGGCCTACACAACTGTAAAGTAGTGTGTTTGGTGAACTTTATTATTTTTTTTTTGCAGAACTGACTACAGAGTGAGCTGCACTCACACACAGACCGTGCATACAGCCGTGAACGGCGCTGCAAGGCCAAAACCAGCTCCTCTATGTAATTGTATATATTGTTTTTCCACAATCTAGCAGGATACGGAAGGAAAGCCACTAATATGATAAATTTGAAAAAATGTGCAGCAGGCAGCAATAATTGAGAAAAAGACAATGGAACGGTATGAGGCACTGACGCACCCTGAGCTGACTACAACTGGCTGTGGCTGCGGACAGACTACAGAGCGATGTGCACTCACACAGAGACCGTGCAGACAGCCGTAAATGGTGCTGCAAGGCCAAAAAAAGCTCCTCTATGTAATCCTTTGTAGTGTTTTTCCACAATTTAGCTTGATACGGATGGAAAGCCACTAATAGGAAATATTTGAAAAAATGTGCAGCAGGCTGCACTAATTGCAAAAAAAGGACAATGGATAGAATAGTATGAGGCAGTGACGCACTCTGAGCTGACTACAACCGGCTGTAGCTGCGGACAGACTACAGAGTGAGCTGCACTCACACACACAGAGACCTTGCAGACAGCTGTGAACAATGCTGCAAGGCAAAAGCAAGGATCTCACACAGCGGGTGCTAAATTAGCCTGGGTAATGCACAATTAAGCAAATCGCTATCTCTAAACTGGCCCTCAATGAGAACACAGCATCCTGTCCCTAACTGAATTCACAGCAGAGTGAGCCCAAAATGGCGGCAGCGACTTTCATAGTGCATCATGACATCATTTCAGCAGCCAATCACAGCCATGCCAGTACTTACATGCCCACCATGCAGAACAGGATGTGCCCACACTTCTAATCATTCCTCATTGGCTGAATTCGGGCACTTTGAATTGTGGGAACTTCCGATTCTGGTATCCAATATACTTAAAATATCGGAACTTGGTATTGGAATTCCGATACCGCAAATATTGGCCGATACTTGCGGTATCGGAATGCTCAACACTAATCGTAACCTATGGTTCAATTTATTGAAGTATTCAATATATTAAATTAAATGTATCACTAATTTGTTTCAGAACTCATTACATCACCTGATCAACAGTATATAGATGCATATGTTGACATGTATTTTCCACAACCTGCAGTTCATGTATCTCAGAAGGTGAGACAAAACTGTCTGATACTCTGCTGTAATTGCTGGGATTGGTTATTGAGCCTCCTAAATGACCCAGTAAATAACAATCCCAATATAGCAGAGGTTAGACAGAGGGAGGAGGCTCCCTCTGTCAAAAACTTCTATTAAGTTGCTTGTAGATTCATTGTAGAGGAGAATGGAGGATGTGAGCAGTTTTTATTAGTTATAGTCAATGATTAACCCCTTAGTGACGGAGCCAAATTTTTGAAATCTGACCAGTATCAATTTATGTGGTAATAACTCTGGAACACTTCAACAAATCCCAGTGATTTTGAGATTGTTTTTTCATGACACATTATACTTTATGATAATGGTAAATTTAGGTTGATATGTTTTGTGTTTATTTATAAAAAATATCAGAAATTTGAGAAAAATGTTAAAAAATTAGCAATTTTCAAACTTTGAATGATTATCCCTTTAATCAAGATAGTCATACCATAGCAAAATATTAATAAATAACATTTCCAACCTGTTGGCTTTACATCAGCACTATTTATAAAATGTTCTTTATTTTGTTAGCATTTTAGGAGGTTTAAAAATGTGGCAGTAATTTTTCATTTTTTCAAGGAAATTTACAAAATTTATTTTTTTAGGGACCAATCCATGTTTGAAGTGCCTTTAGGGGTCCCATATATTGGGAACCCCCCAAAAGTGATACTATTTTAGAAACAGCACCCCCTGACATATTGAAAACTGCAGTCAGGTAGTTTATTAACCCTTCAGGTGCTTTTCAGGAATTAATGCAAAGTGGAAGGACACAAATGAAAATGTCTATTTTTACCACCTAAATGCGGCTAACTTCTGAACAGATTACTACAGCCGTCAGACTCTAAGGGTACTGTCACACAGTGGCACTTTGATCGCTACGACGGTACGATCCATGACGTTCCAGCGATATCCATACGATATCGCTGTGTCTGACACGCAGCAGCGATCAGGGACCCTGCTGAGAATCGTACGTCGTAGCAGATCGTTTGAAACTTTATTTCGTCGCTGGATCTCCCGCTGTCATCGCTGGATCGTTGTGTGTGACAGCGATCCAGCGATGCGTACGCTTGTAACCAGGGTAAACATCGGGTTACTAAGTGCAGGGCCGCGCTTAGTAACCCAATGTTTACCGTGGTTACCAGCGTAAAAGTAAAAAAAAAAAAAACGTACATACTCACATTCCGGTGTCCTTCAGGTCCCTTGCCGTCTGCTTCCCGCTCTGACTGACTCCCGGCCGGAAAGTAAGAGCAGATCACAGCGGTGACGTCACCGCTGTGATCTGCTTTCACTTTACGGCGGCACTCAGTCAGTGCGGGAAGCAGACGGCAAGGGACCTGACGGACACCAGAATGTGAGTATGTACTGTTTGTTTTTTACTTTTACGCTGGTAACCACGGTAAACATCGGGTTACTAAGCGCGGCCCTGCGCTTAGTAACCCGATGTTTACCCTGGTTACCCGGGGCCTTCGGCATCGTTGGTCGCTGGAGAGCGGTCTGTGTGACAGCTCCCCAGCGACCACACAACGACTTTCCAACGATCACGACCAGGTCGTATCGCTGGTCGTGATTGTTGGAAAGTTGCAGAGTGTGACAGTACCCTAAGGCCGCTATTTGGTCATGAATTGCCATGGCAAACATCAGCACCACACAATCATGACCTGAGGGCACCAATTGGGATAAAGAGGAAGCCCTCACACTGTTAACCATTTATAATGATGTAGTCACTATTGACAGCAGCATCTAAGGTGCAAACACTGATCATGGCTGATACAGCAATTTGTCAACTATAGTGGACAGTGGACAGCTGCTGGATTGTCACCTGTATGGGGAGGCTATTTCCTAATATCTCAGGTCAGTTAAAAGACGTATTGGCTGTCATTAAGGGGTTAATACTGCATTATGCACCTCTAGTTTTCTAACAGAGAAATTACCATCCATTTAAGTCTTGCCTTGTGATGATAACAAAATGAATTATGCAAAGTTCACCATCGTGACATGGTTTAGTGGAAATTGTATAAATAATGCTGTCATTCAGAACTTTGATTTAACTATAGTAGAATTCTAAGACACAGTAAAAAGTCTGAATTCTGAGTTTTATTTCAACATTCTGACTTAATAAGTCCAGTTAGGAGCTCAAAAATTATATGCCAGTACCAATGAGGGATTACTATCTTATTTTTTCCTCTGAACTTGTTACTTAGAATATTTTTAGCTCTGTTCACATAGGAAAGAGCTTTAATCTATAGCGACATTTTGGCTAAAGGGCCAACAGGGAGGCTGAGGTTGTCTGACACACTTCCTGTGTCTATATATGAACAGTCTGTTTATTTTTTCTCTCCCCCTACCGTTCTGTCTCTCCTTATTGGATACTGTTTATAAATGTAATTCTACCACCAACTCAACAGACAGTCAGAGCATGAAGATGTGTAATACATCTAGGGAAGAATGATCAGAATGATCAAGAAAGTTAAAATAATCAAGTAATTATCACGATGACTGTAACAAGTCAAATCTAATATATAATTGCCTAGAATACTACTTCCTGCAATTTGTGCCAACTTCCGTGGCTTTGTCCGGAGCTAATGTTCGGAGCTAATGTTCGGAGCTAATGTCCGGAGCTAATGTCCGGAGATTAATTGCCTAGAATACTACTTCCTGCAATTTGTGCCAACTTCCGTGGCTTTGTCCGGAGCTAATGTCCAGAGCTAATGTCTGGAGCTAATGTCCGGAGCTAATGTCCGGAGATAAGTGACGTCACCAGTGTCCTACACCCAGGCAGAGCACAGGGGCCCCAGGCAGCATATGGGGCCGCAGGCAGAGCACAGTGGCCCCAGGCAGAGCACAGGGGCCCCAGGCAGCATATGGGGCCCTAGGCAGAGCACAGTGGTCCCAGGCAGAGCACAGGGGCCCCAGGCAGCCTATGGGGCCCCAGGCAGAGCACAGTGGCCCCAGGCAGAACATGGGGCCCCAGGCAGAGCACAGGGGCCCCAGGCAGAGCACAGGGGCCCCAGGCAGCATATGGGGCCCCAGGCAGAGCACAGGGGCCCCAGGCAGCATATGGGGCCCCAGGCAGAGCACAGTGGCCCCAGGCAGAACATGGGGCCCCAGGCAGAGCACAGGCAGAGCACAGGGGCCCCAGGCAGCATATGGGGCACCAGGCAGAGCACAGGGGCCCCAGGCAGCATATGGGGCCCCAGGCAGAGCACAGGGGCCCCAGGCAGAGCACAGGGGCCCCAGGCAGCATATGGGGCCCCAGGCAGAGCACAGGGGCCCCAGGCAGCATATGGGGCCCCAGGCAGAGCACAGTGGCCCCAGGCAGAGCACAGAGCCCCAGGCAGCATATGGGGCCCCAGGCGGAGCACAGTGGTCCCAGGCAGAGCACAGGGGCCCCAGGCAGAGCACAGTGGCCCCAGGCAGAACATGGGGCCCCAGGCAGAGCACAGAGGCCCCAGGCAGAGCACAGGGGCCCCAGGCAGCATATGGGGCCCCAGGCAGAGCACAGGGGCCCCAGGCAGCATATGGGGCCCCAGGCAGAGCACAGTGGCCCCAGGCAGCATATGGGGCCCCAGGCAGAGCACAGTGGCCCCAGGCAGAGCACAGGGGCCCCAGGCAGAGCACAGGGGCCCCAGGCAGAGCACAGGGGCCCCAGGCAGCATATGGGGCCCCAGGCAGAGCACAGGGGCCCCAGGCAGCATATGGGGCCCCAGGCAGAGCACAGGGTCCCAAGGCAGCATATGGGGCCCCAGGCAGAGCACAGTGGCCCCAGGCAGAGCACAGTGGTCCCAGGTAGAGCACAGGGGCCCCAGGCAGCCTATGGGGCCCCAGGCAGAGCACAGGGGCCACAGGCAGCATATGGGGCCCCAGGCAGAGCACAGTGGCCCCAGGCAGAGCACAGGGGCCCCAGGCAGCATATGGGGCCCCAGGCAGAGCACAGTGGTCCCAGGCAGAGCACAGTGGCCCCAGGCAGCCTATGGGGCCCCAGGCAGAGCACAGTGGCCCCAGGCAGAACATGGGGCCCCAGGCAGAGCACAGGGGCCCCAGGCAGCATATGGGGCCCCAGGCAGAGCACAGGGGCCCCAGGCAGAGCACAGTGGCCCCAGGCAGAGCACAGGGGCCCCAGGCAGAACATGGGGCCCCAGGCAGATCACAGGGGCCCCAGGCAGAGCACAGGGGCCCCAGGCAGCATATGGGGCCCCAGACAGAGCACAGGGGCCCCAGGCAGCATATGGGGCCCCAGGCAGAGCACAGTGGCCCCAGGCAGAGCACAGGGGCCCCAGGCAGAACATGGGGCCACAGGCAGAGCACAGGGGCCCCAGGCAGAGCACAGGGGCCCCAGGCAGAGCACAGGGGCCCCAGGCAGCATATGGGGCCCCAGGCAGAGCACAGGAGCCCCAGGCAGAGCACAGGGGCCCCAGGCAGCATATGGGGCCCCAGGCAGAGCACAGGGGCCCCAGGCAGCATATGGGGCCCCAGGCAGAGCACAGTGGCCCCAGGCAGAGCACAGAGCCCCAGGCAGCATATGGGGCCCCAGGCGGAGCACAGTGGTCCCAGGCAGAGCACAGGGGCCCCAGGCAGAGCACAGTGGCCCCAGGCAGAACATGGGGCCCCAGGCAGAGCACAGAGGCCCCAGGCAGAGCACAGGGGCCCCAGGCAGCATATGGGGCCCCAGGCAGAGCACAGGGGCCCCAGGCAGCATATGGGGCCCCAGGCAGAGCACAGTGGCCCCAGGCAGCATATGGGGCCCCAGGCAGAGCACAGTGGCCCCAGGCAGAGAACAGGGGCCCCAGGCAGAGCACAGGGGCCCCAGGCAGAGCACAGGGGCCCCAGGCAGCATATGGGGCCCCAGGCAGAGCACAGGGGCCCCAGGCAGCATATGGGGCCCCAGGCAGAGCACAGGGTCCCAAGGCAGCATATGGGGCCCCAGGCAGAGCACAGTGGCCCCAGGCAGAGCACAGTGGTCCCAGGTAGAGCACAGGGGCCCCAGGCAGCCTATGGGGCCCCAGGCAGAGCACAGGGGCCACAGGCAGCATATGGGGCCCCAGGCAGAGCACAGGGGCCCCAGGCAGCATATGGGGCCCCAGGCAGAGCACAGTGGCCCCAGGCAGAGCACAGGGGCCCCAGGCAGCATATGGGGCCCCAGGCAGAGCACAGTGGTCCCAGGCAGAGCACAGTGGCCCCAGGCAGCCTATGGGGCCCCAGGCAGAGCACAGTGGCCCCAGGCAGAACATGGGGCCCCAGGCAGAGCACAGGGGCCCCAGGCAGCATATGGGGCCCCAGGCAGAGCACAGGGGCCCCAGGCAGAGCACAGTGGCCCCAGGCAGAGCACAGGGGCCCCAGGCAGAACATGGGGCCCCAGGCAGAGCACAGGGGCCCCAGGCAGAGCACAGGGGCCCCAGGCAGCATATGGGGCCCCAGACAGAGCACAGGGGCCCCAGGCAGCATATGGGGCCCCAGGCAGAGCACAGTGGCCCCAGGCAGAGCACAGGGGCCCCAGGCAGAACATGGGGCCACAGGCAGAGCACAGGGGCCCCAGGCAGAGCACAGGGGCCCCAGGCAGAGCACAGGGGCGCCAGGCAGCATATGGGGCCCCAGGCAGAGCACAGTGGTCCCAGGTAGAGCACAGGGGCCCCAGGCAGCCTATGGGGCCCCAGGCAGAGCACAGGGGCCCCAGGCAGCATATGGGGCCCCAGGCAGAGCACAGGGGCCCCAGGCAGCATATGGGGCCCCAGGCAGAGCACAGTGGCCCCAGGCAGAGCACAGGGGACCCAGGCAGCATATGGGGCCCCAGGCAGAGCACAGTGGTCCCAGGCAGAGCACAGGGGCCCCAGGCAGCCTATGGGGCCCCAGGCAGAGCACAGTGGCCCCAGGCAGAACATGGGGCCCCAGGCAGAGCACAGGGGCCCCAGGCAGAGCACAGGGGCCCCAGGCAGCATATGGGGCACCAGGCAGAGCACAGGGGCCCCAGGCAGCATATGGGGCCCCAGGCAGAGCACAGTGGGGCCCCAGGCAGAGCACAGGGGCCCCAGGCAGAATATGGGGCCCCAGGCAGAGCACAGGGGCCCCAGGCAGCATATGGGGCCCCAGGCAGAGCACAGTGGCCCCAGGCAAAGCACAGGGGCCCCAGGCAGCGTATGGGGCCCCAGGCAGAGCACAGGGGCCCCAGGCAGCCTATGGGGCCCCAGGCAGAGCACAGGGGCCCCAGGCAGAGCACAGGGGCCCCAGGCAGCATATGGGGCCCCAGGCAGAGCACAGGGGCCCCAGGCAGCATATGGAGCCCCAGGCAGAGCACAGGGGCCCCAGGCAGCATATGGGGCCCCAGGCAGAGCACAGGGGCCCCAGGCAGCATATGGGGCCCCAGGCAGAGCACAGTGGCCCCAGGCAGAGCACAGGGGCCCCAGGCAGAACATGGGGCCCCAGGCAGAGCACAGGGGCCCCATGCAGAGCACAGGGGCCCCAGGCAGCATATGGGGCCCCAGGCAGAGCACAGGGGCCCCAGGCAGCATATGGGGCCCCAGGCAGAGCACAGGGGCCCCAGGCAGCATATGGGGCCCCAGGCAGAGCACAGTGGTCCCAGGCAGAGCACAGGGGCCCCAGGCAGCCTATGGGGCCCCAGGCAGAGCACAGTGGCCCCAGGCAGAACATGTGGCCCCAGGCAGAGCACAGGGGCCCCAGGCAGAGCACAGGGGCCCCAGGCAGCATATGGGGCCCCAAGCAGAGCACAGGGGCCCCAGGCAGCATATGGGGCCCCAGGCAGAACATGGGGCCCCAGGCAGAGCACAGGGGCCCCAGGCAGAACATGGGGCCCCAGGCAGAGCACAGGGGCCCCAGGCAGATCACAGGGGCCCCAGGCAGCATATGGGGCCCCAGGCAGAGCACAGGGGCCCCAGGCAGCATATGGGGCCCCAGGCAGAGCACAGTGGCCCCAGGCAGAGCACAGTGGTCCCAGGTAGAGCACAGGGGCCCCAGGCAGCCTATGGGGCCCCAGGCAGAGCACAGGGGCCCCAGGCAGCATATGGGGCACCAGGCAGAGCACAGTGGCCCCAGGCAGAGCACAGGGGCCCCAGGCAGCATATGGGGCCCCAGGCAGAGCACAGTGGTCCCAGGCAGAGCACAGGGGCCCCAGGCAGCCTATGGGGCCCCAGGCAGAGCACAGTGGCCCCAGGCAGAACATGGGGCCCCAGGCAGAGCACAGGGGCCCCAGGCAGCATATGGGGCCCCAGGCAGAGCACAGGGGCCCCAGGCAGAGCACAGGGGCCCCAGGCAGAGCACAGGGGCCCCAGGCAGAACATGAGGCCCCAGGCAGAGCACAGGGGCCCCAGGCAGCATATGGGGCCCCAGGCAGAGCACAGGGGCCCCAGGCAGCATATGGGGCCCCAGGCAGAGCACAGTGGCCCCAGGCAGAGCACAGGGGCCCCAGGCAGCATATGGGGCCCCAGGCAGAGCACAGAGGCCCCAGGCAGCATATGGGGCCCCAGGCAGCATATGGGGCCCCAGGCAGCGCACAGGGGCCCCAGGCAGCATATGGGGCCACAGGCAGAGCACAGTGGCCCCAGGCAGAGCACAGGGGCCCCAGGCAGCCTATGGGGCCCCAGGCAGAGCACAGTGGCCCCAGGCAGAACATGGGGCCCCAGGCAGAGCACAGAGGCCCCAGGTAGAGCACAGGGGCCCCAGGCAGCATATGGGGCCCCAGGCAGAGCACAGGGGCCCCAGGCAGCATATGGGGCCCCAGGCAGAGCACAGTGGCCCCAGGCAGAGCACAGGGGCCCCAGGCAGCATATGGGGCCCCAGGCAGAGCACAGTGGTCCCAGGTAGAGCACAGGGGCCCCAGGCAGCCTATGGGGCCCCAGGCAGAGCACAGTGGCCCCAGGCAGAACATGGGGCCCCAGGCAGAGCACAGGGGCCCCAGGCAGAGCACAGGGGCCCCAGGCAGCATATGGGGCCCCAGGCAGAGCACCGGGGCCCCAGGCAGCATATGGGGCCCCAGGCAGAGCACAGTGGCCCCAGGTAGAGCACAGGGGCCCCAGGCAGAACATGGGGCCTCAGGCAGAGCTCAGGGGCCCCAGGCAGAGCACAGGGACCCCACGCAGCACATGGGGCCCCAGGCAGAGCACAGGGGCCCCAGGCAGCATATGGGGCCCCCCAGGCAGAGCACAGTGGCCCCAGGCAGAGCACAGGGGCCCCAGGCAGCATATGGGGCCCCAGGCAGAGCACAGTGGTCCCAGGTAGAGCACAGGGGCCCCAGGCAGCCTATGGGGCCCCAGGCAGAGCACAGGGGCCCCAGGCAGCATATGGGGCCCCAGGCAGAGCACAGTGGCCCCAGGCAGAGCACAGGGGCCCCAGGCAGCATATGGGGCCCCAGGCAGAGCACAGTGGTCCCAGGCAGAGCACAGGGGCCCCAGGCAGCCTATGGGGCCCCAGGCAGAGCACAGTGGCCCCAGGCAGAACATGGGGCCCCAGGCAGAGCACAGGGGCCCCAGGCAGAGCACAGGGGCCCCAGGCAGCATATGGGGCCCCAGGCAGAGCACAGGGGCCCCTGGCAGCATATGGGGCCCCAGGCAGAGCACAGTGGCCCCAGGCAGAGCACAGGGGCTCCAGGCAGAACATGGGGCCCCAGGCAGAGCACAGGGGCCCCAGGCAGCATATGGGGCCCCAGGCAGAGCACAGGGGCCCCAGGCAGCATATGGGGCCCCAGGCAGAGCACAGTGGCCCCAGGCAGAGCACAGGGGCCCCAGGAAGCGTATGGGGCCCCAGGCAGAGCACAGGGGCCCCAGGCAGCCTATGGGGCCCCAGGCAGAGCACAGGGGCCCCAGGCAGAGCACAGGGGCCCCAGGCAGCATATGGGGCCCCAGGCAGAGCACAGGGGCCCCAGGCAGCATATGGGGCCCCAGGCAGAGCACAGGGGCCCCAGGCAGCATATGGGGCCCCAGGCAGAGCACAGGGGCCCCAGGCAGCATATGGGGCCCCAGGCAGAGCACAGGGGCCCCAGGCAGCATATGGGGCCCCAGGCAGAGCACAGTGGCCCCAGGCAGAGCACAGGGGCCCCAGGCAGAACATGGGGCCCCAGGCAGAGCACAGGGGCCCCATGCAGAGCACAGGGGCCCCAGGCAGCATATGGGGCCCCAGGCAGAGCACAGGGGCCCCAGGCAGCATATGGGGCCCCAGGCAGAGCACAGTGGTCCCAGGCAGAGCACAGGGGCCCCAGGCAGCCTATGGGGCCCCAGGCAGAGCACAGTGGCCCCAGGCAGAACATGTGGCCCCAGGCAGAGCACAGGGGCCCCAGGCAGAGCACAGGGGCCCCAGGCAGCATATGGGGCCCCAGGCAGAGCACAGGGGCCCCAGGCAGCATATGGGGCCCCAGGCAGAACATGGGGCCCCAGGCAGAGCACAGGGGCCCCAGGCAGAACATGGGGCCCCAGGCAGAGCACAGGGGCCCCAGGCAGATCACAGGGGCCCCAGGCAGCATATGGGGCCCCAGGCAGAGCACAGGGGCCCCAGGCAGCATATGGGGCCCCAGGCAGAGCACAGTGGCCCCAGGCAGAGCACAGTGGTCCCAGGTAGAGCACAGGGGCCCCAGGCAGCCTATGGGGCCCCAGGCAGAGCACAGGGGCCCCAGGCAGCATATGGGGCCCCAGGCAGAGCACAGTGGCCCCAGGCAGAGCACAGGGGCCCCAGGCAGCATATGGGGCCCCAGGCAGAGCACAGTGGTCCCAGGCAGAGCACAGGGGCCCCAGGCAGCCTATGGGGCCCCAGGCAGAGCACAGTGGCCCCAGGCAGAACATGGGGCCCCAGGCAGAGCACAGGGGCCCCAGGCAGCATATGGGGCCCCAGGCAGAGCACAGGGGCCCCAGGCAGAGCACAGTGGCCCCAGGCAGAGCACAGGGGCCCCAGGCAGAACATGGGGCCCCAGGCAGAGCACAGGGGCCCCAGGGAGCATATGGGGCCCCAGGCAGAGCACAGGGGCCCCAGGCAGCATATGGGGCCCCAGGCAGAGCACAGTGGCCCCAGGCAGAGCACAGGGGCCCCAGGCAGCATATGGGGCCCCAGGCAGAGCACAGAGGCCCCAGGCAGCATATGGGGCCCCAGGCAGCATATGGGGCCCCAGGCAGAGCACAGGGGCCCCAGGCAGCATATGGGGCCACAGGCAGAGCACAGTGGCCCCAGGCAGAGCACAGGGGCCCCAGGCAGCCTATTGGGCCCCAGGCAGAGCACAGTGGCCCCAGGCAGAACATGGGGCCCCAGGCAGAGCACAGAGGCCCCAGGTAGAGCACAGGGGCCCCAGGCAGCATATGGGGCCCCAGGCAGAGCACAGTGGCCCCAGGCAGAGCACAGGGGCCCCAGGCAGCATATGGGGCCCCAGGCAGAGCACAGTGGTCCCAGGCAGAGCACAGGGGCCCCAGGCAGCCTATGGGGCCCCAGGCAGAGCACAGTGGCCCCAGGCAGAACATGAGGCCCCAGGCAGAGCACAGGGGCCCCAGGCAGAGCACAGGGGCCCCAGGCAGCATATGGGGCCCCAGGCAGAGCACAGGGGCCCCAGGCAGCATATGGGGCCCCAGGCAGAGCACGGTGGCCCCAGGTAGAGCACAGGGGCCCCAGGCAGAACATGGGGCCCCAGGCAGAGCTCAGGGGCCCCAGGCAGAGCACAGGGGCCCCACGCAGCACATGGGGCCCCAGGCAGAGCACAGGGGCCCCAGGCAGCATATGGGGCCCCCCAGGCAGAGCACAGTGGCCCCAGGCAGAGCACAGGGGCCCCAGGCAGCATATGGGGCCCCAGGCAGAGCACAGTGGTCCCAGGTAGAGCACAGGGGCCCCATGCAGCCTATGGGGCCCCAGGCAGAGCACAGGGGCCCCAGGCAGCATATGGGGCCCCAGGCAGAGCACAGTGGCCCCAGGCAGAGCACAGGGGCCCCAGGCAGCATATGGGGCCCCAGGCAGAGCACAGTGGTCCCAGGCAGAGCACAGGGGCCCCAGGCAGCCTATGGGGCCCCAGGCAGAACACAGTGGCCCCAGGCAGAACATGGGGCCCCAGGCAGAGCACAGGGGCCCCAGGCAGAGCACAGGGGCCCCAGGCAGAGCACAGGGGCCCCAGGCAGCATATGGGGCCCCAGGCAGAGCACAGGGGCCCCAGGCAGCATATGGGGCCCCAGGCAGAGCACAGTGGCCCCAGGCAGAGCACAGGGGCCCCAGGTTCTGTGATTGGACGAATGTATACTGTCAGTGTGAAAGACCAAGAACGCTACTATTTAAGATTGTTATTGTTACATGTCAAAGGTGCAACCAGTTTTGACAGCATAAAAACTGTACACGGAGTCACACATGAAACCTTCAAAGATGCGGCATTAGCTCTTGGCTTACTATTTGATGATAGTCTGTGGAGAAATACATTATTTGATGCCAGTATTCTCAACATGCCAGCACAGCTACGTGACATGTTTGCCTACATTTGTATTTTTGGTCCTCCAGCTAAACCTCGGGACTTATGGGATGAATTTAAGGAACACTTTGTAGAAGACTACTGCTATGCATACCACTCCGACACTCTGGAGTGTGTCAATTGTGAAGGCTATGCTATGACAGATGTCCAACATGTTCTTAAAGCTCATGGCAAAACTTATACTGATTTTAATTTGCCACGTCCAGTCAAGAAACAACACCTCCTCCCACAGTATGATAAAGATTATGAGTTATCAGCAGCTGCTGAAATGAAAGCTACTCTAAATGAGGACCAACTTTTTGCCTTTGATGCTATCACTCAAGCTTTAGAAGACACTAATTCTACAGCAAAGTGTTTTTTCCTTGATGGTCCTGGTGGCAGCGGAAAAACGTACCTATATCATCTACTCCTACATCAGCTAAGAGGACAAGGAGACATTGTGTCACCCGCTGCCACTACTGGAATTGCCGCCAACTTGCTACAAGATGGATGAACCATTCATTCTCTTTATGGGATTCCAATTCCTGTGAATGAAACATCTGTTTCCAGGATTAAGAATGATACCGATGCAGCAAAAGATTTGCACAGCACTAAACTTTTTATTATTGATGAGTGCACAATGCTATCCAAATATGCATTGCATGTCATTGATAGAGTTTTACGTGATGTCATGACAACAAATGTAGCTCACAAAGAAAAAACACCGTTTGGAGGTAAAGTGATTGTTTTTGGAGGCGACTTTAGACAATGTCTTCCTGTCATCCCTCATGGGACAAGAACTGATGTTGTAGAGAGCTGTATAAAATATTCACAACACTGGCAACATTTTACTCGCCTGCCACTTATTAACAACATGCGCTCCATTGATCCTCACTACAGCAGTTGGTTGCTTCAACTGGGAAATGGTGAACTATCTAATGAACATAACCTTGGAGATGATGTAATTGAAATTCCTCCAGACATGGTATGCACTGGCTCTTTAATAATTGAAATTTTTGGAGATAATCTTTGTATTGATGTGAATGACACCAAAAGCATAAATACAGCTGCATCTCATGCAATTTTATGTCCAAAAAATGAGGACGTTGAGAAAGTCAATTCCCAAGTCATGGATTTATTGATAGGTGACTATACTGAATATATCAGTGATGATTCCATCGATCCTGATGAAGCTGATGACCTCGATCAATACCCACTTGAGTTTTTGAATTCACTAACACCAACTGGAATGCCTTCACATCGGCTGAAACTTAAAATTGGCACTATTGTCATGTTATTACGTAATCTGAACACGAACAAAGGTCTCTGCAATGGTACGCGGCTCATTGTCACTGCCTTACATGCCAATATCATACTGGCTAAAGTAATTAGTGGGTCAGCAGCAGGAAATGTGGTATTCATTCCATGAATTGATTTGTGTCCATCAGAGACTGGATTACCTTTTAAATTAAGACGGAGACAATTTCCTTTCAAGCCCGCATTTGCAATGACCATAAATAAATCTCAAGGCCAGACCCTCCATCGAGTTGGCATTTATCTACCAGAACCTGCTTTTGTCCATGGTCAATTGCATGTTGCTTTTTCCAGGGTGAAGCAATGTTGCAATGTGAGGGTTAAAGTGGTTAATATACCACTTCAAGGACAATTATTGGCTGATAGTACTAAAGTCTTCACACGTAATATTATCTACAAAAATATTTTAGTTTAAAGTTACTTTTCTTTTTTTTCATTATTCAGTTTTTCTAATAACATAGACAGCAATAGGCAAATTCTATGTATAGAGATAAGGAAAAAAAACAAAAACAAAAAAAAATTATTGTAGCCATAGACATATAGATTTTAAGTACTTATGTAGGAAATACGTATATAACATACGTACTCATTAGCATATAGGGTTAATAACTCTATATCATATCTACATAAATTTAGAAATATGATATATCAATACATATTTTTATAGGTAAGTAGAACACACATTAAGTACAAGATGTAAGATGTGTATCATCCAAATGCCTGTATTTGGTGATAGGAACCTGTATTTGAAGCTCCAGCAGTATAGCTGCTGAGAGATTTCATTTTGTTTTTAAAAAGGGTGAGGTTTTTGTGAACAGGTAAGAGACGGGTGGGATGGCTGTTCACACACATCTCTATCTCCAGGTGTGTTCTGTACATAGAAATAGATATATAGATAGGTACATATTTAGATAGATAGGGAAAGAATAGAGATTTTGCTTTCACATCAACATTTTTCTGCTATTTGGAGAATTTATGGTGGAAAAAAGGCTATTTCTGCACTTCCTGCCTAAGGGCTGATCCACGCCACTCTTGCTGTAAGTTGCATGCAATGTATACGGAATTTGTACTTCACTTGCGGCAGGTGCGGCACATGTGGTTTCTGCAGTTTTTGCCACAAAATCTCCACTTACCAGTGTTTTTGTTGTGGCTGCATTTAATGCAATTGTCGAAGCCGCGTTTGCCGCATTTACTGCAAGTTAACTCCAAGCTTCATCTACATTGCATGGCACTTGCTGAAAGTGTGTTGTAGGTCAGTTCTTTGGTGCCAAGTGTGGAAGTTGTATTGTTTTTAACATTACTTCTGCAAATATCAGAAACATGCAGATGTAAAAGAGGTTTGAGTATTAAAAAATAGGAATCAGTTAGTTAGGACCCATCAGTTCAAAGGCTACCGTGACGTGGTTGATGGGCATGCTTATATTAGCCCATCGGTGTACTATGAACGTTGATTTCTTAAATTTTACACTTCTGTAAAAATAAACACAAAAAATTTGGATACACAAAAAGGCTTTTATTTCTGTTGTACTTATTAGAATTATTTAAAATGAAGGCTTAGCTAAGCCCAAGAGATGATTAAAAACGTTTCATACCAACCCATCAGATGTAAAATTACTGTGAAAATACCTGATGGGCACACAAGTATGCGCCAGTATGGGTACTAAGAGCTTTTCCACATAATAATGAAATATTTTAAAATGTCATAGAACTTACCAATATACATAGTTATTGATACATATTATTTATTATTTACATTATTGTTCTTAAGCAAAGAACCGTTGTGGCATTTGCCACAACACGCAAAGTAGTTGTCTGATGTCTTTCATCACTCCCCTCATAAGCATGTTCATGGATCCTGTGTAACTGTACCTTAAATAACAAGAATTGTCAAGAGCTGGTGAGTGCAGCCATTTTTTGTTCTTTCTTACTATTATTTATTAATTGTATTATTCTTACATTTGAATAAATAAAGTATATATGGATTCTAGACTCCCGATTCTTTAGAATCGGGCTGCCATCTAGTGAGACAATAAAAGGATAGTCTAGATGGTCTGACACAGGTTTACAACAATAGACATGATAGGTGATAGTTTTTTTGATCATGGAGGCTTGACTTCTGTTACCGTGCACCAATTGGCAGAATGGGACACTTCAATGCCTGTTAGAATGGTACAACATTGCTAGTACTCGACTGCATTCCTTGCCTATGTGGCTGCTAAACACTGTGCTCTGCGTTTTTGGCAGCTCATTAGAGAATGAATGGAGTGGCATTTGGGCATCTATCCTAACTTGTAAAGTGTCCCATCAAGGATTAAAACTACAAGTTCTGCCGATTAGAGCAAGTCACAGTTATTGGTTCTCACAGTTTAGAAGGTTATTAACTCTGCAGTGGAGAGGGAATACATTGTTTTTGTTATGCAACCCCTTAAGCTGAATCAAACTTCGAAAATTTGGTCTCACAATTTGGACATAACTCAGAATTCTGCCATGAACACAAAATTTTGACTTACGTTGCTCACATTGCTACTTCTGTATAAATAATTTTAATTTACCGTATTTTCCGGCGTATAAGACGACTGGGCGTATAAGACGACCCCCCAACTTTACCAGTTAAAAAATAAAATCTTCTTAAAAGTTGGGGGTCTTCTTATACACCGTATGTCGTCTTATAGGGCCGGTGAATATGTGCCTTTTGGGGGGGGGGAGTGATCCTGATGAGGACGAGGGGGCGTCTCACAGGAAAGTGAGTATCCCCCATTACCTTATCATAGCGCTGCAGCGTGGGGTCTCTGTGCTGGGAGCGGCGGCTGCTGTGCTGTGGCGGCTCCTCTTCTGCAGTGTGGGGCCTCTGGTGCTGTGGGGCAGTGGCGGCGGCGTATCTTCATGCAGTCGGGGCTCCTCCGGCATCTCAGCCTGGAAGCCCCGCCGGCAACTCCATCGGTACAATGCGGTCAGGTGGCCTCCGGGAAAATGGCCGCTGCTCAGATTCAGATCTCGTCCCGAGATCTCGGGAGACGAGATCTGAATCTAAGCAGCGGCCATTTTCCCGGAGGCAGCTCAATAGGTGCGATGCGGTGGCCCGGCCGCTGGGGGCTGTGCATGCTCAGATTCAGATCTCGTCCCGAAATCTCGGGACACGAGATCTGAATCTAAGCAGCGGCCATTTTCCCGGAGGCCAGCGCATTACACCGATGGAGTTGCCGGCGGGGCTTCTAGGCTTTGAGATGCCGGAGGAGCCCCGACTGCATGAAGATACGCCACCGCCGCCACCGCCCCACAGCACCAGAGGCCCCACACTGCAGAAGAGGAGCCGCCACAGCACAGCACAGCAGCCGCCGCTCCCAGCACAGAGACCCCACGCTGCAGCGCTATGATAAGGTAATGGGGGATACTCACTTTCCTGTGAGACGCCCCCTCGTCGTCATCAGGATCACTCCCCCCCCACCCACCATATACACCCGGCGTACAAGGCGATTCCCGGCGTACAAGACGACCCCCGACTTTTAAGAAGATTTTCAGGGGTTAAAAAGTCGTCTTGTACGCCGGAAAATACGGTACTCTACACATGCTATAATTGCAATATCAATTTCTTTGTTTCTTCTGTGTATAGCTCACATGTTAAAATTAATGAGTTTTCTGAATTTTTTTTGTAGAATTTGATACTGACTATACCTGGCAGAAATATACTTTGGTAGTTCCAAAGCACCAGGCATAATTATGCTGACGATAATTTGGACCATACGGGTTATTGCTTTCTGTTCTTGGCATCAAAAATCTGATAGCTGTCCATTCTGAAATTCATCCACAAGTTCCCACTGAGAAATAAACCAAGTTATATTTTACACCGCAAATTACCTGTATGTTCAAGAAATATTCCTAAAATCTGTTTTAAAAATGTAAAAATAATGAAAAAATAAGGTTTATTAAAATAAATGTTGTTATTCTATTATCTATAGGAATGTAACTTAAAATATAAAGAACACATTGAAGACTTAAAATGCCCCATAGCATTGACTCTTATGAGTTTTCATGTACTATGGCTCTGTGCAACAAGATCAGGCCCCACAGTCAAGGCAACAATAGTCTCCACCATTATGTTGCCTACCTCCTGAAGACCTATACATGCACTATTACCAGCAGCTGGAGCTATTGCTGCAAGCAATCATAAGAGGCTCTAGCTGAATTTAAATAACTGTAAATTTTTTTAAAGTATACATACAGAGAGAGGTATAATAAATAGCAATAAAAAACAATAAACTAAACACAGAAAACATGGTGGGGATAGCGAACTTCAAAAAGGAGGTGTACTTTAGCTGAGCTGCATCAGAAGCCTGGATGCAGATAAAATTGACAGCCCTATGTACTATAAACCAAAGAGCCACATGCAACAGAATAAGTATGAGTAAGCAACTTTTAGAGATTAACCTCAATATAGGAGGTCACATATATCAATAAAGTGCTAAGTGCCAGTATTATTGAGTGAACTGAATCACTATAGTAATCTGTATAGATCAATAAAGCATGCTCACCATAAGTAAATGTGGTCCAGTATAAGTGCAATTCAAAGATCAAGGCCATAAAAAAACTGACAATGATAGAGGTCACACATAAGGTTTCAGCTTAAATTGCATAGGTATAGACAGCACTTAAAATTAGTACTGTCAGAGAATTTTCAAATAGGTACATCACTTTAACAGGTTAATCAAACCAGGACAGCCTGTGAAAAACTTGTGGACAGGCGCACCACCCCAACCCCTATGCAGTTTCGCTTACGCTTCTTCCTCCTCTGTATTTAGTGCCAGGAGAAGGAATATTATATAGTATGTCTGGTCCAATGAAAAAGGACATGAGCGCCAGGAGTAAGACAGAAATTATCCACGTATGCCCATTGGCAAAAGACTCCCACCTGATACAAATAGGCAAGGGTGAAAGGGTAGGAGGTGAAAGTGTCAGTCAAGTATTGATGATGCGTAGCATGCTTACCATGTACCTTATTCTCTCCTGAAGACCTACCTGAGTACCTTTCCCTTCCAACAAGCCTACAACCTGCTATAACCCTCATTCAACTATACCATCTCATGACTAGCTCTACCCTCACCTAGACTCCTTGTCACCCTTGTAGACTGTGAGCTCTCGTGGGCTGCACCTTTTCTCATCTTGTACCAGTCAGTGACTTGTATTGTTCATGATTATTGTACTTGTTTTTTATTATACATACCCTTTTCAAATGTAAAGTGCCATGGAATAAATGGTGCTAAAATAATAATAATAATAATAATTTTCTTACCCTGGTCTGAAATACTGGGATTGGTTTCCATCACTCTCCCTTTTCATTGACCCTTTTTGTTTAAAGGGAACCTGTCAGCCGGATTGTGCAGAGTAACCTACAGACACTGTCAGGTTGGCGCTGTTATACTGATTAAAATGATACCTGCATTGATGAAATCCATCTTGTGTGGAGGGTCTTCATGGGGTACTCTGATTAGCTATTACTACTACTGCTACTACATACTGATGGCATTGATCCCGCATTGACCTGCCCGTCTGCTCCGTCCAAAGCGGTGCCAGCTTTTGAAACCAGATGTTTCCGCATGTGTTCATTGAACCATGAGGAATCACCGTGTCTAATACATTGGACTGGTGATATTTATCTTGAGGAGGCTGAGTGTCTCTGCATGATACTGTAAATAGAAATGCTGCGGTCTGGAGAGACGTGCCGCATGTCCGTCTCAGCATAGAAGCCAGAGACGTCCGTGCATAATGGAGATGGGATTTCTTGAAAACCCATCCACTATGCTGTAAAATCTGGCCGCTGGGGGTTGGATGCTGCCGATGTATGCAGAATCCAACCCACAGCATTTACTGTCCATGGGAACATACCCCCACATAATTAACCTACATATGTTGTAACAAAAAAAGTGACTATCATAAATATGCATGAAATGCAATATCTGTTTATTTAAAAAAAATGCATGGGCTCCCACATAATTTTAGTAACCAGCAGAGGGAAGGTCGATGGCTGAGGGCAGATGTGAAAACTTTTGGAGGGATCCAATAGCCATAAAGGGTCCCAGGCTATTAATATCAGCTCACAGCTGTTTGCATAGCCTTTACTGGCTAGTTTACAGGGGAACCCCAGAAAAAAAATTGACCTATAAAATTGAACCAGCAAAGGCAAGGCAGACAGCTGTGGGCTGATATTAATAGCCTGGAAAGGGGCCACAGATATTGGCACCCCCAGGCTAAAAATATCAGCTCTCAGCTGTCTCAGAAATGGCCTATCTTATAGATGCACCAATTCTGGCATTTAGCATCACTCTTCCCACTTGCCCTGTAGCGGTGGCAAGTGGGGTTCATATTTGTGGGGTTGATGTCACCTTTGTATTTTCAGGTGACATCAAGCCCACAGGTTAGTAATGGAGAGGTGTCTATAAGACACCTATCCATTACTAACCCTATAGTTACCTAGTAAATAAAGACACAGCCAGAATATAGTCCTTTATTTGAAATAATCACACAGACTCCTTATTTGAATCTTAATTTACCATACATACTGAAGGCCTAATCCCCGACGCCCTCATCTCCTGCAGCAAAAATAAAATAATAAACCAACATATAATACTCCCTGTCTGATGTAGTTCATTACCGAGTGTCCCACAACGATCTCACATGTATAACAGTCACATTGGGAAATATGACCGCTTTACCTGGCCTCCGGTGATACATGGAAAGGAGGTAATCACTCCCACAGCGTATCACTAAGAGCTCACCAGAGTTCATCAGCTCTGATACTCTCATTTATGGCACCACTGTGTGAGAATTATCTCATGCAGCAGTGTTGTGTTGTGAATTCTGCTTTTGGGCTCCCTCCGGTGGTTGTAGGTGGTAATGCAGTTGCCCCTGAGTTGCAGTCCTGGTCAGGTGTATCTGCTGATTGCAGTTCTGACTGGGGTATTTAGGCGTGCAGGATTCATTAGTCCTTGCCAGTTGTCAATTGTTGTTGGGAGGTGTAGGACCTCTGCCTGGTTCCTCCTGCCTTTCTGCCAAATCAGCAAAGATAAGTGTCTGTTTTTTTTTTCCTGTGGCACACATGTTGTGTGCTTCACAATTCAGTGCTATTCTTTGTGTTTTCTTGTCCAGCTTAGATTGTGTCAGTATTTTCTCAGTCTTGTATTCTCTGGAGTGGCAGATATACATTCCATGTCTTTAGTTAGATTGTGGAACTTTTTGTATTATCTGCTGTGGATATTTTTGGAAGGGTTTTAATACTGACCGCCTAGTAATCTGTCCTATCCTTTCCTACTTAGCTAGAGTGGCCTCTTTTGCTAAATCCTGTTTTCTACCTGCGTGTGTCTATTCTTCTACTCACAGTCATTATTCGTGGGGGGCTGCCTATCCTTTGGGGGTCTGCTCCGAGGCACGGTAGCATTCCTATTTCCATCTATAGGGGTATTTAGTCCTCCAGCTGTGTCGAGGTGTCTAGGGTATGTTAGGCACACCCCACGGCTACTTCTCATTGCGGTGTTAGTTCAGGATTTGTGGTCAGTACAGGTTCCACCGACTCCAGAGAAAGTTTCATGCGGCTCCAAGGTCACCAGATCATAACAGTACAACTGGCCCATAATGAGTTAAATGCATCTCAGAAGAAGGGAAGAAAGGTGTTGAGCCATTTTTTTTTCTGCAGTCTGTTTTGTCTTTTTTTCCCTCTTTATTTATGGGTGGCTGAGGAGTCAGGAATTAGCTTCTTGTGTAGACCAGCTTGCTGCTAGGGTACAGGGTATTTCTGATTATATTGTTCAGACTCCTGCTTTAGAGCCGAAGATTCCTACTCCTGATTTGTTTGCTAGGATTAAGGGGGCTAGTTGATTTACGAAGATTGGCCTTCGGGGGGCATATAATCTTGTTCGTATTAAACAGGGTGATGAATGGAAAACTGCATTTAATATGCCCGAAGGCCATTTTGAATACCTTGTGATGCCAATTGGGCTCACTAACGCTCCATCTGTTTTTCAATCCTTCATGCATGATATCTTCCGGACTTATATTGATAAATTCTTGATTGTATATTTGGACGATATTTTGATTTTTTCCGATGACTGGAAGTCTCATGTGGAACAGGTCAGGATGGTATTTCAGATCCTTCGTGACAATGCTTTGTTTGTGAAGGGGTCTAAGTGTCTCTTTGGGGTGCAGAAGGTTTCTTTTTTGGGCTTTATTTTTTCTCCCTCATCTATGGAGATGGATCCGGTTAAGGTTCAGGCCATTCATGATTGGATTCAACCCACATCCGTGAAGAGCCTTCAGAAATTTTTGGGTTTTGCAAATTTTTATCGCCGTTTCATTGCTAACTTCTCCAGCGTGGTTAAACCCTTGACTGATTTGACGAAAAAAGGCGCTGATGTGGCGAATTGGTCCTCTGCGGCTGTCTCTGCCTTTCAGGAGCTTAAACGCCGATTTACTTCTGCTCCGGTGTTGCGCCAACCAGATGTTTCTCTTCCATTTCAGGTTGAGATTGATGCTTCTGAGATTGGGGCAGGGGCCGTTTTGTCTCAGAGGGATTCTGTTGGTTCTTTGATGAAACCGTGTGCCTTCTTCTCCCGCAAGTTTTCGCCTGCTGAACGCAATTATGATGTCGGCAATCGGGAGTTTTTGGCTATGAAGTGGGCGTTTGAGGAGTGGCGACATTGGCTTGAGGGAGCTAAGCACCGTATTGTGGTCCTGACCGATCATAAGAATTTGATTTACCTCGAGTCTGCCAAACGGATGAGTCCTAGACAGGCTCGATGGTCCTTGTTTTTTTCCCGTTTTGATTTCATGGTTTCTTATCTTCCGGGTTCTAAGAATATTAAGGCTGATGCCCTTTCTAGGAGTTTTTTGCCTGATTCTCCTGAGGTCCTTGAACCGGTCGGCATTCTGAAAGAAGGGGTGGTCCTTTCTGCCATTTCCCCTGATTTACGGCGGGTTCTTCAGGAATTTCAGGCTGATAGACCTGACCGCTGTCCTGTGGGGAAATTGTTTGTTCCTGACAGATGGACTAGTAGAGTGATTTCCGAGGTTCACTGTTCTGTGTTGGCTGGTCATCCTGGTATTTTTGGTACCAGAGATTTGGTTGGTAGGTCCTTTGGTGGCCTTCTTTGTCACGTGATGTGTGTTCTTTTGTGCAGTCCTGTGGGACTTGTGCGCGGGCCAAGCCTTGCTGTTCCCGTGCTAGTGGGTTACTTTTGCCATTGCCGGTCCCTGAGAGGCCCTGGACGCATATTTCTATGGATTTTATTTCTGATCTTCTGGTTTCCCAGAGGATGTCGGTTATCTGGGTTGTTTGTGACCAGTTTTCTAAGATGGTTCATTTGGTGCCTTTGCCTAAATTGCCTTCCTCTTCAGAGTTCTTTCCGTTGTTTTTTCAGCATGTGGTTCGTTTGCATGGTATTCCGGAGAATATTGTGTCCGACAGAGGTTCCCAGTTTGTTTCTAGGTTTTGGCGGGCCTTTTGTGCTAGGCTGGGCATTGATTTGTCTTTTTCTTCTGCATTTCATCCTCAGACAAATGGCCAGACCGAGCGAACTAAACAGACTTTGGAGACTTATTTGAGATGCTTTTTGTCTGCCGATCAGGATGATTGGGTGGCCTTTTTGCCATTGGCCGAGTTTGCCCTTAATAATCGGGCTAGTTCGGCTACTTTGGTTTCGCCTTTTTTTTTGTAATTTTGGTTTTCATCGTCGTTTTTCTTCTGGGCAGGTTGAACCTTCTGACTGTCCTGGTGTGGATTCTGTGGTTGACAGGTTGCAGCAGATTTGGGCTCATGTGGTGGACAATTTGGTGTTGTCTCAGGAGGAGGCTCAATGTTTTGCTAACCGTCGTCGGTGTGTTGGTTCCCGGCTTCGGGTTGGGGATTTGGTTTGGTTGTCTTCCCGTCATGTTCCTATGAAGGTCTCTTCCCCTAAGTTTAAGCCTCGATTTATTGGTCCTTATAGGATTTCTGAGATTATCAATCCAGTGTCTTTTCAATTCGCGCTTCCGGCCTCTTTTGCTATCCATAATGTCTTCCATAGATCTTAATTGCGGAAATATGTGATGCCCGTTGTTCCCTCTGTTGATCATCCGGCCCCGGTTTTGGTTGATGGGGAGTTGGAGTATGTGGTTGAGAAGATTTTGGATTCTCGTTTTTCGAGGCGGAGGCTTCAGTACCTTGTCAAATGGAAGGGTTATGGCCAGGAGGATAATTCTTGGGTTTTTGCTTCTGATGTCCATGCTGCTGATTTGGTTCATGCTTTTCATCTGGCTCGTCCTGATCAGCCTGGGGGCTCTGGTGAGGGTTCGGTGACCTCTCCTCAAGGGAGAGGTACTGTTGTGAATTCTGCTTTTGGGCTCCCTCCGGTGGTTGTAGGTGGTAATGCAGTTGCCCCTGAGTTGCAGTCCTGGTCAGGTGTATCTGCTGATTGCAGTTCTGACTGGGGTATTTAGGCGTGCAGGATTCATTAGTCCTTGCCAGTTGTCAATTGTTGTTGGGAGGTGTAGGACCTCTGCCTGGTTCCTCCTGCCTTTCTGCCAAATCAGCAAAGATAAGTGTCTGTTTTTTTTTTTCCTGTGGCACACATGTTGTGTGCTTCACAATTCAGTGCTATTCTTTGTGTTTTCTTGTCCAGCTTAGATTGTGTCAGTATTTTCTCAGTCTTGTTGGATTCTCTGGAGTGGCAGATATACATTCCATGTCTTTAGTTAGATTGTGGAACTTTTTGTATTATCTGCTGTGGATATTTTTGGAAGGGTTTTAATACTGACCGCCTAGTAATCTTTCCTATCCTTTCCTATTTAGCTAGAGTGGCCTCTTTTGCTAAATCCTGTTTTCTACCTGCGTGTGTCTATTCTTCTCCTACTCACAGTCATTATTCATGGGGGGCTGTCTATCCTTTGGGGGTCTGCTCTGAGGCAAGGTAGCATTCCTATTTCCATCTATAGGGGTATTTAGTCCTCCGGCTGTGTCGAGGTGTCTAGGGTATATTAGGCACACCCCACGGCTACTTCTAGTAGCGGTGTTAGTTCAGGATTTGCGGTCAGTACAGGTTCCACCGACTCCAGAGAAAGTTTCATGCGGCTCCAAGGTCACCAGATCATAACAGTGTTGCAAGTGAGAGCACTGGAGCTGATCAGCTGGTGAACTCTTGCGGCGACTCAGTGATACAATGCGGGAGCGATTACTGTTGTGAATTCCGTTCTCGGGCTCCCTCCTGTGGCCATGAGTGGTACTGTGTGAGTTTGTTCTTGGGCTCCCTCTGGTGGCCTTATGGCCGATATGGCTGGGCTCAGCTGCTTCATTTCCTTCTATGCTGGGCCTATTTAACTCACCTGGACCTTCATTTGTTGCCTGCTGTCGGTGTATTCAGTCCTGATTCTGAGCTCTCCTGAATATTCCTTGTGACCAGTCTCCTGCTGGAGAAGCTAAGTTTGCTTGTTCATTTTGCTCATTATTTCCTTGAAAACGTTTCTCAGTATATGATGAGTTCAGTCCAGCTTGCTTTTATGTGATTTTTTTTGCTTGCTGGTTAGTTCTGGGGTGCAAAGTGCGACCCTCACATCGTGAGTCGGTGTGGGGGTTCTTGTATTCTCTGCGTGGCTTATTTTTGATAGTTTTTGTACTGACCGCACAGATTCCTATCTATTTTCTGTCTATCTAGTGTTAGCGGGCCTCATTTGCTAAACCTGTTTCATTTCTACGTTTGTATTTTCCCCTTAACTCACCGTTATTATTTGTGGGGGGCTGTCTATAACTTTGGGGTTATTTCTCTGAGGCAAGTGAGGTCTTTGCTTTCTCTCTAGGGGCAGTCAGTTTCTCAGGCTGTGAAGAGGCATCTAGGTTTTTAGGTAACGCTCCACGGCTGCCTTTAGTGTGTTGGATAGGATCAGGATTGCGGTCAGTATAGCTTCCACCTCCCCAGAACTTGTCCTAACATTCTGGTTATATGTATCAGGTCAGTTTTGAGATCCTACCAACGGATCGAAACAGTACAGCAGGCCCAAAAGTGTTAATGCAGCAGAAAAGGGAGAAGAGAAATCCTGAAGTCATTTTTTTTTTCTTCTCTGCACTGTGTTTAGCCTCTCTCCTCCCCTTAATCTC
Organism: Ranitomeya variabilis; assembly: GCF_051348905.1. Classification (NCBI taxonomy): domain Eukaryota; kingdom Metazoa; phylum Chordata; class Amphibia; order Anura; family Dendrobatidae; genus Ranitomeya; species Ranitomeya variabilis. The sequence goes on along the minus strand of NC_135232.1, from coordinate 1,071,146,489 downwards.
TGGGTGGTTCTGAACTCAGCTGCAGATATGGACATTCAGAGTCTGTCTTCTAGTGTGGATCATCTCACTGCAAGGGTACAGGGCATTCAGGATTATGTGTTGTGTATCCGCTTTTTGGGCTCCCCTGGTGGTTGCTGGTGGTACTGGTGACTTGTTTGCACTTTGCTGCTTCTGTTCACCTGCTTCCATCAGCGTTTGGGAGTTTCCTATTTAGCCTTGCTCTCCAGTCATTTCCTTGCCGGTCATCATTGTAACCAGAGCCTTCGGTTGCATGTTCCTGCTACTAGTCTGCTGATCAGCTAAGTGGACTTTGTCCTTTTGTTTTGTATCTTTAGTCCAGTTTGCAGTTTTTGTAATTCTCTGTAGCTGGAAGCTCTTGCGGGCTGAAATTGCCACTCCTGTGTCATGAGTTGACACAGGAGTCTTAAAGTAATTTCAGGATGGTTTTTTGAAAGGGTTTTCAGTTGACCGTGAAGTCCTCTTTTGTATCCTTCTGCTATCTAGTAAGTGTACCTCTCTTTGCTAAATCTACTTTCATACTGTGTATGTCTTTTCCTCTTATTTCACCGTTATTACATGTGGGGGGCTGCTATCATCTTTTGGGGTATTTCCCTAGAGGTAAGCCAGGTCTGTTTCTTCCTCTACCAGGCTTAGTTAGTCCTCCGGCTGGCGCGTGGCATTTAGGAAGCCGTAGGTATGCTCCCTGGCTACTGTTAGTTGTGTGGTAGATTTAGCTCACGGTCAGCTCGAGTTTCCATCACCCGAGAGCTCGTTCGTTATTTATATGTTTCTTACGTTCCCTTGCCATTGGGAACTTTGACAGTATGACCGGCCATGTGTTAAACTTATTGGCAGAAGAAAGGAGAGAAAAAAGAAGTCTGTAAATTTTTTTTTTTCTTTTTCCCTATGCTTGCTTCATAGTTGGATCAGTTGTATTTCAGCTCTAATTACTGCCTTTGCCTTTCTCTCCTTATAATCCTTGAATGGCTCTGAGCTCATCTGTTTAAAGATGGATCCTCAGAGTTTGGCTGCAGGTTTAAATAATCTTGCTACGAAGGTTCAAAATTTACAAGATTTTGTTATGCATACTCCTATTTCTGAACCTAAAATCCCTACACCAGAGGTGTTTTCCGGAGATAGATCTCGGTTTCTAAATTTCAAATATAATTGTAAATTATTCCTTTCTCTCAGACCTCACTCCTCAGGAGATCCTGTCCAGCAGGTTAAGATTGTAATTTCTCTGCTGCGAGGTGACCCTCAAAATTGGGCATTTTCATTGGCACCAGGGGATCCTGCGTTGCTCAATGTGGATGCGTTTTTCCTGGCTTTAGGGTATGTGCACACGTTCAGGATTTCTTGCAGAAATTTCCTGAAGAAAACCGGAAATTTTCTGCAAGAAATCCGCATTTTTTTTTTTGCGTTTTTTTTCCGTTTTTTTCGCGTTTTTTTAGCATTCTGCAAGCGTAATTAGCTTGCAGAATGCTAAAGTTTTCCAAGCGATCTGTAGCATCGCTTGGAAAACTGACTGACAGGTTGGTCACACTTGTCAAACATAGCGTTTGACAAGTGTGACCAACTTTTTACTATAGATGCAGCTTATGCAGCATCTATAGTAAAAGATAGAATGTTTAAAAATAATAAAAAAAATAAAAAAATGCTTATACTCACCCAGACATCTCCTCACCGGCGTCCGGCTCCTCTTCCTATAGCTGGTCTGTGCGCACAGGACCTTCCGTGACGTCACGGTCACGTGAGCGGTCACATGACCGCTCACGACCAATCACAGGACAGTGACGTCATCGGCAGGTCTTTCGCCGCACACCAGCTACAGGAACCGAACGGCAGCGTGCAGTGGAGGCGGGAAGACATCGAGGAGGGTGAGTATAGGACTGTTTTTTATTTTAATTCTTATTTTTTGACCACTTATATGGTGCCCAGTGTGTGGAGGAGAGTCTCCTCTCCTCCACCCTGGGTACCAACCGCACATAATCTGCTTACTTCCCGCATGGTGTGCACAGCCCCGTGCGGGAAGTAAGCAGATCAATGGACCCCTAGGTGTGCGGAATCCCCTGCAATTCCGCATTTTAATGAACATGTTGCTTTTTTTTCCGCGATGCGATTTTTTCGCGGAAAAAAAGGCTACATTTGCACAAAAAATGCGGAATACACTTAAAATAATAGGAGGCATATGTAAGCGTTTTTTTCGCGTTTTTATCACGTTTTTATAGCGAAAAAACACGAAAAAAACGTGAAAAATACTGAACGTGTGCACATGGCCTTAGGGTTGCTTTATGAGGAACCTAATTTGGAGATTCAAGCTGAAAAAGCTTTGATAGCCCTATCTCAAGGGCAAGATGAAGCTGAGATATACTGCCAAAAATTTCGTAAATGGTCTGTGCTTACTCAGTGGAATGAGTGCGCCTTAGTGGCAAATTTCAGAGAGGGCCTTTCTGATGCCGTTAAAGATGTTATGGTCGGGTTCCCTGCGCCTACAGGTCTGAATGAGTCCATGACAATGGCAATTCAGATTGATCTGCGTTTGCGGGAGCGCAAACCCGTGCACCATTTGGCGGTATCTTCTGAAGAGACGCCAGAGAAAATGCAATGTGACAGAATTATGTCCAGAAGCGAGCGGCAGAATTATAGGCGTAAAAATGGGTTATGCTTCTATTGTGGTGATTCTGCTCATGTTATATCGGCATGCTCTAAACGTACTAGGAAGGTTGACAAGTCTATTTCAATTGGCACTTTACAGTCCAAATTTATTTTGTCTGTAACCTTGATTTGTTCATTATCAGTTATTACCGTGGATGCCTATGTGGACTCTGGCGCCGCTCTTAGTCTTATGGACTGGTCCTTTGCCAGGCGCTGTGGGTTTGATTTAGAGCCTCTGGAAGTCCCTATACCTCTGAAGGGTATTGATTCTACACCTTTGGCTTGTAATAAACCACAGTTCTGGACGCAAGTGACTATGCGTATGACTCCAGACCATCAGGAGGTGATTCGCTTCCTTGTGATGTACAATTTACATGATGTTTTGGTGCTTGGATTACCATGGTTACAGTCTCATAACCCAGTCCTTGACTGGAAAGCTATGTCTGTGTTAAGCTGGGGATGTCGGGGGCTCATGGGGACACTCCTATGGTGCCCATTTCGTCATCTATTCCATCTGAGATTCCGGCATTTTTGTCTGATTATCGTGATATTTTTGAAGAGCCTAAGATTGGTTCACTCCCTCCTCACAGGGATTGTGATTGCGCCATAGATCTGATTCCTGGCAGTAAATTTCCAAAGGGTCGTTTGTTTAACCTATCTGTACCTGAACATGCTGCTATGCGCGAGTATATTAAGGAGTCCCTGGAAAAGGGACATATTCGTCCTTCTTCATCACCTTTAGGAGCCGGTTTTTTCTTTGTCTCTAAAAAGGATGGCTCTCTGAGGCCTTGTATTGATTATCGACTCCTGAATAAAATTACAGTCAAATATCAGTATCCGTTGCCTTTGCTGACTGATTTGTTTGCTCGCATAAGGGGGGCTAAGTGGTTCTCTAAGATTGATCTTCGTGGGGCGTATAATTTGGTGCGAATTAAGCAGGGGGATGAGTGGAAAACCGCATTTAATACGCCTGAGGGTCATTTTGAGTATTTGGTAATGCCTTTCGGCCTTTCTAATGCACCTTCTGTCTTTCAGTCCTTAATGCATGATATTTTCCGTGAATATTTGGATAAATTTATGATAGTGTACTTGGATGATATTTTGATTTTTTCTGATGACTGGGAGTCTCATGTTCAGCAGGTCAGGAGGGTTTTTCAGGTTTTGCGGGAGAATTCTTTGTGTGTAAAGGGTTCAAAGTGTGTTTTTGGGGTTCAAAAAATTTCCTTTTTGGGGTACATTTTTTCCCCTTCTTCTATTGAGATGGACCCTGTCAAGGTTCGGTCTATTTACGACTGGACGCAGCCTACTTCTCTGAAGAGTCTCCAGAAATTCTTGGGCTTTGCTAATTTTTATCGTCGATTTATAGCTGGTTTTTCTGGCGTTGCTAAACCTCTGATGGATTTGACTAAAAAGGGTGCTGATGTTGCCAATTGGTCCCTTGCTGCCGTGGAGGCCTTTCGGGAGCTTAAGCGCCGCTTTTTGTCTGCCCCTGTGTTGCGCCAGCCTGATGTTTCCCTTCCCTTTCAGGTTGAGGTCGATGCTTCCGAGATTGGAGCGGGGGCGGTTTTGTCGCAGAAAAGTCCCGACTGCTCAGTGATGAGACCTTGTGCGTTCTTTTCGCGAAAATTTTCGGCCGCCGAGCGAAACTATGATGTTGGTAATCGGGAGCTTTTGGCCATGAAGTGGGCATTTGAGGAGTGGCGTCATTGGCTTGAGGGTGCCAAACATCAGGTGGTAGTTTTGACTGATCACAAGAATTTAATTTATTTGGAGTCTGCCAGGCGCCTGAATCCTAGACAGGCACGTTGGTCGTTGTTCTTTTCCCGGTTTAATTTTGTGGTCTCGTACTTACCGGGTTCTAGGAATGTGAAGGCAGATGCTCTTTCTAGGAGTTTTGAGCCTGACTCTCCTGGGAATTCTGAACCTGCTGGTGTCCTTAAGGATGGAGTGGTTTTGTCTGCTGTCTCTCCTGATTTGCGATGTGCTTTGCAGGAATTTCAGGCGGATAGACCTGATCGTTGTCCGTCTGGTAGACTGTTTGTTCCTGACGAGTGGACCACTAGAGTCATCTCGGAAGTTCATTCTTCTACTCTGGCAGGTCATCCGGGAATTTTTGGCACCAGAGATTTGGTGGCTAGATCCTTCTGGTGGCCTTCCCTGTCTCGAGATGTGCGTGTTTTTGTGCAGTCTTGCGATGTGTGTGCTCGGGCCAAGCCTTGTTGTTCTAGGGCTAGTGGGTTGTTGTTGCCCTTGCCTATTCCGAAGAGGCCTTGGACGCACATCTCTATGGACTTTATCTCGGACCTCCCTGTTTCTCAGAAGATGTCTGTCATCTGGGTGGTGTGTGACCGTTTTTCTAAAATGGTTCATTTGGTGCCATTGCCTAAGTTGCCTTCCTCATCTGAGTTGGTCCCTCTGTTTTTTCAAAATGTGGTTCGCCTGCATGGTATTCCGGAAAACATCGTTTCTGACAGGGGTACCCAGTTCGTGTCTAGATTTTGGCGGGCAGTCTGTGCCAGGTTGGGCATTGATTTGTCTTTTTCGTCTGCATTCCATCCTCAGACCAATGGCCAGACGGAACGAACTAATCAAACTTTGGAGACTTATTTGAGGTGTTTTGTGTCTGCGGATCAGGATGATTGGGTTGCCTTTCTGCCGTTGGCGGAGTTTGCTCTTAATAATCGGGCTAGTTCTGCCACTTTGGTTTCTCCTTTCTTTTGCAATTCAGGGTTTCATCCGCGATTTTCATCTGGTCAGGTTGAATCTTCGGATTGTCCTGGAGTGGATGCGGTAGTGGATCGGTTGCATCAGATTTGGGGACAAGTGGTGGATAATTTGGAATTGTCCCAGGAGAGGACTCAGCAGTTTGCTAACCACCGTCGTCGTGTTGGCCCCCACCTTCGTGTTGGGGACTTGGTGTGGTTGTCTTCCCATTTTGTCCCTATGAGGGTTTCTTCTCCTAAATTTAAGCCTCGGTTCATCGGTCCTTATAGGATTTTGGAGATTCTTAACCCTGTCTCCTTTCGTTTGGACCTCCCGGCATCTTTCGCTATCCATAATGTGTTCCATCGGTCGCTGTTGCGGAGATATGAGGTACCGGTGGTTCCTTCTACTGAACCTCCTGCTCCTGTGCTGGTGGAGGGTGAATTGGAGTATGTGGTAGAAAAGATCTTGGACTCCCGTATTTCCAGACGGAGACTTCAATATCTGGTTAAATGGAAGGGCTATGGTCAGGAAGATAATTCTTGGGTAACTGCCTCTGATGTTCATGCCTCGGATTTGGTTCGTGCCTTTCATAGGGCTCATCCAGATCGCCCTGGCGGTTCTTGTGAGGGTTCGGTGCCCCCTCCTTAAGGGGAGGGTACTGTTGTGTATCCGCTTTTTGGGCTCCCCTGGTGGTTGCTGGTGGTACTGGTGACTTGTTTGCACTTTGCTGCTTCTGTTCACCTGCTTCCATCAGCGTTTGGGAGTTTCCTATTTAGCCTTGCTCTCCAGTCATTTCCTTGCCGGTCATCATTGTAACCAGAGCCTTCGGTTGCATGTTCCTGCTACTAGTCTGCTGATCAGCTAAGTGGACTTTGTCCTTTTGTTTTGTTTCTTTAGTCCAGTTTGCAGTTTTTGTAATTCTCTGTAGCTGGAAGCTCTTGCGGGCTGAAATTGCCACTCCTGTGTCATGAGTTGACACAGGAGTCTTAAAGTAATTTCAGGATGGTTTTTTGAAAGGGTTTTCAGTTGACCGTGAAGTCCTCTTTTGTATCCTTCTGCTATCTAGTAAGTGTACCTCTCTTTGCTAAATCTACTTTCATACTGTGTATGTCTTTTCCTCTTATTTCACCGTTATTACATGTGGGGGGCTGCTATCATCTTTTGGGGTATTTCCCTAGAGGTAAGCCAGGTCTGTTTCTTCCTCTACCAGGCTTAGTTAGTCCTCCGGCTGGCGCGTGGCATTTAGGAAGCCGTAGGCATGCTCCCTGGCTACTGTTAGTTGTGTGGTAGATTTAGCTCACGGTCAGCTCGAGTTTCCATCACCTGAGAGCTCGTTCGTTATTTATATGTTTCTTACGTTCCCTTGCCATTGGGAACTTTGACAATTATGTAGTCCGTAGTCCTATGTCAGAGCCTAAAATACCAATTCCTGAGCTGTTCTCCGGAGATAGATCTAGGTTTTTGAACTTTAAGAATAATTGTAAGTTATTCCTTTCTCTGAGACCTCGCTCCTCTGGTGATTCTGTTCAGCAAGTTAAAATTGTTATTTCTTTGTTACGTGGTGACCCTCAAGAATGGGCATTCTCTCTGGCGCCAGGAGATCCTGCATTGCTAAATGTGGATGCCTTTTTTCTGGCGCTTGGAGTGCTTTATGAGGAACCTAATCTGGTAGACCAAGCAGAGAAGGTTTTGCTGGCTCTCTCTCAGGGTCAAGATGAAGCAGAGGTTTACTGTCAGAAGTTTAGGAAGTGGTCTGTGCTCACTCAATGGAATGAGTGCGCCCTGGCTGCGATTTTCAGAAAGGGTCTTTCTGAAGCCCTTAAAGATGTTATGGTGGGGTTCCCCACGCCTGCGGGTCTGAATGAGTCAATGTCTTTGGCCATTCAGATTGATCGGCGTTTGCGGGAGCGCAAACCTGTGCACCATCTGGCGGTATTTTCTGAGCAGAAACCTGAGCCTATGCAATGCGACAGGATTCTGACCAGAGTTGAACGGCAAAACCACAGACGTCAGAATGGGTTGTGCTTTTACTGTGGTGATTCTACTCTTGTTATCTCAGAGTGTTCTAGGCGCACAAAGAGGTTCGCCAGGTCTGTCACCATTGGTACTGTACAACCTAAATTCATTTTGTCTGTTACTTTGATTTGCTCACTGTCATCCTACTCAGTTATGGCTTTTGTGGATTCAGGTGCCGCCCTGAATTTGATGGATTTGTCATTTGCCAGGCACTGTGGTTTTATCTTGGAGCCTTTACAGTTCCCTATCCCACTAAAGGGAATTGATGCTACGCCATTGGCCAAGAATAAACCTCAGTACTGGACCCAAGTGACCATGTGCATGGCTCCTGCACATCAGGAGGTGATTTGCTTTCTTGTGCTACATAATTTGCATGATGTTGTAGTGTTGGGTCTGCCATGGCTGCAGGCTCATAATCCAGTCCTGGATTGGAAAGCAATGTCTGTGTCAAGTTGGGGTTGCCAGAGAATTCATGGCGATGCTCCTTTGGTGTCAATTGCTTCTTCTACTCCTTCTGAAATCCCTGAATTTTTGTCGGACTACCAGGATGTATTTGATGAGCCCAAATCCAGTGCCCTACCTCCTCATTGGGATTGTGATTGTGCTATAAATCTGATTCCTGGTAGTAAGTTCCCTAAGGGACGACTTTTTAATTTATCTGTACCAGAACATGCCGCTATGCGGAGTTATATAAAGGAGTCCTTGGAGAAGGGGCATATTCGCCCGTCTTCGTCCCCTTTGGGTGCGGGGTTCTTTTTTGTGGCCAAGAAGGATGGTTCTCTGAGACCCTGTATTGATTATCGCCTTCTAAATAACATCACGGTCAAATTTCAGTACCCCTTGCCACTGTTGTCTGATCGGTTTGCCCGGATTAGGGCGGCCAGTTGGTTCACCAAGATAGATCTTTGATGAGCGTATAATCTTGTGCGCATAAAGCAGGGCGATGAATGGAAAACAGCATTTAATACGCCCGAAGGCCATTTTGAGTACTTGGTGATGCCTTTTTGGCTTTCTAATGCCCCCTCTGTGTTTCAGTCCTTCATGCATGACATCTTCCGAGAGTATCTGGATAGATTTATGATTGTGTATCTGGATGATATTTTGGTCTTTTCTGATGATTGGGAGTCTCATGTGAAGCAGGTCAGGATGGTATTTCAGGTCCTGCGTGCCAATGCCTTATTTGTGAAGGGCTCTAAATGTCTCTTCAGAGTCCAGAAGGTTTCCTTTTTGGGCTTTATTTTTTCTCCTTCTACTATTGAGATGGATCCAGTCAAGGTCCAGGCTATTTATGACTGGACTCAACCTACATCTGTGAAGAGTCTTCAGAAGTTCTTGGGTTTTGCTAATTTTTACCGTCGCTTCATCACTAATTTTTCTAGTGTGGTTAAGCCTTTGACGGATTTGACCAAGAAGGGTTCTGATGTGACGAATTGGTCTCCTGCGGCCGTGGAGGCCTTTCAGGAGCTGAAACGTCGATTTTCTTCGGCTCCTGTCTTGCGCCAGCCCGATGTCTCTCTTCCCTTTCAGGTCGAGGTTGATGCTTCTAAGATTGGAGCAGGGGCTGTGTTGTCACAGAGAAGCTCTGATGACCCTGTGATGAGACCATGTGCTTTCTTTTCAAGAAAGTTTTCGCCTGCCGAGCAGAATTATGATGTTGGTAATCTTGAGTTGTTGACAATGAAGTGGGCATTTGAGGAGTGGCGACATTGGCTTGAGGGAGCCAAGCATTGTGTGGTGGTCTTGACGGATCACAAGAATTTGACTTATCTCGAGTCTGCCAAACGGTTGAATCCGAGACAGGCTCGATGGTCGCTGTTTTTCTCTCGTTTCAATTTCGTGGTTTCATATCTTCCGGGTTCGAAAAACGTGAAGGCTGATGCCCTTTCTAGGAGTTTTGTACCTGACTCCCCGGAAGTTTCTGAACCGACTGGTGTCCTCAAAGAGGGGGTGATTTTGTCTGCCATCTCTCCTGATCTGCGACGGGTGTTGCAGGAGTTTCAGGCCAATAGACCTGACCGTTGTCCACTGGAGAGACTGTTTGTCCCGGACAGATGGACCAGTAGAGTTATTTCCGAGGTTCATTCTTCAGTGTTGGCGAGTCATCCTGGGATTTTTGGTACCAGGGATTTGGTGGCGAGTTCCTTTTGGTGGCCTTCCTTGTCGCGGGATGTGCGTTCCTTTGTGCAGTCCTGTGGGATTTGTGCTCGGGCCAAGCCTTGCTCTTCTCATGCCAGTGGATTGCTTTTGCCTTTGCCTGTCCCGAAGAGGCCTTGGACGCATATTTCCATGGATTTTATTTCGGATCTTCCTGTCTCTCAGAGGATGTCTGTCATCTGGGTGGTTTGTGATCGTTTTTCTAAAATGGTCCATTTGGTAGCTTTGCCTAAGCTGCCTTCCTCCTCCGATTTGGTGCCACTGTTTTTTCAGAATGTGGTTTGTTTACATGGTATTCCGGAGAACATTGTGTCTGACAGAGGATCCCAGTTTGTGTCCAGATTTTGGCGGTCCTTTTGTGCTAAGTTGGGCATTGAATTGTCTTTTTCGTCGGCCTTCCATCCTCAGACGAATGGCCAAACCGAACGAACTAATCAGACCTTGGAAACTTATTTGAGATGTTTTGTTTCTGCTGATCAGGATGATTGGGTGACTTTTTTGCCATTGGCTGAGTTCGCCCTCAATAATCGGGCTAGTTCTGCTACTTTGGTTTCACCTTTCTTTTGCAATTCTGGTTTTCATCCTCGTTTTTCCTCGGGTCAGGTTGAGCCCTCTGACTGTCCTGGGGTGGATTCTGTGGTGGATAGGTTGCAGCAGATTTGGAACCATGTGGTGGACAATTTGACGTTGTTCCAAGAAAAGGCTCAGCGCTTTGCTAACCGCCGTCGCTGTGTGGGTCCCCGACTTCGTGTGGGGGATTTGGTGTGGTTTTCTTCTCGTTATGTCCCGATGAAGGTTTCCTCTCCTAAGTTAAAGCCTCATTTCATCGGTCCTTATAAGATTTTGGAAATCCTCAACCCTGTGTCATTTCGTTTTGACCTCCCAAAATCGTTTGCCATTCATAATGTGTTCTATAGGTCATTGTTGCGGAGATATGTGGTGCCTGTGGTCCCTTCTGTTGATCCTCCTGCTCCTGTCTTGGTCAAGGGGGAGTTGGAGTATGTGGTGGAGAAGATCTTGGATTCTCGTGTTTCGAGATGGAAGCTTCAGTACTTAGTTAAATGGAAGGGCTATGGTCAGGAGGATAATTCCTGGGTTGTCGCCTCCGATGTCCATGTGGCCGATTTGGTTCGTGCCTTTCATTCGGCTCGTCCTGATCGGCCTGGGAGCTCTGGTGAGGGTTCGGTGACCCCTCCTCAAGGGGGGGTACTGTTGTGAATTCCGTTCTCGGGCTCCCTCCTGTGGTCATGAGTGGTACTGTGTGAGTTTGTTCTTGGGCTCCCTCTGGTGGCCTTTAGCGATATGGCTGGGCTCAGCTGCTTCATTTCCTTCTATGCTGGGCCTATTTAACTCGCCTCATTTGTTGCCTACTGTCGGTGTATTCAGTCCTGATTCTGAGCTCTCCTGAATATTCCTTGTGACCAGTCTCCTGCTGGAGAAGCTAAGTTTGCTTGTTCATTTTGCTCATTATTTCCTTGAAAACGTTTCTCAGTATATGATGAGTTCAGTCCAGTTTGCTTTTATGTGATTTTTTTTTGCTTGCTGGTTAGTTCTGGGGTGCAGAGTGCGCCCCTCACATCGTGAGTCGGTGTGGGGGTTCTTGTATTCTCTGCGTGGTTTATTTTTGATAGTTTTTGTACTGACCGCACAGATTCCTATCTATTTTCTGTCTATCTAGTGTTAGCGGGCCTCATTTGCTAAACCTGTTTCATTTCTACGTTTGTATTTTCCCCTTAACTCACCGTTATTATTTGTGGGGGGCTGTCTATAACTTTGGGGTTATTTCTCTGAGGCAAGTGAGGTCTTTGCTTTCTCTCTAGGGGCAGTCAGTTTCTCAGGCTGTGAAGAGGCGTCTAGGTTTTTAGGTAACGCTCCACGGCTGCCTTTAGTGTGTTGGATAGGATCAGGATTGCGGTCAGTATAGCTTCCACCTCCCCAGAACTTGTCCTAACATTCTGGTTATATGTATCAGGTCAGTTTTGAGATCCTACCACCGGATCATAGCAGATTACCTCCTGTCAGTGTATCGCCAGAGGACGAGTAGAGCGGTCACATCTCCAGATTGTTGTGGGACACTCATTATTAAATAGACTATGGGGGACAGGGGGTATATGTTGGTTTATTATTTTTGATTGTTTGCAGGAGACAAAGGAGTCAGGGATTAGGTGTTCGGTGAGTATGTATTGTGTATGTAAATATGTAAATTTTTTTTTTTTTTTTACAATTGAACACTGGTGCCAGGTGATGGGACTCCTCTCCCATCATCGGCTCATGCTGTCACTGTTATATGTGACAGCAGACATATCCGGATGGGAGTAGTAGTCCCATCAGATGACGCCTGGGCATACACGCAGACACCCGCAGACAGACAATCACAGACACACACACAGACACCTGCAGACAGACACACACACCAGCAGACAGACACAGGCACCCACAGACAGATACACACACACACACTCGCAGACAGATGCAGACACACACAGACACCCGCAGACAGACCCAGACAGACAAGCTCATATTCTCTGCTCACACTTATTCTCCACCCACACACATATTGTCTGCCAACACACTCTTCCTCCTCACATAATTTCCTTTCTACAGCATTTTTGCCACGCAAATCTGCAGCAAATCCACAAACGTTTTTACACCTCGGCTTGGCTGCGGATTTGACTGACTCAATGTAAGTCAATGGGTGCAAAAATGCTGCAGATCCACAAAAAGAATTGATATGCTGCGGAAAAATAAAACACTGCGATTCAGGGCGGAATTTTCTGCAACATGTGCACACCAATTCTGGATTCACATTGATTCACCTTGCTTGAGCAATCCTTTGTGGATTTGGTGCAATTCCGCACAGAAAAAGCACTGCGGATCCAGAACAAATCCACAACTTGTGCACATAGCCTAAAGGTACACATTTTGGTAAAAAAAATATTGCGCTCAGTAAATTAATTATTTATCATTAATTTAACAAAACTATGCTTGGAGTGGGGAGAAACAATAGGAATGCAAATTACATTATTATTAACGAAAACTAACCACCATACTTGTGACAATACCAAGGCAGTTTGGTTTATACTTGGTTAAGTCTCAAACATAAATGGTTTTCACATCTTGATGTACTTGCATTTTTTTCGTGAAAAATGTGGCAAAAACTGACATCAGCATTTTTTCTGCATTTTTGCACATTGCTTTCTGAGAGAGGGAAAATAAGCAAAACAAAACTGCTGAAAGAATTGACATGCTGCAGTTGTTAACAATCACAAGAATCAAAAGGAGCAAAACCACAACAGTCTGTTATCTGAACAAAACCTCAAATTTCTAACAGATGCAAATACTATTTAACTGTAATGTGCTTTTAAATTGCCATTTTTAGTCTTAAGGTACCGTCTCACAGTGGCACTTTGGTCACTACGACGGCACGATCCGTTACGCTCCTGCGTCGCTCCATTATCGCTCCAGCGTTGTAGACTGCGGTCACACTTCGCAATGCACGGCACTGGAGCGATAATTTCATGACGTATTTGCGATGTAGAAGCCGTTGGTTACTGTGCGCATATCGTATACAATATCGTGCACACCTTTGTTACACAATGCGATCATGCCGCCACAGCGGGACACTTGACAACGAAAGAGAGTTTCAAATGATCTGCTACGATGTACGATTCTCAGCGGGGTCCCTGATCACAGTAGCGTGTCAGACACAGTGAGATCGTAAGTATATCGCTGGAACGGCACGGATCGTGCCGTCGTAGCGACCAAAGTGCCACTGTGAGACGGTACCCTTAGGGCTCATACTCACTTGTGCGAGACCCGAATGAGTCTCGCACAGCAATACCCGGCGCTGCACCTGTTACAGAGGAGCGGAGCATGCGGGAGCATATATTCCTATGCGGCCTCACGCATGCGTTGAACGGACTGCACTAACGCAATGTGAACCTAGCCTTGGAATACCTGAAAGTTGAAGGGGCTTAAGAAATACAGATGTGAGAATGTGCCCTAATAATATATTGGTAGGAGCTACATTTCTGTTTCTCTAAAGCTATGTGCACACGTTGCGGATTCTGCTGCGGATGTGGATTTGCAGCTGTTTTCCATGCAGTTTACAGTACCATGTAAACCTATGGAAAACCAAATCTGCAGTGCCCATGGTGCGGAAAATACATCGCGGAAATGCTGCATTGTATTTTCTGCAGCATGTCAATTCTTTGTGCGGATTCTGCAGCGGTTTACACCTGCTCCTCAATAGGAATACGCTGGTGTAAAACTGCAGCTGGAATCCGAGGTAAGGGAACGTGCACACACTGCGGATAACTCTTCAGATTTTTCTGGACTGATTTTGGTAAATCCACAGGTAATCCACACTGCAGATTTCCTGCGGAATTACAGCAGAATTAACGGCAGTTTTTTTTACAGTTTTTGTGTGGATTTCACCAGCGGTTTTACACCTGTTGATTCCTATTATGGAGCAGGTGTAAACCGCTGTGGAATCCGCAAAAAGAATTGACATGCTGTGGAATAAACAACGCAGCGTTTCCGCACATTTTTTTCCGCAGCATGTGCACTGCGGATTATGTTTTCCATAGGCTTACATGTTACTGTAAACACATGGAAAAATGCTGTGAATCTGCAGTGGCCAGTGGGTTTTTATGTTTGGCAGCTGTTACACGCTAAAAGATGCTTTTTATTGCAAAACATAGTTTTTGCATCACCACATTTTGAGAGCTATAATTTTTAAAAATTTTGGCCAATAGAATCATGTGAGGTCATGTTTTTGCAGGACAAGTTGACATTTTTATTGGTACCATTTTCTGGCACATGACATTTTTTGATGGCTTTTTATTACGATTTTTGGGAGGCAGAATAAGCAAGAACCATCAATTCATGAATTTCTTTGGGTGGGGCATTTATACCATTCCGCGTGTGGTAAGATTGATAAGGCAGTTTTATTCTTCAGGAATTTACACAGCACTGTGTCAGATCAGCTATCTGACAGGCAGTGTAGGAGGCTTCTCAGAGCCCCCTCTCTACGCGTTGCTTCTCTATGCCACCGGAATGCTGCGATCTTGTTTGATCGCAGTGTTCCGGGGTTAAAGTGCCGGGAGCGGTCTGTGACTGCTTCTAGCACATAGTGCCGGGTGTCAGCTGAGCGTGAGCACGGCTGATCGCACGTGACGTGGATGGATGGGCTAGTGCATCCAATGCCAGAAAGGGGTTAATGCCACTGAAAGGGAGGTTGTGATGGTACATGAGGATCTATTACATGAGCAGATCCTCAGCACTGGTCCCTAATTCAGTTATCTGTCAGTCCATGATGCGTCCGCTTAGCCACTCTGCCCTCAAATTAAAATCTTTACAAAATTATTTGGTCGAATATTTTAAACCTATTTCTACAAAGGCAAATAATGATAAACTTTTGTCTGAACACTGTGAAGTACTTAAAACATTACTGTCTTATAGTAGTGTAGTTCATAAGGCAGCTGACAAAGGGGACAACATTGTGGTCTAGCAAGTTGACAAATATGAAAATATATTAAAATATTTTTAGCAATCCCGTCATTACTTATATTAGTTTAGTATAAAAATTGCTTATAAGGGTCTACAAATATGGTCTTATCCCCCCAAAAGTTTGCGCAGCGCTCATAGCAATTAGGCAGTGACATCCATAGTGGTCTGCAGGAGACCTATGATTGTCATGCCAACCCATCGGTGACCCGTGATCACATGACGGGGGTCTCCGATGGGTGGATTTCCAGCACGATTGCCGGAAGTGCATGTTAAATGCTGCTGTCAGCCACGGCGACTCAAACATAGCATAAGAGCATGCCAAAGATGCTCTTTTAGCACTGTAGCATGCTCGGATAACACCTTTTCCGAGCACACTCGCTCATCACTAATTGTTATCTAAATTCTCTAGTGGAGGACCTGACCTTCTAGGCTAGGGAAACCACAGATGTTCTGGTAAGATTGGATGGCCTTTCACTACAATACAACATGTATCTAGTGACTGCAGGTGTTGAATCCTTTTACACAAGCATGAGGCATCATGATAGTCTAAAAACGGTTCACTTTATCCTTGGGATGACTAACTGGGATAGACATTTTTGTGAGCTGATTCTTATTACTTGTACAATTCATGTACACACACTTTTTTATATTTGAGGCCTTCTTTTTCTTACAGAGGTAGCGGCACTGCCAAGAGTGAGGCCTATATGCAAATTATTTTTTCACTTTTTGGAGAGGAACAGATTTTGCATGGTGGAGTTGCTGGGGCCACCGATTATGTGTAGTGTTGGCTCAGATACATTAATGACTTTCTTATTATCTGGTAGGGCAGTGTTGCTCTTTTAGATATCATGTGTCAAAAAGTTGCAGGCACCCAGATATCCCAGTTGCATAGTATGTGTAATAAGAAAAGAAGAAAAACAGATGCAAACTTAGAGCCTACACATATGAACCTCCTCCTTCTGGATTGGTGCCAGTCTCAACGCACATTTTGGTGCAAGCCTTCATCAAGGTATGGCATCAGACAAGCAGAAGGCATCACCTATATCCCCATCAACCAATAAAAATAAAGATATGCAAATGTAGTCTAACATACTGCTCCTGACTAACAGCGGTGAATGCGGCTGACCATGTCTGGGAATGAGCACATCCCACACCACATCATCCAGGAGAATGAGCAGGTCCATGTAAGCAGACTAGGTGTCATACTGACATCAGCCGGTCACATGCCCCGGACCACATCTGGAGATAGAGGACATACAGGTCCTTCTCAAAAAATTAGCATATAGTGTAAAATTTCATTATTTACCATAATGTAATGATTACAATTAAACTTTCATATATTATAGATTCATTATCCACCAACTGAAATTTGTCAGGTCTTTTATTGTTTTAATACTGATGATTTTGGCATACAACTCCTGATAACCCAAAAAACCTGTCTCAATAAATTAGCATATCAAGAAAAGGTTCTCTAAACGACCTATTACCCTAATCTTCTGAATCAACTAATTAACTCTAAACACATGCTAAAGATACCTGAGGCTTTTAAAAACTCCCTGCCTGGTTCATTACTCAAAACCCCCATCATGGGTAAGACTAGCGACCTGACAGATGTCAAGAAGGCCATCATTGACACCCTCAAGCAAGAGGGTAAGACCCAGAAAGAAATTTCTCAACAAATAGGCTGTTCCCAGAGTGCTGTATCAAGGCACCTCAATGGTAAGTCTGTTGGAAGGCAAAAATGTGGCAGAAAACGCTGTACAACGAGAAGAGGTGACCGGACCCTGAGGAAGATTGTGGAGAAGGACCGATTCCAGACCTTGGGGAACCTGAGGAAGCAGTGGACTTGTGCAGGAAATGGGCTACAGGTGCCGCATTCCCCAGGTAAAGCCACTTTTGAACCATAAACAGCGGCAGAAGCGCCTGACCTGGGCTACAGAGAAGCAGCACTGGACTGTTGCTAAGTGGTCCCAAGTACTTTTTTCTGATGAAAGCAAATTTTGCATGTCATTCGGAAATCAAGGTGCCAGAGTCTGGAGGAAGACTGGGGAGAAGGAAATGCCAAAATGCCTGAAGTCCAGTGTCAAGTACCCACAGTCAGTGATGGTGTGGGGTGCCATGTCAGCTGCTGGTGTTGGTCCACTGTGTTTCATCAAGGGCAGGGTCAATGCAGCTAGCTATCAGGAGATTTTGGAGCACTTCATGCTTCCATCGGCTGAAATGCTTTATGGAGATGAAGATTTCATTTTTCAGCACGACCTGGCACCTGCTCACAGTGCCAAAACCACTGGTAAATGGTTTACTGACCATGGTATTACTGTGCTCAATTGGCCTGCCAACTCTCCTGACCTGAACCCCATAGAGAATCTGTGGGATATTGTGAAGAGAAAGTTGAGAGACGCAAGACCCAACACTCTGGATGAGCTTAAGGCCGCTATTGAAGCATCCTGGGCCTCCATAACATCTCAGCAGTGTCACAGGCTGATTGCCTCCATGCCACGCCGCATTGAAGCAGTCATTTCTGCCAAAGGATTCCCGACCAAGTATTGAGTGCATAACTGAACATTATTATTTGATGGTTTTTTTGTTTGTTATTAAAAAACACTTTTATTTGATTGGACGGGTGAAATATGCTAATTTATTGAGACAGGTTTTTTGGGTTATCAGGAGTTGTAGGCCAAAATCATCAGTATTAAAACAATAAAAGACCTGACAAATTTCAGTTGGTGGATAATGAATCTATAATATATGAAAGTTTAATTGTAATCATTACATTATGGTAAATAATGAAATTTTACACTATATGCTAATTTTTTGAGAAGGACCTGTATAGTCATCAGTTTATTTCATATGATTACCAATTTACTTAGACTTTATTATATAATCATGTATATTTAGACTGTTCCTTCTTTGTCTGTCCTACTCACTTTTAACATTTTTTATAAATTTAGTAATAAACAATTAATTATTAATTAATTATATCTCAAATTTGTCAACATACTCTTTCTTATGGGTTTTTAGCTTATTAGGTATTTTAGCCATCTTACTTTCATGTGATATATATTTATACAATGCCTTGAATAAATGTCTTGGAGTGGGGCATAGCATGTCAAAGCCCATTCATCTAATTCATCAAAATTCTGCCAATTTAGTTGCATAAATATTGCTAGAAATCTCCAGTATCTGATGCACTTCAATTGTAAGGTGCACATAAATCATTAGATGGAATACACCTCTTAAAGAATTAGGTGCACCTTACTCGGATGGTACAGATTAGTAAGACCAGAATGCAAGACCATGGTCTTGATGAATCGAGCCAAAAATTCTTTGAACAGCTTTGATCTGTGCTAACCTATGCTTTCCCTTTGTCCTGTGCTATGTTTATGTTATATTTAGGTCTCATCAGGACATCATTTGTCACATACATGTTCGATCTGTGTTTTTCATGGATATATCAAGTACACATTATAGTCTTTGGGGCTGTTCGTAGGTCCATGTTTTTTTTCAGACCATGTGTCCACAAAAAAAAGCTGAAAAAGTCCATTTTTTTTGTTGCCCCGTGGATGAAAATCACCTATATAAGTTTAAAGGTCTGTGAAAATCATGGGAAACACAAGAATTGCCCCCTTCTACAGCCCATGTGCTGTCCGGTTGCAGTCCGTGTGCTGTCCGTGCTTAAGCTTGCAATGTACAGGAGAAGATTTGCAATTTATTTTATTTTTTCATACTTGGAAATCACTGATGAAACACTGGTGATAAAAACAAAAAGCATTGACCAAAACACTGATACAAATCGGATCCAAAACGCTGATGACTCTCGGACAGTTTTTGAATGTGTAAAAAAATCACGTCTGTCTAAGTACATACTGTCATAATTAAAATATGCATGCTACATGGTGTGTAATCGACTGGCACTTAGTATCTATAATGTTACTAAGTTATTTATTAAGTAATATTCAGAATTATTTTTATCACTTGTCAAATGTATTAAATAAAGTTAAGATTTAATTCATTACCTTTTTTAGCTTTACACTTTTCATCCACACAAATATAGTCTCCTATGTCTGCTGAGTAGCAGAAGACGGGTGAAGAAATACATTTCCACTACCATATGCTTTATGTTCTAGGCAATTAACACTGATGTTTCAGTCTTTTGTCAAACTTGAAATTGGTTCTTTGCCAAAGTGAGTTAATACCACTGAATCCAAAACTAATTTAAGGTATGGTACAACAGCTGTTTTAGCCTAAAGCACCATGTTGCTCAGTTAACCTGAAGGTGAAAAATTTGCTATAAAGCAAGATGCAAATTAACATATTGTGCAGGTGATGAAATCAAGTCTTTTCTACATAGAGTTTGAGACATTTTTATTTTAAGCCATATTGTTAAAAAAATGACCTCACGCTCCAACTTTTTGTTCTCCTCTTTCTGATATCTTCTTCATATTATAATAATTTAAGGTTCGGACAAACCTCAGATGAGCGGAAGTAGAACAACAGGCCAATTGTGGCCGCTGATTGTAGGTTTCACATGGCATAACTTGCGAGCTTGTGGAGACACGGAGCGGACAACGCTAGAGCAGCACCAAGGCACATGATAAGTACATGGAATTTTTATTTTCCAAAGGGGACTCCTTCATTTGAAAAGGGGTTGTCCAGTCAGTCTTTTAAAGTGTTTAAAATATGAAAAAAGTGTAGAGTAGTTAAGCAAGTTTGCAATTTACTCGCAATATTTATTTGACACAATTGTCCTCCTATCATTAATTGTCTGTTTTCGTAGTTTATTGCTCATTGTTAAATGAACTGACCACCTCTGCTACCTGGCCATAGTGGTTCAACAAACACAGAGTGTAAAAGTCTACACAGTTGGGTTTGAAAGAAATTCATTAAAAATATCTGTGATTACTGCAGTACGTCTCCTGATACCGGCCAACTTCAGTCCCATTGCTTCTGATGATAAAGCAGTATCAAAGTGTGTACAAATCAGGTCAGCAACGTATCTATGCCACTGGCCTAAACTATAACTTCATTCTAGCACCGCCTATTTGAAGTAGCAATCATAAAAGTCAATAATGACCCTTTAATGAACGAGTTCAGATCCAGTAAAGTATACCTAGACACGAAACGGTCGTAGACTGTTTCACCGCACCCGCTACTTTCTCCACCCTGCTGTCTTCATTGACAAGATGTTTTAAAGAAGCACAATTAAGAAATTACCTTTTCACTGCTGATGGTGAGTGTGGATTATTTTATCTTTGTAATGTTAATGAGACAATCCCTTTTAAAATAAGTTGCGTACAAAGTGTTACCCAGGCATGATGATCAGTTGTACACTATGTGGAAAACTAGTAGTGATTAATTCATGCCCCCACAGGAGGACACTGTTCATTACACAGCATCATTTTAAATAATTTTTTGTGTGCATAATACAGGACATGAGGTTCACCAAAACTAGAGTTGCTCTTTGTGACCATTCTACTCTCATGTCAAAGATGAAGGTAACCTACTTTTAACTAACAATTTGATAGCAGTGTAAAGGATTAAAGATAAGCAAAAAGTCTAAGGGTACCGTCACACAGTACCATTTACATCGCTACGACGGCACGATTCGTGACGTCGCAGCGATCGTATGATTATCGCTCCAGCGTCGTAGACTGCGGTCACACGTTGCAATCACGGCGCTGGAGCGATGCCGAAGTCCCCGGGTAACCAGGGTAAACATCGGGTAACTAAGCGCAGGGCCGCGCTTAGTAACCCGATGTTTACCGTGGTTACCAGCGTAAAAGTAAAAAAAAACAAACCGTACATACTCACCATCTGATGCCCGTCAGGTCCCTTGCCGTCTGCTTTCTGCTCTGACTGTCTGCCGGCCGGAAAGTGAGAGCAGATCACAGCGGTGACGTCGCCGCTGCACTCTGCTCTCACTGTACGGCCGGATTCAGTCAGAGCGGGAAGCAGACGCCAAGGCACCTGACGGACATCAGATGGTGAGTATGTACGGTTTGTTTTTTTTTACTTTTACGCTGGTAACCACGGTAAACATCGGGTTACTAAGCGCGGCCCTGCGCTTAGTTACCCGATGTTTACCCTGGTTACCAGCGAACGCATCGCTGGATCGCTGTCACACACAATGATCCAGCGATGTCAGCGGGTGATCAAGCGACGAAAGAAAGTTTGAAACCATGTGCTACGACGTACGATTCTCAGCAGGGTGCCTGATCGCAGTAGCGTGTCAGACACTGCGAGATCGTAACGATATCGCTACAACGTCACGAATCGTGCCGTCGTAGCGATAAAAATGCCACTGTGTGACGGTACCCTAACACTCAACTTAAATGCAAGAGAGTAGATTTATTTGTAGCACTTGTGAAACGTTTCAGTCCAACAAGACTTTCATCAGTCACTACAACAATACGGATAAAGTCAATATGACAAATATAAAACAGCCAAAAAACGAAGTACACATCAGGTGCAAAAATAACAAAAGTAAATATAAATAAAGTATATACAATAAGCAGAATAGTAGGTCATTTACATAATAGATATATCAAAAACAATAAAGCAGTCGTACTAAGCAAATAGCCTCACACAGTCAGGTGTAACGTATAACATATATAAGGACGTAGCCAGCGATATAGGAGAAGGATATAGTAACGTACCATACTGTGCTCTGTATATGTGGAGAGAATTTCCAAAATTCGAATGGTATGCAGATTGCGCCTATTGTTGCATAAGAAGAGATCAGGGTGAGGACGAGTCATAGAAGAAGAGAAAGCGGGGAGTAGATTGCGTACTTACTGTGGAGACCCTATGTCTAGTCACGTGTAAAAGTTATGTTGTTGCACGTAATAGCTGTGGGATAATGAACCTAAGTACAATAAAGATTTGTGCCTATTAACCCCTTCATGACCTTGGGATTTTTCGTTTTTCCGTGTTCGTTTTTCACTCCCCTCCTTCCCAGAGCCATAACTTTTTTATTTTTCCGTCAATTTGGCCATGTGAGGGTTTATTTTTTGCGGGACAAGTTGTACTTTTGAACGACATCATTGGTTTTACCATGTCATGTACTAGAAAACAGGAAAAAAATTCCAAGTGCGGTGAAATTGCAAAAAAAGTGCAATCCCATGCTTGTTTTTTGCTTGGCTTTTTTGCTAGGTTCACTAAATGCTACAACTGACCTGCCATTATGATTCTCCATGTCACTATGAGTTCATAGACACCTAACATGACTAGGTTATTTTTTACCTAAGTGGTGAAAAAAAATTCCAAACTTTTCTAAAAAAAAAAAAAAAAAACAATTGCGCCATTTTCCGATACTTGTAGCGTCTCCATTTTTCATGATCTGGGGTCGGTCGAGGGCTTATTTTTTGCGTGCCGAGCTGGTGAGATCAGGGTGAGGACGAGTCATAGAAGAAGAGAAAGCGGGGAGTAGATTGCGTACTTACTGTGGAGACCCTATGTCTAGTCACGTGTAAAAGTTATGTTGTTGCACGTAATAGCTGTGGGATAATGAACCTAAGTACAATAAAGATTTGTGCCTATTAACCTCTTCATGACCTTGGGATTTTTCGTTTTTCCGTGTTCGTTTTTCACTCCCCTCCTTCCCAGAGCCATAACTTTTTTATTTTTCCGTCAATTTGGCCATGTGAGGGTGTATTTTTTGCGGGACAAGTTATACTTTTGAACGACATCATTGGTTTTACCATGTCGTGTACTAGAAAACAGGAAAAAAATTCCAAGTGCGGTGAAATTGCAAAAAAAGTGCAATCCCATGCTTGTTTTTTGCTTTTTTGCTAGGTTCACTAAATGCTACAACTGACCTGCCATTATGATTCTCCATGTCACTATGAGTTCATAGACACCTAACATGACTAGGTTATTTTTTACCTAAGTGGTGAAAAAAAATTCCAAACTTTTCTAAAAAAAAAAAAATAAATTGCGCCATTTTCCGATACTTGTAGCGTCTCCATTTTTCATGATCTGGGGTCGGTCGAGGGCTTATTTTTTGCGTGCCGAGCTGGTATTTTTAATTATTCCAATTCGATGCAGATACGTTTTTTTGATCGCCCGTTATTGCATTTTAATGCAACGTCGCGGTGACCAAAAAAATGTAATTCTGGCGTTTCAATTTTTTTTTCGTTACGCCGTTTAGCGATCAGGTTAATGCTTTTTTTATTGATAGATTGGGCGATTCTGAACGTGGCGATACCAAATATGTGTAGGTTTGATTTTTTTTTTATTGATTTATTTTGATTGGGGCGAAAGGGGTGTGATTTAAACTTTTTTTATTTTTTTCACATTTTTTTTAACTTTTTTTTAACTTTTGCCATGCTTCAATAGCCTCCATGGGAGGCTAGAAGCAGGCACAACACGATCGCCTCTGCTACATAGCAGCGATCTGCTGTTCGCTGCTATGTAGTAGAAAATCAGGTGTGCTGTGAGCGCCAACCACAGGGTGGCGCTCACAGCTACTGGTGATCAGTAACCATAGAGGTCTCAAGGACCTCTATGGTTACAATGGAGAAGCATCGCCGACCTCCGATCATGTGACGGGGGTCGGCGATGCGCTCATATCCAGCCGCCCGGCCGGATGCGGTAGTTAAATGCCGCTGTCTGCGTTTGACAGCGGCATTTAACTAGTTAATAGCGGCGGGTGAATCGCGATTTCACCCGCCGCTATTGCGGGCACATGTCAGCTGTTCAAAACAGCTGACATGTCCCGGCTTTGATGCGGACTCACCGCGGAGCCCTGCATCAAAGCAGGGGAGCTGACCTCGGACGTACTATCCCGTCCGAGGTCAGTAAGGGGTTAAATATGCCTAGAGTGCTAGTCAGTGGTGAATATATGGATAATACGCACAGCATGAAGTACCTAGTTGCTGTTATCTTAGGTATAAGGTGATCGCCACAAATTGCCTCTAGGCATACCGAGGCTGCAAAGAGCATCCGTGTTACTACTTCACATAATAAAGTAATGGGTTGCCCTATCAGTGGTGGTATAGCGTATAAATTACCTGCAGGAGCCGTACCGGGGAGTGGAGGGTCTCTCCCTCCAGGCACGGAATCCACCGTGCATCTGGGGAGCGTGGCTCTATGTGTGGGTAAATACTAGTGAGGGGCGGAGTTCCAGCGAGCTGCTGTCACCAGATATGATGTAATGCAGCTTGACGCAGACCGGAAGTGAATGGCTATGTGGTCCAGCAGTCCTGTTTGCATTCCACAGATGGCTGTATGGCTGTAACTGGTGTATGGATTTAACTAATAAATACAGTGGTGCATGGTTTCCACAGTTCGGTATCGCTAATAGGGGGATGACGGTATACCGGAAAAATAATGGTATAAGGGAAAATAGAATGATCGACCGAAAGGGGGCGGGGCCAAAGTAGTGGGAGTGGTGAGGCAGAATAGTAATCGTAGATGTGGAAAAAATAGCAGGCTGCTAATGGATATGTGATGCCTATGGGCAAGACGGCTTATGAATATAGTGTGCCAAAGTATTGTGGTCTTCAAAAGGAGATTTGTAGTTAAATTTCCGCGCTGCTGCTAAGATGAATTTCAGGAGAGTATAGTTGATTCACAGTGGTTTTATTCAACGCGTTTCAGGGGTCTCTTGCCCCCTTCATCAGGAAATACCACACAGAATATACAGGCATCACAGGTATAAATAGTTTTGCTAGGTTAAAAAAAATGAGCTCCACCAGGTCAGATGACTCAGTGTCAAAGTTCAATGATAACACACAATTAACAATTCAAACGATTAGAGAGGTATATACAATGACAAAATACAATGACTTCTTTTATGTTTCTAGACAATAGTTCCAAATTTGCAACATTAAGGAGGAAATTTAAAATTAAAAAAAAACAAAAACAAAAAAAACCTCTACTTAAATGGACAAGAACCTGTAAGAAAAAGAGCTACTCCAGTTCAGAAGCGAATGCCTTACAGATGGACTACCGTGTGGAATCAACAAGTTGCTATTTTCTTATCGTGAATCCATTGGAATCTTTACATTAAATGTGGCATAAAATCATGTTTTATTATTTTCCATTAAAAAATATAAATATATATATGAAAATTAATTTGTCGTGGTTTGGGGTGATCTAAAATTACGAAAATTATAATTAGTGAGTTTAAAATTGCGTCATGTACATAAGAGTAACAATTTAAGCAGCAAACCAGCGCTCGAAGTGAGCGCAAAAACAAAATGAAAGTGACACTTCACCTGTCCAAGGACCAATAATAGATATATTTAACAAGAGACAATATAACATTGCCAAGGGAGGGGAATGAATGAATACACAGCACTCGGTGACCTCAAAGAACAGCAGATAAACTGGGACGCCTGGCAGCAGAGAAAAGGATGATTGAGTTAAGTGCTCCTGTCGGGAGGGGTCATTACACCCTGTGAAGCTGCCACAATCAGCACCAGCTCCCTGGATTTAATCTCAAGAGTCAAAAACCATTATTCAGGACACAGTTGTGATGGAGACAATTTGTATGTAATAAAGAAGTGAAAACGCTCCTCTCCAGGGCAGACTCAGACTATGCTCACATGAGGAGTTTGAGGAAATTACAACTAAACATATCAATGAATGACTCCAAGATAATCCTAAATGAAAATGTAAATTTAAATCTTAGGTGGCTCACAGCACAAAGGATTAAAAAATCAATCAAAACTATACAAATAAAAATATAAATCTAGATATATCAATAAAAATATAAATATAGATATATCAAATTCATAAAAAAGGGGGGAGGGCTACGCATTCAGATAAAACCTTGGTAGTTTCTTTAAATATATATAAATAAATAAAAATATAAAAGTGGGGGGGTGGAGAAGAAAAAAAAAAAAAAAAACCACCCCCCCACTTTTATATTTTTATTTATTTATATATATTTAAAGAAACTACCAAGGTTTTATCTGAATGCGTAGCCCTCCCCCCTTTTTTATGAATTTGATATATCTATATTTATATTTTTATTGATATATCTAGATTTATATTTTTATTTGTATAGTTTTGATTGATTTTTTAATCCTTTGTGCTGTGAGCCACCTAAGATTTAAATTTACATTTTCATTTAGGATTATCTTGGAGTCATTCATTGATATGTTTAGTTGTAATTTCCTCAAACTCCTCATGTGAGCATAGTCTGAGTCTGCCCTGGAGAGGAGCGTTTTCACTTCTTTATTACATACAAATTGTCTCCATCACAACTGTGTCCTGAATAATGGTTTTTGACTCTTGAGATTAAATCCAGGGAGCTGGTGCTGATTGTGGCAGCTTCACAGGGTGTAATGACCCCTCCCGACAGGAGCACTTAACTCAATCATCCTTTTCTCTGCTGCCAGGCGTCCCAGTTTATCTGCTGTTCTTTGAGGTCACCGAGTGCTGTGTATTCATTCATTCCCCTCCCTTGGCAATGTTATATTGTCTCTTGTTAAATATATCTATTATTGGTCCTTGGACAGGTGAAGTGTCACTTTCATTTTGTTTTTGCGCTCACTTCGAGCGCTGGTTTGCTGCTTAAATTGTTACTCTTATGTACATGACGCAATTTTAAACTCACTAATTATAATTTTCGTAATTTTAGATCACCCCAAACCACGACAAATTAATTTTCATATGTATATTTATATTTTTTAATGGAAAATAATAAAACATGATTTTATTCCACATTTAATGTAAAGATTCCAATGGATTCACGATAAGAAAATAGCAACTTGTTGATTCCACACGGTAGTCCATCAGTAAGGCATTTGCTTCTGAACTGGAGTAGCTCTTTTTCTTACAGGTTCTTGTCCATTTAAGTAGAGTTTTTTTTTTTTTTTTTTTTATTTTAAATTTCCTCCTTAATGTTGCAAATTTGGAACTATTGTCTAGAAACATAAAAGAAGTCATTGTATTTTGTCATTGTATATACCTCTCTAATCGTTTGAATTGTTAATTGTGTGTTATCATTGAACTTTGACACTGAGTCATCTGACCTGGTGGAGCTCATTTTTTTTTAACCTAGCAAAACTATTTATACCTGTGATGCCTGTATATTCTGTGTGGTATTTCCTGATGAAGGGGGCATGAGACCCCTGAAACGCGTTGAATAAAACCACTGTGAATCAACTATACTCTCCTGAAATTCATCTTAGCGGCAGCGCGGAAATTTAACTACAAATCTCCTTTTGAAGACATTAATTTCTCTGGTCGGTGAAGACCTGTGGATCTGCAGCAGCCGCTATCTACATGCTCTAATCTCATCCTAACCAGGTGAGCAAATTTGGTGTATATTCTCCTCTATGTAACGTGGATAAGACCCTATTGCGCTTTTTGTCTCCCCAATGTTTTGCAAAAGTATTGTGGTAGCATATAAACATAACATATTACTGTGTAACCGGTGAGGCTTGTGGCAAGATCTCCAGGACATAATAGTGTAGACGGATATTAGCGACTGGTCCAGTGGTGACGAAAATTTGTGATGTGCTCATCATATCATTAATAGAGGCGACTCTGAAGAAACAAAAAGACGTGTTAGTTCTCATGTTACAGTAATACCATATTGAATTCAATTTCTCTACCAATAATAAATATGGAAACATTAAATGAAAGCAGATAGTTCGTATTTTCTGTTAAGACCCCTAGGTGACATCGTGTCTAATGTATGGATCCAGAAGGCTTCCCGCTTTTTGAGAGTTAGGATCCTATTGCCCCCTTGGCGTGGTAGCGGTATTTGTTCAAGAACCTGATATTGCAATTGAGAAATGTTATGTCACTGCATGATGAAATGATACGGGATGGGTAGAAGGAGGTTTTTACAGCGAATTATCGACTTGTGTTTGGATATCCTGTCGCAAATGGGTTGGGATGTTTCTCCTACATACAGGAGGCTGCAAGGGCATTTGATAACATACACCACATATGCCGAATCGCAAGTAAAGTAGCCCCATATCTTAAACCTTTTTCTAGAATATGGGTGAACTACCTCATCTCCTTTTAGGATGTTATTACACTGTACACAGTGTAAACAAGGGAAGGTCCCTTCCCTTGGTTTGTGAAGAAAGCATTGTTTAACAGCAGTTTTAGGGCCAATGTCAGCCTTGACAAAGGTGTCCCTCAAGCTAGGTGCCCTTTTGAAACAGGGTAAAAATGGTAACCTGAATTCAGGTATATCTGGATAGGCAGATGAGAGTATTGGCCAATTACGGCGTATTTATGTATTTATGTATAATATTTATGTATTCTGTACATAAAAGGGTGGAACGAGTGTACGAATGGGATACGTTTTGCAGTGTCCGTTTTTGGTCTACTGGGTGATGATTTAGATTCTTCCAAGAGAGGAGATGGATACCCCCTCATTATACATTTATTTTTCATCTCCTGTATGCGCAGGTCTCTGGTTGATGTGTCAGAGACTATCCGACGTACTCTATGGTATCGTGCCTTAGGAATTGATTTTTTGGTAGAGGGAGGGTGAAGGCTCTCGAAGTGTAAAAGGCTGTTACGGTCTGTGCCTTTGGAGTAGAGATCAGTAGTAAGGAGGCCCTCTGTACTTTTAATGACAAGTGTGTCAAGAAAATTTATACTCCGGGGATCGTGATTCATAGTGAAGCCAATACCTGGCCAAGAGATATTCAGGATTTCAAAGAATGTATTGAGGGAATCTACGGTGCCACCCCATATGCAAAATACATCATCTATGTATCTCTTCCATAGGATAATGTTATCATTGAAAAGAGAGTTCTTATAGATAATACTTCCTCAAAGTTGACCATATATTCATTAGCTTATGGGGGTGCTGCATGCGAGCCCATCGCAGTCCCCCGTTTCTGTAGATAGAAAGTATCCTGAAAAAGGAAAAAATTAGATATAAGTTTAAGTCTGAGGAGATCCGTGCACAGGGATATCTGGTCCCTATTCATGTCTGTACTCTCAAGTAAACAGCGTGTGGAATTAATACCTTCCACATGGGGAATAGAGGTATATAAGTCCCTAACATCGAGGGTCACCAGTAACGCTTCAGTAGGTATAGTCTGAGTCTCATGAATCAGTTGGAGGAAGGAGCCAGTGTCAAGTAGAAATGATTTAGATTGTTGTATGAGTGGAGTAAGGATTTTTTCTAGGTATTTGGCGGTAGGTGAAAGTAACGAATCCGTTGAAGCCACAATGGGCCTACCGGGTGGTTTTTCAAGATTCTTATGGATCTTGGGTAGTGTGTAAAATACTGGAATAATAGGATTAGGATTAATGAGGTAGTCACAGGTTTTTTGATCAAGGACGCCAAGGTGCATGTATTTACGGAGTATTCCCTCAATTTCATGACATATGGTGTATGTGGGATCCCTCTCTAATGTCTGATAAATAGAATTGTCACTCAGTTGCCGTGTAATCTCCTCTAGATAGAGGGTTTTGTCCATAATCAAAAAGAACCAAAGACAAATATAAATGGAATCCTAGACTACAAAACCAAAACCAAGACACAAGGATTCCTAAAATATAACTTTTAATATATAAAGTTAAAATGACAAAGTTCTATAATTGAGGACACCACAATGAATTAAATAACCAGCAGGGGAACTAACTGACCCCTACCAAATACCCTACTCTTGTCCACTACCTACTTGCGGGGGTAGGCACCCTAGATTTCTGCGGTTGGCGCCCCCGCTCCACGAAGACTGGCCCTGTTGGCCCTACAAATACCCTATAGTCCCTAAAAGGTAGTATCACAGATACACATCGACCCAAAAAAACAAAAGTATCATAAAAAATTAACAAAATAGTTTGTGTAAATAATTAGAAGAAAAAAATAAGAAAACAAACCCAGCAAAAAAACTCAAAAAATAGTTATAGCCAAAGGCTGAAGACCCTTGATAGAGTATTCATCTACAGTATATAGTTTTTATGAAGTATGCCAAAAATATTGTTATCCCATTCATACAGAACAGTTCATATATAATATATAGTATTTATGAAGTATACAAAAGGAAAATACCGTTATCCTATTTATACAGAATAGTTCAATCAAAAAGGGCCACTCAGATCACAATATTACCATAATGAACATATTATAAAAAATTAGCAAAATAGTTTATATGGAAATAAGAAAAAATTAGAAAAAACAAACTAAACAAGAAAACAAAAATAATTATATAGCCAACAGGCTAGGGGCCCTTAATAAGGTTTCCGTATACAAGTATATAGTTTTTATAGAGTATAAAGAAGAGAGGTATTATTCTCTCATTAACACAGAGCCGTTCAATCAAACAGAACCCCTCCAGACACAATGCTTACCATAATTTACTAATTTCGGTGGTCTACTAGTTTTTTCTTTCTAAGAAGTAACGTATTATAAAAAATTTGCAAAAAACTGTATGAAAAACATAATAAAAAAATTAAAAAACAAAACTAAACAAAAAAACTGAAAAATAGTCCTGTAGACAAAAGCCTGAATACCCTTAATAGGGTGCTCAAACAAAATTATCTTCTTTTTGGGGCAAGTGGAGAGGGAAAATTAATGTCCCATTTATGCACAAAACTCAATTATGGGGAACCACTCAAATGACAATAGTGTCAATATACAAATCTCACACAATGGTGAAGTCAGCCAAAACTAGATGCAAAAAGCCCTTATAGATTGGCTAGTTCTCATTTACAGAGTCATTATACAGGGTGGAAACCCCAGAGTGTAATGAAGAAAAAATTCCTATCCCGAGGAGATGTATAAATAATAGTCATTTAGATGGCCTTATCATATGCAGTTCAAGCAGTTGTTTAGCCACATGAAGCGCTTTTACACAGAGAGGAAAAAATGAAGACGTGGTCCATCTGATCCATAGAAGTCCTTCAATACCGCTGTGGATATCAGTCCAATAACCATTTGGATGTCCACATCCTATACAATCAGAATAGTCTTTGATTAATAGCAAGCGCTGTGGATATCAATTCAATAGTAGTTTAAATAGCCATATCCCATGGCAGCCATATTCCATGCAGCTACAGTAGTCATTCCGCTATAACAGGCGCTCTTACTCATCTAATTAATCAAAATCCTTCAGCGGCGTAGCAGGTCAATTCAGCCACCAGCAAGCCTCTCCATAGGATAGTTATTCGGCCATATCAAGCGTCTTACTCATCTGGTACATAAGAATCCTTCAACCGCACTGCAGATATCAGTGCGGCCACCGACAAACATCTCCACACAGGATAGCTTCCCTTATAATACCCTAATACTCTCTAAATGAGAACTAGCCAATCTATAAGGGCTTTTTGCATCTAGTTTTGGCTGACTTCACCATTGTGTGAGATTTGTATATTGACACTATTGTCATTTGAGTGGTTCCCCATAATTGAGTTTTGTGCATAAATGGGACATTAATTTTCCCTCTCCATTTGCCCCAAAAAGAAGATAATTTTGTTTGAGCACCCTATTAAGGGTATTCAGGCTTTTGTCTACAGGACTATTTTTCAGTTTTTTTGTTTAGTTTTGTTTTTTAATTTTTTTATTATGTTTTTCATACAGTTTTTTGCTAATTTTTTATAATATGTTACTTCTTGGAAAGAAAAAACTAGTAGACCACCGAAATTAGTAAATTATGGTATGCATTGTGTCTGGAGGGGTTCTGTTTGATTGAACGGCTCTGTGTTAATGAGAGAATAATACCTCTCTTCTTTATACTCTATAAAAACTATACACTTGTATACGGAAACCTTATTAAGGGCCCCTAGCCTGTTGGCTATATAATTATTTTAGTTTTTTTGTTTAGTTTGTTTTTTCTAATTTTTTCTTATTTCCATATAAACTATTTTGCTAATTTTTTATAATATGTTCATTATGGTAATATTGTGATCTGAGTGGCCCTTTTTGATTGAACTATTCTGTATAAATAGGATAACGGTATTTTCCTTTTGTATACTTCATAAATACTATATATTATATATGAACTGTTCTGTATGAATGGGATAACAATATTTTTCGCATACTTCATAAAAACTATATACTGTAGATGAATACCCTATCAAGGGTCTTCAGCCTTTGGCTATAACTATTTTTTGAGTTTTTTTGCTGGGTTTGTTTTCTTATTTTTTTCTTCTAATTATTTACACAAACTATTTTGTTAATTTTTTATGATACTTTTGTTTTTTTGGGTTGATGTGTATCTGTGATACTACCTTTTAGGGACTATAGGGTATTTGTAGGGCCAACAGGGCCAGTCTTCGTGGAGCGGGGGCGCCAACCGCAGAAATCTAGGGTGCCTACCCCCGCAAGTAGGTAGTGGACAAGAGTAGGGTATTTGGTAGGGGTCAGTTAGTTCCCCTACTGGTTATTTAATTCATTGTGGTGTCCTCAATTATAGAACTTTGTCATTTTAACTTTATATATTAAAAGTTATATTTTAGGAATCCTTGTGTCTTGGTTTTGGTTTTTTCCATAATCACCAGTGCCCCACCCTTATCAGCCGGTTTAGTAACAACTGTATCATCTTCCTGAAGATTTTTTAGGGACTGTCATCATGAGGTCAAAGGAACTGGCCAAGGAGCTCAGAGACAGAATTGTGGCAAGGCACAGATCTGGCCAAGGTTACAACAGAATTTCTGCAGTACTCAAGATTCCTAATAGCACAGTGGCCTCCATAATCCTTAAATGGAAGTCCTTTGGGGCCACCAGTAGTCTTCCTAGACCTGGCCAGCCTGCCAATCTGAGCAATCATGGGAGAAGAACCTTGGAGAGAGAGGTAAAGAAGAACCCCAAAATCACTGTGGCTGAGCTCCAGAAATGCAGTAGGAAGATGGGAGAAAGTTCCACAACTATCACTGCAGCCCTCCACCAGTCAGGCCTTTATGGCAGCGTGGCCTGACAAAAGCCTCTCCTCAGTGCAAGACATATGAAAGCCTACATAGAGTTTGCTAAAAAAACAAATAACGGATTCTCAGACTATGAGAAATAAGATTCATTGGTCTGATAAGACGAAGATAGACCTTTCTGTTGATAATTCTAAGCGGTATGTGTGGAGAAAACCAGGCACTGCTCATCACCTGCCCAATAGAATCCCAACAGTGAAACTGGAACTGGAGAGGATCTGCAAGGAAGAATGGCAGACGATACAGGGGTGAATAACTTGTTGCATCATTCCCAAGAAGACTCATGGTTATACTAGCTCAAAAGGATGCTTCTACTCAATACTGATCAAGGGGTCTGAATACCTGTGACCATGTGATATTTCAGTTTTTCTTTTTTAATAAGTTTGCAAAAATTTCTACATTTCTTTTTTTGTCAGTCAAGATGGGGTGCAGAGGGTACTTTTATGTGAAAAAAATGAACTTTTTTGAATTTACCAATTGGCTGCCATGAAACAAAGAGTGAAAAATTTGAAGAGCTCTGAATACTTTCCATACCCACTTGAACATGGAAAATAACAAATGGTACTTTGTTATTATTTATTTATCAAAAAAGTGTAACACCTATTTCAATACTGTAAGGTTTACCTGACCACGTTTCCTATTCTAAGAAATACAGTAGTATTTAAGCTTGCTATGTGCAGGCATCAAAATAGGGCAAAGCTATACTTGGACCTGACTGATGGTGCATAGTCCAAAGAGGTGGCTACACCCACTATTGTACTGAGTACTAGTGCGATATGTAGGTAAATATACACACTATGGCCATTTACAGATAACTACAGCCTAGGATAAAAAAACAATGCATAGAAATCCTACAGTAAATGTTGGACGTTTAATTTAATAGTGGCTGCAGAGGAAAATAGAAAGTTTTTTACTTTAGCTTTTTTTTTTGTTTCGCAAATCCATTATGGTAATATTAGCAATCAAGTGTTTGTCACCTAATGTTAAGTCCAGGTGGGTGGTA
Organism: Ranitomeya variabilis; assembly: GCF_051348905.1. NCBI lineage: Eukaryota > Metazoa > Chordata > Amphibia > Anura > Dendrobatidae > Ranitomeya > Ranitomeya variabilis. The sequence continues at coordinate 1,071,112,597 of NC_135232.1, read as the reverse complement.
TTAGGTAGTTTTCACTAGGGACATGTAGTTCAGCCTCCTCTATGATGCTGACCAATCACAAACAGGCAGCAACATAGAAGTGCAAAAGGGTCCTGTGAATATGTAATCAGATTCACTTGACCACAGTCCACATGTTCTGCCAGCAGTCTAAATAAGCCCTAAACACACAGTACACAGCACAGAATTGTGGAGCTATTAGTTTTAAATGAAAATATTAAAATTATTACATTGGTGGAAATAAGTCTGCACAAAAGTGTTTGATACAAATGAAATAAAAGGAACATTACATACTGCACTGATGTACAGGAGCATATGAGAGGACATTCATTTAATCACATTATTTTGTAGTAGACTCTCAGAATGTTAAGATGTTTGGCAGCATAAGAAGTGTGTTCAATCAGCAGCTGAGGTGAACGCATTGAGATTCTGCAACAGCTGGTGTACTATGTGGCTCTGCAGCAGCTGACATATATATTATTATGTGTTGCAGCATCTGAGGTGTGTATTGAGGTTCTACACCATCAGGTGTCTATGCTGTTCTGCAGCAGCTGAGATGTAATTTTAGGGTCTGCAGCAGTAGAGATGTAGTTTGATATTCTGCAGTACCTGAGGTGTGAATTATGAGTTTCAACAGTAGTTGAGTTATTTATCTTGAGATGCTACCTCAGCTCAGGTTTATATATTAAGGATTTGCATCATCTGAGGTGTTCATTATGAGGTTTTACCACAGTTTAGGTGCATTCTCAGGTTCTACAGCAGCTTAGGTGTATTATGAGATCTGTAGCATTTGAGATGTGTCATGAGATTCTACGGCAGCTGATAGCAGTCTATCATGAAGTTCTACAGCAGATGAGGTGTGTATAATGAGGTTCTACAGCAGCTGAGGTGTGTATTATGAGATTCTGCAGCAGCTGAGGTGTGCATTATGAGGAAATGCAGAAAAAAGCAGCACTCACGATTCCACTTCATGTTGCCCACCTCAGCTGTTGTCTAACATTAGAATACTCTTCAACTGCTGCAAAACCTCACAATACACATCTCAGCTGTTGCAAAGCCTCATAATACACACCTTAGCTATTGCAGAACCCAATAATATACCTCACGTGCTGCAAAATCTCATATTACACACCTCAGCTTCTGGAGAACCTTACACTGTATACCTCATTTGCTGCAGAAACTCATAATATACACCTCAGCTGCTGTAGAACCTCATGTAGTACATGTCTGTTGTTGCCGAACATTACAACACACACCTCAGTTGCTTCAGAACCTCATAATACATATGAGCTGCTGCAGACACTCATAATACATTCCTCAGTTGTTTTAGACTCTCTTAGTTTACACCTCAGCTACTGTAGAAAATTATAGTACACCTCAGCTGTTGAAGAACATCCTAATACATACCTCAACTGCTGCAGAAACGTATAAAATACACTTCAACTGATGCAGGACCTTATGATACATCTCAAATGCTGCATATCATCACAACATAAAACTCAGCTGTTGCAGAACCTTATAATATACTGTGATGACACAGCATTTATTCTTAATTACGCCATATGTATTTTCCAGTAGGTCAAGAGACATAAGCCATTGTTCATATGAGCCTGAACGTTGACTCTTGAATCGAGGTTTGTTGAATTGTTGAAGGGCTGCTGTGTTTCTATTATATCAGCTCCTACATTTTATTGTGCTGCTATGCTTCGAGAACAGGGAAGAAGGGACATTGAACAATTTATGCTTGCTAATATGTTAATTAACCATTGGAATAGTCCATGCAGCTTGTTGACCTGCAAATAGTGAAGGACAAACTTTGCAGAATGCTTGAATACTCGAACAATGAGAGTTGACCTCATCCCACTTTTCCCTTGACCTGTGGATGATGGCCTGGAGGGCAGCTGTGGATATTAAAATGACCTGTAAAGTCTGTTTGCAAAAGGATAGAGAGCAGCAGCCAGGCACCATGGCTCCAAATTGAAGAATACAGATTTGATCCTCTGCTCATCACCTAGCCCATGGAGATGCTTGGAAGACCCAAGTTGGAACAATCAGGTCACTTAGCCACATACCTCAATGAACTGTTAGCTTCCTAGGCTTGCCACTTCCTCCTTTTTGTGGGTAACCACCAAAATTGGGGCACCAGTGATTGGTGTAGTTGGCTTTGGAAGCATCAAAAGTGCAACTGCCCTAATCCCGGAGAGCCAGCAGAAGGGTGAGACTCTGTAATTTGCACCATCTTGTGTAATTGCTGGGACTGTACTATATGTTCTTGACTGCTGGTCATTTAATAAAGTATTGCCACTCTGTTTTACCCTCACCCTGTGTTGTCTGAGTAATATTCTGCCCACGGGAAAGGAGTGCGGGTGTTCATTGGGATGAGCCCTGGTCCATGCGGTCTTTCTAAAGACAGCCAAGACAGCAGATGAGAGCACCCACTGACCCTCATGTCTCCACATATATCTCAGCTGATGCATAGCCTCATAGTACACCTCCACTGTTACAGAACATTACAACACATACAGCTTCTGAAGATCTTTATAATACATGCCTCAGTTGCTGCAGAACCTAATAATATTCACATCAGGTTCTACAGAACATCATAATGTACATATCAGCTGCTGCTGAACCTCATAATACACACCTCAACTTTTGCATAGCCTTATAAATATACATATCAGCTGCTGAAGAAACTTATGATACACCTCAGTTGTTGAAGGACATCATAATAGTTGCTGTAAAACTTTGTAATACATCTAAGCTGCTGCATATTATCACAACACAAAACTCAGCTGCTGCAGAACCTCATAATATCCTGTAACCAAGACTCTAATACAAAATGATGTCACTAAATGGATGTTTGCTCATAAACTCCTGACCATCAGTGCACTCTGTATTATTCTTTTTACTTTATTTCTAACAGCATCTATTGAGCAGAACTCTGAAAAGATTTTAATATCAACCAATATTGCAATTTTGATCTTTTCATGTACAATTAATAGCTCCACAATTCTGTGCTGTGTCATATACGGTATGATGAGTGCTTATTTAGTCTACACACTCTGTCAGAACCTGTGGATTGTGGTTTATCTGTAGAAATGGGATTTTTTTCATCCTCTGGATCAACATGTTAGCTTATAGGTTTTGCTCGATGGACTTAAAATCTATGACACCGAAATCTGTTAATTATATATTACCAGTGTATATAATAAGGGCATAATAATACTGTATATCATAATAATGAAGCAGTATATCTGCAGAATAACTGGTTCATTGCAAACCTGATCAGAAAACCATTACTCATGAAAGTTAAGGTAATTTAAAAAAAATCAAGCTCAGTCCAATGATAATGATTTGTCATTTTATTATTATATATTTTTTCCTTTGCTGATAATCAGGTAAATACTTTAGGAAAATGTCCAATCTGATATTTTTGCTCACATTCTTATATTGTGTATATGTAATGCAAAATGTGTTCTGCAAAAAAAATATTTGCCAACCTGATTCTTTTATGGTTTAGTTTTAAAATAAGTAAAAGTTATGCAGAACATGGTATTATTCTCTTTCAAACTTCATCTGAGAGACACTCACTGTTACATACCTTCATTTGTTTTCCCAGGAGTTTAATTGAACCTTTACAAGTTTCTGAATTCACTGGAGTAAATTGTAACATCTTCAATAGAAGCAAGAAGAGCAAACAGTTGGGAAGCATAGAGTGTTGATTTATTGAACGAAGGTACTCCCAATAGATTTTGCTGAAAGAGGTATGGTAAATTGAGAGACAGGACCAATAGTTGCAGCTCAGGCTCATAAAGAGGAACAATTGATTTTCAATGTGTGCTTCAATTCCATGTGACCTGAACACATATTGAAAATATAGTTCCTTTTAATTGAAACATCATCTTTACCTATAGATATTGGTTTGTGAAAACCTTAAGTGACATTTCTACCTAATAAATCGTACAGTTATCTATTTTGTCTATATTAACAGTTTTCATTTGCAGTTACTGCTTTACTCATTATTTTTGTTTGAAAAATATAGAATGTAAATGGAGAAATTTTTAGGGTAGTTTTGTTTCTTATACATTTATGTGTCTTTACCCTCAATGCTAAATACATTTTCACACCATTCATTTGCAGATGGTCTTACTGCTCCAAACATGTATAGTAATAAAATAATGCCCATCTTGTTTTTCTTTTTTTTTAATGGTGTTGCTTGTTTTTTTACATACAAATACTGGGCCACCATTACTGCTGAGTTACCATAAGGGTTAGATTAAGATCTATTTAAACAAAAAAAACAAAAACATATTTATGACCTAGGTAATAAACACCAAAGGAAAGCATTCTAGTATGAAATTGTCTTGCTAAGTTTGAGGCTTAGACAGAGAATTGGTACAAGAGGTTAAACAGTACATAAGCGGCATGTTGGTTCAGTGTGTAGCCTAACACATTACTTCCCTGGGTTCCAAGTACACCATCTACAAGGAGTTTGTGTGTTCTCTGCATGTTTCTCTGTTTTTCTTCACAGTTCAAAGACATACTGGTTGGGAATCTAGCTTGTGAACCTTAATGGGTACAGTGATGATGATGATGATGTCTGTAAATTGCTCTAAAAATTAATGGAGCTGAATAAAAAAATAAGCTCAATATATAACGATATACTGTATACACATTTATATATTTTTAAGCACAATAATCATCAGTATAACATATTAAATAAGAGAACACTGGATACCAATGACATTATAAAGGACATAGGAATTCTAGTGAACAATTGTTGGAGAAAGGTTGTACTTGATGGACCTAGGTCTTTTTTCAACCTATGTAACTGTGTAACTATGTAGTGGTACACATCAGTGTCAAGCATCTTCTAGCAAGGTAGGTAATATCATGGATAAGTCTTGGGTCTATTGAAGACATTTTGAGCTCTCTAATTATAAACAACAGCTTTTTAATGCCCAAAAGGCTTCATCCTATCTATCTAATAAAATCAGGTGGCAAGCAGTTGAATCCAACAACCTATTTAACCATCAGCAGTTTCAGACTTTGTAAGCTACTTATATCGTATTAACGGTTCAAACATTACCCATCTTGGGGGGCAGATGCATGACTTACTATTGTTAATATTATAGTTAATATTATATTATATTGCTGTTGTTTGTACACAAGTAGTATAAACAGAAGAAATCATGGCATTTTTACACAGTTGGGTGCAAAAATTATCCCTATTTGTGGAGTGTTATTGTGATGAAAATATATATCATATAGATCTCACTTGCATGTATACTCCTTTATAATCATAAAGTGCGGCCACCCTGTTGCTGAATCCCCGCCCCGCACTGTGTTATTCATTATGCACAGTGCGGGGCTGGGGTTCCTGGGCATGCGCACTGCGTTGTTCAGACGCTCCCCCAGCTCAGACGCTCCCCCAGCTCCCCCGCCTTCCAGCGTTGTTATTTGCGGCTGCTTCATTCCAAACGCTGGCAAGGAAACCTGTATATTACGGCAACGCTGGAAGGCGGGGGACCGGGGGAGCGTCTGAACAGCGCAGTGCGCATGCCCAGGAACCCCAGCCCCGCACTGTGCATAATGAATAACACAGGGCGGGGCGGGGATTCAGCAACAGGGTGGCCGCACTGCCGGCACAGGCGCAGTCAGGCACCCTGCATCTGACCTATGATGGACAATGAAGACTGCGCCTGCCCCAGGCAGGCACGCACAGCGCAGGCGCCGGATTTAAGAAGAAACAGCGCTCAGGGGGCGGCGACCACATCCCCAGAAGAGAAGAGTGACGGCAGTTGGGAGATTCACCGAGGAGGCTTCGGACCACCTCCAGGTCTAAGGACAGGTTATTTTGTACAAATTTTAAAACGCTTTATTGAGGGAATAACTGAATCAAAAACTAAAAGAGCCACCTTGTTAGACTGCAGCATTACTGCTGCACAAGGTGGCTCTTTTAGTTTATAACGGCTGGAGGGGGGTGACAGTGGCTCTTTAAGTGTCTTTATTTACTGTAATTTTTTTTTTCTTTTTTAAATTGGGTAACTTAAAGAACATAAATTCCCCCTGGCAAAAAGCAGCACTTTAAAACATGTGCCAGGAGATAGGAACACTGTCTAAAAATGCAAAAGACTACAGTAAAGTTATGTGATTTACCATTGCAGTAATAAAATAATGAGGTAGGTAGGCAAAAAGTAAAACATGTAACAGTGTTTATTTATTTTCACTTTCATTTATTTTGATTTTTTTATATGTTTTTTAAGACTGACCATAGAATTCTATAGAGAGTGCCCCAAAACAGTTCTTCACCATCTTTAGACGCACCATGGACAATAGTTTCCATGAAAATGTAAAGGTGGATAAGTCATCTGGACCCCCCTGCCTGAAGCGTTCTTATGTATTGTTGTCTGACCTGCAGCTTTTATTTTTCTAATTTTACGTGAGCTGCAGTTTTCCTGGTCATATAGAGATGACAGGGTTAACTATTAGTGACAGCCCAGGTGGGGAGGAGTGAAGTGGGCATTAGAAACTGAGCTCCTGCTTCTAGGCAGTTACTTAGAAAGTTCTTAAGGAGTGCATACCTTTATACTGCAGACTATCACAGTTTTGGGTTGTGTGTAGAGGAAAGAGAAGAAATAAAGAGCCTTCTGGAATACTCAGGTAACAATTCCTGAAAGCAACCAACTAAATAATAGCAGAAGTTCCTACTTACAACAGGTAAGTGGACACCTATGGAGAGAAAGTTAGTATAGAAAATCTCTGTTATAGCCAGATCTGTAGGTCTTAGGGAAGGAATATAGGACTAGCCAAACTTTGACACATTCATATAAGGGATAGGAGTGGAGAGCATCTCTTGTGTGTGGGAACAATGCTGACGGATGAAAGTGCCCAGAGAAATTTGCTGTACAATTGTAATGTCCTTCACAAGTTATGTGCAATCACTTGTAGCCTTCAAGATTGTACCACTGTATTTTACAGAAGATAACTTAAAAAAGTGTAATACCTGGTACCAGTTGTATATATGCTTTACAAGTTCATCCAGTAAAAAAAGTTAATTTTCATATCATTCCCCCAACTCTCTCATTGATCTGAAAGTTGTTGGGTCCTGTCCTGTCTCCTAAATCGGCATATGCAGTCTGCAAATGAATATATATGAGGAGGGGTCGGACTGACCCACCGGGACACCTGAGAATTCTCCAATGGGCCTGGGTCTTCGACGCCCCAAAGCAGGTTGTAGAGGGGGCCCACTGATTTCAACTGAACGTGTATCTGAGGAAGCACATTCAGTTGAAATGTATTGTGGTGCAGAAAGTCAGCACCATAATAGTTAACATGGCCACCGGCCGCTGACGTCCATGCACCCATCTCAATCAGAGCATGACATTGACATAACTGGTGTATGACATCACTGTCATGCACCGCCTGCAACATGGAGCACTGAAGTCAGCTGCCTCTGACAGGTCGGTGGTCATTTCAGCATGACCGGGCCGGAAGGGGGAATATATATAGAATCCAGGACAAGGGGATTATATATGGGTTCATGGACTAGAGGAGTATACTGTATATGGGGCCCAGGAGAAGGGAATGCATATGAGGTCCAGGACAAGAGGAGGTATATATGGGGCCAGGGACAAAGGGAGTATATATGTGTCCAAGGGCTAGATGAGTATATATGGGGCTCTAGACAAGGGGAGTAAATATAGTGCCTAGGACAAAGGTAATATAAATGGAGCCCAGAAGAAGGGGAATATATATGGGGCCCAGAACAAGAGGCATAGAGGGCCCAGGGCATGGGGTTCCTGGATTATGAATATAGGTGAGGCAACATAGTGTCCCTTGATGGGGGACATTATTTTTTAAAGGAGTCAGGTTGAGGGACTTTATTGCTGTATGGAGTCCAAAATGAGGAACATACATTAGTTTATGATGGCAAGTGGGGGACATAATTACTGTAGGGGCCAACTAGGGGACATTATTACTGCTTTAATGTAATTTACTTTATAGAATACTGTTTTCCATGAGTTGATCAAAGAAATGTCATGTTGCTGTGCAGGGTGGCACTATGTCGCTTCTTTACTTCACCTGGTGTAGTGTATAAGTCTGGGAATGTGCTCTAGAGGCGATCAGCTATTGATAATTGTTATTGTTTTTGCAGAGACGACTCTTGGCTGGAAGAAGTGATGGTGGTCTGTGCCATGTGAAGCTGAAAAGTGAAGATAAAGGACTTCAGCTAGAGGCGTCACTGGTAAGTCAGTGTGTTAAATAAATACTGACACTATACACTATATACTATATACAGAGCTCCTGTGTATAATGTAACCAGTGGTGATAACAGTGTTGATCATATTTTTTTTTCATTATTAATGATCGATATTGTAATATTTGGTCACTAAGTAGTAATATGTGGTCCGGTCATGGGTTAGAAGTATTTATTCCCATATGTGGTACTGTTCTGTCCCTATGTGGTCTGGTCATGGTGTGGCGATGTTTGTCCCTTGTATGTTGTTTTCAGTCACTATGTGGTAGTAATGTATGGTCTTGACATGGTGTGGTGGTATTTATCCCTTGTGTGTGGTATTATTCAGTCACTATGTGGTGGCAATATATAGACACAAGATGCTCCTATAGGGGTTCTCCAGTAAAAACAAGTTGTCACCCCTCCACATGATTGGCGGCGGTCCAACTGCTGGGACTTGTACCAATTGGCAGCAAGTGGAGCTTTTATCCCCATTAGACTGGATTGGCATGTATGACTCGACCACTGATAGATGCATTCCCTCAGTGGCAGCAAGTGCTGTGCTTGTTTGTTCTGGAAGCCCAAAAGAGAATGAATGAAGCTGCGGTCAGATATCCCATCTGCTGCTCTATTTTACAATGGAGATATAATGGAGATATAAGTGTTCTGTCAGGGACTGATAGGTGCGGTTTCCAATGGTCGGACCCAAGCAATCAATAAGTTATCACGTATCCTGTGGAGCCCATGGATTGGTGTGTTTGAACCAAAGAACCCCTTTATTGGAAACCACCTTAACTGTACATCCCAGTTATAGTTATAGTATGCACACAGTAGAAGTGCAGGAGCCTCATGTGTTTTAAAGTCAATGCTCCACTATAATGGGGAGGAATTTGTATGTTCTCCCTGTGTTTGTGTGGGGTTCCTCTGGGTTCTCCAGTTTCCTCCCACATTCCAAAGACATACTGATAGGGAATTTAGATTGTGAGCCCTAATGGGGACAGTGCCGATAATGTATGTAATCCCCTAAAGTCAATTTCTCCTGTGGGCAACAGACACCAAAGTCCAACGCGGTACATAAGGTAATAACATGCACTCAATCAGATACTATACTAGGGCATATAGCTGTAGAAGTTGCTTGGCAGAGTGCCCCCTTTGCAAAACCATTTCCACTTGGACAGTTAGGCGGTGTCCACATCTAGCATAAATGCTGCATTTTTTTCACAAAAAATATGCTGTGTTTAATGTTTAATTTTTACTATAAAACATTGAAATGCATCACATGAGAGCAAACTAAATACAAAATCAGCCACAATATAATAACCAGAGAAGAATGTTTTCCCTAGATTGGTGCAGATAACCTGGAGAAAACATTCAGAAATAATGCTTATATGCTATGTGTGAGATTTAGGCTCATAGATGTGTTTAACAAAATAACACTGAAAAACAAAACCTAAAGTGAAGCTAATAAAAAACAAGACCTCATATAATTAAGGTTACATGAAATTGAAAAGTTCTGGCTTATAGATCTATAAATTAACAAAAAAATTGACAAAAATAAATACATAGGTTCTAACTGTCTTGGACACAGTGACCAAGTGTAAGATTTAGGTCTACATATTTCTGTCCCAAGTGGTGTGCTGAACATCCCTTATTGCCATCTTGACGATATATTTTGTCTTTGTTCTAGAGTGCAAAGAAATAGTAAATGGATGTGGCTAGCGGTATGGTTAGAGGAGTGACCAAAATTTATGACATTACTCTATAGACACCACATAGCAAATCACTCTATCTTTTCTGTAAAAGTTGAGAGGAATGCAACCATATTATGCCTTTTTCTATCCCAATGCTGTGTGCTCTGAGGTCCTATCCCTACACTGTAGAAGCATAAAATAACATTCTTTTCATGGCCCCTTTTATATTGGCTGTCATAGCACAACCTGATTGGCTTTGCTAGGCCATGTGATTACTCTAGAGCATAATGGGACAACAAGTCGGGCTGTATCTGATGCTTTAAGGTGCCCACTGAGCCTTCAGTAGTGTGTGACAAAGGCATATTTAAGTAGAATGGATCCTGCCTGCCCACAAAATTATATTCTTTTAGCCTGGTAGACGCCTAAAAAGCAAGGGTCCCAACAAGGGGGTATGCCTTGCTGAGGCTGTTGGACTCTCATGAATTGGCCAAATTCTGATCTACATATCTTCATTTTTTAACATATTTTCTATAGTAGTAATGCAATTCCAATTTCAAGTGTTCATTGTTTGCATACTATGCACACTTACATTATTCTGTTTGAAGGTGTTGGTCAGTTTTTGAGATATAAAATAGCACCAGGCATTTTTTTTCCTAATCCTCTCAAATCAAATTGCAGGTGTTAGAATTAACATAGAACCACGAATTTCATGAAATTCGTCTCAAACTCAATCCTTCTCAAATCTATCTGCTCATCTACTTTGGAAATATTTTTTAAAAATCATGTTGTGACACAAAACATAATGTTGCTCATGTGTTTAATAAATATTTTTTTTTACTATGATATCAGTAAAATAACTAGTTAAGGCTGTATCCACATATTGTCTCCACACAAAGGATATAATATCTGCCTACTCTTATTGCAAGAACTCAGAACCACAGGGTGGTCTCCTTGGAGAATACTAAGAGATGTCAAACATGGAAAGGAATGAGAACACGTGACACCGATCTCATGAAACAAGTAACACATTTGCTTACCCATAGAGATTGTTTGACAAGCAAAAGTCCTCATTATTACATCTAAAATATTAATAATTCAACCAAGCTCAGTTCAAAAATAGTATGTGAATTGAATACCTATCTCCAGATGACATGGTTTCTAATTCTATTTGGATACTATGCATGCTTCCATCTTAGTACTTAGTTAATTGAGCATTCAATCTTATTTAATCAATGTACAGGTAATTAGTCCTTTCATTTTAGCTAATCAATCACTGCTTAATTAGTCATGTTTTTTATCAAAAAATAAAGAATATGAACTACATTTTAAATCCAGATTTTTTTTTAATTAGAAGCAAACATGTAGCCAGAACATGTAGTGAACATGTAAATTGCTTGGTATTAATGTTTCCTTACAATCAAATGCATTAAAAGTGACTTCTTCTATATCACTTATACTTTAATACTGACAACCTTTAAAAACATCAAAATAAATGTGTTCTTCTCTGATGCTTAGGCTACTTATGGTAGCTTATGCAGTGGCATGTCAAAGTTTGAGCACCCCAGTAGTGATGGGCGAGAAGCATTGTTGCTCGGGTGATCTTCGTCGCCTCAGCTGCATGATTTACGGCTGCTGGACAGCATGAATACATGTGGGAATTCCCTAACAAACATGCATTCCTTACATGTATTCAGCCTGTCCAGAAACCGCAAATCATGCAGCTGAGGCGACAAAAACTAAATCTCGGAGCATTCCAAAATGCTTGGAGATCACCTGAGCATGCTTGGGGAGACCTGAGCAACGAGTATACTCACTCATCACTACACACCAGTCAAGATTACTGTTATTGTCAACAGTTAAGCAAGTTGAAGATGAAATCATTTCTAAAAGGGCTAAAGTTACAGATGACACCTTTACTTTGCATTTTAGCCAAATATATATAAATATATTCATTTTTTACATTTTACAAATTGTAAAATGGATACAACTGTTTTGGCATCCTTGGATATAACTTTGACCAAGGTTTTAGACCTTAATTAGACTGTTAGGGTTGTGGCTTTTTCATTATCATTGTTAGGAAAGAACAGGTGATGCAAATTTACCAGCTTTATAAAAACCCAGCCTAGTCTAACCTTTTGCCAAACACTGCAGCCATTTGTTCTTCGAAGCAGATGCCTAGCACTCCGAAAGTGAAAATGAGTCCCACAAAGCAGGAGAAGGCTATAAGAAGATTGCAAGCATTTTCAAGTTGCCCTTTGCTCAATTCAAAATCTAAATCTAAATCTGGAAGTTAACAGGAACAGTGGAGGTCAACATAAGGTCTGGAGGACCAAACAAAGTTTCAGTGAGAACTGCTCATAGGATTGCTAGAGAAGCAAATCAGAATCCCCACGTGACTACAAATGACTTTCAGAAAGATTTAGCAGACTCTCGAGTTATGGTACATTATTCTACTGATCAAAGACACCAGCACAAATATGGCCTTCATGGAAGAGTCATGAGAAGAAAACCTATTCTGCATCCTCACCATAAAATTCAGTGTCAGTAGTATGCAAAAGAACATCTAAACAATCCTGATGCAAGTTCTGTGGACCTATGAAGTTAAAATTAATCACTTTAGCCACAATGATCAAAGGTATATGTGGAGAAGAAAGGGCACAGAATTTCAGGGAAAGAACATCTCACCAATCATTAAGCATGTGGGTGCATAAATCATGCTTTGGGTTTGCATTTCAGCCAATGAAAAAGGGAAAATTTGGTAGAGAGAAGAATGGATTCAATGAAATTTCAACAAATTCTTGATCCACACTTAACACCATCTGTGAAAAAGTTGAAAAGAGGACGGCTTCAACAAATAGCTAATGAGCCCTAAACGCATGTCAAAATCCACACGAGACTACCTCAAAGGGAGCAAGCTGAATGTTTTACAATGGCCATCATATTTCCCTCATCTTTGAAAATATGTGGCTAGACCTCAAAATAGCAGTGTATGCAAGAAGACCCAGGAATCTCACAGAACTAGAAGAATTTATGAAAATCTCTCAAACAAGAATTTAAAGGGAGGGTGCCGTGATTTTAGTTTTTGTATTAATAATTATTGATTATACAATCAATTATTTTTAATACAAAAGTAAATGTACCTCTTTCATACTTTTTTATTTATTCACTTTTACATTCACCACTGGAGGCCGCCATTTTCATTAGTGTGGGTGTAAGTGTCTGGGCACGACACTTGCACACCTCACTTACGGCAGCCATGTACATAGGAGCCAACGGTCGGGCTCCGACCGCATCTCCTGCCTCTCAGCTGTGACTTGGCCACGCCCACTGAGCTGCCGCGTCACAGCTGTGAGAGGAGATCGCGGCCATTTTGTTTATTTCCCTCTGCCATCGCACACACAGCTCAGTGCGTGCGATGGCAGAAGCTGCTGCTGGGAGAAGCTGCTGCCGAGGGTCCAGGGTAAGTATCTGCAGCGAGGAGCTGTGATTGCAGCCTGCACTTAGTATTACATTACAGGCTGCAATCACTGCCGACCTGTTCAGAGCAGAGCAGGGAGATCGTCACACTGCTCTGCCCTGAACATGACTCAGCACTTCCTGGTAGAGGAAAGAAGGTAAGTACAGCGTTTTTATTTTCTTATGCATCTACCACTGCTACCAGCCCCTATATACCACCTAGCACTGCCTGCCTGCCTCTGTATACCACTGCCTGCCTGCCTCTGTATACCACTGCCTGCCTCTGTATACCACTGCCTGCCTGCCTCTGTATACCACTGCTACCTGCCTGCCTGCCTCTGTATACCACTGCCTGCCTCTGTATACCACTGTCTGCCTGCCTCTGTATACCACTGCTACCTGCCTGCCTGCCTCTGTATACCACTGTCTGCCTGCCTCTGTATACCACTGTCTGCCTGCCTCTGTATACCACTGTCTGCCTGCCTCTGTATACCACTGTCTGCCTGCCTCTGTATACCACTGCCTGCCTGCCTCTGTATACCACTGGTACCTGCCTGCCTCTGTATACCACTGCCTGCCTCAGTATACCACTGCCTGCCTGCCTCTGTTTACCACTGCCTGCCTCTGTATACCACTGCCTGCCTCTGTATACCACTGTCTGCCTGCCTCTGTGTACCACTGTCTGCCTGCCTCTGTATACCACTGCCTGCCTGCCTCTGTATACCACTGCCTGCCTGCCTCTGTATACCACTGCCTGCCTCTATATACCACTGCTACCTGCCTCTATATACACCTACCACTGCTACCTCTGTCCTGGGTAGCTAATTCTGTCCCGTGTACTGTGTCCTCAGCAGTCAGTATCACACAGGACAGGATTAGATACACGGCTCAGCAGTCGGTATCACATAGGACAGGATTAGATACACGGCTCAGCAGTCAGTATCACACATGACAGGATTAGATACACGGCTCAGCAGTCGGTATCACACAGGACAGGATTAGATACACGGCTCAGCAGTCGGTATCACACAGGACAGGATTAGATACACGGCTCAGTAGTCGGTATCACAGGACAGGATTAGATACACGGCTCAGTAGTCGGTATCACACAGGACAGGATTAGATACACGGCTCAGTAGTCGGTATCACACAGGACAGGATTAGATACACGGCTCAGTAGTCGGTATCACACAGGACAGGATTAGATACACGGCTCAGCTGTCGGTATCACACAGGACAGGATTAGATACACGGCTCAGCTGTCGGTATCACACAGGCCAGGATTAGATACACGGCTCAGCAGTCAGTATCTAATCCTCTCCTATGCACTCCCCCCCCCCCCGCGTGTCTTTCCTCAATGTGGTTTATTATTTTTGTTGTGGGAGATGAGGGAGTCGAGGATTATGCGTTCGGTATGGTTTAAAAAAGATTATTAAAGGACTTTATTCTGGCCGAGTCTTTATTTACAATACAACTATAGGATTAGTAATGGATGGGTGCCTTATAGATGCCTCTCCATTACTAAGCCGTGGGCTTGATGTCACCGGACAATATGGAGGTGACATTAACCCCACAAATATGAACCCCACTTGCTACCGCTACAGGGTAAGTGGAAATTGCCAGGCAAAGCGCCAGAAAAGGCGCATGTAAAAGGCGGCTGAGAGCTGATGTTTTTAGCCTGGGGGGGACAGTATCCATGGCCCCTTCCTAGGCTATTAATGTCAGCCCGCAGCTGTCTGCATAATATTTGATGGTTATTAATTATAAGGGGGCCCCACGTCTTTTTTTGGGGGGTGTCCTGTCATGGTTCCCAATGGCAGGGACTCAGGCAAAAACGGACTAGCTCTAGGAATGATGGAATCTCAGATGACCGCGACGCTGAACCTAACATGCAACTAATAGTAGCCAGGGGGTGTGCCTACGATTATCCCTAGACACCTCGCACCAGCCGGAGATCTAGCTACTCCTAGTAGAGGAATACACAGACCTGGCTTGTCTCCAGGGAAACCCCAAAAGTGATAGTAGCCCCCCACATATAATAACGGTTAGGTAAGAGGAAAACACGTACGCAGTATGAATATAGATTCAGCAAAGAGAGGCCCTCTGACTAGATAGCAGAAAATACAAAAGAGGACTTTGCGGTCACCTCAAAACCCTAAACAGCCATCCTGAAATTACTTTAACTCCGTTATCAACTCATGACACCAGAGTAGTAATTTCAGATCACTAGAGCTTCCAGCAGCAAGAGAAATATAAATGCATGCTGGACAAACAAACACAAAAAATGCCAAAGATCCAACTTAGCTGAATTGCAGACTTGGAGCAGGTAGCAAGCAACAGAGGTGCTCTGGTAACATTGATTGCCGGCACTAGAATGACTGAGAAGCCAGACTAAATAGGAAACTCCCAGTTTCCTGATGGAAACAGGTGCAAGACAAAAGTCAGCCAGTACCACCAGTAACCACCAGAGGGAGCCCAAAAACAGAATTCACAACAGTACCCCCCCCTTAAGGAGGGGGCACCGAACCCTCATGAGAACCACCAGGGCGATCTGGATGCGCCCTATGAAAGGCGCGAACCAAATCAGAGGCATGAACATCGGAGGCAGTCACCCAAGAATTATCCTCCTGACCGTATCCCTTCCATTTAACCAAATACTGAAGTCTCCGTCTGGAAACGCGAGAGTCCAAAATCTTCTCCACAACATACTCCAACTCACCCTCCACCAGCACAGGAGCAGGAGGCTCAACAGAAGGAACCACCGGTACCTCGTACCTCCGCAACAACGACCGATGGAAGACATTATGAATGGTGAAAGATGCTGGTAGGTCCAAACGAAAAGATACAGGATTAAGAATCTCCAAAATCTTATAAGGACCTATGAACCGAGGTTTAAACTTAGGAGAAGAGACCTTCATAGGGACAAAACGAGAAGATAACCACACCAAGTCCCCAACGCGGAGATGATGACCCACACGACGATGACGATTAGCAAACTGCTGAGTCTTCTCCTGAGACAACTTCAAATTGTCCACCACATGACTCCAAATCCGGTGCAGTCTATCCACCACCGTGTCCACTCCAGGGCAATCCGAAGATTCCACCTGGCCAGATGAAAAACGAGGGTGAAACCCTGAATTGCAAAAGAAAGGAGAAACCAGAGTGGCAGAACTGGCCCGATTATTGAGGGCAAACTCTGCCAACGGCAAAAAGGCGACCCAATCATCCTGATCAGCAGACACAAAACACCTCAAATAAGTCTCCAAGGTCTGATTAGTTCGCTCCGTCTGGCCATTAGTCTGAGGATGGAATGCAGACGAAAAAGACAAATCAATGCCCATCCTGGCACAGAACGCTCGCCAGAACCTAGACACAAATTGAGACCCCCTGTCAGAAATGATATTTTCCGGGATACCATGTAAGCGAACCACATTCTGAAAAAACAAAGGAACCAACTCAGATGAAGAAGGCAATTTGGGCAAGGGTACCAAATGAACCATCTTAGAAAAACGGTCACACACCACCCAAATGACGGACATTTTCTGAGAAACCGGGAGGTCCGAGATAAAGTCCATAGAGATGTGCGTCCACGGCCTCTTCGGAATAGGCAAGGACAACAACAATCCACTAGCCCGAGAACAGCAAGGCTTGGCCCGAGCACAAACATCACAAGACTGTACAAAGGCACGCACATCCCGAGACAGGGAAGGCCACCAGAAGGACCTGGCCACCAAATCTCTGGTACCAAAAGGCATTACCAAATACTCAAAATGGCCCTCGGGCGTATTAAATGCAGTTTTCCACTCATCTCCCTGCTTAATCTGCACCAAATTATAAGCACCCCGAAGATCAATCTTAGAGAACCACTTTGCCCCTTTAATACGAGCAAATAAATCAGTCAATAGTGGCAAAGGATACTGGTATTTGACTGTAATCTTATTCAACAGGCGATAATCAATACAGGGCCTCAGGGAGCCATCTTTTTTACCCACGAAAAAAAAACCTGCTCCTAAAGGGGATGAGGATGGACGGATATGTCCCTTTTCCAAGGACTCCTTAATATACTCTCGCATAGCAGCATGCTCAGGCACAGACAGATTGAACAAACGACCCTTGGGAAACTTGCTGCCAGGAATCAAGTCTATAGCACAATCACAATCTCTGTGAGGGGGGAGAGAACTAAGTTTAGGCTCCTCAAAAACATCACAATAGTCAGACAAAAATGCCGGAATTTCAGAGGGAGTAGATGAAGCAATGGAAACCAAAGGTACTTCCCCATGAGCCCCCTGACATCCCCAGCTTAACACAGACATTGTTTTCCAGTCAAGGACTGGATTATGAGTTTGCAACCATGGCAATCCAAGCACTAAGACATCATGCAAGTTATGCAACACAAGGAAGCGAATCACCTCCCGATGGTCAGGAGTCATACACATAGTCACTTGTGTCCAGTATTGTGGTTTATTCCTAGCCAATGGTGTGGAGTCGATACCCTTCAGAGGGATAGGAACTTCCAAAGGCTCTAGGCTAAACCCACAGCGTCTGGCAAAGGACAAATCCATAAGACTCAAGGAAGCGCCAGAATCCACATAGGCATCCACAGTAATAGATGACAATGAACAGATCAAAGTTACAGACAAAATAAACTTAGACTGTAAAGTGCCAATTGCAAAAGACTTATCAACCTTTTTTGTGCGTTTTACTGTTGTGAATTCTGTTTTTGGGCTCCCTCTGGTGGTTACTGGTGGTACTGGCTGACTTTTGTCTTGCACCTGTTTCCATCAGGAAACTGGGAGTTTCCTATTTAGTCTGGCTTCTCAGTCATTCTAGTGCCGGCAATCAATGTTACCAGAGCACCTCTGTTGCTTGCTACCTGCTCCAAGTCTGCAATTCAGCTAAGTTGGATCTTTGGCATTTTTTGTGTTTGTTTGTCCAGCATGCATTTATATTTCTCTTGCTGCTGGAAGCTCTAGTGATCTGAAATTACTACTCCGGTGTCATGAGTTGATAACGGAGTTAAAGTAATTTCAGGATGGCTGTTTAGGGTTTTGAGGTGACCGCGAAGTCCTCTTTTGTATTTTCTGCTATCTAGTCAGAGGGGGCCGGCAATACTGTCATGGTTCCCAATGGCAGGGACTCAGGCAAAAACGGACTAGCTCTAGGAATGATGGAATCTCAGATGACCGCGACGCTGAACCTAACACGCAACTAATAGTAGCCAGGGGGTGTGCCTACGATTATCCCTAGACACCTCGCACCAGCCGGAGATCTAGCTACTCCTAGTAGAGGAATACACAGACCTGGCTTGCCTCCAGGGAAACCCCAAAAGTGATAGTAGCCCCCCACATATAATAACGGTTAGGTAAGAGGAAAACACGTACGCAGTATGAATATAGATTCAGCAAAGAGAGGCCCTCTGACTAGATAGCAGAAAATACAAAAGAGGACTTTGCGGTCACCTCAAAACCCTAAACAGCCATCCTGAAATTACTTTAACTCCGTTATCAACTCATGACACCGGAGTAGTAATTTCAGATCACTAGAGCTTCCAGCAGCAAGAGAAATATAAATGCATGCTGGACAAACAAACACAAAAAATGCCAAAGATCCAACTTAGCTGAATTGCAGACTTGGAGCAGGTAGCAAGCAACAGAGGTGCTCTGGTAACATTGATTGCCGGCACTAGAATGACTGAGAAGCCAGACTAAATAGGAAACTCCCAGTTTCCTGATGGAAACAGGTGCAAGACAAAAGTCAGCCAGTACCACCAGTAACCACCAGAGGGAGCCCAAAAACAGAATTCACAACAGTGTCCCCCATTTTAATAGCCAGTAAAGGCTATAAGTATACAGTTGCGAGCGTGTGAGTGTGAGCACACCCTCCCACCCACAGACCAGTACACTGCTGTCCTGAAATACTGTGCTCCTGTCACCCTGCTCCTTCCACCATACGTCTCTCACCTCCCTAGAGCAGCACAATACCATATGGATCATGTATAATGCCGATATATATATATATATATCACATATACTCCCATAAAGACCACACATTATGCCGGGATATTATAATATATATATAATATCACACATTATGCCGCCAAGTATTGTGTGATCTATGTGACGGTATTATATGTGATCTATATGGCAATAT
This sequence comes from Ranitomeya variabilis, assembly GCF_051348905.1. Taxonomy (NCBI): domain Eukaryota; kingdom Metazoa; phylum Chordata; class Amphibia; order Anura; family Dendrobatidae; genus Ranitomeya; species Ranitomeya variabilis. The sequence goes on along the minus strand of NC_135232.1, from coordinate 1,071,093,064 downwards.
TATGTTTGCTCAGTGTTGTGGAATGATGTAAAAATTATATGACGGTGGTATATGAGAACTATATTGTGGGATTATGTGTGATCTATGTGGAAGTACTAGGTGAGAATTATATGGCGGTATTATTTGTGATCTATATGGTGGTATGTGAGAACTGTATGACAGTATTGTGTGATCTATTTGATAGTATTGTGTGTGATCTATATGGCGGTATGTGTGATCTATATGGCGGTATTATGTGAGAACACTATGGCAGTATTATCTTCAGAAAGCGGACCCATTCTATGGTGGTTCTGGCTGAGCACCTGCACGCAGGTCTGGGGTAATAGAGGGGGCAGCATGACCTTCAGTTAGGTGCAGTCAGGGCTGGTGAGGCAGCTGAAGAGAGGGGTCTCATTTTTATCGTTACTATATGGCTACATTTCCTTCCCAGCGTCACCCCGGACTGCGCCTGTCGTCTCACTTTCACACATCGCCAGGACAGGATGGAGAAGACAAGATCTGAGGAGGGGAATGGGGTCTGCATGCAAAGTCTGGATCAGAACAGGCCATCAATCCACAGAAATGTTTCCTGGATTTCTGTGGAGCAGACTGACCATCCATGTGTATAAAAGACAGCGTTCTATGTGCAATCCCTGGCTGCTCTGCGCACTGAACATGGTGCCCCCATAGACCAGCACACTGCTCTCCTGAAATACTCTGTGCTGCTGTCACCCTGCTCCCTCCACCACATATCTCCCAGAATCCTTGCTGCCTGCCATCCTCGGTGACTGTCTACTTGTCAGTATAAGGCTCCCGTCACACATTCAGTATTTGGTCAGTATTTTACCTCAGTATTTGTAAGCAAAAACCAGGAGTGGGTGATAACTGCAGAAGTGGTGCATATGTTTCTGTTATACTTTTCCTCTATTTGTTCCACTCCTGGTTTTGGCTTACAAATACTGAGGTAAAATACTGACCAAATACTGCTAGTGTGACGGCAGCCTTACTCTGCAGTCACCAACAAAATGGCTGCTCACTGGGTTCCTGAATATCATCCTCTTATCCCTTAGCAAACACCTAGAAGGGAAGGAGAGGAGACATCACCCACGTCAGCAGACTCCGCCCATAATTACTGCAGTGCAGTAATGTGAGCTAGTTGTACACTAGGTTTTTCTGAAATTTCAGCAGCTGCTCCCCCTAGTGTTTAAAAGTGGAAATTCCAAAACTTTTCAAATTATTTTTCATATTTTACTAAATTATAAACAAATGAAAATATTTTTTAAGAAAATTTAAACATTAATTCTTTACATTTTTACAATTGCTGTAAAAAATTTTTTTTTTTATGGCACCTTCCCTTTAAAGATGTTTTTCTGGCTACAAAAAGCGTTTACAAGCTGTGATACTTGCAAAAGAGGTTGCTACTAGTTACTAACAGCTACCTAAAAGACATAAATTAAAAAAACAAACCAGAAAAAAAAGCCTTACCAACACCAAGTCAGATTACAAATGAGCAAGCAAGATGCAGCAGACTCCATTATAAAGGTGGGGAATGCACAGGTGCAAAATACTGATGGAAGCAACCACTCACAAACCTACCAATTAATGGAGAGGGTGCCTACCTAGTAAAAAATGCACGCAAATGAAGCTTGAATAGGTCACAGTCACACAGAGTTTGTGATTCAGTGTCTGGCTTACAGCCTGTTAATGAAGCCCAACCAACCAAGAAAGGCCTGGCGGCATCCTACAAAAATAGAAAAATGTGCAATAAAAATTGAAAAACAATATGTACGATAAGTGCAATAATTTAGGTATTTGAAACCTACAAAAAAAACTGAGTTAAACGCCCTGAAACAAATGTGTGATGTCTGAATAGCTAGGTAAGAAACCACTAGTGTCTCATTATAAATATATCAAAAAAGTTTATTAGCGACATACATTTGTATTTATCATTATGATATGTGTATCACATGTAATAAACTAAATGATTAAGGTGACAGACAAAGACAAATGGCAGGGACACTGGATACTGCAAGTGTCTAGTGGCATGCATACATAGACCACAGTGCAGGATTGTGGCGGTTAATCTGAGGGGCAGCTATGATGATTGTATCAGCTTATTGTACGGATGGTGGTGGATCCCTAAAATATGCCCTTATTAAAGTAAAACATAAGGTGATCCCAGAGGCTTTAAAATGCACCCCAATGTAGCTGGGATAGCGGACAAACCCACAAACAACATCCAAGGATACAATCCAAAGATAAAGTACCACAAATAGTGCTACCAACAAGTTGCTTACCCATGTGGGGGTTTCCATGTCAACCTGTTGTGGCAAAAATATACAAGCTTGAAACCTACATCAAGGGTCCTCACTAGTGTTGAGCATTCCGATACTGCAAATATCGGGTATCGGCCGATATTCGCTGTATCGGAATTCCGATACCAAGTTCCGATATTTTTGCGATATCGGATACCGGAATCGGAAGTTCCCACAGTGCAAAAATGCAGTATAATGGAGTGTGGGTGGAGACAGCGTGTCTCTGTGTGGGCGGGGTCTGTGCGGGACCGTGTGTGGTCTGTGCGTGCCTACCGGGGGGTCTGTACGGCCTGCCAGGGGGGTCTGTGCGGCCTGATGGGGGGTCTGTGCGGCCTCTCCGTGGTCTGTGCGGCTTGCTGGGGGGTCTGTGCGGCCTCTCCGGGGTCTGTACGGCCTGCCGGGGGGTCTGTACGGCCTGCCGGGGGGTCTGTGCGGCCTCTCCGGGGTCTGTGCGGCCTCTCCGGGGTCTGTACGGCCTGCCGGGGGGTCTGTACGGCCTGCCGGGGGGTCTGTGCGGCCTCTCCGGGGTCTGTGCGGCTTGCCGGGGGGTCTGTACGGCCTGCCGGGGGTCTTTGTGTCTGTGCAAGCATCGTCCGATGGGACTACAAGTCCCATCGGACTATGCCTGCTACAATGACAGTGATTGACACATTAGCCAATGATGGGACAGTAGTAGTCCCATCATCCGGCTAATGTGTTGAATGAAAAAATATATATATACTCCATACATACTCCATACATGCTACATACATGCTACATACATGCTTTATACATGCTTCATACATGCTACATACATGCTACATACATACATTCTACATACATGCTACATACTACATACATACATGCTACATACATGCTACATATTACATACATGCTACATATATACATTCTACATACATGTTACATACTACATACATACATACATGCTACATATTACATACATGCTACATACATGCTACATACTACATACATGCTACATACATGCTACATACTACATACATTCTACATACATGCTACATACATACTACATACATACTACATACATGCTACATACATACATGCTACCTACTACATACATACATGCTACATACATGCTACATAATACATGCATGCTACATACATACATTCTACATACATGCTACATACTACATGCATACATACATACATGCTACATATTACATACATGCTACATACATGCTACATACTACATACATACATGCTACATACATGCTACATACTACATACATTCTACATACATGCTACATACATACTACATACATACTACATACATGCTACATACATACATGCTACATAGTTACATAGTTATTAAGGTTGAATGAAGACTTTAAGTCCATCTAGTTCAACCCATAGCCTAGCATGCCCTAACATGTTGATACTACATACAAACATGCTACATCCATGCTACAAAATACATGCATGCTACATACATACATTCTACATACATGCTACATACTACATGCATACATACATACATGCTACATACATGCTACATATTACATACATGCTACATACATGCTACATACTACATACATACATGCTACATACATGCTACATACTACATACATGCTACATACATACATTCTACATACATGCTACATACATACTACATACATGCTACATACATGCTGCATACATGCTACATACATGCTACATACATACATTCTACATACATACTACATACATACATACATGCTACATATTACATACAGTTGTGGCCAAAAGTATTGACACCCCTGCAATTCTGTCAGATAATACTCAGTTTCTTCCTGAAAATGATTGCAAACACAAATTCTTTGGTATTATTATCTTCATTTAATTTGTCTTAAATGAAAAAACACAAAAAGAATTGTCATAAAGCCAAATTGGATATAATTCCACACCAAACATAAAAAAGGAGTGGACAAAAGTATTGGCACTGTTCGAAAAATCATGTGATGTTTCTTTAATTTGTGTAATTAACAGCACCTGTAACTTACCTGTGGCACCTAACAGGTGTTGGCAATAACCAAATCCCACTTGCAGCCAGTTGACATGGATTAAAGTTGACTCAACCTCTGTCCTGTGTCCTTGTGTGTACCACATTGAGCATGGAGAAAAGAAAGAAGACCAAAGTACTGTCTGAGGACTTGAGAAACCAAATTGTGAGGAAGCATGAGCAATCTCAAGGCTACAAGTCCATCTCCAAAGACCTGAATGTTCCTGTGTCTACCGTGCGCAGTGTCATCAAGAAGTTTAAAGCCCATGGCACTGTGGCTAACCTCCCTAGATGTGGAAGGAAAAGAAAAATTGACAAGAGATTTCAACACAAGATTGTGCGGATGTTGGATAAAAAACCTCGACTAACAACCAAACAAGTTCAAGCTGCCCTGCAGTCCGAGGGTACAACAGTGTCAACCCGTACTATTCGTCGGCGTCTGAATGAAAAGGGACTGTATGGTAGGAGACCCAGGAAGACCCCACTTCTTACCCTGAGACATAAAAAAGCCAGGCTGGAGTTTGCCAAAACTTACCTGAAAAAGCCTAAAACGTTTTGGAAGAATGTTCTCTGGTCAGATGAGACAAAAGTAGAGCTTTTTGGGCAAAGGCATCAACATAGAGTTTACAGGAGAAAAAAAGAGGCATTCAAAGAAAAGAACATGGTCCCTACAGTCAAACATGGCGGAGGTTCCCTGATGTTTTGGGGTTGCTTTGCTGCCTCTGGCACTGGACTGCTTGACCGTGTGCATGGCATTATGAAGTCTGAAGATAACCAACAAATTTTGCAGCATAATGTAGGGCCCAGTGTGAGAAAGCTGGGTCTCCCTCAGAGGTCATGGGTCTTCCAGCAGGACAATGACACAAAACACACTTCAAAAAGCACTAGAAAATGGTTTGAGAGAAAGCACTGGAGACTTCTAAGGTGGCCAGCAATGAGTCCAGACCTGAATCCCATAGAACACCTGTGGAGAGATCTAAAAATGGCAGTTTGGAGAAGGCACCCTTCAAGTATCAGGGACCTGGAGCAGTTTGCCATGAAGAATGGTCTAAAATTCCAGCAGAGCTTTGTAAGAAACTCATTGATGGTTACCGGAAGCGGTTGGTCGAAGTTATTTTGGCTAAAGGTTGTGCAACCAAGTATTAGGCTGAGGGTGCCAATACTTTTGTCTGGCCCATTTTTGGAGTTTTGTGTGAAATGATCAATGTTTTGCTTTTTGCTTCATTCTCTTTTGTGTTTTTTCATTTAAGACAAATTAAATGAAGATAATAATACCAAAGAATTTGTGTTTGCAATCATTTTCAGGAAGAAACTGAGTATTATCTGACAGAATTGCAGGGGTGTCAATACTTTTGTCCACAACTGTACATGCTACCTACATGCTACATACATGCTACATACATGCTACATAATACATACATGATACATGCATGTTACATACATGCTACATACATACATACTACATACATGCTACATACATACTACATACATACATACTACATACATACTGCATACATACTACATACATACATACATACTACATACAGTACATTCATACATTACATACAAGACATACATATAGACATGCAGTACATTAAACATAGATTACATACTCACCATTACTTGTCATTTTGATCCTCGAAGCCAGTGCCAACCTTTAAAAAATATGAAAAAAACAAACAACCCATATACTCCCTGTCCGCAGACATCCACAAGTGTCCCACGACGATCTCCCATGGAGATCGGCAGCAACAGCTGCATCCGCTGCCCATGTCGTGCACAAATTTCACAACGTTAGTCGGCCTGATGCATAGCAACGGACCCGTACCGACGCAAGTGTGAAAGAGGCCTTTATGAGCGTTGAATTAAAAAAAAAATGGAAAAAAACAGCGTGGGCTCCCACACAATTTTCTGCGCCAGAGGGGGAAAGCCGACGGCCGGGGGCCATTATTTGTAGCCTGCTATGAATATCAGTCCGCAGCTGTTTGGTTAGCCTTTACTGGCTATTAAAATAGGGGGACCCCAAAAAAATTATGTGGGGTCCCCTATATTTTATAGCCAGAAAGGCTATGCAGACTGCTGCGGGCTGATATTCATAGCCTAGAGAGGAGTCATGGATATTGCCCCCCCCGGCTACAAATACCAGTCCGCAGCTGTCCCAGAAATGGCGCTTAGCCCCTCTCTTCCCACTCCCGTGTAGCGGTGGGATATGGGGTAATAAGGGGTTAATGTAACCTTGCTATTGTAAGGTGACATTAGGCCAGGTTAATAACGGAGAGGCGTCAATAAGATGCCTATCCGTTATTAATCCAACAGTAAGAAAGGGTTAATAAAACACACACACATTAGGAAAAAGTATTTTAATATTCTTCATTTCACCATACTTGCCATACTTCAGCGCCTGCAAAAAACGTAAAATAATAAACCGTATACCACCTGTCCGCCGTAGTCCAATTAATAATGAGTGTCCCACGACGATCTCCCCTATAGAACAGTGACATCAGGTGATGTCACTGCTAGGGTTGAGCGACCTTTACATTTATAGGATCGGGTCGGGTTTCACGAAACGCGACTTTTTCAAAAGTCGGGTCGAGTGAAATCGGCCGGTCCTATAAAAAAGTCGGGGTCGGGGTCGGCCGAAACTCGAAACCCAATGCAGTGCATTGGGTTTCCAATGGTTCCCAGGGTCTGAAGGAGCGGAAACTCTCCTTCAGGCCCTGGCATCCATATTTAAGTGTAAAATAAAGAATTAAAATAAAAAATATCGCTATACTTACCATCTGATGCGCCCTGGTACTAAGCGGGAACCTTCCTTCCTTAGAATCAGCCTTCCAGGACCTTGCGGTGACGTCGCGGTGACGTCGCGGCTTGTGATTGGTCGCGCGGCCGCCCATGTAACCGCTCGCGCGACCAATCACAAGCCGCGACGTCACCGTGACGTCACCGAGGGTCCTGGAAGGGCTGATTCTTAGGAAGGAAGGCTGCCGGAAAGAAGCCGAGGGTGAGTATATTCCTATTAGGTATATACTCACCCTCGGACGCGCCCTGCTTCTTTCCAGCAGCCTTCCTTCCTAAGAATCAGCCCTTCCAGGACCCTCGGTGACGTCACGGTGACGTCGCGGCTTGTGATTGGTCGCGCGAGCGGTCACATGGGCGGCCGCACGACCATTCACAAGCCGCAACGTCACCGAGACGTCAACGCAAGGTCCTGGAAGGCTGATTCTAAGGAAGGAAGGTTCCCGCTTAGTACCAGGGCGCATCAGATGGTAAGTATAGCGATATTTTTTATTTTAATTCTTTATTTTACACTTAAATATGAATTCCGATACCAATTCCCGATATCTTAAACATATCGGGAATCGGTATCGGAATTCTGATTCCAGATTCAGAAGATCGCCGACTTCATGGCCAACCCCACACAGGGGTCGGGTCGGGTTTCATGAAACCTGACTTTGCCAAAAGTCGGCGACTTCTGAAAATTGCCGACCCGTTTCGCTCAACCCTAGTCACTGCTCTATAGGACCCTCAGTGACACACTGACAGGAGACAATGGCTCCTGCAGTGCATCACTGAGGTTACTATAGTTCAAAGTCTTACTTTATGGCAATTGCTGCCTGGGAAAATTTCTCATACAGCAATGCCATAAGTCAGACTAGGGACTTTTTTTTTACAGCGGCGTCATTGTGTTTCTGGGGCCCCTGGAGAGTGGTCGCATCAGCTGTTGCTGCTGCTCTCCATGGGAGATCGTCGTGGGACACTAGTGGATTTCTGCAGACAGGGAGTATATTGTTTGTTTGTTTTTTCATATTTTTTACAGGTTGACACTGGCTTCGGGGATCAAAATGACAAGTAATGGTGAGTATGTAATCTATGTTTAATGCACTGTATGTCTATATGTATGTCATGTATGTAATGTATGAATGTATTGTATGTATGTAGTATGTATGTATGTATGTAGTATGTATGTATGTAGTATGTATGTAGCATGTATGTAGCATGTATGTAGTATGTAGCATGTATGTAGCATGTATGTAGCATGTATGTAGAATGTATGTATGTAGCATGTATGTAGAATGTATGTATGTAGCATGTATGTAGCTCACGCGGCCGAAACACACGTAGGGGATGTGGCACCATCAGACTTGAAGTAATGTAGCATGATAGTTTTTAGTATTTACTACTTTGCCATATTAGAGATTCTGCATTATGGAACAATGTTAACATGCCACTGGGCGTAACAAGTTGATCTTTTATGGGAAACTTATATATATATGGCAGCAGGGATAATTGGCTTTAATACGTGCCTCAGGTCTATGGTGTCAATTTCATTGGTATACGTCACCATCATTGTTGTTTTTTGTTACTTTGGTTCTTAATATAGTTTGGTATTTTTTGTACTTTGAGGTCTGACTTGTACATATTATTTATAGGTTTATATGTATGTAGCATGTATGTAGAATGCATGTAGAATGTATGTAGCATGTATGTAGCATATATGTAGCATGTATGTAGCATGTATGGAGTATGTATGGAGTATTTTTTTTTTCACATTCAACACATTAGCCGGATGATGGGACTACTACTGTGCCATCATTGGCTAATGTGTCAATCACTGTCATTGTAGCAGTCATAGCCCGATGGGACTTGTAGTCCCATCGGACGATGCCTGCACAGACACAAAGACCCCCGGCAGGCCGTACAGACCCCCCGGCAAGCCACACAGACCCCGGAGAGGCCACACCGACCCCTCGGCAGGCCGTACAGACCCCGGAGAGGCAGCACAGACCCCCTGGCAGGCCATACAGACACCGGATAGAGGCCGAACAGACCCCCGGCAGGCCGTACAGACCCCCCGGCAAGCTGCACAGACCCTGGAGAGGCCACACAGACCCCCCGGTAGGCCGTACAGACACCGGAAAGGCCGCATAGACCCCCTGGCAAGCTGCACAGACCCTGGAGAGGCCGCACAGACCCCCTGGTAGGCCGTACAGACCCCGGAGAGGCTGCATAGACCCCCCGGCAAGCCGCACAGACCCTGGAGAGGCCGCACAGACCCCCCGGTAGGCCGTACAGACCCCGGAGAGGCCGCATAGACCCCCTGGCAAGCCGCACAGACCCCAGAGAGGCCACACAGACCCCCCGGCAGGCCGTACAGACCCCAGAGAGGCCGCACAGACCCCCGGCAGGCCGTACAGACCCCCCTGCAGGCACGCACAGACCACCCACGGTCCACCCACGCACCGCCCACACTCTTCCCCCCTCCAGAACAGCATATAGAAGGACAGAAAGGGCTTATTTACATTCCAATATTTGTGTCCCATTGACTTGCATTGGTATTAGTATTGGCATCGGCGATATCCGATATTTTTTGGATATCGGCCGATCCAATCCGATACCAATACTTTTGAATATCGGAAGGTATCGCTCAACACTAGTCCTCGCGCTTGCGAGTCCTACCACTAGACCTCAAAATAGCAGTGCATCCAAGACGACCCAAGAATCTCAAAGAATTTGAAGAAATTTCCATGGAAGAATGGATGAAAATCCCTCAAAAAAAAATTGAAAGATACTTGTCTGGTTGCAAAAAGCATTTTCAAGCTATGATACCTGCAAAAGAGGGTGCTACTAGTTACTAACCATGCAGCGTGCCCAAATATTGCATGAGCCCATTTTGTTTTTTATAGATAAGAAGGATTTGCGGATAATCTGCGCTGCTGGCAGCCTATACAATAAGTCCCAATCCAGACCAAAAATACATGCAGTTTTTCTTTATTTAGTCAATGCATTTCAAAGTACTAAAGAGTTCTTCATCAGGAATAGAAGATGCGTCACATGATTGGGGGCCAGCGATGCTTCTGCAGAGCAACCATAGAGGTCCTTGAGACCTCTATGGTTACTGATCCCAGATAGCTGTGAGCGCCACCTTGTGGTCGGCGCTCATAGCACACCTGCATTTCTGCTGCATAGCAGCGATCTGGTGATCGCTGCTATGTAGCAGAGGCGATCGAGTTGTGCCAACTTCTAGCCTCCCATGGAGGCTATTGAAGCATGGCAAAAGTAAAAGAAAAAAAGTTTAAAAAATGTGAAAAAAATAAAAAAATATATAAAAGTTTAAATCACCCCCCTTTCGCCCCATTCAAAATAAATCAATAAACAAAAAAAAAAACCTACACATATTTGGTATCACCACTTTCAGAATCGCCCGATCTATCAATAAAAGAAAAGCATTGACCTGATCGCTAAACCGTGTAGCGAGAAAAAATTCTAAACGCCAGAATTACGTTTTTTTGGTCGCCGCAACATTGCATTAAAGTGCAATAACGGGCGATCAAAAGAACGTATCAGCACCAAAATAGTATCATTAAAAACGCCAGCTCGGCACGCAAAAAATAAGCCCCCAAATGAGCCCAGATCAAGGAGACGCTACGGGTATCGGAAAATGGCACAATTGTTTTTTTTTTTAGCAAAGTTTGGAATTTTTTTTCACCACTTAGATAAAAAATAACCTAGTCATGTTAGGTGTCTATGAACTCGTAATGACCTGGAGAATCATAATGGCAGGTCAGTTTTAGCATTTAGTGAACCTAGAAAAAAAGCCAAACAAAAAACAAGTGTGGGATTGCACTTTTTTTGCAATTTCACCGCACTTGGAATTTTTTTTCCGTTTTCTAGTACACGACATGCTAAAACCAATGATGTCGTTCAAAAGTAAAACTTGTTTCGCAAAAAAAAGCCCTCGCATGGCCATATTGAAGGAAAAATAAAAAAAGTTATGGCTCTGGGAAGGAGGGGAGTGAAAAACGAACACAGAAAAACGGAAAATCCCAAGGTCATGAAGGGGTTAAAATATAAAAAATGACAATATATTTTTTGCCTAAAATACAGAGTAAATGTGTCTCCATTCTCTGTAGTCAGTTGTGTATGTGTATCTGTGATGATTGTCCCAGCGACATTGAAAACACGCTCTGACATCACACTAGCAGCAGGGGAGGTGGAAACCAAGATTGAGGTTGGGCCCGCTATTCGTGACATGGGTAGGATATGTGATGTTCCAGGTTGCGACTTTGTCCCACCCTCCACCAGGTTCAGCCAGTGTGCCGTGACAGAAATGTATCGTCCCTGTCCACAACTACTTGTCCACCTGTCTGTTGTTAGGTGGACCTTCCCGGTTATGGCGTGGTTGAGAGCATGCTTTAGATTGTTTAACACATGCTGGTGTAACGTGAGGGCAGCACACTGGGAAAAATAGTGTTGGCTGGGAGCAGAGTATCTTGGGGCAGCCACAGCCAAGAGATCACGGAGAGACTTATTTCTAATTATTAAATAAGGTATGGAATCATGGAATAGGATATATAGTATGTTAGAGTTGGAAGTGACCTCTAGGGTCATCGTGTCCAGTCCCCTACTCAAAGCAGGATTCACTAAACTATCTCAGACAGGTTTCTGTCCAGGCTCTGTTTAAAAACTTCTATTGATTGAGAACTCGCCACCTCTTGATGAAAGCCTGTTGCACTCATTGATCACCCTCACTGTCAAAAAACTTTTTCTAATATCTAATCTGTATCTTCTCCCGTTTAGTTTCATTCCATGAAAAGGATGAACTCTCTATACTGTGGCATCCCTTTAGATATTTGTAGACAACTATTAAGTCTCCTCTTAGCCTTCTTTTTTGCAAGCTAAACATTCCAGATCCTAGTTTTCAGTCCGCTCAGCATCTTTGTAGCTCTTCTCTGAGCTTGCTCCAGTTTTTTTCTGTCTTTTTAAAATGTGATGCTGAGAACAGGACACAGTATTCCAGATGAGGTCTGACCAAGGAGGTGTAGAGGGAGATAATTTCTTCATGTTATCTGATCTTTATGCTTTTCTTAATACAGCCCAGAACTGTGTTTGCCTACTTTGCTGCTGCATCACATTGTTGACTGATGTGCTGTCTCTGATCTATAAGTATACCCAAGTCTTATTCACATGTGCTGTTGCTTAGTTCTATTCCTCCTGTTCTGAAAATTTATTTTTTGTCTTTCTTGCACTGATATAGAATTTTGAATTTCTCCTGTTAAATAGAATTTTATTAGTTTCTGCCCATTTTTCAAGCTTATATGGATTCTTATTATTAGTTTCTATGTTTTCTCTATTGTTAACAATGAGGGATGAACAAACATGCTCAATGATACTCAGATATCACTTGAGTATCTGGGTGCTCAAATGTATTCGTTACTTGATGAACATTAGGAGGTGCTTGATATTAAACTTGAATCCTGGCCCGCATGTTTTGCGCCAGTTACACAAGCCAATAAGCATGCAGGAATTTCCTGTGCATCACTGTAATGCCGTAGCCATCTTGGTTGTGGCATTAATGTGATTAACTGGCCGTGTGACATCATCATGGTTTATAAAAGAACAGTCGCCACCTGGCTCAGCACACTAACACCATTGCACAGCTCTGTGGCAGTTTGTATTGGAGGGAGAGAGTGCTTGTCTAGGCCAGTGCGTGCACCGTAAAATGAATCAGTGTATCCTAGTGTTGAGTCTGGTGCTGAATCTGGAAAAACATTTCTCCAGCAGGATTTGGCACCTGTCCACACTGCCAAAAGTATCAATACCAGTTTTAAAAACAACAGTATCACTGTGCTTGATTTACCAGCAAACTCGCCTGACCTTAACCCCATAGATGGAATATTATAAAGAGGAAGATGAGAGACACCAGACCCCACAATGCAGGCAAGCTGAAGGCTGCTATCAAAGCAACCTGGGCTTCCATAACATCTCAGCAGTGACACAGGCTGTTCGCCTTCATGCCATGCCACATTGATGCAACAATTGATGCCAATGGAGCCCTGACCTAGTATTAAGTGCATTTACTGATTATACATAGGTAGTGTTGAGCATTCCGATACCGCAAGTATCGGGTATCGGCCGATACTTGCGGTATCGGAATTTCAATACCGAGATCCGATACTTTTGTGGTATCGGGAATCGGTATCGGATCCATATTACTGTGTAAAATAAAGAATTAAAATAAAAAATATTGATATACTCACCTCTCCGGAGGCCCCTGGACATCACCGCTGGTAACCGGCAGCCTTCTTTGCTTAAAATGAGCGCGTTTAGGGCCTTCCATGACGTCACGGCTTCTGATTGGTCGCATGCCGCTCATGTGACCGCCACGCGACCAATCACAAGCCGTGACGTCACGCGAGGCATTGGTCACGTCGCCCATGTGACCGCGACGCGACCAATCACAAGCCGGAAAGTAATTTTAAAATCCTGAATGCCTAGAATTAGGCATTGAGGACCTGAAAATTACGTCACGGCTTGCTGTGATTGGTCGCGTCGTGGCCACATGGGCGGCACGCGACCAATCACAAGCCGTGACGTCACGGAAGGAAGTAAACGCGCGCATTTTAAGCAAAGAACGCTGCCGGTTCCCTCGGTGAGGTCCAGGCTGCGTCGGAGAGGTGAGTATAGCAATATTTTTTATTTTAATTCTTTATTTTACACATTAATGTTGTTTCGATACCGATACCCGATACCACAAAAGTATCGGATCTCGGTATCGGAATTCCGATGCCCGCAAGTATCGGCCGATACCCGATACTTGCGGTATCGGAATGCTCAACACTAATCGACACCACAATTGGAGTATCAGAGTAACAAATATGCACAGAAGTGCGTGCTGTGCCACACTGGCGGATGCCACTAACCACCCAGACTTGGGTAAAGTAAGTGCTCTAATAGCACACGGCGCTGCACTGGCGGTCACAGCAGTTAGATGCTGTTTACGTGTGGCTTTGTGCTGATAGCTCAGCCAGGCACTAGATAGCAGACATCCACCTTTCGCGAGCAGTCATACACAAGGGAGTGGATGTTTAAGAATGACTTGCACAAATCAACACACACACGTTTACAAATGTATACTAGCGCATGGCCGTGCGGCCATGCAAACCTTTTATAGCTGCAGCAAGTACAAGACCTTCCCAGAAGGACCAATGGGAGTTTGCCACAGAAGAAGAACACCTTCAGGACCTTCCTAGAGGACAAATGGGATTTGCTGCAGTATCAGAGCATGTGACCCCCGACCTCCAATGGGAGGTCGTCCCGTGGGCATGCTCAGAAAGGGAAAAGCTGGACTTAGTCCCAGAAAGATTTGCTCACTGCTGAACATTGCTGGCTACAAGGACAGAGCCTGGAAAGGCAGTAGTAACCAGTCATCCAGTATCAGCCTGAGCTTGACGCTGGGACCGACTTCTCTGCTGAGCAGACTCCACTGTGGCTGGAGAAGAATGGGAGACCGCAGCGGAGATGGTTCAAGATTCCCCCTGTGCAGAGGTGGGAACTCGACACATAACATTACCCCCCCTCCTTGGACCTCGCTATACTCGAAGGCAGCAATGAGCTGTGGAGCTTGAATGTGTTCAGCAGGCTCACAGGACCTGTCCTCTGGGCCATAACCCTTCCAATCCACCAAATATAATTTTTTGCCACTTACCACCTTGCACCCCAAAATAGCGTTCACCTCGTAATCGTCCGTAGACGAACTCGATGTCCCGGCAGATGACTCGGAAAACCGGGACATGTATACGGGCTTCAAGAGGGACACATGAAAGGTGTCATTGATACCCAGGCGTGGACGAAGGGCCAGTCGGCAGACCACAGGGTTAACCTGTTCGAGGACCTTGAAGGGACCCAAGTAGCGAGGTGCAAACTTAGTGGACTCAACGCGCAGCCTGATGTTACGGGTGGAGAGCCACACCAAGTCGCCAGGAGTAAAGGTCGGAGCAGGGTGCCGATGTGCAACGGCGGAGGTCCTCATTCTCTCCTTGGAGGCCCGAACGGCATCCTGAGTGCGGTCCCAAATGTCCCATGCATCCACAGCCCAGTCTGCCACCCTGGAGTCAGCGGAAGACACGGGCATGGGCACAGGGACATGCGGATGCTGGCCGTAATTTAGGAGGAATGGAGTCTGCCCAGAGGAGTCAGCTGCGGCGTTGTTAAGCGCAAACTCCGCCCATGGTAGCAAGGATGCCCAGTCATCCTGCCTGGCAGAAACAAAATGTCGTAAATATGTGACCAGGGTCTGGTTGGCCCTCTCAACCAACCCATTCGTCTCGGGATGATATGCCGAGGAGAGATTCAACTCAATACTGAGTAGACGACAAAGCTCTCTCCAGAATCAAGACGCAAACTGGGGACCCTGGTCACTGACAATTTTGTCCAGCATACCATGTAGGCGAAAAATATGCTTGATGAACAATGCTGCCAGAGCCCTTGCAGAAGGTAGCCGTGGAAGAGGCACCAAGTGAACCATTTTGGAAAAATGGTCGGTGAACACCCAGATAATGGTACAGCTATGAGACTTGGGTAAGCCCACCACAAAGTCCATCCCGACCATCTCCTAGGGCCTGTCCGCCACCGGCAGGGGGTAAAGCAACCCAGCTGGCCGTTGCCGAGGAGACTTGTTCTTGGCGCAAGAGACACATGCCCAAACATAGTCTGCGACGTCACGAACCATATGCGGCCACCAGTATGTCCTCACCAGTAACTCAGATGTCCTTTTGGACCTAAAATGTCCACCCACCCTGGATGATTGAGCCCAAGAGAGAACCTCCGGATGCAAACTGGATGGTACAAAAGTCTTGCCCGAAGGCACAGACTCTAGCAAAACCGGGGCCACAATTCTCAGGCTCTCGGTGGGGACAATAAGCCGAGGCTCCTCTTCCTCCTCCTCAGATGATATAACAGAGCGAGAGAGAGCGTTGGCACAAATGTTCTTCTTCCCAGAAAGAAAATGGAGGGTGAAATGAAACCAGGAAAAGAACAAGGACCATCTGGCCTGGCGAGAATTTAGCCACTGAGCTGTCTGCAGGTACACCAAATTCTTGTGATCTGTGAAGACTTGGAAGGGAAAACGAGCTCCCTCCAAGAGATGTCTCCACTCCGAGAAGGCCAACTTCATGGCTAGCAACTCCCTGTCCCCAATGGAATAATTCCTCTCTGCTGGTGAGAAGGTCTTAGAAATGAAGAAGCAAGGATGCTTCCGACCTTGAGCATCCTTTTGGAAAAGGACTGCTCCAGCACCAACAGATGAGGCATCCACCTCCATTATAAATGGCTTATCTACATCGGGGCGATGTAGGATGGGAGCGCTAGCGAAGTGTGCCTTAATGGAGAGAAAGGCCTTGGAGACCTCCTCAGACCACAATTTGGGATTTGCTCCCTTCTTGGTGAGGGCAACCAAGGGAGCTACCAAAGTTGAGAAGTGTGGAATGAACTGGCGATAGAAATTAATGAACCCCATAAAGCGCTGCACCACTTTAAGAGAATGGGGTTCCTGCCAGTCCATCACAGCTGGTAGTTTGGCAGGATCCATAGCCAATCCCTGGGCGGAGATGATATAGCCCAGGAAAGGTAAGGACTCCTGCTCGAACACACACTTCTCCAACTTGGCATAGAGGGAGTTTGCCTGTAGGAGGTCGAAGACTTTGCAAACATCTGTCCGGTGGGAGTCAATATCTGGAGAGTAGGTGAGAATATCATCCAGATAGACTATGACCGAGGTGGAGAGCATATCCCGGAAGATGTCATTGACAAAGTCTTGCAAGACGGCTGGGGCATTACAGAGACTGAAGGGCATCACCAGATATTCATAGTGCCCATCCCTGGTGTTATAAACTGTCTTCCATTCGTCCCCCTCACGGATGTGAATGAGGTTGTACGCACCCCACAGATCTCATTTTGTAAATACACTTGCTCCCCGAAGCCTATCAAAGAGCTCAGATATCAGGGGCAAAGGATACTTATTCTTAATGGTGATGGCGTTAAGACTCCTGTAATCTATGCATGGACGTAGTTCCCCGTTCTTCTTCTGCACGAAGAAGAACCCAGCCCCTGCAGGTGACACTGACTTCCTAATGAATCCTCTTGCCAAATTTTCCTTGATGTACTGTGACTTTGCCTCCGGGAGAGATAACGGATAGACTCGACCCCGGGGAGGCTCAGCACCAGGCAAGAGGTCAATAGGACAGTCATAGGGGCAGTGAGGCGGAAGGGTCTCCGCAGCTCTTTTGGAGAACACATCCGCATAGGGCCAATATTGCTTTGGGAGAGAGGATAGATCTGCGGGTACCTCAGTAGTAGCAACCTGAACACATTCCCTCTGACATCTACCCCCACAAGTTTCACCCCATCCCAAAATTCTGCCTGTGGACCACTCAATATGATGAGAGTGGTACCGTAGCCAAGGCATCCCCAACAGGATCTCATCAATTCCCTCAGGAATGACGAGCAGAGATATAATCTCCTGATGAGATGGCGACATGGACAGAGTGAAAGGGATGGTCTGGTGTGTAATCTGAGAGGGCAGTGTCGACCCATTTACCACTCGTATGGTCACTGGTTGAACTAACATTACCAGGGGAATTGCGTGATGTTGGGCGAAGGCAGATGACATAAAATTGCCCTCCGCCCCAGAATCCACGCAGAGCTCTACCGAGTGGGAAAATGAGCCTATAGTAATTGTCCCCTTAAAGGACAATTTGGAGGCAAACGTTGCCGTGTCTAGTGTACCTCCACCTACTACCACTAGACGCGGACATTTCCTCGACCGCTGGGAACATCTGGTAGCAAGATGTCCTGACTGCTGGCAAACATGACAATCCTGGAGTGCACGAGCGGTACGGGACTTAGATCCTGCTCGTGACACTACCATAGGCTCATGTGACTCAGGGGCCTGGACTGGAGATTCCAAAGGTTTGGCGAAGGTGGGAGCCAGCCGAAACTTCTGCCTACACTGGGCTGGCGAGTGGACACTGCTATTAACTCTTCCAGTGTGGTGGGAATCTCCCTAGTGGCCAGAGCATCCTTCACGTGGTCAGCCAGCCCCCTCCAAAATATCGGAATAAGGGCTTTATCTGACCACTCCAGCTCAGATGCTAGGGTGCGAAAGTGGACAGCAAAATGGCTGACCAAGGACGAGCCCTGAGTCAATGCCAACAGTTGGAGCGCTGTATCATGGGTGACACGAGGTCCTAATAAAACCTGTTTCAGAGTGCTCAGAAACAACAAAGCATTCTGCACCACATGATCGCCACGCTCCCACAGCGGCGTAGCCCACTCCAACGCCCTGTCTGACAGGAGAGACACAATAAATCCAACCTTAGCCCACTCTGTGGGGAAACGTGCGGCCAGAAGCTTGAGATGTATAGAGCACTGACTCACGAAACCCCTACAAGATTTACTATCACCAGAAAATTTTTCTGGCAGCGGGAGGCGAGATAGAGTCGGAACAGGGGTGGCAGTGGACAAGGTTGCTGCTGCCACGCTAGCAGCCTGAACAGCAACTGCAGTTACATCCACAGCTGAAGTTGTGCGCTCGAGAGCCGCCAACCTACCCTCCAACTGCTGGATGTACTGCAAAGATTGCTGTTTGTCCGTCATTACTAGCCAGACCCTGGCGCTAGTATAATGTTAGGGCTAGCGTAACACACCAAATAAATAGATAGAATAAGGTGTGTTCGCAGCCCGGGGTCCACCGTGCAGAGATGGAACCTGCTGCTAAGTAATGACGGACTATATGGTGGTACAATGAGGATGCACACATGGGTTAACTTCACCCTGTATGAAGAAAGCGAACCCTGTTACTTCACAGGGCCGCGGTACCGCACAGAGAGCACAAGCAAGGAATCACAGAACTCTATCCCAGTACACAGGATTACAGTTCGTGTAGACCTCTTGCGATCGACACCACAATTGGGGTATCAGAGTAACTAATATGCACAGAAGTGCATGCTGTGCCACACTGGCGGACGCCACTAACCACCCAGACTTGGGTAAAGTAAGTGCTCTAATAGCACACGGTGCTGCACTGGTGGTCACAGCAATTAGATGCTGTTTACATGTGACTTTGTGCTGATAGCTCAGCCGGGCGCTAGATAGCAGACATACACCTTTCGCGAGCAGTCATACACAAGGGAGGGGATGTTTAAGAACGACTTGCACTCATCAACACACACATGTTTACAAATGTATACTAGCGCATGGCCGTGCGGCCATGCAAACCTTTTATAGCTGCAGCAAGTACAAGACCTTCCCAGAAGGACCAATGGGAGTTTGCCACAGAAGAAGAACACCTTCAGGACCTTCCTAGAGGACAAATGGGATTTGCTGCAGTATCAGAGCATGTGACCCCCGACCTCCAATGGGAGGTCATCCCGTGGGCATGCTCAGAAAGGGAAAAGCTGGACTTAGTCCCAGAAAGACCTGCTCGCTGCTGAACATTGCTGTCTACAAGGACAGAGCCTGGAAGGGCAGTAGTAACCAGTCGTCCCGTATCAGCCTGAGCTAGACGCTGGGACCTACGTCTCAGCAGAGCAGACTCCACTGCGGCTGGAGAAGAATGGGAGACCGCAGTGGAGATGGTTCGAGATTCCCCCTGTGCAGAGGTGGGAACGTGACACCTAACAAATAACTGCTTGAACATACAGTGACTTAACCCCTTCCCGACCTTTGACGCATACGCTGCGTCATGAAAGTCGGTGCCAATCCGACCTGTGACGCAGCGTATGCGTCATGGAGGGATCACGCTCCTGCAGATCAGGTGAAAGGGTTAACTCCAATTTCACCAGATCTCCAGGAACAGGGGGAGTGGTGCTTCAGCCCAGGGGGGGTGGCTTCACCCCCTCGTGGCTACGATCGCTCTGATTGGCTGTTAAAAGTGAAACTGCCAATCAGAGCGATTTGTAATATTTCACCCCAAAAAACGGTGAAATATTACAATCCAGCCATGGCCGATGCTGCAATATCATCGGCCATGGCTGGAAAACCTAATCTGTCCCCCCCCACCCCACCGATCGCCCCCCCAGTGCTCCGTTGCGTGGTCAGCCAACCTAAGTCCTCCTGTCCGCTCCCCCCGTGCTCTGGTCCCCCCTCCCTGTGCTCCGGTCCCCCCCCGTGATCCGATCACCCCCCTTCATACTTACCGGGCCTCCCGGTGTCCGTCCGGCTTCTCCATGGGTGCCGCCATCTTCCAAAATGGCGGGCGCACGCGGCTGGCAGATTCATTTCAGATGTATTTTGATCACTGCGATATAGCCTATCACAGTGATCAAAATAAAAAAAATAGTAAATGACCCCCCTTTATCACCCCCATAGGGACAATAATAAAAAATAAATAATTTTTTTTTTTTTTCTACTAGGGTTAGGGTTAGAACTAGGGTTAGAATTAGGGTTAGAATTAGGGTTAGGGTTAGGGGTAGGGTTAGGGCATGTGCACACAGTGCGGATTTGGCTGCGAATCCGCAGCGGATTGCCGCGGATCCGCAGCGGATTGGCCGCGGATCCGCAGCGGATTGGCCGCGGATCCGCAGCGGATTGGCTGCTGCGAATTCGTAGCAGTTTTCCATCAGGTTTACAGTACCATGTACACCTATGGAAAACCAAATCCGCTGTGCCCATGGTGCGGAAAATACCGTGCGGAAACGCTGCGTTGTATTTTCCGCAGCATGTCAATTTTGTGCGGATTCCGCAGCGTTTTACACCTGTTCCTCAATAGGAATCCGCAGGTGAAATCCGCACAAAAAAACACTGGAAATCCGCTGTAAATCCGCAGGTAAAACGCAGTGCCTTTTACCTGCGGATTTTTCAAAAATGGTGCGGAAAAATCTCACACGAATCCGCAAAGTGGGCACATAGCCTTAGGGTTAGGGTTGGAATTAGAGTTAGGGTACCGTCTCACAGTGGCACTTTGATCGCTACGACGGTACGATCCGTGACGTTCCAGCGATATCCATACGATATCGCTGTGTCTGACACGCAGCAGCGATCAGGGACCCTGCTGAGAATCGTACGTCGTAGCAGATCGTTTGGAACTTTCTTTCGTCGCTGGATCTCCCGCTGTCATCGCTGGATCGTTGTGACAGCGATCCAGCAATGCGTTCGCTTGTAACCAGTGTAAACATCGGGTTACTAAGTGCAGGGCCGCGCTTAGTAACCCGATGTTTACCGTGGTTACCAGCGTAAAAGTAAAAAAAAACAAACCGTACATACTCACATTTCGGTGTCCTTCAGGTCCCTTGCCGTCTGCTTCCCGCTCTGACTGAGTGCCGGCCGTACAGTGAGAGCAGAGCACGTCACCGCTGCGCTCTGCTCTCACTGTACGGCGGCACTCAGTCAGAGCGGGAAGCAGACGGCAAGGGACCTGAAGGACACCGAAATGTGAGTATGTACGGTTTTTTTTTTTTTTACTTTTACGCTGGTAACCACGGTAAACATCGGGTTACTAAGCGCGGCCCTGCGCTTAGTAACCCGATGTTTACCCTGGTTACCCGGGACCTTGGCATCGTTGGTCGCTGGAGAGCGGTCAGTGTGACAGCTCCCCAGCGACCACACAATGACTTTCCAACGATCACGGCCAGGTCGTGTCGCTGGTCGTGATCGTTGGTAAATCGTTATGTGAGACGGTACCCTTAGGGT
The DNA here is from genome assembly GCF_051348905.1 of Ranitomeya variabilis. Classification (NCBI taxonomy): domain Eukaryota; kingdom Metazoa; phylum Chordata; class Amphibia; order Anura; family Dendrobatidae; genus Ranitomeya; species Ranitomeya variabilis. The sequence continues at coordinate 1,071,071,308 of NC_135232.1, read as the reverse complement.
TGGAATTAGGGCTAGGGTTGGAAATAGGGTTAAGATTAGGCTTGTGGTTAGGGTTAAGGATAGGGTTAGGGTTGTGTTGGGGTTACAGTTGTGGGTAGAGTTGGGATTAGGGTTAGGATTAGGGTTAGGGTTGGATTTAGGGTTACGGGTGTGTTGGGGTTAGGGTTGTGGTTAGGGGTGTGTTGGGGTTAGGGTTGTGATTAGGGTTATGGCTACAGTTGGGATTAGGGTTAGGGGTGTGTTGGGGTTAGTGTTGAAGTTAGAATTGAGGGGTTTCCACTGTTTAGGCACATCAGGGGTCTCCAAACGCAACATGGCGCCACCATTGATTCCAGCCAATCTTGCGTTCAAAAAGTCAAATGGTGCGCCCTCCCTTCCAAGCCCCGACGTGCGCCCAAACAGTGGTTTACCCCCACATATGGGATACAAGCGTACTCAGGACAAACTGGGCAACAACTATTGGGTCCAATTTCTCCTGTTACCCTTGCAAAAATAAAAAATTACTTGCTAAAACATAATTTTTGAGGAAAGAACAATTATTTTTTATTTTCATGGCTCTACGTTATAAACTTATGTGAAGCACTTGGGGGTTGAATGTGCTCACCACACATCTAGATAAGATCCTTTTGGGGTCTAGTTTCCAAAATGGGGTCACTTGTGGGGTGTTTCTACTGTTTAGGCACATCAGGGGCTCTGCAAATGCAACGTGACGCCCGCAGACCATTCCATCAAAGTCTGCATTTCAAATGTCACTACTTCCCTTCCAAGCCCTGACGTGCGCCCAAACAGTGGTTTACCCCCACATATGGGGTACCAGCATACTCACAACAAACTGGGCAACAAATATTGGGGTCCAATTTCTCCTGCTACCCTTGTGAAAAAAAAATTGCTTGCTAAAACATCTTTTTTGAGGACAGAAAAATGATTTTTAATTTTCACGGCTCTGCGTTGTAAACTTCTGTGAAGCACTTGGGGGTTGAACGTGCTCACCACACATCTAGATAAGTTCTTTGGGGGGTCTAGTTTCCAAAATGGGGTCACTTAGGGGGGGTTTCTACTGTTTAGGCACATCAGGGGCTCTGCAAATGCAACGTGACGCCCACAGACCATTCCATCAAAGTCTGCATTTCAAATGTCACTACTTCCCTTCCGAGCCCTGACGTGCGCCCAAACAGTGGTTTAGCCCCACATATGAGGTATCAGCGTACTCACAACAAACTGGGCAACAAATATTGGGGTCCAATTTCTCCTGTTACGTTTGTGAAAATAAACAATTGCTTGCTAAAATATCTTTTTTGAGGAAAGAAAAATGATTTTTAATTTTCACGGCTCTGCATTGTAAACTTCTGTGAAGCACTTGGGGGTTGAACGTGCTCACCACACATCTAGATAAGTTCCTTGGGGGGTCTAGTTTCCAAAATTGGGTCACTTGTGGGGGGTTTCTACTGTTTAGGCACATCAGGGGCTCTGCAAACGTAACATGATTCCCGCAGACCATTCCATCAAAGTCTGCATTCCAAATCGTCACTACTTCCCTTCCGAGCCCCGGCATGTGCCCAAACAGTGGTTTACCCCCACATATGGGGTATCAGCGTACTCAGGAGAAACTGGACAACAACTTTTGGGGTCAAATTTTTCCTGTTACCCTTGGGAAAATTAAAAAATTGTGGGCTAAAAAATATTTTTGAGGAAAGAAAACACATTTATTATTTTCACGGCTCTGCGTTATAAACTTCTGTGAAGCACTTGGGGGTTCAAAGTGCTCACCACACATCTAGATAAGTTCCCTTGGGGGTCTAGTTTCCAAAGTGGGGTCAATTGTGGGGAGTTCCTACTGTTTAGGCACATCAGGGGCTCTGCAAACGCAACGTGACGCCCGCAGAGCATTCCATTAAAGTCTGCATTTCAAAACGTCACTACTTCCCTTCCGATCCCCGACGTGTGCCAAAACAGTGGTTTACCCCCACATATGGGGTATCAGCGTACTCAGGAGAAACTGCACAACAACTTTTGGGGTCCAATTTCTCCTGTTACCCTTGGGAAAATAAAAAATTGTGGGTTAAAAAATCATTTTTGAGAAAAGAAAAATAATTTTTTATTTTCATGGCTCTGCGTTATAAACTTCTGTGAAGCACTTGGGGGTTCAAAGTGCTCACCACACAACTAGATTAGTTCCTTGGGAGGTCTAGTTTCCAAAATGGGGTCACTTGTGCGGGAGCTCCAATGTTTAGGCACACAGGGGCTCTCCAAACGCGACATGGTGTCCGCTAATGATTGAAGCTAATTTTCCATTCAAAAAGCCAAATGGCGTGCCTTCCCTTCTGAGCCCTGCGGTGCGCCCAAACAGTGGTTTACCCCCACATATGGGGTATCATCGTACTCAGGACAAACTGGACAACAACATTTGGGGTCCAATTTCTCCTATTATCCTTGGGAAAATAAAAAACTCCGGGCTAAAAATCATTTTTGAGGAAAGAAAAATATTTTTTTATTTTCATGGCTCTGCGTTATAAACTTCTGTGAAGCACCTGGGGGTTTTAAGTGCTCACTATGCATCTAGATTAGTTCCTTGGGGGGTCTAGTTTCCAAAATGGGGTCACTTGTAGGTGAGCTCCAATGTTTAGGCACACAGGGGCTCTCCAAACGCGACATGGTGTCCACTAACGATTGGAGCTAATTTTCCATTCAAAAAGTCAAATGGCGCGCCTTCCCTTCCGAGCCTTGCCGTGCACCCAAACAGTGGTTTACCCCCACATATGAGGTATCAGCGTACTCAGGAGAAATTGCCCAACAAATTTTAGGATCCACTTTATCCTGTTGCCCATGTGAAAATGAAAAAATTGAGGCTAAAAGAAATTTTGTGTGAAAAAAAAGTACTTTTTCATTTTTACGGATCAATTTGTGAAGCACCTGAGGGTTTAAAGTGCTCACTATGCATCTAGATAAGTTCCTTGGGGGGTCTAGTTTCCAAAATGGGGTCACTTGTGGGGGAGCTCCAATGTTTAGGCACACAGGGCCTCTCCAAACCTGACATGGTGTCCGCTAACGATGGAGATAATTTTTCATTCAAAAAGTCAAATGGCGCTCCTTCCCTTCCGAGCCTTACCATGTGCCCAAACAGTAGTTTACCCCCACATATGAGGTATCGGCGTACTCAGGAGAAATTGCCCAACAAATTTTAGGATCCATTTTATCCTGTTGCCCACGTGAAAATGAAAAAATTGAGGCTAAAACAAATTTTGTGTGAAAAAAAAGTACTTTTTCATTTTTACGGATTAATTTGTGAAGCACCTGGGGGTTTAAAGTGCTCACTCTGCTTCTAGATAAGTTCCTTGGGGGGGTCTAGTTTCCAAAATGGGGTCACTTGTGGGGGAGCTCCAATGTTTAGGCACACGGGGGCTCTCCAAACGCGACATGGTGTCCGCTAAAGATTGGAGCCAATTTTTCATTCAAAAAGTCAAATGGCGCTCCTTCCCTTCCGAGCTCTGCCGTGCGCCCAAACAGTGGTTTACCCCCACATATGAGGTATCGGCGTACTCAGGACAAATTGGACAACAACGTTCGTGGTCCATTTTCTCCTTTTACCCTTGGGAAAATAAAAAATTGTTGCTAAAAGTTAATTTTTGTGACTAAAAAGTTAAATGTTCATTTTTTACTTCCATGTTGCTTCTGCTGCTGTGAAACACCTGAAGGGTTAATAAACTTCTTGAATGTGGTTTTGAGCACCTTGAGGGGTGCAGTTTTTAGAATGGTGTCACTTTTGGGTATTTTCAGCCATATAGAACCCTCAAACTGACTTCAAATGTGAGGTGGTCCCTAAAAAAAATGGTTTTGTAAATTTTGTTGTAAAAATGAGAAATCACTGGTCAAATTTTAACCCTTATAACTTCCTAGCAAAAAAAAAATTGTTTCCAAAATTGTGCTGATGTAAAGTAGACATGTGGGAAATGTTATTTATTAACTATTTTGTGTCACATAACTCTCTGGTTTAACAGAATAAAAATTCAAAATGTGAAAATTGCAAAATTTTCAAAATTTTCGCCAAATTTCCATTTTTTTCACAAATAAACTCAGAAATTATCGACCTAAATTTACCACTAACATGAAGCCCAATATGTCACGAAAAAACAATCTCAGAACCGCAAGGATCCGTTGAAGCGTTCCTGAGTTATTACCTCATAAAGGGACACTGGTCAGAATTGCAAAAAACGGCAAGGTCATTAAGGCCAAAATAGGCTGGGTCATGAAGGGGTTAAAAAAGTATTCATACTTTGTAAACTTTTCCATATTATTTTAATGTTACATCCACAAACTTAAATGTATACATGGTTTTCTAATTTATTTTAAAAATGTCTGAAAATTGTGAAGTGCATTTATATTTAGCCCCCCCATGAGTCAATATTTGTAGGTTCTCCTTTTACAGTAACAAAATAGTTACTGTGGCAAGTCTTTAGGGGTTTGTCTCTTCTTTGCCAACTAGCTGTAGCTAATTGAGATAAAATGAAGACATCTGTGAATAGTAATTTTCAAGTCTTTCCGCAGATTCTCTATGGCATTTCCGTCTGGATATTGACTGGGCCATTCACACACATAAATATGGTTTGACCTCAAACATTCTATTGTAGCTCTGGCGATATGTTTGGGGTTTGATTATGTGGCTTTTTGAGATGATTGGTCATAGTGAATTTTATTTAGGGGCATCATACTACAAGGGGCTTCACACACATGTATGTCACAATTTTCAGATTCATATTTTATTAAATATTGAGAAAACCATGTCTCATTTTCATTATACTTTACAAATAATTACTACTTTGTGTTAGTATATCACATAGAATCCTAATTTTGTTGGTCTAACCTGAAAAAATGCGGAAAAAATTACAAGGTATGAATACTTTTTCAAGGCACTGTACATGTGAGAAAACATTGCCTCAACATGTATTTTTGTTCTAAGCTGCATTTATCGCATTTATACAATGAGCTGTTTTAACAGGTATTGTGTAGAACAATGTACTGACTAAGTTAGAAGCCTGCGTCCTATTTATCTACAGATTCCTTAGTCCTTAGAATTGCCTAAAATAACAGTATTAAAGATGACTGAATTTATTTGTGTGGAATTGATTTTTTTTTAAATTTTAGAAAAAATCATGATTTCTTTACATTTTACTGAACCGCAGAAAACCAGGTAATTGTTTTATTTTTTCAGGAACTCATTTCACCCGTACCTTTCCCACCAATCCCACAGCCCACAATTCTGTCTTCCAAGCCTCTTCTGTTTTCTTTCCTGAGTCGTGGGCATCCTCTTCCTCCACTTCAATTCAAGTCATGGAATTTAGCTCAACTAGGCCTCAGACATCAATGCTCGCCGAGTCGTTGTAATACATGTCATTATGAAAGCCAGGCCCTATAGTGAAGAGGATGAGCAAATGCATGTGATGGGGAATGGGGAAAAGATATGGAGGACTGGATGCCGGGTTATGAGGATGGCAGGACAAGTGAGTGGCAAGATATTTTTTTCCCTTTAAAATCAGCACGATTTTGCAAATTCGAATCTTGGTAGATATGTTATCTCTAAATGACATATAAAAGATTTATTTCTGGCAATCAATAAGAATATTTACATTTATGGACAACAAGCAGAGATTTTGAAAAATGTGAACTCAATCTATGTGTATTAGGCATTGATTTAACATTTCATTATACATTAATTTATTTATTTATTTTTCTGAACTATTCTAATCTTTACGACATTTGAACAGATGCACAAATAGCATTGGAAACCAAGCACCAAAAGATTTCCTAATTAATTACCTTATTCACTGTTTAATCTTAATGTCTATTAATATTATCTACTGTAAAGTAAAAAGAGCAGAAAAAGTGATAGGTACAGCTGCTTCGATGTCTTTTGAATGTCAAAAAGTCATGAAGATGAATGGGAAATTATTTTAATGAGGATAGTAAACCATTAATTAGATGTATATTTCCCTGTGGGTAAATCTTTAAAGGGCACAAACTGTGTTGTAACAAAATTTTGTTGTTATTTTTATAGATTCTCAATTGTATCATCTCTTTCTGAGAACAATATCTGTGTTCTAAATACAGTAGTTATGTCAAGTTAATTATTGGAGCCAAGCAATTCTAGATTCACAAACGTTGTCAATGTTTTCCCAAAAAAGTGATTTGTGGCAAATTGATTTACCACTTCTCAAAAATATTCCAAAACTCTCCAAATCTACAGATAGGATTGTCACCTATCATCAAAACATACCAGATTTCTAAATCCTGTAATATGCCAGATTACAGTCTTTTCCTCCTTCACCCTTCTTTGTCCATTTCCTCGCCTACCTTTATATAAACCTCAATAAAAAGTGGTGGAACAAAAAAAAAACTCGTACAGCCTTAAAAAGTCGTGAATGACACTTGGATGCCTAGTCAGTATTCAACCCCTTTCAAGCCATTCAACAAAGTCTTAGTGATGTCAACATGAGTATTCTTAACATATATTTTCTTATGAGTAACACAGCCACATTAAAGGGGTTTTCCAATGAGCAAAGTTTATTTTAATTAATAGATCTTGGGATAATAAAAATGTCAACAGGATGGGCCATTTTTATGGATACACCTAAATAAAATGGGAATGGTTGGTGATATATACTTCCTGTTTGTGGCACATTAGTATATGGGAGGGGGAAAACTCTTCAAAATGGGTGGTGACCATGGTGGCCATTTTGAAGTTGACCATTTTGTATCCAACTTTATTTTTTTAATGGGAAGAGGGTCATGTGACAAATCAAACTTATTGAGAATTTCACAAGAAAAACAATGAAAAGTGAACTATGAACGCCAGCCATCAACGCTTCACAAGTATGTCACAGTAACGCAGATGGAATGAGGTGCCCTCCCTTGCCACAGCCATCATGTGCGGAGAAAGATATGGGCTATGCGTGCAAGCCCACTTTAAAGGTAGTAAGCTGGTATATGTCATACATGTATATCATATGTCGATGAGGAATTAAAGCGCCCAGACACTTTTCTTGCTGTGAACACCACCTTATTCACATCATTCAAGCATATATATTTATTTAAAAAAATGTTACATTTCTCAAATAGAGGACATATGACATGCAGGGGATCTCTTTCTGTGTCATTACAGTGAGACAAATCAATACTTTGTCTGTATAACTGACATGTGTTCTGACTGGGCATCTCATGCTTTAATCTGTGTATAACCAACATACAGTACATGAATGTTGATCATATGCCTTTTAATCCCCGTGTGACATTTCTGTCACTAATACATTACATTTGAGAGAATTATGATAATTGTACATATGTTTAGTGATTGTGGGTTGGGGTCCTAAGGTCTCTTCTTATTTTTCTTACTATAAATGTTAATTTGATAGTAATAAAAATATTGCTTTTTTCTACAGTTTTTTTGTGCGGGTGCAAAATTATTAAGTAGTTTTATTTTTAATGCATATCTAATAAATACTGATTCATCCAGCTTCTATATCAGTATTCTGGTGCAAAAAGTTTTGAAAAATTGCTAAATTTTGGTGCAATTCAAAGCTGCGCATAAATGTTGAGACTTTTCAAGTTCTCTCACCATTTTTTACCAGCTATAACAAAGTCGGCAGAGTTAGATTTTTGGGGGTAGGGCAACCTCCCACTCAGCAAGTTCATGGTGCTTCTTATGTCACAAATCTTACTCCTCGAGTAAGATTCTTGGTGAAGCAAACACAGAAGTGCATGACACTTTTCAGATGCGCTGGATTCGTTACAAGTCGTGGATCTCTTAATAAATCAGGAAAGCCCTTTAATTCAGAAATGAAAAACACCAGTCCTGATGAATGGGGGTTTATGTTTTATAAGGTCATTTTTTCTGTGATTTTTTTCTTTTTTATTATTGTACCTTTGCTAAATAGTTTTAGTTGTCAGTGACTTTTATTATTATACTATTTTCATACAATTTCAGGCTTATCAAATCTGAACTACTTTGATGAGTTTAGTTCGTAGGCATTACATTAAATGAATAAGATAAAAAATGGAGTTAAGGGTGAAAGTGTAAAGAACACAGTATATGATGACATTAGCATAGATTACCTATTTTTTTTTATTACATTCATGGGTTTTTTAGCAGCTCGCTAATGCCCTGAAATTAGTGTCAATATATATGCTCTGTGTGAAATCTGTGCACAGCCCTGAATAAACTGTATGATAGATGAATTAATTAGTGCCTATGCTAATATAAAAGCTTTGTTGTTTTGGTACTAAGCACCAATGAAATGAAAAAAAGCTTTGATGTCTCACAGCCATGACACCAGACCACATCCGGCTACCAAAAAATATTTTGTACTACAAAGAATACCAGGATCATTTCAAAATTAATTTCTCATTAGTTTAATTATTTACCATATGGATTTCTAGATAAAAAATATTAAATAACAGAAATGTTATTGCATATTATTTATAGTTTTACACTTTCAAGTTTTCGTTATTTAAGCTGTAATAAAAATGTCTGCATTAATATAATTAATTAATAATTAGTAACTAATATATGATGCTGTAAAAGATAATGTGTTATCTTAAAACTGTCATCACTTACTTTGAGACTCTTGAAATGTTCATGTCATACAAAGGAAGTGATGCATTTGCTTGATTTTACTAATGTAGCTTTATTTTTCTTTAGTCATTTATTCTACCAAGTCTCTCTTGGATACTGTATATTGTACTACCAGGTTTAATTGCTCTGCCCCCTGCTGTGGTTGTGGCTCAAGCTATAGAATGATTTTGCCATTAGCGTTTGCAGTTATTTCACTCAAGAGAATTATCATTTTTAATTTGGCTGCAGTAAACTAAAAGCTCAGCATGCACTCAGAATAGTAACCCCAAACGTGCATTAAAGATACCAACTTGATTAAGATAATAAAATCATCAAGTCTGCTCTCAAGCAAATGTAAGTGCTTAGATATAAATTCAACATACGTATATCAAGTCACTCTAAGGTTATTTATTGTTTTTTTTTATTTTATGTTTGCCGTAGATTTATTATAGTTTTTATTTAGTTATGCAAACAAGAAATGTTTTATTTTTTTACTTTTCAGAGTGTCACTTTGCCTTGGAGCTATATAAAACCTTGATGGGCACAGCTGCACACACATAAGAAGAGCAATATTTAATATAATTGTGGAAGAAGAGCAAATGAGTGCAGCAGACCAATGTACATCTGAAAATTCCTCTCATTGCCTGCAGCCGTAAATGACTACAACAGAATGTAATCTGATTTGTCTCTGATTATTTTCATTTCCAGTCATGTGACCGCTGCAGCTAGTCATTACTTCCTGTAATAACTTCCTGTCCCAGCATAAAGCAACACACCACCCAGTGCTGCATCCATTGAGATTATAACAAGGAAAAAGCTTCATTTTATTGTTCTAACACCATTAAGATAGAACTGAACAATGTAAAATGTTGATTAAATTTCAGCAAGGCCAATCTATAAGGGGGAAAAAGTTATTAATGTGCTAAATGTCTTTACAGTGAGGAAGCCTCTGCTACCTTTGCTAGGCCCATTGATAGCAGGGTGCAGCTTTAAAGGGAATCTGTCAACCCAAAAATCGTATATGAGATAAGGCCGCCGGCATTCTGTAATGCTGTAGATAAGCCCCCGATGTAACCTGAAAGGTAAGAAAAACAGGTTATATTATACTCACCCAGGGGCGGTCCTGCTGCGCTCCGGGTTCGATGGGCGTCACGGCCAGTTCCGGCGCCTCCCATCTTCATACGATGACGTCCCTTTCTTGTCTTCCTGCCGTGGCTCCGGCGCAGGTGTACTTTATCTGCCCTGTTGAGGGAAGAGCAAAGTACTGCAGTGCGCAGGCGCCAGGGAAGGTCAGAGAGGCAAGGTAAGAAACCTGCATGTAAGTATAAATATCTACATATATAATCGCCAGTTGGGACTTCCGGCCGCTGTCCCCGAATCCCATAAGGCAACGTGGCAGTGTCACTTGTGCAGGTGCAAGGGACATTCATGTCACCTCTATTCCTGCGCATGCGCAGAAACAGCCACAACTGCTGTTACCCACGCATGCGTGGTAATGACGTGGCGGTTATTGCACCTGCGTGGGGAATATTGGTGACGTCTATGTTTTACTTGTGCAGCCACAGTAACAGCCTTAAAGCCACGAACTGAGCCTGCGCAAGTGACAGACATACGTAACCGCTATTCCCAGTAATGGCCATAACTGCGTGGTGTACCCGGGCATGCTTACTTGCGATTTTTGATTACCTCACGCAGCACAAACTTCTCCAGTCTCATACTGTGTATCAATTTTGTCTACTGTCTGAGACCCAAAAATACTGTCTATTACTGGTATGTACATAGTTCATACCACTGAGGCACTACTTCTGGCTTCACCAATTGTAATGAGCAAAAAATAACTAAAATTATTTGGCCTCATAACCATTACGGCACAAAGAAAGCCAGTACCACGCCAATATATACGTTATTTTTATTACCTCAGCCAGCAGTAAATTCAACACTGTCCCATGCTGTATAACAATGCTGTCTACTATCTGAGACACGCAAGTACTCTCTACTACTGGTATGTACATACTTCATACCACTGAGGAACTCTTATGGATTTGCCAATTTAACTGTACTCAGCAAAAAAAACCTAGAAATATTTGGCCTCATCACCATACAAAAATGCAGAGGGATGATATAGAACAGATATGTTGGAAGGCGCAAATGTTGTGAAACATGTCCGCTGCTCCTGTCAGCACCACTAAGCATACACAGATGTTAATGTCACCACACTCCCAATGCAAAAACATCAGGCCGATTTCTAGTTGTTAATATTTTAGACTACTTTCTATAATGTTTTAATCTTTAATTAATCTTCCATTTATATTTTTATTTTGTAATAAGTGACAGGGCATACATTTCCCTCCAGATTTGTTTGAGGTCCAGGACCTAAGAACCTCACAATTTCTCAAAAATCTTGTCACATGATCGCTGTTTAGCAAGCAGGAGTGCTTCTGTCCTGGGTAAGCATGCAAACAGGGCATTGTACAGGCTGTTAGTCATTTTATTAAGCCTGTAATTTTCTCTGTGCATGCTCATGCAGGAGTATAGGGCTCCTTCTTCCTGAGTAGTGCACATGTGACAAGTGTTTACAGCAAGGTGAGGATCTCAGAACCCTGATCCTAAAAGATATAAAGGACATTTTATGTGCTGGAACTTATTAGTAAACTATAAAATAGTGTAGATACACTTTAAAGAGAATCTGTCAACAAGTTTTTTTCATTTAAAACAATCACGAACCAGCACAGCAAGTTAATTTTGGTGTGTCAGAGTGGTCTTGCATTCTATAAAATCTATAAATTGAAGCACCCCGAAAATGTATTCTTCAAATACATTTCTTAAAGCTCAAATAAGGAAGCGGTTTACACCTGAAACATTGCAGAGGTATGCAGACATCCTGTTCCACTTTTCACTGTGTTCCAAATTATTATGCAAATTGGATTTAAGTGTCATAAAGATTTAATTGTTTTGTTTTTCAAATAAACTCGTGGATGGTATTGTGCCTCAGGGCTCAATGAATCACTGAAATCAATCTTAAACACGTGATAATTAGTTTTCCAGGTGATTCTAATTAAAGGAAAACTACTCAAAAATGATGTTCCACATTATTATGCAGGTCACAGGTTTCAAGCAATATGAGAAATAAAAAGGATCTCTCTGCTGCTGAAAAGCGTTAAATAGTTCAATGCCTTGGACAAGGTATGAAAAAATTAGATATCTCACGAAAACTTAAGAGTGATCATCTAACTCTGATGAGATTTGTGACTGAAACAGAGCACAGACAGAGTTCATGCAAATAAACGCATAATGAGGAAGTTTTCTGCCAGACAAATTCATTGGATTAAGAGACCAGCTGCCAAAATACCATTACAAAGCAGCAAACAGTTATTTGAAGCTGCTGGTGCGTCTGGAGTCCCTCGAACCTCAAGGTGTAGGGTCCTTCAAAGGCTTGCTGTGGTGCATAAACCTACTATTCGGCCACTCCTAAACAGTGTTCACAAGCAGAAATGGTTGCAGTGGGCCCAGACATACATGAAGACTAATTTTCAAACAATCTTGTTTACTGATGAGTGTCGAGCAACCCTGGACGGTCCAGATGGATGGAGTAGTGGATGGTTGGTGGATGGCCACCATGTCCCAACAAGGCTGCGACGTCAGCAAGGAGGTGGAGGAGTCATGTTTTGGGCTGGAATCATGGGGAACCAGCTGGTAGAGCCCTTTAAGGTTCCTGAAGGTGTGAAAATGACCTCAGCAAAGTAAATAGAATTTCTGACTGACAACTTTCTCCCATGGTATAAAAAGCAGAAACGTGCCTTCAGGAGCAAAATCATCTTCATGCATGACAATGCACCATCTCATGCTGCAAAAAATACCTCTGAGTCATTGGCTGCTATGGGCATAAAAGGAGATAAACTCATGGTGTGGCCACCATCTTCCCCTGTCCTCAACCCTATAGAGTATCTTTGGAGTATCATCAAGCAAAAGATCTATGAGGGTGGGAGGCAGTTCACATTAAAACAGCAGCTCTGGGAGGCTATTCTGACTTCATGCAAAGAAATACAAGCAGAAACTCTCCAAAAACTCACAAGTTCAATGGATGCAAGAATTGTGAAGGTGATATCAATGAAGGGCTCCTATGTTAACATGTAACTAGGCCTGTTAGGATGTTTTGAAGTTAAATAGCTTTTTTGTTCAGTGAATGTGACCTCCTAATGCTGCAAATTCCACAAACGAGCATTTTCAGTTCTTTAAAACATATCAAATGTTTAGAAATACTACTGTGCCTAATAATTTGGAACAGTGCATTTTGAGTTTTTATTCATTTTGGAGATTATACTGCTATCATTGGGAGGTTTCTTCAATAAAATTCGATGTATACTCTAACGGGTGATGACTTTTATTAGACTGACTGTCATTTACACTGACCATTTAGGAAAATCCGAGAAAAATGTAATTTGCATAATAATTTGGAACATAGTGTACAGCATCTAAACATGTTCAAGTTCTCCTATGGATCTACACCAACATCCGTTTAAGGTAGCAGTATGTGTTGAAGGTCAATTCTGTATTTTTTTCTGACAAGTAAAAATGGTCAAAATTTAAAAAAAAGTGCTTTCATATCTCAATGCAAAGAAAACAAGTTCATAATCATTTAGAAAAAAACAATACTAATGTTTTAACTCGGGAAGAGTTCAGAAATCAATATTTTGTGGAATAACCATGATTTTTTTCTGACAAGGAAAACTGGTCAAAATTTAAAAAAAGTGCTTTCATATCTCAATGCAAAGAAAACAAGTTCATAATCATTTAGAAAAAAACAATACTAATGTTTTAACTCGGGAAGAGTTCAGAAATCAATATTTTGTGGAATAACCATGATTTTTAATCACAGCTTTCATGCGTCTTGGCATGCTTTCCACCAGTCTTTCACACTGCTCCTGGCGCAAAAATGTAAGCAGTTTTTCTTTGGTTGATGGCTTGTGACTATCCATCATCCTTCTGATTACATTCCAGAGGTTTTCAATCGGGTTCAGGTCTGGAGATTGGGCTGCACATGACAGGGTTTTGATGTGGTGGTCTCTTAATTTTTGCCAGAGCTGTATCTTTAGTGGACTATATTTTTGCACTTTATTGGATAAAAGTATTTCTATTTGAAGAATTAATTTGTCGGATGTTTTTTCTACCTCATCTGAGAGCAGCATAATGTAGTGAAAGAAACCCTGATCCCAGGGATGTATGTATCAGCAACCAAGGAATGCCTAAAATCACAGGAAAATGAGGAGAAGAAGTTAGCAAGAAAGAAAGTTGCTCCTGATGATTAGGCTCCAACAAAATTTCAAGGGGTACGGTCTCCTGATCCACAGGCCCAGAGATTAAAGGTGACCCATCCACTGTTTCCATGGTAATAGGAGAGGCTCTTTGCTGAATTTCAATACCATGTTCCTTGGCAAATGCGATATCCATGAAATTGCCACCTGCACCTGAGTCAATCATAGCTGCACTGGAAATCCACTGTCCTGAACACATGATCTTAATAGGGAGAGAACAGTGAGAGTTCTTCTCCTTCAGCTCCTTGGGGGGGTGAAGTCATAGAAAGTGAATGGAATACAGCATTTAAAGGCAGGCTACATTCATAGATGTCAGATTCATCATCACAGTTGTCATACTCCCCTACTGCTGCTAGCACCTTGTTAGGCCATCTAGGACACTAAGGACAATTGATCAAGAAGTGGTCAGACTGGCTGCAGTAGAAACATAGACTTTCAAGAAGGCGATGCTCCCAGCGCTCATTGATCTCGCGCCTCTGAACGGAATCAATTTGCATGGGCACCTCCTCCAACTCCCGAGAGGTTTTACCTGCAGGCTCTTTGGAAGGAAGGGAAAAGTTAGAAATACGGTTATATGCAGTAAATTTCTCCTGTCTACGCTCAGTAAGGCGAATGCCTATGCGCACACAATGCTGTATAAATTTCTCTAGCTCTTGTGGTGACTCAGAGCAAGCTAGTTCATCTTTTATAATACTAGACAGACACCTTTTAAAAATAGGTAATTGTGCATAACTGTCCCAATTGGTATCTACCGCTAATCTCCTGAATTCAGTGGCATACACAATAACAGAACGTTTAGCCTGGCGTAAAGACAACAAAGCAGATTCAACGGTTGCACGGCGATTAGGGTCATCAAACATTAATGCCATAGCGGCTAAGAAATCATCCAAGTTATTTAACTATGGGTCACGAGACTCAATCATCTGATTCGCCCAGGCGAGCGCTCGTGAGGTCAGTAGCATTATTACACACAATACTTTGGATCTATCAGTAGGAAAACGGTCATCATGCACATCAAAAAATAGCATACATTGATTCACAAAGCCACGAAATTTGTCGCGATCACCATTAAATCTGAATGGGGGCAACTTAGGTGGGCTAGCTGGTGGTGGTTGCCCAGAGGGTAAAGTCACATGTGCAGCTATTTGCGTGCTTATGTCCTGAAAAGCCCATCCATACTGGGACTCTATGCCAGCAAGTTTGTTTTCCTGGGCTGCCATGCCTTGTTTTCCTGGGCTTAAGTCCTGCAAAGTTTGTCCAAATACTTGTTGATTGTGTTCAAATCTTCCAAACTTCTTTTGCAGACCTTCCACATCTTTCTGCAGTGATCTAATTATGGAAAACACCTGCTCTAATCTGCTTTCTGCAGTCATTGCTCCAGCAGTCTCCTTTTTTTATGGCTAGAGTATCCTGTAATAATTATAGGGGATAACTAGGGAGACTCTTTGCGTGGAACAAGAAAACTACAGGACACAGTTTTATAAGTGGTAAAGTCTATATTATTACACGGTGATTCAAACAGGTGCAGAGAGAAACTCAAGTCCACAACACTTGGAGTAAATATTAAATGCAGCTCAGCAGTCTATAGGAAACTTCAGAGGAAAATGCAATCAAGCAGAAAGTCTATGAAGCACAGTTATTCTTGAGGATACTTGACACGAATAAATCCTTGTCTTAGTCCAAACACAGATAGATAAGCTTATAAGGCAGTTCAAATTATATCTTAGCTCAACCAGGGAGGCCTGGTTAATAGTCTCAGGTCTTTGCAGAGCAGAAACAGCTTACATGTCCAGCAAATGCAGATGGAATTAAACACGAGCAGCAGATGAAGGAGGATTACTGGAAACTGGTGTATGCAGCAGGAACTCAGAGCAGAGTAGCAGGATCACCACACAGGTTCACAGGAGCAGGTATATAGCCAGGGAGTAATCAGAGGTCAGGAGCTGGATGCAAGGCAGAATACTCTAGCACAGACTGAAGGCTGGGGTGGAGTTTTATAGCAGGAAGACACAGTGCACATGAGACCAAAGACGCCATCTTGGAAAAGGGCAGTAATGCACAAAAGGCAAAAAATGTTCAGAGTCCTTACAGTAAGCTGACAACTTGCTGCATCAACCATGATCAGTGTTTGCACCATCCATATCTATTTAACCCCTTAGGTGCTGCTGTCAATAGTGACTACCTCATATAAATGATTAGCAGAGTGTGGGGGCTTCCTCTTTAACCCCATTGGCATGCTGAGATCATAATTCTGTGGTCTTGATATTTGCCATGGCAATTCACATCCATATAGTGGCCTTAGAGTTTGCTGGCTACAGCGGCCTGTTCAGAAGTCAGCGTCATTTAAGTGGTAAAAGTACAGTTTTTCATTTGTGTCATGCCACTTTTCATTAATTGCTGGACAGCATCTGAAGAGTTAATAAACTACCTGACAGCAGTTTTCAATATGCCGGAGGGTGCTGTTTTAAAATTGTATCACATTTGGAGGTTTTAGGACACCAAAAGTCACTTCAAACCTGAATAAGTCCTTCAAAAAAATAACTTTTGTAAATTTCCTTTCAAAAATGAAAAATTGCTGCTACATTTTTAAACCTCCTGAAATGCTAACAAAATAAAATAACTTTTACAAATGGTGCTAAAGTAAAGCAGACATGAGGGAAATGTTATTTATTAAAGGGAACCTGTCACCCCGTTTTTTCAATATGAGCTAAAAATAGCTTTAAATAGGGCCTGAGCTGTGCTTTATAACTGTCTTTATTGTTCCCTGATTCCCCACCTTTGCTGCCAAAATACCTTAGTATAGTCGCCGTTTTCGCCTGTCAATCACGGCGGTCTGGTCAAATGGGCATTGTGAATTCACTGTTTCTCCCCCACCTCTTGCTTTTCCCTAAGTAATTTCTTCCCGGCGTTTGCGTAGTGCTTCGAGCCTGTGCAGTTAAGTCTAATGTCGCGCCTGCGCATTATGCTTTACCCAACTGTGGGCATAGCATACAGCTCGTCTCTGCGCATGCGCGGCTCTTCTCTGTAACCTGTGTGCCCCTTAAGTCTGGCTATGCAAATGGTGTTGTCCTGGATGCCGGTAAAATTTCCCCATCCAGAAATTCTTGCGTAAGTTGCTTATCTACAAAACTTACGCTAGAAGTTCTGGATGGGGAAATTTTACCGGCATCCAGGACAACACCATTTGCATAGCCAGACTTCCGGGGCACACAGGTTACAGAGAAGAGCCGCGCGTGCGCAGAGACGAGCTGTATGCTATGCCCACAGTTGGGCAAAGCATAATGCGCAGGCGCGACATTAGACTTAACTGCGCAGGCGCGAAGCAAAACACAAACACCAGGAAGAAATTACTTAGGGAAAAGCAAGAGGTGGGGGAGAAACTGCGAATTCACAATGCCCATTTGACCCGACCGCCGTGATTGACAGGCGAAAACGGCGACTTTACTAAGGTATATTGGCAGCAAAGGTGGGGAATCAGGGGACAATAAAGACACAGTTATAAAGCACAGCTCAGGCCCTATTTAAAGCTATATTTAGCTCATATTGAAAAAACGGGGTGACAGGTTCCCTTTAATGTTTTTGTGTGGTATGACTCTCTAAATTAAAGGGATACTCATTCTATTTTGAAAATTGCAATTTTTTTACATTTTTATAAAATTTTTGATTTTTTTTATAAATAAACACAAAACATATAAACATAACATTGCCATTGACATAAAGTACAACATTTCACAAAAGAAATCTCAAAATCATTGGGATCTGTGGAACCATTCCAGAGTTATTACAACATAAATGGACACTGGTAAGATTTAAAAAATTTGGCTCGGTCACTAAGGGGTTGAAAAATAAAAATAAATTACCTATACAATCATTGTCATTACGCCAGTTAATACCACTTTATTATTTTTTGTGTCTTTATTTTTTTAGGATAATTTGACTCAAAAAGATATAATGTGGTAGTCTGTGTTTGTTTATGTACATATTTGCCAATGTTTTAATAGACAACAATTTGAAAAGAAAAAACTACAAATACACTGGTGCCTCCTGTGTAAGATATTGCTAATTGTGAAAAACAATAAAGTATATCTGTTCAGGTGAGCACTTCATAAATGTGCACCAATGCAGTTCTAATGCATTTTGCAGATGTGGGATTGAAGTGGTCAAAAAACTCGGGGTGGAGATTTAGAAAAAAGATATATTACACTGTGAAGCCAACTGAATAGGGATGAGTGAACTTAAACTGTGAAGTTTCGAACTCCAAACACAGACTTTTTTTTTCTAGAAGTCCATCTTTTGCTGCAGAATAAAGTTTGTTGAAAGGCAGAGCAGTCAAAAGCTTTTAGGTTTTGGGCACTTCAGGAATAATCACAGCCATGCCAAGAATTGGCCTGTGTAAATGTTGGATCAAGGATGCCACTGTAGAGTAGTGACAGTGTAAAATAAATAAATAATTTAAATAATGACATGGGGTCCCCCTATTAATAACCCGCCAAGAGAAAGAAGAGAAAGCTGACATCTGTTAGCTGGCATTATTATGCTGGGAAAGGATACAATATCCATGGACCTTCCCAGCGTATTAATTTCAGCCTCGAGCTGTATGCTTTGCCTTTGCTGGTTATTAAAAATGGGAGGCTCCTAAAAAATGACATTGGGCCCCCTCTATTTTTACACATTATACAGCTGACATCAACCCCAAAATGAAGATGAATTATTTCAATTGGAGATGTCCCTGGTAAGTCGCTGAATTTACCTGTACACGTACACTATATACTATGTACAAAGCTTCTGAGTATAATGTCTCTGATGATAATATTAATGTTATTGCTGTGGTTTCTCTTAATGATCAGTATGGTCACTATGTGGTTATTTGGTCAGTTTATGGTGATAATATGTGGTTTGGTCATGGAATAGTGATATTTGTCCCTTGTGTGAGGTACTATATTGTCACTGTGTGGTGGTGATATGTGTTCTAGTAATGGTGCAACAGTATTTGTTCCTTGTATGCGATATTAATATCACATTCAATATGTGATAGTAATTAGGGTTGAGCGACTTTTATTTTCATAGGATCGGTTCGGGTTTCACGAAACCCGACTTTCTCAAAAGTCGGGTCGAGTGAAATCGGCCGATCCTATAAAAAAGTCGGGGTCAGGGTCGGCCGAAACACGAAACCCAATGCAGTGCAATGGGATACTATGGTTCCCAGGTTCTGAAGGAGAGGAAACTCTCCTTCAGGCCCTGGGATCCATATTAATGTGTAAAATAAAGAATCAAAATAAAAAATATTGATATACTCACCCTCGGACGCGCCCTGGTACTGACCGGCAGCCTTCCTTCCTAAGAATGAGCGCGTGAATGACCTGCGGTGACGTCGCGGCTTGTGATTGGTAGCGTGAGCGGTCACATGGGCGGTCACGCGACCAATCACAAGCCACGACGTCATCTAAGATCCTTCACGCGCTCATTCTTAGGAAGGAAGGCTGCCGGAAAGAAGCAGGGCGCGTCCGAGGGTGAGTATATACCTAATAGGAATATACTCACCCTCGGACGCGCCCTGCTTCTTTCCGGCAGCCTTCCTTCCTAAGAATGAGCGCGTGAAGGACCTTAGATGACGTCGCGGCTTGTGATTGGTCGCGTGACCGCCCATGTGACCGCTCACGCGACCAACCACAAGCCGCGACGTCACCGCAGGTCATTCACATGCTCATTCTTAGGAAGGAAGGCTGCTGGTTAGTACCAGGGCGCATCCGAGGGTGAGTATATCAATATTTTTTATTTTGATTCTTTATTTTACAATCAAATATGGATTCCAATACCGATTCCCGATATCGCAAACATATCGGAACTCGGTATTGGAATTCCGATACCAGATTCAGAAGATCGCCGACCTCATGGCCGACCCCACACAGGGGTCAGGTCGGGTTTCATGAAACCCGACTTTGCCAAAAGTCGGCGACTTCTGAAAATGGCCGACCCATTTCGCTCAACCCTAATAGTAATATAGCAATATGTGTTCTAGTCATGGTGCAGCGGTATTTGTCCCTTGTATGTGATATTACTGGTATATTGGTCTAGGTATAATGAGTTAACTTGTGTATGGAAATAGCTTATTCTCTTTGATTTTAATAAGGATTCTTTATTACCATTAGATATTAAAGGTATCATGTTTTCTGTTTCATTAAATCTCACAAAATTGTTTGTAATTTGCAAATTAGTAGGTGACTATAAATGTTTTTTAACCTCCTGACTAATCGTCCCATTAGTTGGCCACTCATCTTTTTATCATCCCCCCCCTCCATGTGGGTGTGAGTAACATGATTTGCAAAAATTGTATAATTTCTAGTTTGCAACTCTCTGCCTCTCTAGCAGTGTGCAGTAAGCCAGGTGTATGCACCTTTGCTTCATCAATGTACTGTGCATGCATAGGAAGGCAATGGGGATGTAGGACACAGCCATTTAGATTTGTAGAATTTGCTGTACCCGCTTGCTGGGTCATGCTTCACCACTGCCTCCCTGGCTATGTGCAACACACCAATGAAGTAAGGATGCACACACCCAGCATACTGCACATTGTCAAGAAGGCCAAGATTTGCAAACAGCTAACAGTCAAACAATTCTTGCAAATCATGTTACTCACTCACACAGGAGGGTGATAACATGATTATTGGGTTTATTAATTCAAGAAAGACAATGCCCGCTTGACCAGCCACTTACTGATTTGCAAATCCCTGGCCAAATTAAATATACAATTTTATGGAATTTAATTAAACAAAAATAAAAGAAAGTGGATTGTTGTAAGTAATACAGAGTAAGATATTGGCATGTGGCCATATTGTAGGAAATGGGGATGTTATCCCACCTTCTCTTTAAATATTTGAAAGTTTGACCTCTACCTATCCTGTGACATGCCATTACACGTTTTAAAAGATGCACTTAAAGGAGTTCCCCGGGTGAAAAAAGTTATCACCTATCCACAGAATAAGTGATACCTTATTATTTGCTGGTAGTGCGACTGTTGGATATTCCGACGTTTGATAAGGTAACACGCAGAGGCCTGTGATTATCTTCAGAATTTTGGTTGCGGGAACAGGTAGGTATCAGACGTGCTTTTGATAAAATGTTTTTCCAGTCATTTTACCACTGTAGCCAATCAAAAGCCTCAGTGGTCAGGTGACCAAAAAATAATTGCTTCCTATCACGGTGCATCTCATCAGAACTGTCTGCTCTAAATCCAGAGTAGTTACAGATAGTGAGTATGCCTGATTTCATTATTTTTAAGGCATGACTTTTGCTATAAGATCATCAATAATGGGCCAATATCATTTCCAAACACTTGTTATTGCTCTGAAAAGCATTCTTAACCCCTTAACGACCGCCGATACGCCTTTTAACGGCGGCCGTTAAGGGTACTTAAACCACAGCGCCGTTAATTAACGGCGCTGTGGAAAAAGTGAATAGCGCCCCCCAGAGTCGGATTTTCTCTGGGGTCTCAGTTGCCGAGGGTAGCCGAGACCCCACAGAACATGATTCGGGGGTTTTTTACCGACCCCCGAGTTGCGATCGCCGGTAATTAACCGTTTACCGGCGGTCACAACAACAACAAAAAAAACGCGATGTGCCGTTTAATTTATCTGTCCTCCGATGTGATCGCACATCGGAGGACAGAGAAATAGGGTCCCCGATGGCCCCCAATAGCCCCCCGATACTTACCTACCTCCCCCGGTGCTCCTCGTGGGTCCCCATGGGCGCCGCCATCTTTTTTCCGGGAAAAAATGGCGGGCGCATGCGCAGTACGCCCGCCGCCCGGCACCCGGAAGATCTTTGGGGTCTCGGCTGCCGGGGGTAGCCGAGACCCCAAAGAACATGATCGGGGTCGGTTTGCACCGACCCCTGTTTTGCGATCGCCGGTAATTAACAGTTTACCGGCGACCGCAAAAAAAAAAAAAAAAAAAAAAGCGATCTGTATTTCTCTGTCCTCTGATGTGATCACACATCAGAGGACAGAGAAATAGGGGGATTCGGGGACCCTAACATACTCACCCGGTGTCCCTGGGTCCTCTTCTGTCTTCTCCTGCCAGCCGGCTTTTTCCTTATGGCGGGCGCATGCGCAGTGCGCCCGCCATCTGCTGCCATCTGCCGGCCGGCAGGAGAAGACGAGTTGGGGCTAAAATTAGGGTTAGGGTTAGGGTTAGGGTTAGAGTTAGGGTTAGGGTTAGGGTTAGAGTTAGGGTTAGGGTTAGGATTAGAGTTAGGGTTAGGGTTAGAGTTAGGGTTAGGGCTAGAGTTAGGGTTAGGGTTAGGGCTAGAGTTAGGGTTAGGGTTAGGGCTAGGGTTAGGGTTGGGGCTAAATTTAGGGTTAGGGTTAGGGCTAGGGTTAGGGTTAGGCTACTTTCACACTAGCGTTTTTTGGCTTCCGTCGCAATGCGTCGGAGAAAAAACGCATCCTGCAAAAGTGCTTGCAGGATGCGTTTTTTCTCCATCGGCTTGCATTAGCGACGCATTGCGACGGATTGCCACATGTCGCATCCGTCGTGCAACGGATGCGTCGTGCTTTGGCGGACCGTCGGCACAAAAAAAGCTACATGTAACTTTTTTGTGCGACGTGTCCGCCATTTCCGACCGCGCATGCGCGGCCGTAACTCCGCCCCCGCCTCCCCTCACAATGGGGCAGCGGATGCGTTGAAAAAACAGCATCCGCTGCACCCGTTGTGCGGCGCTTACAACGCTAGCGTCGGTACGTCGGCCCGGCACACTGCGATGGGCCGAGTACGACGCTAGTGTGAAAGTAGCCTTAGGCTTCTATCACACTTGCGTCGGTACGGGGCGGTCGCAATGCGTCGGCCCCACGTACCGACGCACGTTGTGAAAATTGTGCACAACGTGGGCAGCGGATGCAGTTTTTCAACGCATCCGCTGCCCAGTCTATGTCCTGGGGAGGAGGAGGCAGAGTTACGGCCACGCATGCGCGGAAATGGCGGATGCGACGTACAAAAAAAAGGTTACATTGAACTTTTTTTGTGACGACGGGGCTAAAGTTATGGTTAGGGTTGGGGCTAAAGTTAGGGTTAGGGTTGGGGCTAAAGTTAGGGTTAGAGTTGGGATTAGGGTTTGGATTAGGGTTGGGATTAGGGTTACGTTTGGGATTAGGGTTAGGGGTGTGTTGGATTTAGGGTTTTGATTAGGGTTATGGTTAGGGTTGAGATTAGGGCTGTTTTGGGGTAAGGGTTGTGATTATCGTTAGGGTTGTGATTAGGATTATGGATCGGGTTAAGATTAGGGTTAGGGGTGTGTTGGAGTTAGGGTTGGAGTTATAATTTGGGGGTTTCCACTGTTTAGGTACATCAGGGGGGTCTCCAAACACGACAGCCAATTTTGCGCTAAAAAAGTCAAATGGTGCTCCCTCCCTTCTGAGCTCTGCCGTGCGCCCAAACAGTGGTTTACCCCCACATATGGGGCATCAGCGTACTCGGGATAAATTGGACAACAACTTTTGGGGTCCAATTTCTCCTGTTACCCTTGTGAAAATAAAAACTTGGGGGCCAAAAATCTTTTTTGTGGGAAAAAAAAATATTTTTTTATTTTCACTACTCTGCATTATAAACTTCTGTGAAGCACTTGAGCATTCAAAGTTCTCACCACATATCTAGATAAGTTCCTTAGGGGGTCTAGTTTCCAAAATTTGGTCACTTGTGGGGGGTTTCTACTGTTTAGGTACATCAGGGGCTCTGCAAACGCAACATAACACCCACAGACAATTCTATCAAAGTCTGAATTCCAAAATGGCGCTCCTTCTCTTCCGAGCTCTGCCGTGCGCCCAAACAGTGGTTTACCCCCACATATTGGGTACTAGCATACTCAGGACAAATTGGTCAACAACTTTTGGGGTCCAATTTCTCCTGTTACCCTTGTGAAAATAAAAATTTGGGGGCTAAAAAAATCTTTTTTGTGGGAAAAAAAAATATTTTTTATTTTCACTACTATGCATTATAAACTTCTGTGAAGCACTTGGGCATTCAAAGTTCTCACCACATATTTAGATAAGTTCCTTAGGGGGCCTAGTTTCCAACATTTGGTCACTTGTGGGGGGTTTCTACTGTTTAGGTACATCAGGGGCTCTGCAAACACAACATGACACCCACAGACAATTCTATCAAAGTCTGAATTCCAAAATGGCGCTCCTTCTCTTCCGAGCTCTGCCGTGCGCCCAAACAGTGGTTTACCCCCACATATTGGGTACCAGCATACTCAGGACAAATTGGTCAACAACTTTTGGGGTCCAATTTCTCTTGTTACCCTTGTGAAAATAAAAATTTGGGGGCTAAAAAAATCTTTTTTGTGGGAAAAAAAATATTTTTTATTTTCACTACTATGCATTATAAACTTCTGTGAAGCACTTGGGCATTCAAAGTTCTCACCACATATCTAGATAAGTTCCTTGGGGGGTCTATTTTCCAAAATGGGGTCACTTTTTGGGAGTTTCTACTGTTTAGGTACATTAGGGGTCTGCAAACGCAACATAACGCCCGCAGACAATTCTATCAAAGTCTGCATTCCAAAATGGCGCTCCTTCCCTTCCGAGCTCTGCCGTGCGCCCAAGCAGTGGTTTACCCCCACATATGGGGTACCAGCATACTCAGGACAAATTGGACAACAACTTTTGGGGTCCAATTTCTCTTGTTACCCTTGTGAAAATAAAAACTTGGGGGCTAAAAATCTTTATTGTTAAAAAAAAAATATTTTTTATTTTCACGACTCTGCATTATAAACTTCTGTGATGCACTTGGGCATTCAAAGTTCTCACTACACATCTAGATAAGTTCCATGGGGGGTCTAGTTTCCAAAATGGGGTCACTTTTGGGGGGTTTCTACTGTTTAGGCACATCAGGGGCTCTCCAAACGCGACATGGCGTCCGATCTCAATTCCAGTCAATTTTGCATTGAAAAGTCAAATGGCGCTCCTTTGCTTCCGAGGTCAGCCATGCACCCAAACAGTGGTTTACCCCCACATACTGGGTGTCGGTGTACTCAAGACAAATTGTACAACAACTTCTGGTGTCCATTTTCTCCTGTTACCCTTGGTAAAATAAAAATTTGGAGGCAAAAAGATCATTTTTGTAGAAAAAATGCGATTTTTTTATTTTCACGGCTCTACGTTATAAACTTCTGTGAAGCACCTGGGGGTTTAAAGTGCTCACCACACATCTAGATAAGTTCCATAAGGGGTCTAGTTTCCAAAATGGTGTCATTTGTGGGGGGTCTCCACTGTTTAGGCACATCAGCGGCTCTCCAAACGTGACATGGCGTCCGATCTCAATTCCAGCCAATTCTACATTGAAAAAGTAAAACGACACTCCTTCTCTTCCAAGCTCTGCGGTGCGCCCAAACAGTGGTTTACCCCCACATATGGGGTATTGACGTACTCAGGAGAAATTGCACAACAACTTTTGTGGTCTAATTTCTCCTGTTACCTTTGTGAAAATAAGAATTTGTGGGCGAAAAAATCATTTTTGTGAAAACAAATGCGATTTTTTATTTTCACGGCTCTACGTTATAAACTTCTGTGAAGCACTTGGGGGTTCAAAGTGCTCACCACACATCTAGATAAGTTCCTTAAGGGGTCTAGTTTCCAAAATGGTATAACTTGTGGGGGATTTCTACTGTTTAGGCACATTAGGGGCTCCCGAAACGCGACATGGCGTCTGATCTCAATTCCAGCCAATTCTGCATTGAAACAGTCAAACGGTGCTCCTTCACTTCCAAGCTCTGCGGTGCGCCCAAACAGTGGTTTACCTCCACATATGGGGTATCGGCGTACTCAGGAAAAATTGCACAACAAAATTTGTGGTTAAATTTCTGTTTTTACACTTGTGAAAATTAAAAAAAATGGTTCTGAAGTAAAATGTTTGCAAAAAAAAGTTAAATGTTCATTTTTTTCTTCCACATTGTTTCAGTTCCTGTGAAGTACGTAAAGGGTTAATAAACTTCTTGAATGTGGTTTTGAGCAGCTTGAGGGGTGCAGTTTTTAGAATGGTATCACACTTGGTTATTTTCTATCATATAGACCCCTCAAAATGACTTCAAATGAGATGTGGTCCCTAAAAAAAAAATGGTGTTGTAAAAATGAGAAATTGCTGGTCAAATTTTAACCCTTATAACTCCCTAACAAAAAAAAAAAATTGTTTCCAAAATTGTGCTATTGTAAAGTAGACATGTGGGAAATGTTATTTATTAACTATTTTTTGTGACCTATCTCTCTGATTTAAGGGCATAAAAATACAAAGTTTGAAAATTGCAAAATTTTAAAAATTTTCGCCATATTTCCATTTTTTTCATAAATAATCGCAAGTAATATCGAAGAAATGTTACCACTAACTTGAAGTACAATATGTCACGAAAAAACAATCTCAGAATCAGTGGGATCCGATAAAGCGTTCCAGAGTTATAACCTCTTAAAGTGACACTGGTCAGAATTGTAAAAATTGGCTCGGTCATTAAGTACCAAATTGGCTCTGTCACTAAGGGGTTAAAAACAAGGTATCATCAGAAAATTACTAGGGATGAGCGAATGTGCTTGGTGATACTCTGTTATCGTTCAAGTAATATGGGGCACAGATGTATTAGTTACTCAGCTAGTATTGGGTGGTGCTCTATATAAAACTCAAATCCTCGCTCAGCAAGTTTGGTGCCTATTACACAGCCAATAAGCATGCTGTGATTGCCTGCACATCACTGTAATGCCATAGTCATCTTGGTTTTGGCAGTACTGTGTGACATCATCAGGGGTTATTAAAGCACAGCTCGCTGACACTTGATATTGGAGGGAGAGAGTTCTTGTCTAGGCCTGTGTGTGCACAGTATAATGAATCAGAGGCATGTAGTATTGATAATGGTGCTGAAGCTGAGCCATCATATTAACAGTCCTTCTAAGGGCAAATCATTTGCTTTGCTGTTTGTACAACATACAATCTGCATTTAGCCTATGGAGGGAGAGGGAGTAGAAGGAGCATGAAGAGTGATCTATAAAATGGAGAAAAGCATTTAAAAATTTTGCAGGGTTACATTTCTCAGCCATGAAGTATTACTTGGTCTGGGTACATTTCTGTGATCTCTAAAACTGAAAAAAACATTTAAAAATTATTTGTGCACATTTCTGAGATCTCTAAAATTAAGTAAAAGTGCTTTATAGGGTTAAATTTCTCAGCCTTGCAGTATTACGTCATCTGACATACAGTTCTTTGATTTATAGCACTCCAAAAAATGTTAACATATTTTAATGTATTCAATTAGTCATCCATATAGTGTAATGTGCTTAGTGGGCAACAATGGTGGCAGAAGCACGCAAGACTCCAAAGGGAGTGACCAGAGGAATACTGGAGCCAGAGGAAGCTTGCACAACAGAATATAGGGCAAGAGCCTGTTGTCCTGATCCAGCCAATATCACAGATCCACCAAGGCACAAACTCAGGCCACATCTTTTACCACTGGGGTTCTTTTGAACTGCAAATGGGAGAGCCAGGATTCAAGAACTGGTGAGCTGACTGTAAGTCTTAAGCTGATCAGAAGAGACAAGGAGACAAGCCAGGACTACATCTGGACATAAGGTACTGAGAGTTGGAATCCCAGGAGGTGTCAGTTACTTACAACTAGTGTTGAGCGATACCGTCCGATGCTTGAAAGTATCGGTATCGGAAAGTATCGGCCGATACCGGCAAAGTATCGGATCTGATCCGATACCGATACCCGATACCAATACAAGTCAATGGGATTCAAGTATCGGAAGGTATCCCTGATGGTTCCCAGGGTCTGAAGGAGAGGAAACTCTCCTTCAGGCCCTGGGATCCATATTAATGTGTAAAATAAAGAATTAAAATAAAAAATATTGACATACTCACCTCTCCGACGCAGCCTGGACCTTACCGCTGTGAACCGGCAGCCTTCTTTGCTTAAAATGAGCGCGTTCAGCACCTTCCATGACGTCACAGCTTCTGATTGGTCGCGTGCCGCCCATGTGACCGCCACACGACCAATCAGAGGCCGTGACGTCATCCCTCAGGTCCTAAATTCCTAGAAGGGAATTTAGTACCTGAGGGATGACGTCGCGGCTTGTGATTGGTCGCGTGGCGGTCCCATGAGTGGCACGCGACCAATCAGAAGCCGTGACGTCATGGAAGGTGCTGAACGCGCTCATTTTAAAAAAGAAGGCTGCCGGTTACCAGCGGTGATGTCCAGGGGCCTCCGGACAGGTGAGTATATCAATATTTTTTATTTTAATTCTTTATTTTACACATTCATATGGATCCCAGGGCCTGAAGGAGAGTTTCCTCTCCTTCAGACCCTGGGAACCATACACTGGAAACTTCCGATTCCGATTCCCGATACCACAAAAGTATCGGATCTCGGTATCGGAATTCCGATACCGCAAGTATCGGCCGATACCCGATACTTGCGGTATCGGAATGCTCAACACTACTTACAACCATCAGCAGAGAAGGGGATCCATTGAAAAGTTTGTGACCCATCATCACATCTCGTTCAATGATCGGGCAGTGAAGATGGAACACTTACCTTGAAGGCTGCAAGAGATTATGGCTGTAACTAGGGTCATGTTCCTTAAAATGGAGGTGCAACATCGCTGTTATGCAGTGGTTGTGATCCTAGGATGAAAGGAGAATGATTAACCCTTCTTGAGGAATGAATGGGCCTGGGAGAGGCTTCCTTAAGGTAGCTCAAGACAGGACTACTAGCACTCCTGAGAGATTGTATTGTCCTTGAGGTTCCCCACCAACTATGCATGAGCAGTTGATATTGCATGTGACATGGGGATCTGTTGCCCATTTCTATATGTCAGGGGCTCCAGCACTATCTGCGTCGAGAGCACATGTGCCATGCCAAGGTGTGACTCGGCCCCAGCCTCTACAATATTCAACCAGTGTGCCATCAGGGAAATGTAGCATCCCTGGCCACAAGCTCGTGTTTACATGTTGGTCATTAAGTGGACAATGCCAGTAAGTACTGCATTGTTAAGAGCACAGGTGATGTTACTGGACATGTGCTGCTATAAGGCAGGGATGCCAAACTGTGAAAAAAGTGGTGGCTGGGGACCGAGTACCGGCGATTAGGGTTGAGCGACCTTTACTTTTATAGGATCGGGTCGGGTTTCACGAAACCCGACTTTTTCAAAAGTCGGGTCGAGTGAAATCGGCCGATCCTATAAAAAAGTCGGGGTCGGGGTCGGCCGAAACTCGAAACCCAATGCAGTGCATTGGGTTTCCAATGGTTCCCAGGGTCTGAAGGAGCGGAAACTCTCCTTCAGGCCCTGGGATCCATATTTAAGTGTAAAATAAAGAATTAAAATAAAAAATATCGCTATACTTACCCTCTGACAGGCCCTGGTACTAACCGGGAACCTTCCTTCCTTAGAATCAGCCTTCCAGGACCTTGCGGTGACGTCGCGGTGACGTCGCGGCTTGTGATTGGTCGCGTGGCCGCCCATGTGACCGCTCGCGCGACCAATCACAAGCCGCGACGTCACCGTGACGTCACCGAAGGTCCTGGAAGGGCTGATTCTTAGGAAGGAAGGCTGCCGGAAAGAAGCAGGGCGTGTCCGAGGGTGAGTATATACCTAATAGGAATATCTTGGGAGATCGAGTAACAAGGAGGCTTCCCATAGGGTCCGTCTGCATGAGAGAGAAAAGGGGTTGTAAGTAGGATCTGTGGAAAAATCCTCCCCCGGTTTTTTATGCATCGGACGCATGGAATGACGCTGTAAGGAAGGTCCCTGAAGTTTGGTGAGACCATTCCTGCTTATACCCTTGACTGTTATAAACATGCTGTTCTTTGCGCACAAATAGCATGTTAGGCACAAGCAATTGTGCAATGTTTTGATAGGGTATTGCCATTATGGTGTATTAAGAAAATGCTTGTCACCATGCTATAAGGACTACAGCGCTAGACAGGAGCGTCTGGCTTTATATGTGTTACTGTGTGTGGTTTTTTGTTTGTGTTATTTGGCTTTTGGTGTTATTTGGGGCTTGAGTCCTCTTTTAAGATATTTATTAAAAGTTATTTTTTTATTTAACACTACTACCTTGCTGCTACTGCTAACTATTTGGATTGGTAGTTTTTTGTGATATATCTAGTATGATAGCTCAGCTTCAGCACTGGTATCAACACTATAGACCTCTGATTCATTATACTGTGCACAATTTCCACATGCTTATTGGCTGTGTAGCAGGCGTTAAACATGTGGGGCAAGAATTTGAGTTTTATATCGAGCACCGCATAATACTTGCTGAGTAATGAGCACATCTGAGCACCGTGATACTAGAGTGAAAACCGAGTGTCACCAAGCATGTTCATTCATCCCTATACAGTGGGAGAAATAAGTATTTGATCCCTTGCTGATTTTGTATGTTTGCCCACTGACAAAGACATGAACAGTCTATAATTTTAAGGATAGGTTAATTTTAACATTGAGAGATAGAATATCAAAAATAAAATCCAGAAAATCACATTGTATAAATGATAAACATTTATTTGCATTTTGCAGTGAGAATTAAGCATTTGATCCACTACCAACCATTAAGAGTTCGGGCTCCTACAGACCAGATTGTGTCAGATGGTGCAATAGTAAGAAAATTGAATAAATACAAAATGACTGTCAATCGACATCGATCTAGGGCACCATGCAAGATCTCACCTCGAGGGGTATCCTTGTTCATGAGGAAGGTGAAAGATCAGTCTAAAACTACACGGGGGAACTTGTTAATGATCTCAAGGCAGCTGAGACCATAGTCACCAAGAAAACCATTGGTAACCCATTACGCCGTAAAGGTTTAAAATCCTGCAGTGCCCCCAAGGTCCCCTTGCTCAGGAAGGCACATGTTCTGGTCCATCTGAAATTTGCCAATGAACAGCTGGATGATTCTGTGAGTGATTGGAACAAAGTGCTGTGGTCAGATGAGACAAAAATTGAGGTATTTGGCATTAACTCAACTTGCTGTGTTTAGAGGAAGAGAAATGTGCCTATGACCGAAAGAACACCGTCCCCACTGTCAAGCATGGATGTGGAAACTTTATGTTTTGGGAGTATTTCTCTTCTAAGGGCACAGGACTACCTAACCGCATCAAAGGGAGAATGGATGGAGCCATGTACCGTAAAATTCTGAGTGACAACCTCCTTCCCTCCACCAGAACATTAAAAATGGGTTGTGGCTGGGTCTTCCAGCAAGACAATGACCCAAAAGATACAGCCAAGGCAACAAAGGAGTGGCTCAAAAAGAAGCACATTAAGGTCATAGAGTGGCCTAGCAAGTCTCCAGACCTCAATCCCATAGAAATATTATGAGAGAGTTGAAGCTCTGAGTTGCCAAGCCACAGCCTCAAAATCTTAATGGTTTAGAGATGATCTGCAAAGATGAGTGGACCGAAATTCCTCCTGACATGTGTGCAAATGTCATAATCAACTACAAAAGGTCTGACTGCTTTGCTTGCCAACACGGGGTTTTGCCACCAAGGATTAAGTCTTGTTTGCCAGAGGGATCAAATACCTTTTTCTTACTGCAAAATACAAATACATATACAGCTCTGGCAAAAAAATAAGAGACCACGACATCAAAACCCTGTCATGAGCAGCCCCATCTTCAGACCTGAACCCCATTGTAAACCTCTGGAATGTAATCAAGAGGATGATGGATAGTCACGAACTATCAAACAAGCAAGAACAGCTTACATTTTTGCTCCAGACGCAGTGTAAAAGACTGGTGGAAGGAATGCTAAGATGCATGAAAGCTGTGATTAAAAATCATGGTTATTCCACAAAATATTGATTTCTGAACTCTTCCTGAGTTAAAACATTAGTATTGTTGTTTCTAAATGATTATGAACTTGTTTTATTTGCATTATTTGAGGTCTGAAAGCACTGTTTTTTTAATTTTGACCATTTTCCTTTGTCAGAAAAAAATACTAAATTTATTGCTTGGAAACTCTGAGACATGCTGTCAGAAGTTTATACAGTAAAAGAACAATTTCCATTTTACTCAAAAATGTACCTATAAAGAGAAAAATCAGATAAACTGAACATTTTGCAATGGTCTCTTAATTTTTGCCAGAGCTGTATATAATTTATGCAATGTGATTTTCTGAATTTTATTTTTGATATTTTATCTCTCAATGCTAAAATTAACCTACCCTTAAAACTACAGACTGTTCATGTCTTTGTCATTTCGCAAACTTACAAAATCAGCAAGGGATCAAATACTTATTTCCCTCTCTGTATATAACTCAAAAAACTTTTTCAAAAACGTTTCGGTAATATATTTCTCACCATAGGCTATTCCCTGGTCTCGAGTACATTGCCTTAGTATCTACAGTAGCTCTCAAAAGTGCATAGCCTTTATGAGACTTTGAGTACCAGTACATTACAATTTGAACAGAATGTGTATGAGGTCCTCCTTTATGTCTAATGCAGGGTGTATCTGAGCCCCTTATTTTTGGCAGTTTTTGCTTCCTTCATAAATTACACTGAAATGTCCTATTTTTTAACAAAAAAAAATCAGTTTTTGGTTTCCCTAAATTATAAGCATTCTTTCTAATGCTAATAATCCTTTTTAAATTTTGCCTTATATACAAGTAATTAAACAGGAACATTTTTTTAACTTGTTGCTGTCTCCCAATACTATATCCAATCTGCTGCACAATTATAAAGCATGTTATATTAATATAGCCTTAGAGGAAGGAAAGAGAGGGGCTGAGAGTGAGAGAAGCAAACTTTTGTAATGCAAGAAGGATGAGAAATGTGTCTAATTGGAATACGTTAATCCATTACATTGACACTGCTGCTGCAAGCTGACACATTTTTCTCTCCATATTGACGCAATTAAATGTTCATCAGTAATAGTGTCTTAAATTGCACTCCTTGGCCACCCCAAGTCTTCTATATTTGCTGTTATAGTCCGTCATGAGTGGATTCACTAAATCATGTGGTCTTGTAGCTGGAGGGAATTATGGGGAAGACCGACCAGTTGCTCTTGTCATTGTTAGCCACTCTGGCTCTCTAGAAATGTATGAAATAGTGAGGAGCATTTATTTAGGTTGATCTATGTAAACCAAACACTGATCAAATTCACCCCAAAATTTCTGAAAATTCAAATTAAATTCAATTTGCCGTGGACCATCTAACATACGGTGCACAAAAACAATTATATGATATACAGAACTAATGAGCATTTTATCTGGTGACTTGATATATTTTAAGAAAAATTATATATATTTTTTAATATTTCAACATTTTTTTATGTAATTATATTGCTTTGAAAAACAATCTTGATTCTACCTGAAACCATTTGTTTCTTCAAGATATATCTTATTTCCCAAGGTAGCAGTTAATCATTTGAGTGCACAGAGATATGCTGTGCACATCCATCTTCAGGTACATGTGTCACTGCATTGGATATTGAATCTTTGTCCTTTAAAGCACCAAGTTATGAAAGACATCCACAATCATCCAGCTGCATAACAACATACACTAGCACAGGCTCTATGTATCTAATCTTTATAAATGAATGATTAAGAGTAGGTTTATTTGCTTCAGTACTTTCTGTATTTCAGTATTTTAAACAAATGTATAATCAATCAAACAATTACAATGTAAGGAAAACTTATTTTGGGGGTCTATGCACTTCAGTACATTTCTGTCGTGCATGCCTCTGAATATACAGTATATATATATATATATATATATATATATATATATATATATACACACACATATATATTATACTTAGATA
This sequence comes from Ranitomeya variabilis, assembly GCF_051348905.1. Taxonomy (NCBI): domain Eukaryota; kingdom Metazoa; phylum Chordata; class Amphibia; order Anura; family Dendrobatidae; genus Ranitomeya; species Ranitomeya variabilis. Next base: position 1,071,037,607 of record NC_135232.1, on the reverse strand, counting down.
AAGATTAGATAAAATTTGGCAGCACTACCAAAAAAAAGCCAGGTGCAATAAAACCTGTTAAGGTGATGTCCAAACCTCCAAAATAGAATATCAGAAACAAACAGTCAGCACTCCAATAATTAAAGTGAAAACCGTGGCTTTACTGATCCAAAACAGCAACGTTTCAGCAGATTTCTCTGCCTTTCTCGAGCTGTGGCAAGAAGGTTTGCTGTGTCTGTCATCATCAAGAGGCTGGAGGCGCTTCCAGAAGACAGGCCAGTACACCCAGAGACATGGAGGGGGCCATAGGAGGGCAACAACCCAGCAGTATGACCAATACCTCAGCCTTTGTGCAAGGAGGAACAAGAGGAGCACTGTCAGAGCCCTGCAAAATGATCTCCAGCAGGCCACAAATGTGCATGTGTCTGCAAAAATGGTTAAAAACCGAATCCATGTGGATGGTCTGAGTGCCCGATGTCCTCAGCTGAGGGTTGTGCTCACAGCCCAACACTGTGCAGGATGATTGGCATTTGCCACAGAACACCAGGATTGGCAAATTCGACACTGGCGCCCTGCGCTCTTCACAGATAAAAGCAGGTCCACATTGAACACATGTGACAGACGTGACAGAGTCTGGAGACGCAGCGGAGAGCGATCTGCTGCCTGCAACATCCTTCAGCATGACCGGTTTGGCAGTGAATCAGTAATGTTGAGGGGTGGCATTTCATTGGAGGGCCGCACAGCCCTCTATGTGCTCGCCAGAGGTAGCCTGACTTCCATTAGGTACCGAGATGAGATCCTCAGACCCCTTCTGAGACCGTACGCGGGTGCAGTTGGCCCTGGGCTCCACCTAGTGCAGGACAATGCCAGACCTCATGTGGCTGGAGTGTGTCAGCAGTTCCTGCAAGATGAAGGCATTGAAGCTATGAACTGGCCGGCCAGTTCTCCAGACCAGAATCCGATTGAACACATCTGGGACATCATGTCTTGCACCATCCACCAACGTCACATTGCACCACATGCTATCCAGAAGTTGGCGGATGGTTTTGTCCAGGTCTGGGATGAGATCCCTCAGGAGACCATCCGCCGCCTCATCAGGAGCATGCGCTGGCATTGTAGGGAGGTCATACAGGCACATGGAGGCAACACACACAACTGAACATCATTTGTCTTGTCTTGAGGCATTTCCACTGAAGTTGGATCAGCCTGTAATTTGATTTTCCACTTTGATTTTGAGTATCATACCAAATCCAGACCTCCATGGCATATTCACTTCGATTTACATTGATCATTTTTATGTTTTACTTTTCTCAACATATTCCACTATGTAATCTCTCTCTCTCTCTCTCTCTCTCTCTCTCTCTATATATATATACACATATACATATATATACTATATATATATATATACACAGTGCCTTGCGAGAAAGTATTCGGGTCCCTGGAACTTTTCAACCTTTTCCCACATATCATGCTTCAAACATAAAGTTACCAAATGTAACTTTTTGGTGAAGTATCAACAACAAGTGGAACACAATTGTGAAGTTGAATGAAATTTACGGGTTATTTAAAATTTTTGTGGATATTCAAAAACTGAAAAGTGGGGTGTGCAATATTATTCGGCCCCTTTAACTTAATACTTTGTTGCGCCACCTTTTTCTGTGATTACAGCTGCAAGTCACTTGGGGTATGTCTTTATCAGTTTTGTACATCAAGAGACTGAAATTCTTGCCCATTCTTCCTTGGCAAAGAGCTCGAGCTCAGTGAGGTTTGATGGTGATCATTTGTGAATAGCAGTTTTCAGCTCTTTCCACAGATTCTCGATTAGATTGAGGTCTGGACTTTGACTTGGCCATTCTAACACCTGGATACGTTTATTTGTGAATGATTCCATTGTAGATTTTGCTATATTTTTGGGATCATTGTCTTGTTGGAAGACACATCTCCGTCCCAGTCTCAGGTCTTTTGCAGACTCCAACAGGGTTTCTTCAAGAATGGTCCTGTATTTGGCTCCATCCATCTTCCCATCATTTTTAAACATCTTCCCTGTCCCTGCTGAAGAAAAGCAGGCCCAAACCATGATGCTGCCACCACCATGTTTGACAGTGAGAATGGTGTGTTCAGGGTGATGAGCTGTGTTGCCTTTACACGATACATATCGTTTGACATTGTTGCCAAAAAGTTTGATTTTGATTTTATGTGACCAGAGCACCTTCTTCTACATGTTTGGTGTGTCTCCCAGGTGGCTTGTTGCAAACATTAAACAATACTTTTTATAAATATCTTTGAGAAATGGCTTTCTTCTTGCCACTCTTCCATGATCACCAGGGTGAACGTACTCTGTACTGTTATAGGCTGGTGAAGTTTGGGCAAGGGACCTGCGATGGCACTAGTATATTTTTAAAAAAGGTACCTCCATTGGGGATTGTTTTGCAGCTTGTTCACTGCATTACAAGTCTCAGAGACTTGCAACACTACATTGGGCCTAATTCTTAACTCTGTCTCCTTCAATGTTTCTTGTTTAACTGCCACTAGATCACCAGGGTGAACGTGCTCTGTACGGTGCACTTTGGGCAAGGGGGCTGTGATAGCACTATTTTATTTAGTAAAGAAAGGACCCTACATTGGGGAATTGGGCATTACATTACAATGGGCCTACTTCTTAACTCTGTCTCCTGCAATGCATCCTTTACCTACCACTAGATCACAAAGGTGAATGTGCTCTGTACTTTTATAGGCCACAGAATTTTTAGCAAGAGGGACTGTGATGGCAATAGTATATTTTTTAAAAAGGTACCCCCCATTGGTGAAACCACATCCTTGTTGGCAAAGACTTCATAACATTTGCGTACCTTAAAGAGCTCAATTGAAAAGCTCCTTTTTGTGTTGCCTGGTTACTCACATGGGACACAATACACTTCATATAAATTTGATAAAGCAATACTGTTAGTTAGGCTCAGTAGTTCATTACAAATATTTATTTGTCGACTATATTAGTTTCTCTCCTTGAGAGCCATAACTTTGGCTGCTTCAAATGTACAAATGGCGAATATACAAATGGCGATTTGGAATCCAGATTAAAATACTGTATATCGAATGCATTCAGACAACCTTGAAAGCTGGCCACTTGAAGGTCTGGGTGAAACTAGAGTTAATACATAGTGTAAATCACTATATAAGACCAGAGAAACATGACTAAGACAGATGCCAAACTGGGGTACCTGTACATGTACAGTGTGCTGATACCTGCATAATTGGGGATGCCCATGCAGTGTAGGTAATCTCCCAAGGTTTCTCTGTGTTGCTGTTGCTTCTCTGATATTCCAGACGGATGATGTTTAAAAGCCTCTTGGTGATGATGTAAGAAAACTGTATGTACTTAATCTTCATATATACGTAATCACTATATGTATTTAATCCTTATATATATTTATTAAACTTTATATGTTAGCATATACAAAAGTGTGCGCACTCACACTATTCAATCATATTATTCCTTGAATTTTGTAGTTTGCAATAAAATTGCGTTGTATTGCATGTATTAGCCTTATTTAAAGCCGTATCTGAACCTTAGTGTTAAAAACATGGCAAATAAAATTGCCAAATTCTCCTGTAAATAGTTCTGCAAAGATGGAACCATCATACCACTAAAAATACGAGTGGATTTTCATGGGCCCATCCAGTATGTGGGTTCCAAGGTGTAATGGGGTGCATATGACTATGCAGCAGGCCTGACCTTGCTGCCAATGTGTAAAACAGAGGAGTACAGGAGCACAAAATACATATTGTGAAGTGGATTTTTCTGGGTCCATCCAGCATGTAGGTTCAAAGGCGTAATGGGGTACATATGAATTGCTAGCAGGGCAGGCCTTGAATTCAATGCAACACTTTTTCAGGAGTCCCCCCTGGACATCTTATGAAAGGGGTATTGTCATAATTCTTGGCAGCCCATCCACTCACAGCATAGGTTACAACAGCTTAGGCGACCCACTGTTTAATAATGACCCTTTAAGAAGAGTGATGCTGCCTGATGCACCAGTAAAAATAGTCTCTGTGACTTTAAGAGTCCCTCCATCATAAATGAAACAAGATGGGTCTGCTTAGGTGTTACACACCACATGGCCAGCTAGGGTTGTTAAATGTTACAATGACATTTCCCAGGGAATGCATTTGTAGTGGTTGAAAGCAATGTTAAAGTTGAAAAATGCTTCAAAAACGCTGCGTCTGAATTAAGCCTAAATGGGGGAGGAAATTTTCGGTCTGGGGTTAAATATTTGGCCTTACAGGTAAGTCATTAACCTGCAAAGGGTGCACCTTGACATATTTCCCAGCAAAATAAGTTTTGGTTTTGTTTTAATGTGTTTTTTGTGGCACCGAGAAAAATGACATGAATCTCGGAAAAAAATGATTAAAGCTTTGAACTAGGAGTCAGGAATGCTTCCAGGGGCAATCCCCATGAGGTTCCTGTGTCATTTCAGCAGTGTTTCCATCATTTTTAGATGTTTTAGACCTTAAAGTGACCCCCGGGGGGCATCTTGGTAAAAATATTCTGGTCTCCCATAGACTTATATTGGGCTCGTTGTTCTGGCCGAGTACCCGAGTATTCCAATCTGCTGGACTCGAGCAATGAACACCCGGGCATTTTAGTGCTCGCTAGTGTTGAGCGATACTTTCCGATATTGGAAAGTATCGGTATCGGAAAGTATCGGCCGATACCGTCAAAATATCGGATCTAATCCGATACCGATACCCGATCCCAATGCAAGTCAATGGGACGAAAATATCGGAATTAAAAAAAACCCTTTATAAACTTGTAGGTTCATTCTACATGAAGGAAAACAACTAAGAATAATGTAGGATGTATTGGGGGACGTGGCGGAGACATTAAAGGCACAGAGGTTTAGCCCAATGTAATAGAATAGCAGGATTTTGTTTTTTTTTATGACGTTCGGCGGTAGAAAGATTTTGACTATGTTAATTTTTTTTTTATTTTGTCAGATATTGATGTTTCACTACTTCCACGCCCTTCACCTTCTTTTTTACTTCTCCCACACTTTCTTCTTCATTATCCTCATCATCAGCTTCTTTGACATCAACTATCTTCACCTTATTCATCTTCTTCTTCATCTTCTACCTATTATTTTTTTTGGTTACATTGTTCATATTCTTTTTATTTTACTATTATCTTCATCATTTTCTACTTCTTCATCATATTCTTATTTGTGACAGGCATTCCCGTAGTTGTTATCTATAAAAGTTTGAAGATTACACCTTCCGTTCTGCCTGTCACAAAAGAGTTACATTTGTCCGCGTTCAGTTTGGCCTGCAGCATCAGGCTTTATCCAGGGGCACCACGAGGAGGAACGGACTCACCCCCATACACTGCTTAGTCTTCTTCTGCTTATAATTTAGATAATATTTTTTGCTCTGATATTTAGTGTTATGCTTAATGTTCTTCTGCTCTTTGTTCTGCAGCCTCTTGTTCTTCTGCTTCTCGGTCTTCCAGGTCGTCGTCGTCTCCAGGGTCGTCGTCTCCTGGGTCGTCGTCATCGGGGTGGTCTTCAGGGTCATCGTCTCCAGGGTCGTCGTCATCACGGTGGTTGTCGTCTCTGGTGTCGTCGTCATCTTAGGGGTGGTCTTCCGGGTCATCGTGTTTAGTCTCTTGAACTTGGAAATGTAGCAGAAGGTACAAGAAGGCTGAGAAAATGCCCAGAACCAGCTGATGGAACTGGAACTCGGATGGCTACCCGAAGGTCCAAGAGCCAATGGAACTACCGAGGACCAGCTGACGTTACTGGAACCCGGTTACTAAGCAGGAGGTACCCGTGCCTGAAAGCACTACCAAGGACCACCTGACGTTGGTGGAACTCGGATACCCAGAGGGAGGCACCTAAGCCAAAGGCTCTGCCCGGAACCAGCTGACGGTACTGGAACCAGGATGGGGAGCAGAAGGTACAAGTGCAAAAGACACTGCCGAGAACCAGCTGACGGTGCTGGAACCCGGATGGGTAGCCGAAGGTCCAAGAGCCAATGGAACTACTGAGGACCAGCTGACGTTACTGGAACCCGGTTACTAAGCAGGAGGTACCCGTGCCTGAAAGCACTACCAAGGACCACCTGACGTTGGTGGAACTCGGATACCCAGAGGGAGGCACCTAAGCCAAAGGCTCTGCCCAGAACCAGCTGATGGTACTGGAACCAGGATGGGGAGCAGAAGGTACAAGAGCAAGTGTCTGCGTGGCTTTTGCAGGACACGATGCCGGCTGCACAGCAGGGGAACAGCTGGCGGTGCTGGACCCCACTGACACATTGGCTGGTGTTTTTCTCTGTGCAGCTAGCAGTACCGGGCCCCAACTGGCGGTGTTAGAGCCCGGGGTCAGCAGGAGGAGGAGCAGGAGGAGGAGCAAGGGGGAGGGGAGTGTAGGCCGAAGCCTGCAGTGGCGGCAGCTTTGGGTCTGTTGTGCCTGCGTGGTGGTCGCAGGACACGTTGCCGGCTACACAGCAGGGGAACAGCTGGCGGTGCTGGACCCCACTGACACATTGGCGAGGTGTTTGGCTCTGTGCAGCCAGCACTTCCGGACAGCAACTAGCGTTGTTGGAGCCCGGGCTCTGCCGGTGGAGCAGAGTGTAGGCCGAAGCCTAATTGAACCGATTTCAAAGGTAACCTTTAACCCCCCCTCAGGGGTTACAAACTAGAAGAGCCACAGCTTATGCAGCAGTAGTGCCACACAAGTCAAAGGTTGCTCTTTTAATTTTGCTCCTTGCACACGCCGAATGAAACACGTATAACATTTAGCCCTTTATACAGTCAAACTGTGTTGGAGGCGCGAGTTCCCTTTGTAATGAGACGCAGCACAGATGTCAAGAATCCCACCTTGGTGCTGGGTGCAGCCTCCTGAGCGTTGTTATTTGCTGTACAGGAGTCTGCGCTGTCGTGTTATCCCCTGGCCTAGCGCTGTTAGCGCTGCCCATCTTCTGACCTCATGTAATGTCGGCCGGTGCGGTTCGCGATGACCATGAATCCCAGCCCCGCAGTGTCTTAACATTGTTAAAACACTGCGGGGCTGGGATTCATGGCCTGGCGCAGCACATATGTTCGCCTCTGACACTCGGGTCCTTACACCCGCTTCAGACTGTGCGGCGTCAGCTGATCCCTTATCGCATGCCGCGGCCATGAAGCCGCACAGTCTGAAGAAGGCGGAAGGAGATGAGGGACAGGCGAAGATATGCACCGCTCCTGCCCATCAATCACACCCTCGCAGTCCCAAGAAATAAGACACCGAGGGGCGTTGTGTGGGTCAGGGCGGCCGCAGAGGCGCAGGCAGCCAAAGAATGATGCCAGAAGACGGGCAGCGCTACCAAGGGGGTTGCAGCGTGTCATTACAAAGGAAAGTCACACCACCGGGACGGTTAAATGGTCACACAGAGGACACATTTTAGACGTGTTTTCAGTTCCACATGTGCGAGGAGAATACGTTTATGAGCCACCTTGCACACATGCAGCATTACCGCTGTACGAGGTGGCTGTAAAACGTACAAACGCCTGGGGGAGGGGGGACAGGTTCCCTTCAATTTCAGTTCTTGTGTCTGCGTGGCTTTTGCAGGACACGTTGCCGGCTACACAGCAGGGGAACAGCTGGCGGTGCTGGACCCCACTGACACATTGGCTGGTGTTTTTCTCTGTGCAGCTAGCAGTACCGGGCCCCAACTGGCGGTGTTAGAGCCCGGGGTCAGCAGGAGGAGGAGCAGGAGGAGGAGCAAGGGGGAGGGGAGTGTAGGCAGAAGCCTGCAGTGGCGGCAGCTTTGGGTCTGTTGTGCCTGCGTGGCGGTCGCAGGACACGTTGCCGGCTACACAGCAGGGGAACAGCTGGCGGTGCTGGACCCCACTGACACATTGGCGAGGTGTTTGGCTCTGTGCAGCCAGCACTTCCGGACAGCAACTAGCGTTGTTGGAGCCCGGGCTCTGCCGGTGGAGCAGAGTGTAGGCCGAAGCCTAATTGAACCGATTTCAAAGGTAACCTTTAACCCCCCCTCAGGGGTTACAAACTAGAAGAGCCACAGCTTATGCAGCAGTAGTGCCGCACAAGTCAAAGGTTGCTCTTTTAATTTTGCTCCTTGCACACGCTGAAAGGAACACGTATAACCAGTAGCGTAGCTACCGGGGGGGCAGAGGGGGCCATCGCCCCGGGCCCAGTCACATGGAGGGGCCCACTCAGAGCCGCGGCCGCTTAAGCAGTAATAAGCGGCCGCGGCTCTCTGATGTTTTCAGAGTCCAGACCAGACACACAGGATCGCAAGCTGCAGCGTCGCCCCTGGCCTGCCGTTGTCACATGATGGAGGAGGAGGGGCCACCCACCCACGACCCATCCAGAGCCGCAGCCGCTTGCGGCCGCTGCTCTCTGACAGTCCAGACATGGCGACGCGCTGCTCTCTGGTCACCGCACAGATGGAGACTCTGCACGCTGCACAGCAGCCAATAGCAGAGTCTCACTGTGAGCGCACGGTGCGGGCTGGAGCTGGAGCGCTGCTGCTAACCTGATAGTATCTTGACAGGCTGGCAGCGCTGCAGATAGCTCCACCCCAGGTCTGCTCCTATTGGTCCACACTCTTCTCAGGTCCTAGTCAGCAGCAGCATCTCTAATTGTTATTATTAGTGTGCCAGGAGGACAGAGCCCAAGATAGTGCCTGACCTGCCACCTGGACAAAGTCAAACTGACGGACAGGAGAGAGAGACGGGAGTCAGGACGGACATTTTCATAAATGTAAGGGCTGCTGTGGAAGTGGAATGTTCGTTCTTTAAAATAAATTAAAGCACACTGCACATGATATTAGTATGTTACTGTGGGAGTGGGGTGACTGTGAGGGTGAGAGGGGGAGCCGAGTTAGGGTAGTGGGGGTGGGTGGCGCTGTAGGGGGCCTGCTGTATTTCATTTCTTGGAGTATTATTATCTAATAGTTGTGTGGGTGCAGGTAGGGGGCTTATTATATTTACAGCTTAGGTCTTATAATAAGCCCCAGCCTGTTAGGCTATGTCTCCACGTTCAGGATTTCCAGCAAATACCCCGCTCCGCCAAAAGCGCTGCTCCCTGTTATACGCGCGGTGATTCCGCCTGTGTTCATTGAACACAGGCGGAATCACCGCATCGTATTCATAGACTGGGTTATTCATCTTGTGGAGACGGAGCGTCTCCGCAAGATAAATAGACATGCTGCGGTCTATAATGACGCGCCGCATGTCCGGTTACGCAGGTCTGCCACCTGGGTGTTTGTATGCATAGTGTAGACGCCGGGATTTCATAAAATCCCATCCACTATGCTGTAACATCTGGAAGCTGCAGATTGGATGCTGCGGCTATACGCAGCGTCCAATCCGCAGCAAATCCGGAAGGTTTCATGACCATGGAAACATAGCCTTCGTATAACAAGCCCCCATACAACAAGCCATGGCTCTAGCTGCACTTTATTTAAAGGGATTGTCTGATCTAATGCTGCAAGTTTGCAGATACTCCTATGTGGCTGCAAAATTGTGAAACTTCACATCTCGCATACTAAGGATTCGCTATTGCCCATATCAACAAGTATGCGATTTGCATACTCCTGGCCATGTTCTAACTGTGCAGCCTCACTCAATAACATTTTCACACATTCATTTATTTCCGGTACCAAAAAAAACGGTACCAGACATATCCATGTCCATGTGTGTAATACGTGCGGCACACATGTAACAACCATGTGCCATCCGTGTGCCGCATCAGTACCACACGGACAGCCACCAGGGAAGTAGTGCTACAGTAAGCGCTGTTCCCCGGCAGCAGGGGCTGAAAGTGGCTCTTATCATTCTCCCCTGCTCTGCTTGTTAGGTGACATCAAGCCCACAGCTTAGTAATGGAGAGGTGTCTATAAAACACCTATCCATTACTAATCCTATAGCTACATGTAAAATAAAGACACAGTCAGAAAAAAGTATTTTATTTGAAATAAAACAAAACACAGTTTACCATTTTTATTGTTACGTCTAATCCATGTGAAGCCCTCGATCTCCTGTAATAAAAGTAAAATCACAAACCAACAATATACCATACCTGTCCATCGTTGTGTTCTAAGCAGTATTCCATATCATGGGAATATACAGTTTGCAACCGGGACGGTGCTAGGATGCGACTGTCCCAGCTGTAAACCACTGGCGACTGAGATGCTGCCTGCGCAGCCTCAATGACTAGCGGTGACGTCACTGAGTCTGCTCGCAGCCGGGCTGAACTGCTGTGACATCACGACCGTGAGAAAATGCCAGTGATGAGGTCACGGCAGTTCAAGCTCAGTGTCTTCTTCACAGGCAATCACCATGAGAGTAAGAGGCACAGTGACGGGCATTAATATGTGGGGAACAGTGGTGGCATTATTATATGGAGTACTAAGAGAATCAGTAATAGGGACACATACGGCAGCAGCGGCTCAGTATTGGGGTATCAGATAAAGGCGGCCGCAGAGGCGCAGGCAGCCAAACAATGATGCCAGAAGACGGGCAGCGCTACCAAGGAGCTTGTTGCGTGTCAATACAAAGGAAAATCACACCTGAGGGACGTTTTAATGGTCGCAGAGGACTCATTTTAGACGTGTTCAGTTCCCCATGGGCAAGGAGACTAAGTTTCTGAGCCACCTTGCACACATGCAGCATTACTGTCGTACAAGGTGGCTGTAAAACGTAGAAACACCTGGGGGAGGGGGGGCAGGTTTCCTTCAATTTCAGTTCTTGTGTCTGCGTGGCTTTTGCAGGACACGTTGCCGGCTACACAGCAGGGGAACAGCTGGCGGTGCTGGACCCCACTGACACATTGGCTGGTGTTTTTCTCTGTGCAGCTAGCAGTACCGGGCCCCAACTGGCGGTGTTAGAGCCCGGGGTCAGCAGGAGGAGGAGATGGAGCAGAGTGTAGGCCGAAGCCTGCACTGGCGGCAGCTTTGGGTCTGTTGTGCCTGCGTGGCAGTTGCAGGACACGTTGCCGGCTGCACAGCAGGGGAACAGCTGGCGGTGCTGGACCCCACTGACACATTGGCTGGTGTTTTTCTCTGTGCAGCTAGCAGTACCGGGCCCCAACTGGCGGTGTTGGAGCCAGGGCTCTGCAGGGGGAGCAGAGTGTAGGCCGAAGCCTAATTGAACCAATTTTAAAGTATACCTTTAACCCCCACTCAGGTGTTAAAAAGTAGAAGAGCCACAGCTTATGCAGCAGTAATGCTGCACAAGTCAAAGGTTGCTCTTTTAATTTTGCTCCTTGCACACGCTGAAAGGAACACGTATAACATTTAGGCCCTTACACAGTCAAACTGATTTTGAGGCGTGAGTTCCCTTCGTAAAGAGACGCAGTACAGCTGGCAAAAATGCCACCTTGGTGCTTGGCGCGGCCTCCTGAGCATCGTTATTTGTTGCACAGGAGTCTGCGCTGTCGTGTTATCCCTTGGCCTTGCGCTGTTAGCGCTGCCCATCCTCTGACATCATGTAATGTCGGCCGGTGCGGTTTGCGATGACCATGAATCCCAGCCCCGCAGTGTCTTAACATTGTTAAAACACTGCGGGGCTGGGATTCATGGCCTGGTGCAGTACATATGTTCGCCTCTCGCTTGGTTTCTTACACCCGCTTCAGACTATGCGGCGTCAGCTGATCCCTTATCGCATGCCACGGCCATGAAGCCGCACAGTCCGAAGAAGGCGGAAGGAGATGAGGGACAAGTGAAGAAATGCACCGTTCATGCCCATCAATCACACCCTCGCAGTACAAATAAATAAGACGCCGAGAGGCGTTGTGTGGGGCAAGGCGGCCGCAGAGGCGCAGGCAGCCAAACAATGATGCCAGAAGACGGGCAGCGCTACCAAGGAGCTTGTTGCGTGTCAATACAAAGGAAAATCACACCTGAGGGACGTTTTAATGGTCGCAGAGGACTCATTTTAGACGTGTTCAGTTCCCCATGGGCAAGGAGACTAAGTTTCTGAGCCACCTTGCACACATGCAGCATTACTGTCGTACAAGGTGGCTGTAAAACGTAGAAACACCTGGGGGAGGGGGGACAGGTTTCCTTCAATTTCAGTTCTTGTGTCTGCGTGGCTTTTGCAGGACACGATGCCGGCTACTGAACCCCAATAACAGAGGAGGGACTGTTGGGACTGTGCGGACAGCACTTCTGGACGGCAACTGGCGGTGTTGGAGCCCAGGGACAGGTGGAGGAGGAGGAGGTAGGAGGAGGTAGGAGGGATTGCCACACACACAGCAGGGGAACAGCTGACGTTACTGAACCCCAATAACAGAGGAGGGACTGTTGACTGTGCGTACAGCACTTCTGGACGGCAACTGGCGGTGTTGGAGCCCAGGGACAATGGAGGAGGAGGAGGTAGGAGGAGGTAGGAGGGATTGCCACACACACAGCAGGGGAACAGCTGACGTTACTGAACCCCAATAACAGAGGAGGGACTGTTGGGACTGTGCGGACAGCACTTCTAGTCTTCTTCTGCTTATAATTTAGATAATATTTTTTGCTCTGATATTTAGTGTTATGCTTAATGTTCTTCTGCTCTTTGTTCTGCAGCCTCTTGTTCTTCTGCTTCTCGGTCTTCCAGGTCGTCGTCGTCTCCAGGGTCGTCGTCTCCTGGGTCGTCGTCATCGGGGTGGTCTTCAGGGTCATCGTCTCCAGGGTCGTCGTCATCACGGTGGTTGTCGTCTCTGGTGTCGTCGTCATCTTAGGGGTGGTCTTCCGGGTCATCGTGTTTAGTCTCTTGAACTTGGAAATGTAGCAGAAGGTACAAGAAGGCTGAGAAAATGCCCAGAACCAGCTGATGGAACTGGAACTCGGATGGCTACCCGAAGGTCCAAGAGCCAATGGAACTACCGAGGACCAGCTGACGTTACTGGAACCCGGTTACTAAGCAGGAGGTACCCGTGCCTGAAAGCACTACCAAGGACCACCTGACGTTGGTGGAACTCGGATACCCAGAGGGAGGCACCTAAGCCAAAGGCTCTGCCCGGAACCAGCTGACGGTACTGGAACCAGGATGGGGAGCAGAAGGTACAAGAGCAAAAGACACTGCCGAGAACCAGCTGACGGTGCTGGAACCCGGATGGGTAGCCGAAGGTCCAAGAGCCAATGGAACTACTGAGGACCAGCTGACGTTACTGGAACCCGGTTACTAAGCAGGAGGTACCCGTGCCTGAAAGCACTACCAAGGACCACCTGACGTTGGTGGAACTCGGATACCCAGAGGGAGGCACCTAAGCCAAAGGCTCTGCCCAGAACCAGCTGATGGTACTGGAACCAGGATGGGGAGCAGAAGGTACAAGAGCAAGTGTCTGCGTGGCTTTTGCAGGACACGATGCCGGCTGCACAGCAGGGGAACAGCTGGCGGTGCTGGACCCCACTGACACATTGGCTGGTGTTTTTCTCTGTGCAGCTAGCAGTACCGGGCCCCAACTGGCGGTGTTAGAGCCCGGGGTCAGCAGGAGGAGGAGCAGGAGGAGGAGCAAGGGGGAGGGGAGTGTAGGCCGAAGCCTGCAGTGGCGGCAGCTTTGGGTCTGTTGTGCCTGCGTGGTGGTCGCAGGACACGTTGCCGGCTACACAGCAGGGGAACAGCTGGCGGTGCTGGACCCCACTGACACATTGGCGAGGTGTTTGGCTCTGTGCAGCCAGCACTTCCGGACAGCAACTAGCGTTGTTGGAGCCCGGGCTCTGCCGGTGGAGCAGAGTGTAGGCCGAAGCCTAATTGAACCGATTTCAAAGGTAACCTTTAACCCCCCCTCAGGGGTTACAAACTAGAAGAGCCACAGCTTATGCAGCAGTAGTGCCACACAAGTCAAAGGTTGCTCTTTTAATTTTGCTCCTTGCACACGCCGAATGAAACACGTATAACATTTAGCCCTTTATACAGTCAAACTGTGTTGGAGGCGCGAGTTCCCTTTGTAATGAGACGCAGCACAGATGTCAAGAATCCCACCTTGGTGCTGGGTGCAGCCTCCTGAGCGTTGTTATTTGCTGTACAGGAGTCTGCGCTGTCGTGTTATCCCCTGGCCTAGCGCTGTTAGCGCTGCCCATCTTCTGACCTCATGTAATGTCGGCCGGTGCGGTTCGCGATGACCATGAATCCCAGCCCCGCAGTGTCTTAACATTGTTAAAACACTGCGGGGCTGGGATTCATGGCCTGGCGCAGCACATATGTTCGCCTCTGACACTCGGGTCCTTACACCCGCTTCAGACTGTGCGGCGTCAGCTGATCCCTTATCGCATGCCGCGGCCATGAAGCCGCACAGTCTGAAGAAGGCGGAAGGAGATGAGGGACAGGCGAAGATATGCACCGCTCCTGCCCATCAATCACACCCTCGCAGTCCCAAGAAATAAGACACCGAGGGGCGTTGTGTGGGTCAGGGCGGCCGCAGAGGCGCAGGCAGCCAAAGAATGATGCCAGAAGACGGGCAGCGCTACCAAGGGGGTTGCAGCGTGTCATTACAAAGGAAAGTCACACCACCGGGACGGTTAAATGGTCACACAGAGGACACATTTTAGACGTGTTTTCAGTTCCACATGTGCGAGGAGAATACGTTTATGAGCCACCTTGCACACATGCAGCATTACCGCTGTACGAGGTGGCTGTAAAACGTACAAACGCCTGGGGGAGGGGGGACAGGTTCCCTTCAATTTCAGTTCTTGTGTCTGCGTGGCTTTTGCAGGACACGTTGCCGGCTACACAGCAGGGGAACAGCTGGCGGTGCTGGACCCCACTGACACATTGGCTGGTGTTTTTCTCTGTGCAGCTAGCAGTACCGGGCCCCAACTGGCGGTGTTAGAGCCCGGGGTCAGCAGGAGGAGGAGCAGGAGGAGGAGCAAGGGGGAGGGGAGTGTAGGCAGAAGCCTGCAGTGGCGGCAGCTTTGGGTCTGTTGTGCCTGCGTGGCGGTCGCAGGACACGTTGCCGGCTACACAGCAGGGGAACAGCTGGCGGTGCTGGACCCCACTGACACATTGGCGAGGTGTTTGGCTCTGTGCAGCCAGCACTTCCGGACAGCAACTAGCGTTGTTGGAGCCCGGGCTCTGCCGGTGGAGCAGAGTGTAGGCCGAAGCCTAATTGAACCGATTTCAAAGGTAACCTTTAACCCCCCCTCAGGGGTTACAAACTAGAAGAGCCACAGCTTATGCAGCAGTAGTGCCGCACAAGTCAAAGGTTGCTCTTTTAATTTTGCTCCTTGCACACGCTGAAAGGAACACGTATAACCAGTAGCGTAGCTACCGGGGGGGCAGAGGGGGCCATCGCCCCGGGCCCAGTCACATGGAGGGGCCCACTCAGAGCCGCGGCCGCTTAAGCAGTAATAAGCGGCCGCGGCTCTCTGATGTTTTCAGAGTCCAGACCAGACACACAGGATCGCAAGCTGCAGCGTCGCCCCTGGCCTGCCGTTGTCACATGATGGAGGAGGAGGGGCCACCCACCCACGACCCATCCAGAGCCGCAGCCGCTTGCGGCCGCGGCTCTCTGACAGTCCAGACATGGCGACGCGCTGCTCTCTGGTCACCGCACAGATGGAGACTCTGCACGCTGCACAGCAGCCAATAGCAGAGTCTCACTGTGAGCGCACGGTGCGGGCTGGAGCTGGAGCGCTGCTGCTAACCTGATAGTATCTTGACAGGCTGGCAGCGCTGCAGATAGCTCCACCCCAGGTCTGCTCCTATTGGTCCACACTCTTCTCAGGTCCTAGTCAGCAGCAGCATCTCTAATTGTTATTATTAGTGTGCCAGGAGGACAGAGCCCAAGATAGTGCCTGACCTGCCACCTGGACAAAGTCAAACTGACGGACAGGAGAGAGAGACGGGAGTCAGGACGGACATTTTCATAAATGTAAGGGCTGCTGTGGAAGTGGAATGTTCGTTCTTTAAAATAAATTAAAGCACACTGCACATGATATTAGTATGTTACTGTGGGAGTGGGGTGACTGTGAGGGTGAGAGGGGGAGCCGAGTTAGGGTAGTGGGGGTGGGTGGCGCTGTAGGGGGCCTGCTGTATTTCATTTCTTGGAGTATTATTATCTAATAGTTGTGTGGGTGCAGGTAGGGGGCTTATTATATTTACAGCTTAGGTCTTATAATAAGCCCCAGCCTGTTAGGCTATGTCTCCACGTTCAGGATTTCCAGCAAATACCCCGCTCCGCCAAAAGCGCTGCTCCCTGTTATACGCGCGGTGATTCCGCCTGTGTTCATTGAACACAGGCGGAATCACCGCATCGTATTCATAGACTGGGTTATTCATCTTGTGGAGACGGAGCGTCTCCGCAAGATAAATAGACATGCTGCGGTCTATAATGACGCGCCGCATGTCCGGTTACGCAGGTCTGCCACCTGGGTGTTTGTATGCATAGTGTAGACGCCGGGATTTCATAAAATCCCATCCACTATGCTGTAACATCTGGAAGCTGCAGATTGGATGCTGCGGCTATACGCAGCGTCCAATCCGCAGCAAATCCGGAAGGTTTCATGACCATGGAAACATAGCCTTCGTATAACAAGCCCCCATACAACAAGCCATGGCTCTAGCTGCACTTTATTTAAAGGGATTGTCTGATCTAATGCTGCAAGTTTGCAGATACTCCTATGTGGCTGCAAAATTGTGAAACTTCACATCTCGCATACTAAGGATTCGCTATTGCCCATATCAACAAGTATGCGATTTGCATACTCCTGGCCATGTTCTAACTGTGCAGCCTCACTCAATAACATTTTCACACATTCATTTATTTCCGGTACCAAAAAAAACGGTACCAGACATATCCATGTCCATGTGTGTAATACGTGCGGCACACATGTAACAACCATGTGCCATCCGTGTGCCGCATCAGTACCACACGGACAGCCACCAGGGAAGTAGTGCTACAGTAAGCGCTGTTCCCCGGCAGCAGGGGCTGAAAGTGGCTCTTATCATTCTCCCCTGCTCTGCTTGTTAGGTGACATCAAGCCCACAGCTTAGTAATGGAGAGGTGTCTATAAAACACCTATCCATTACTAATCCTATAGCTACATGTAAAATAAAGACACAGTCAGAAAAAAGTATTTTATTTGAAATAAAACAAAACACAGTTTACCATTTTTATTGTTACGTCTAATCCATGTGAAGCCCTCGATCTCCTGTAATAAAAGTAAAATCACAAACCAACAATATACCATACCTGTCCATCGTTGTGTTCTAAGCAGTATTCCATATCATGGGAATATACAGTTTGCAACCGGGACGGTGCTAGGATGCGACTGTCCCAGCTGTAAACCACTGGCGACTGAGATGCTGCCTGCGCAGCCTCAATGACTAGCGGTGACGTCACTGAGTCTGCTCGCAGCCGGGCTGAACTGCTGTGACATCACGACCGTGAGAAAATGCCAGTGATGAGGTCACGGCAGTTCAAGCTCAGTGTCTTCTTCACAGGCAATCACCATGAGAGTAAGAGGCACAGTGACGGGCATTAATATGTGGGGAACAGTGGTGGCATTATTATATGGAGTACTAAGAGAATCAGTAATAGGGACACATACGGCAGCAGCGGCTCAGTATTGGGGTATCAGCAAGATGTGGAAGTTGTGCAGGTTGGGAATAGACAAGAACGGTGCTGGAATGTGAGAAGTCAAATGTGTCTTTGTTGTAATCTCTGCAGCCGCGTGGTGGCGATCTGTGCCTGGTTTAAAAGACTGGAAAAGTGAATGACTCCATAAGAAAGACCATCACCTGTAAAGGTACCGTCACATTATTATTAAGTGATAATCGCTGCAGCGTCGCTGTGTGGTCGCTGGAGAGCTGTCACACAGACAGCTCTCCAGCGACCAACGATGCCGAAGTCCCCGGGTAACCAGGGTAAACATCGGGTTACTAAGCGCAGGGCCGCGCTTAGTAACCCGATGTTTACCCTGGTTACCAGTGTAAATGTAAAAAAAACCAAACACTACATACTTACATTGCCATGTCTGTCGTGTCCCTCGCCTTCAGCTTCCCTGCACTGTGTAAGCGCCGGCCCTAAAGCACAGCGGTGACGTCACCGCTGTGCTTTGCTTTACGGCCGGCACTGACACATTCAGTGCACGAAGCTCTGAGCAGCAGCGCGGACGCCGGAGGACGTGACAGACATCAGAAGGTGAGTATGTAGTGGTATTTAACAGAAAAATGTTTGACAGCTTTTTGCCAGAGAATAAAGATTTACATTCCTTAGGTATATCTGTGGTTGTGATTGTAGCTGCTCTGTATTTATGGGTTTAGAACCATGATATTTAATATATGTTATGCATTATGTAGTATCTATTCATGTGTAGCGATGTAGCAGAATATAATCTTGCCCATTTGGAATGCACAGTATTCCACTGAGATGCCCACAACAGTGTTTAAAACCACCATAATTATGTAAACAAACGTTACTCAGGTTAGGGGGCCCACTCAGATGTGTTTCGCCCCCCCTAGCCTGGTGCGCCTCTGCGTATAACATTAGCTACGCCTCTGCGTATAACATTTAGGCCCTTACACAGTCAAACTGATTTTGAGGCGTGAGTTCCCTTCGTAAAGAGACGCAGTACAGCTGGCAAAAATGCCACCTTGGTGCTTGGCGCGGCCTCCTGAGCATCGTTATTTGTTGCACAGGAGTCTGCGCTGTCGTGTTATCCCTTGGCCTTGCGCTGTTAGCGCTGCCCATCCTCTGACATCATGTAATGTCGGCCGGTGCGGTTTGCGATGACCATGAATCCCAGCCCCGCAGTGTCTTAACATTGTTAAAACACTGCGGGGCTGGGATTCATGGCCTGGTGCAGTACATATGTTCGCCTCTCGCTTGGTTTCTTACACCCGCTTCAGACTATGCGGCGTCAGCTGATCCCTTATCGCATGCCACGGCCATGAAGCCGCACAGTCCGAAGAAGGCGGAAGGAGATGAGGGACAGGCGAAGAAATGCACCGTTCATGCCCATCAATCACACCCTCGCAGTACAAATAAATAAGACGCCGAGGGGCGTTGTGTGGGGCAAGGCGGCCGCAGAGGCGCAGGCAGCCAAACAATGATGCCAGAAGACGGGCAGCGCTACCAAGGAGCTTGTTGCGTGTCAATACAAAGGAAAATCACACCTGAGGGACGTTTTAATGGTCGCAGAGGACTCATTTTAGACGTGTTCAGTTCCCCATGGGCAAGGAGACTAAGTTTCTGAGCCACCTTGCACACATGCAGCATTACTGTCGTACAAGGTGGCTGTAAAACGTAGAAACACCTGGGGGAGGGGGGACAGGTTTCCTTCAATTTCAGTTCTTGTGTCTGCGTGGCTTTTGCAGGACATGTTGCCGGCTACACAGCAGGGGAACAGCTGGCGGTGCTGGACCCCACTGACACATTGGCTGGTGTTTTTCTCTGTGCAGCTAGCAGTACCGGGCCCCAACTGGCGGTGTTAGAGCCCGGGGTCAGCAGGAGGAGGAGATGGAGCAGAGTGTAGGCCGAAGCCTGCACTGGCGGCAGCTTTGGGTCTGTTGTGCCTGCGTGGCAGTTGCAGGACACGTTGCCGGCTGCACAGCAGGGGAACAGCTGGCGGTGCTGGACCCCACTGACACATTGGCTGGTGTTTTTCTCTGTGCAGCTAGCAGTACCGGGCCCCAACTGGCGGTGTTGGAGCCAGGGCTCTGCAGGGGGAGCAGAGTGTAGGCCGAAGCCTAATTGAACCAATTTTAAAGTATACCTTTAACCCCCACTCAGGTGTTAAAAAGTAGAAGAGCCACAGCTTATGCAGCAGTAATGCTGCACAAGTCAAAGGTTGCTCTTTTAATTTTGCTCCTTGCACACGCTGAAAGGAACACGTATAACATTTAGGCCCTTACACAGTCAAACTGATTTTGAGGCGTGAGTTCCCTTCGTAAAGAGACGCAGTACAGCTGGCAAAAATGCCACCTTGGTGCTTGGCGCGGCCTCCTGAGCATCGTTATTTGTTGCACAGGAGTCTGCGCTGTCGTGTTATCCCTTGGCCTTGCGCTGTTAGCGCTGCCCATCCTCTGACATCATGTAATGTCGGCCGGTGCGGTTTGCGATGACCATGAATCCCAGCCCCGCAGTGTCTTAACATTGTTAAAACACTGCGGGGCTGGGATTCATGGCCTGGTGCAGTACATATGTTCGCCTCTCGCTTGGTTTCTTACACCCGCTTCAGACTATGCGGCGTCAGCTGATCCCTTATCGCATGCCACGGCCATGAAGCCGCACAGTCCGAAGAAGGCGGAAGGAGATGAGGGACAAGTGAAGAAATGCACCGTTCATGCCCATCAATCACACCCTCGCAGTACAAATAAATAAGACGCCGAGAGGCGTTGTGTGGGGCAAGGCGGCCGCAGAGGCGCAGGCAGCCAAACAATGATGCCAGAAGACGGGCAGCGCTACCAAGGAGCTTGTTGCGTGTCAATACAAAGGAAAATCACACCTGAGGGACGTTTTAATGGTCGCAGAGGACTCATTTTAGACGTGTTCAGTTCCCCATGGGCAAGGAGACTAAGTTTCTGAGCCACCTTGCACACATGCAGCATTACTGTCGTACAAGGTGGCTGTAAAACGTAGAAACACCTGGGGGAGGGGGGACAGGTTTCCTTCAATTTCAGTTCTTGTGTCTGCGTGGCTTTTGCAGGACACGATGCCGGCTACTGAACCCCAATAACAGAGGAGGGACTGTTGGGACTGTGCGGACAGCACTTCTGGACGGCAACTGGCGGTGTTGGAGCCCAGGGACAGGTGGAGGAGGAGGAGGTAGGAGGAGGTAGGAGGGATTGCCACACACACAGCAGGGGAACAGCTGACGTTACTGAACCCCAATAACAGAGGAGGGACTGTTGACTGTGCGTACAGCACTTCTGGACGGCAACTGGCGGTGTTGGAGCCCAGGGACAATGGAGGAGGAGGAGGTAGGAGGAGGTAGGAGGGATTGCCACACACACAGCAGGGGAACAGCTGACGTTACTGAACCCCAATAACAGAGGAGGGACTGTTGGGACTGTGCGGACAGCACTTCTGGACGGCAACTGGCGGTGTTGGAGCCCAGGGACAGGTGGAGGAGGAGGAGGTAGGAGGAGGTAGGAGGGATTGCCACACACACAGCAGGGGAACAGCTGACGTTACTGAACCCCAATAACAGAGGAGGGACTGTTGACTGTGCGTACAGCACTTCTGGACGGCAACTGGCGGTGTTGGAGCCCAGGGACAGGTGGAGGAGGAGGAGGTAGGAGGAGGTAGGAGGGATTGCCACACACACAGCAGGGGAACAGCTGACGTTACTGAACCCCAATAACAGAGGAGGGACTGTTGGGACTGTGCGGACAGCACTTCTGGACGGCAACTGGCGGTGTTGGAGCCCAGGGACAGGTGGAAAAGCAGAGAAACACAATGTAGGCCGAAGCCTGAGAAAGTCGAAAGGGAACCTTTAACCCCCCCCCAAGGCGTTTGTAGCTGAAAGAGCCAGCTTGTGCAGCACAAAAGATGCAAAAGGAAAAGGTGGCTCTTTTCATCATGCTCCTTGCAAACACAGAACTAAACACTTATAAAATGTGTCCCCTGAAACCGTGAAACCGTCCCGGAGGTGGGACTTTCCTTCGTAATATGACGCAGCACCGCCGTCATTCCTCCCCCCCGGGCGCCGCGCCCCGGCTCCTCAGCGTAGTTTGATTCCGTCCCGGAGCCTGCGCTGTTATGTTATCCCTTGGCCAGGCACACTTAGCGCTGCCCATCTTCTGACATCATTTGGTGTCAGGCTGGCTGCGCCTGTGCGGCCGCGCTGGCCGAGAGCCCGCCTCGCAGTGTCGTCTAATGTAATCCCACCGCGGGCCTGGGATCCGTGGCCATGCGCAGTGCATATCCTCGCCTCTCACTCCCCTCCCTACGGCTTCTTCAGACTGTGCGGTGTCACGGCCGTGGCATGCTATTAGTGACCAGCTGACACCAAACAGTCTGAAGAAGCCATAGGGAGATGAGTGAGAGGTGGAGGTTCAGATATGCACTGCGCATGTCCATGGATCTTAGGCCCCCAGTGGGATTAAATCAGAAGACACTGCGAGGCAGGCTCTCGGCCAGCGCGGCCGCACAGGCGCAGCCATCCTGACACCAAATGATGCCAGAAGACGGGCAGCGCTAAGTGTGCCTGGCCACGGGATAACATAACAGCGCAGGCTCCGGGACGGAATCAAACAACGCTGAGGAGCAGGGGCGCGGCGCCGGGGGGGGAGGAATGACGGCTGTGCTGCGTCATATTACGAAGGAAAGTCCCACCTCCGGGACGGTTTTACGGTATCAGTGGACACATTTTATAAGTGTTAAGTTCTGCGTGTGCAAGGAGCTAAACCAAAATAGCTACCTTTTCCTTGTGCAGCATTACTGCTGCACAAGGAGGCTCTTTCAGTAACAAACGCCTTGGGGGGGGGGACAGATTCCCTTACATTTCAGTTGTTGTGTCAGCGTGGCGGTCGCATGACACATTGCCGGCTACACAGCTGGGGATCAGCTGACGTTACTGAAACCCAATAACACTGGGTCGTATGTTTTGACTGTGCAGACGGCACTTCTGAGCCTCAACTGGCGGTGTTGGAGCCCAGGAATTTAAGTTCAGGTGGTAGAAAGATGAACACAACGGGAGACCTGGATAACGTATACAGTGACCTAATTATTTAATCAGGAGGAGGAGTGGCAAATTCCTGCGAGATCCAGGCCTTGTTCATTTTCAGGAAAGTAAGCCGGTCAACGTTATCGGAGGATAGTCGCATGCGACGGTCAGTTAGTACACCACCTGCAGCACTAAAGACACGTTCCGATAATACACTGGCCGCAGGGCAAGACAGCACCTCCAATGCATACTGGCTTAGCTCTGGCCATGTATCCAGCTTTGAGACCCAAAACTTGAAAGGGGAAGAGCCGTCTGGGAGTACAGCAAGAGGGCAAGACATGTAGTCTGTCACCATCTGACGGAACCGTTGCCTCCTGCTGACTGGAGCCGTCTGTGATGGTGTAGACTTTTGTGGGGGGCACAGAAAACTGTGCCACAGTTGGGCCATACTGGTCTTGCCTTGGGCAGAGGCACTGCTTCTGCTCCCTCTTTGTGCAGAGCCTCCACCACTGCCTGGACGCACTGAGCTGCTTTGGAATGCACTAGCAGCACTTCTCTCAGTTGGAATGGAGAAGATGATGGAATTGACCAGTGTGTCTTGGTACTCCCGCATTTTTCGCTCCCGGTTCAACGGTGTGATGAGGCTTTCTACGTTGTCCCGGTAGCGAGGATCGAGGAGGGTGAACACCCAATAATCAGACATGTTGAGAATGTGGGCGATGCGGCGGTCGTTTCTCAGGCACTGCAGCATGTAATCCACCATGTGCTGCAGACTGCCAACTGCCCAAGAAACGCTGTCCCCTGCTGGAGGCGTGATATCTGCCCGCTCGTCATCACCCCACCCTCGCTGTACACACTGAGTACTGGACAATTCGGTAACTCCCTCCTCTGGACGGATGTCTTCCTCCTCCATTGACCCCTCCTCATCCTCCTCACAAACTGTCCCCTGCCTACGCGTTTGTGAGGAACCACGTGGCGCTGACTGTCCAGAAGATGATGGAAATGGTGAATCCTCATCCTCCACCTCTTCCACAACATCATCCCTTAGCGCTTGCAGTGATTTTTCAAGCAGGCAGATAAGGGGGACAGTCATGCTGACTAGTGCATCATCTGCACTCGCCATCCGCGTGGAATAATCAAAGGGACGCAAAACCTGGCAGACGTCATTCATAGTGGCCCACTCTGTGGTTGTGAAGTCTGTACGGCGCTGAGTGTGACTTCTTTGCGCCTGAAGCAGCTGGTACTCCATTACAGCTTGCTGCTGCTCACACAACCGCTCCAACATATGTAACGTGGAATTCCACCTGGTAGGTAGGTCACATATGATGCGATGTTCCGGCAGGCGGTGTCGGCGCTGCAGAGCCGCAATGCGCACTTTTGCCGTGCTGGAACGCCGCAAGTGAGCACACTCTAGGCGGACCTTGTGCAGCAGTGCATCAAGATCCGGATAGTCCCTCAAAAAGCTCTGCACGACCAAATTGAGCACATGTGCCAGACATGGGATGTGAGTGAGGTTGCCGAGGCCCAGAGCTGCCACCAGATTTCGGCCATTATCACACACTACCATGCCTGGCTGGAGATTCGCTGGCACAAACCACACATCGCTCTCCTGCTTGATGGCATTCCAGAGCTCCTGCGCTGTGTGGCTACGATTCCCCAAAAAAATTAATTTCAAGACGGCCTGTTGACGTTTGGCCACGGCTGTGCTCATGTCGGTCGTAACAGGTACACGTTCATCACGGGTCCATGTGGAGGTGGACTGTGACGGCTCCTGCAGCGATGATTCTGAGGAACTGGTGTAAGAGGAGGAGTCAATGCGTACAGAATGGATTCCTACAATCCTTGGAGTGGGCAGGACACGTCCTGCGCCACTCGCACGGTCTGTACCCGGCTCAACGACATTAACCCAATGGGCAGTGAGGGAAAGGTATCGCCCCTGTCCATGTTGACTGGTCCACGCATCGGTGGTGAGGTGGACCTTGCTACTGACGGCGTTCAGTAGCGCGTGTTTTATGTGTCCCTCCACATGCTTGTGCAGGGCAGGGACGGCTTGCCTGCTGAAGTAAAAGCGGCTAGGCACATTGTACTGTGGGACTGCCAATGACATCAAGTCACGGAAGCTGTCAGTCTCCACCAGCCTGAATGACAGCATTTCCAGTGACAGAAGTTTGGCAATGCCTGCAGTCAGAGCCTGTGCTCGTGGGTGGTTTGACGAGAAAGGCCGCCTTTTCTCCCATGCCTGTACTACCGATGGCTATCGACTGGGCTGGGAGTGTGTGGATGACTGGGAAAGTGGTGCTGCGGGTGGAATTACAGCGGGTCTCTGGACAACAGGGCCAGAGGTTCTTCCACGGCGATCCTGGGAGGAAGCCGAACCAGCTGCGTGTGAGCTAGAGGAAGAGGCAACACGAGCTGAAGAGGTGGTAGCTGCCGCTGTTGGTTGGCCTAGCTCTTCAGTGTGTTTTTCTAACTCCGCCGGGTGCCTGTTGCGCACATGTTTCCACATGTTGGAGGTATTGAGGTTGCTGACATTTCGACCTCTTTTGACTTTTTGATGACACACCTTGCATCTGACATAGCAAATGTCATCTGCAACTGTGTCAAAAAAGGACCAGGCACTGCAAGTCTTGGGAGCGCCCTTTTTGGCTTTTGGAAGAGACATGCTCCTAACGGGTGCCAAAGCGGAGGCTGCAGGATCCGCAGTCTTCCCCCTCCCTCTCCCTCTTTGGGCCGTACGGGGAATCTCTTCCTCAGAGCTGCTCCCACCACCTTCCTGTCCCTCACGCCAAGATGGGTCAAGGACCTCATCATCTACACTACCCTCTGCCCCCAACTGCTCCTCCTGGGTAGTCTCAGCAGCAGAGCACGCACCAGTAAGTGGCACCTGAGTGTCATCATCAGCTGATGCGGCCTGCGATGTGGTGACCGGAGCCACTGGCCCACCCGCCTCTTCAGAGGAAGAGAGAAAAAGCTGTTGGGCATCACTGCACCCTGCCTCGTCTTCCATTTCTCCAATGCTGCTTGGCTGGCCCCCTGTTTCCAAGCCAAGAGATTCAGAGAACAGAAGTAGAGACGGCTCCTGTCCTGGGCTCTCTGTCTGCCTGGGCAATTTGGCAGGTGGTGAAGAGACAGATGGCTGCTCTCCAGTGCTCTGTGTCTGAGAGGATGTGGCACTAATTGAAGTTGATGCATTAGCTGCCATCCATCCGACAACGGCTTCAATTTGGTCTTCACGCAGCAGCGGTGTACGGCGCTCTGACACAAAGCTGCGCATGAACGACTGTTGCCTGGTGAAAGTGGGTGCTGATGAGTCACCGGTGCCCGCAGCAGGCACAGAATCCCCACGTCCCCTCCCTGCTCCGCGCCCACACCCACGCCCACGTGCCTTACTCACTGCCTTCTTCATATTGGTTGACTGATAAAGATAAGCAGAAAAGTACTAACGGCTTTGTGTGCTTATTCCTGAGCAACTCCTCCTAACAGGTATAAGAAACACTAATTTTCTAAAGTGTGGACTAGACTTTAATATGAGCTAATGTGGCCTACACAAATGTAAAGTGGTGTAACTGGTGTGTTTGGTGAACTTTATTATTTATTTATTTTTTGGGGGCTGAACTGACAACGGATAGAGCTGCAGTCACACGGAGACCGTGCAGACAGACGTAAACGGCGCTGCAAGGCCCAAAAACCCTCCTCTACGTTATCCTATGTAGTGTTTTTCCACAAGTTAGCTGGAGACGGGTGGAAAGACACTAATAGGATTTTTTTGAAAAAATGTGCAGCAGCCTGCACTACTTAAAACTAAATGAAAATTGATTTGGCGGTATGACGCAGTGAACAACCCTGAGCTGGAGACAACCAGGCTATGGCTGCTCACAGACTACAGGGCGAGCTGCAGTCACACGGAGACCGTGCAGACAGCCGTAAACGGCGCTGCAAGGCCCAAAAACCCTCCTCTACGTTATCCTATGTAGTGTTTTTCCACAAATTAGCTGGAGACGGGTGGAAAGACACTAATAGGAATTTTTGGAAAAAATGTGCAGCAGCCTGCACTACTTAAAACTAAATGAAAATTGATTTGGCGGTATGACGCAGTGAACAACCCTGAGCTGGAGACAACCAGGCTATGGCTGCTCACAGACTACAGGGCGAGCTGCAGTCACACGGAGACCGTGCAGACAGCCGTAAACGGCGCTGCAAGGCCCAAAAACCCTCCTCTACGTTATCCTATGTAGTGTTTTTCCACAAATTAGCTGGAGACGGGTGGAAAGACACTAATAGGAATTTTTGGAAAAAATGTGCAGCAGCCTGCACTACTTAAAACTAAATGAAAATTGATTTGGCGGTATGACGCAGTGAACAACCCTGAGCTGGAGACAACCAGGCTATGGCTGCTCACAGACTACAGGGCGAGCTGCAGTCACACGGAGACCGTGCAGACAGCCGTAAACGGCGCTGCAAGGCCCAAAAACCCTCCTCTACGTTATCCTATGTAGTGTTTTTCCACAAATTAGCTGGAGACGGGTGGAAAGACACTAATAGGATTTTTTTGAATAAATTAGCAGCAGACTACACTACTTGGAAAAAAAAAAAAAAAAGAACAGTATGAGGCAATGAACCACCCTCCCTGAACTGAATACAACCAGCTATGGATGGCCTATGTGGCTGCACTCAGACTAGAGAGTGGGCTGCACTCACACACACACACACACAGACCTTGCAGATCGCTGTGAAAACAGCGCTACAAGGCAAAAGCAAGGTGAATAGTAGGTGAACACAGCGGTTGCTAAATTAGCCTTTGGAAAGCACAAAGAAGCAAATCGCTATCTCTAAACTGTCCCTCAGTCAGCAAACAGCGTCCTGTCACTAACTGAATTCACAGCAGAGTGATCGCAAAATGGTGCCAGCGACTTTTAAACTGCATCATGACATCATTTCAGCAGCCAATCACAGCCTTGCCAGTAGTTTCATGCCCTCCATGCTAAACAGGATGTGCCCACACTTGGAATCATTCTCATTGGCTGAATTTCTGCATTTTGAATCTTGGAACTTCCGATTCCGGTATCCGATACGCGGCAAGTATCGGAATCCCGGTATCGGAATTCCGATACCGCAAGTATCGGCCGATACCCGATACTTGCGGTATCGGAATGCTCAACACTAGTGCTCGCTCATCACTACTTATGACCGTGTGATATTTCAGTTTTTCTTTTTGAATAAATTTGTAAAAATTGCTACATTTCAGTTTTTTTTTTCAGTCAAGATGAGGTGCAGAGGTCCTTTTGAATTTACCAAATGGCTGCAGTGAAACAAAGAGTGAATAATTTAAAAGGGTATGAATACTTTCCATACCCACAGTATATTTTCACTATCCTATATCACCCTAAAATGGTTGCTGCCTTCACTACCTTTTATTTTATATAGGCTAATGTGATAAAACTTGAATGGCTGTGTTTGGGGTCTGAAAGTGATAGCTTCAAAGCAATATAGGAAAACCTTTGCTGCTGAATCGGAAGATCAGGTGAGCCCTCTTGGGTGATGCAATCTTCTATTTTATGTAAAATGGCATCGATAAATTTTTTTGTGATTCACACAAGTACAAAATGTTTGAAATTGTCAGGTTCACTCACTTTCCTAACATTTGACACACATTCAATTTGCATTCTTATATTGGATACTGCACTGATATGAAGAATACGTGAGCATTTTACTAAATAATTGCATAGCATAAAATTATGTGATTTTCTATTCTTTAACCCCGTTTAATAATCGTTATTTTTATATAGCGCTAACATATTCCGCAGCGCTTTACAGTGTGCACACATTATGATCGCTGTCCCCAATGGGGCTCACAATCTAAATTCCCTATCAGTATGTCTTTTGGAATGTGGAAGAAAACCAGAGTACCTGGAGAAAACCCACGCAAACACGGGGAGAACATACAAACTCCTTGCAGATGTTGTCCTTGGTGGGATTTGAACCCAGGACTCCACTGAGCCACTGTGCTGCCCTTTCCAGCATCTGGCATAATAGCACGTGACGTTGGACTCCCTCCCTTTGATGTGGACTCCGGTGGTGAGACCACATCTTTCCATGGACATGTCAGCTCTTTTGAATAGCTGACATGTGCCCACAATAGCTGCAGGTGGAATCACGATCCACCCGTGGCTATTAACCAGTTAAATGCCGCTGTAAAACTGACAGCGACATTTAACAAGCGCTTCCGGTAATCTCGCTGGAAATGCGAACACCGACCTCTGTCATGTGATCGCAGGTCACCAGTGTGTTGGCATGACAATCTGAGGTCTCCTGGAGACCTCTATAGCTGTCTGTGCCATCATACTGTGAGCTCCACCCACTGGTCGGCACTCAAAGTGAGTAAATCTGCTATGTAGAGGCAATCTGAACATCGCCTTTATATAGCAGAGCCGATCGGGTTGCAGCAACTTCTAGTCTCCTATGGAGACTAATGAAGCATGCCAAAAGTTAAAAAAAAAAATATATATATAAAAAAATAAATAAAAATATAAAAGCTCAAATCGCCTCCTTTAGAATCACCCAATCCAACAATAAAAAAAGGATTAACCTGATCGCTAAATGGCGTAGGAGGAAAAAAGTCAAAACGCCAGAATTATGGGTTTTTTTGGTCGCCACAACAGTGCATTAAAATGCGATCAAAAGGTCGTAGGTGCACCATAATTTCAGCTTGGTACGCAAAAAATAAGCCCTCACCCAAACCAAGATCATGAAAAATGAAGATACTATAGGTATAGGAAAACAGCGATATATATATATATATACTGTATATATATATATATATATATATATATATATATATATATATATATATATATATATATATAAAAATATATATATATAATTTTTTTTATTATTTTTTTAACAAAGTTTGGAATTTTTTAATGCATCCGCTGCCCCATTGTGAGGTGCGGGGAGGCGGGGGCGGAGTTCCGGCCGCGCATGCGCGGTCGGAAATGCTGCAGACGACGCACCAAAAAACGTTACAAGCAACGTTTTTTGGTGGCGATGGTCCGACGCAACCGTCGCACGACGGTTGCGACGTGTGGCAGTGCGTCGCACTGCGTCGCTAATAAAGTCTAAGGAGAAAAAACGCATCCTGCAAGCACTTTTGCAGGATGCATTTTTTCTGCAAAACGACGCATAGCGACGTGCAGTGCACGACGCTAGTGTGAAAGTAGCCTTAAATAAAAAAGAGCCTAGACATGTTGGTGTCTATAAACTCGTAATGACCTGGAAAATCATAATGGCAGGTCAGTTTTAGCATTTAGTGAACCTAGTAAAAATTTCAAACAAAAAAGGAGTATAGGATTGCACTTTTTTGCAATTTCACGGCACTTGGAATTTTTTTCCTGTTTTCCAGTACATGACATGGTAAAACCAATGGTATTGTTCAAAATTACAACTCGTCCTGCAAAAAAACAAGCCATAACATGGCCATATTGAAGAAAAAATAAAAAAGTTATGGCTCTGGGAAGAAGAGGAGCGAAAAATGAAAACGCAAAACCGAAAAAGCTCCGGGGGTTAAGAGGTTAAACAAATATTTGAAAACATGAAAAACTGAATTCATATTGTGTCCTAAGGAGAATCCTAATGGCTTTGTATTGTGAATAGATTTTTTTTCCTGGATGCAGTGCTCTTAAAAAAGAGTACCTCCACAATACAACATCCAAGAGAGCATACTACATTATTTTCCTTCCTGCTAAATAAATACATAATAATGTAAGTAAATCATTTGTTTGTTGTTTCTCTTTCTTGATTAGAGTTGTGCAACTTCTCCATCTTTAATGTCTTTAAAATAAATATACATGAGGTACTGAAAATCTGTTTCCATGGCATGGAGTATTTTCTATGACCACCACTGTTAACTAGCAATAGATAAAATAATCTTGTGCAGATGAGATTGGTAATATGCAAAGTAATTTTTAATTTAGTGTAAGTGAAGCTCAGATAACAAGATGATAAACATCAACAAGACATTACTTTCAGCTCTACAAAGACTTGTTAAACTAATAAAGCATACAGACACTAATGACTCCTCAGTAAAATCACATGCATTCCATTAAATCCCAACTATAACATAAATGCTAAACAGTGAATGTAGTGCCTTCTACTTGTTCATATTATATTATCTTGGGAAGAAAGATGGCTTTAAAAGTTACTATGTAATAATAATTATCATATTTGTATGTTTACTATTATTACTGAATTACAATGACATATAAAGGGGCAGTCTCATGAAAAAAGTACATTTTAATTAATAGATCTTAGAATGAAAATAAGTTGAACAATTGGATGTTTTTTTTAAAAAAATGTTCCTGTTTGGAGATAATCTTATAAGTGTGCACTTGTGTAATGAATGTGTCTCACTGTGCAAGAACATGGTCGGATATACCAAAGATCCTGAGCAGGGGAATGGGCAAAAGAGAGAACACGGAAAGGACAGCTTAGGGTCACAGCTGATTCTATGAAGTAAAACAAGTTTTTAAACAGGCAGTGAAATGTTCATTACAGAAACCAGCAGCTGTGATCCCATGTTTTATACAGGTAGTCCTCGACTTACGACGTTGATCCGTTCTTACACGGCGTCGTAAACCGAATTTCGATGTAAGCCTGACTTCTATACCAGGAAAGATCTTTGAACAAATTATTAAACAACTTGTATGCAAGTACGTTGATCAGAATAAAGTGATTAACCAGAGCCAGCATGTGTTTGAACCTATTAAGTCATGTCAGACTAAATTAATAAATTTATATGACAGAATCACTGACTGGGTGGATCAGGGGAATGCAGTAAAGATAGCATATATTGACTTCAGCAATACATTTGACAAAATATCTCCTACCATCCTTATTGCAAAAATGACCAAGTATGGAATGGACAAGGAAACTGTTAGGTGGATTCATAAATCGAATTTTGCAAAAAAAAGTCAAAAGACTGGGGAAAAATTATAATTATTTGAAACATATAATCCCTCAAAATTTATGAATATTATTAGTTACTTTTAAAAAACACCACCCAGTGTGTAAGACCAAAAAGTTGAGATACACAAGAGTAGGTAACAATTCTAACAGATACATAGACTGGGTATCTGTTATAATTGTTACCTACTCTTGTATATCTCAACACTATTTTTTTTGTCCTACACACTGGGTGGTGTTTTAAAAAATGACTAATAAAATTGATAAATTTTAAGGGATTAATTGTGTCACAGGATTCATAACAAACTTAGTGATCAGACCCAAAGAGTGGTCATAAATGGCTGCACATACTGTTTGAAGAATGTCTCAAGTGGTGTACCACAGGGTTCTGTCCTCAGTCCTGTGCTGTTCAACATTTGTATCAATGATTTAGATGAAGGAATTGAGGGTAAACTGATTAGATTTGCTGAGGACACAAAGCTCGGAGGGATAGCTAATACTAAAAAATGAGAGAGAACATTCAAAAAGATCTAAGCAAACTGGAACTGTGGTCATCAACTAACAGAATGGTTTTTAACAGGAAGAAATGTAAACCCCTACATCTGGGCAGCAAAAATAAAAAAAAAACATATACAGGATGGGAGGAAGATGGTTAAGCAACAGCACATGTGAAAAAGACTTGGGTATACTAATAGATTACAGACTGTACATGAGTCAACAGTGTGATACACCAGCAAAAAAAGGCAAACACAATTTTGGATTGCATTAGCAGAAGCATACAGTCTAGATCAAGTGAAGTTATTATCCCCTTCTACTCCTCTTTGGTCAAACCTCATCTTGAATACTGTGTTCAGTTCTGGGCACCACATTTTAAAAAAGACATTAACAAACAGGTGCAAGTTCAGAGAAGAGTGACCAGAATGGTGACCAGTCTATGTCCTATAAGGAATGTTTAGCTTGCAAAAGAGAACACTGAGAGGAGACTTTATAGCTGTCTACATGCATCTCAAAAGATGTCACACTATAGAGGGATCAGCTTTATTCTTATTTGCACAAGAAAATACTAAAATCATTGGGATGAAACTGAATGATAGGAGACATAGATTAGATATTAGAGAAAACTTTTTGAGAGTGAGGGTGATCAATGAGTGATGCAGGCTGCCACGAGAGGTAGTGAGTTCTCCTTCAGAGGAAATCTTCAAAAAGAGGCTGGACAGACATCTGTCTGGGATGATTTAGTGAATCCTGTATTGAACAGGAGTTTGGACCAGATGACCAAGGAGGTCTCTTCTATCTTTACCATTCTATGATTCTAGCATTTTTTAACCTAACACATTGTAACAACTCTGGTGGCATCACTGCATCCCATCTCCCACCTGCCATACACAGTTCTGTCTTTTGCTAGCTACATGCTGTGTGCCTCTTGTCTCCTGCCTGCTCTCTACATAATTCTTGGCTGTGTGCAAAGGGGGCAGCTCTCCCTGACTCTTATTGAGACTGTGTGCATTTTCCTAAGTTGTCCCCAGCCAATTGCCAAGAGGCATCAGGTACCTAAGGCATTCCCACCCCTAGGGGAATGCCCGAGCAACTTTCTTTCTCAGTTAGTTTCTTGCTGCTGAGGTGTCAGGTCTTGTCTTGCTTTGTCTCTTGTTTCAGCCACCCAGAGGGGCTTTTTACCCTGGCCTGTACCCGTGTTTAGTGTCTTCTGTTTCAACCACCCAGAGGGGCTTTGTACCCTGGCCTATACACGTGTCCAGTGTCTCTTGTTACAGCCACCCAGTGGGGCTTTGTACCCTGGCCCGTGTCCTTGTTTCTGTGCCTTGTCCCATTCCTGACCTTGTCTGAACCTAGTCCTTTTCCTGTATCCATTTGTATCCCTGTCTCTAGCCTTCCCTACTCTTCTGTGTATTTCCATGTGTTCGTTCATTCTGCTCTTCGCTCTGCCTCCTACATTTCTGCTATTAGCTCCACCTCCTGTGGTTCTGCTCTTAGCTCAGCCTACTACATTTCTGCTCTTTGCTCTGCCCCTTCAGCTCTGCTCTTTGCTCCACACTCTGCGGCTTTGCTCTATTCTCGGCTCCACACTCTGCGACCTTGCTCTGCTCTTTGCTCTGCACCCTGTGGCTCTACTCTTGGCTCCGCCTCCTGTGGCTCTGCTCAGCTCTTTGCCTGGCACTCTGTGGCATTCCTCTGCTCTCGGCTCTGCACTCTGCGACCTTGCTCTGCGCTTTGCTCTGCACTCTCCAGCTCTGCTCTTAGCTCCGTCTCCTGTGGCTCTGCTCAGCTCTTAGCTCCACACTCTGTGGCTTTCACCTGCTCTCGGCTCTTCACTCTGTGCTCTCCGGCTCTGCTCTTAGCTCTGCCTCCTGCAGCTCTGCTTAGCTCTTTGCTCCGCACCCTGTGGCTCTGCTCTCACTCTGCGGTCCTGCTCTGCTCTTGTTCTGCTTGGCTCCACTCCTTATGGCTCTGGCTGGCTCCGCTCCTTGCTGTTTTGCCCAGCTTTGCTACTTGCTGTTCTGCCCAGCTCCACTATTAGCGGTTCTGCCCGGCTCTGCTCCTTGCAGTTCCGCCCTGCTCTGCTCCTTGCGGTTATGTCCAGCTCTGATCCTTGCAGATCTGCTCCGCTCTTGTTCCACACCTCGCTGGTCTTTGTTCTTCCAGTCTGAACAAGTTCCTACTTGTTCCCATATACCACTCATACCTGTCCGTGTACGTGTCCTCCCTGAATCAGTCCCTGCTCCAGTGTGTACCGGTCTCTACCTGTTCCCATATACCACTCACACCTGCCCATGTTCCCATGCCCTCCGAGTCAGTTACTGTCCCTTCTGTCTCAGCTTTGCCCACCTGCCAGTGTCTCAGCCGTGCCCGCCTGCCAGTGTCTCAGCCGTGCCTGCTTGCCAGTGTCTCAGCTGTGCCTGCTTGCAAGGGTCTCAGCTGTGCCTGTTTGCCAGTGTCTCAGCCATGCCCGCCAGCCTGTCTACTAGATTGTCCGCCTGCCTACCAGAGTGCCAGCTGTGCCTGCCTGCCTACCAGAGTGCCAATTGTGCCTGCCTGCCTACCAGAGTGCCAGCCATGTTCACCAGAGTACCAGTCTTGCCTAACTGTACTCGCTCACACCTTCCTCTTGTGTTTTGTCCCTCAGTGGGATCAGCTGTCACAGCCAGACACCACCCTGGAGTGGCACCTGGCAGCTACCTGGCGTATGTGGAGTCAGGAAGGAATTTTTTCCCCCAATATGGAGCTTACTCTTTGCCACATGGGCTTTTTTTGCCTTCCTCTGGATTATCATGTTAGGGCATGTTAGGTTAGGCTATGGGTTGAACTAGATGGACTAAAAGTCTTCCTTCAATCTTAATAACTATGTTACTATGTTACAAGCCTGACCTCACCATCAGAGGCTCCAGTGAACACCAAGGTAGCTGCTTAGTCATGCCCCTTCCAGGGTAGTCTGGTTTGCGGCACAGTGGGGCCACAATCCCCCGCTTGCGCAATCCAGTCTGGGCATGAGCGTGACACGCATAAACCATGATTAGGAAATTGTGGTGGTCAAAATTGTAATTGGAGACTAGAAATGAGTCAAAAGAGTAGCAGTACATTGGTGCAGTGTCTTCTTATTTGGTTGCAGCCATACCAGGAGAGTGCAAAATCTTTCAGACGGCACTCAAGTGCCAACATTTTGGGCGTCTCTATGTCATCAGGCCTAATAGTTGCAAGTGTCAACCATAATGCCAGCAATTGAAAGCTAGCAAAAGTCATGTTACCTTGTGCAGGTAACTATTACTGTGCAGAATTATTAGGCAACTTAATAAAAACCAAATATTCCCATCACGCATGTTTAATTTCCCAAGGTAAACCAATATAACTGCACAAAATTTAGAAATAAACATTTCTGACATGCAAAATCAAAACCCCCCAAAATTTGTGGCCAATATAGCCACCTTTCTTTATGATGACACTCATCAGCCATCCATCCATAGATTCTGTCAGTTGCTTGATCTGTTTATGATCAACATTGTGTGCAGCAGCCACCACAGCCTCCCAGACACTGTTCCGAGAGGTGTACTGTTTAGCTCCCTGTAGATCTCACATTTCATGAGGGACCACAGGTTCTCTATGGGGTTCAGATCAGGTGAACAAGGGGGCCATGTCATTATTTTTTCTTCTTTGAGACATTTAGTGGCCAGCCACGCTGTGTAGTAGTTGGAGGCATGTGATGGAGCATTGTCCTGCATGAAAATCATGTTTTTCTTGAACGATACCGACTTCTTCCTGTACCACTGCTTGAAGAAGTCGTCTTCTAGAAACTGGCAGTAGGTCTGGGAGTTGAGCTTCACTTCATCCTCAACCCGAAAAGGTCCCACAAGTTCATCTTTGATGATCCCAGCCCATACCAGTACCCCACCTCCACCTTGCTGGCATCTGAGTCGGAGTGGAGCGCTCTGCCCTTTACTGATCCAGCCTCTGGCCCATCCATCTGGCCCATCAAGAGTCATTCTCATTTCGTCAGTCCATGAAACCTTTGAAAAGTCAGTCTTAAGATATTTCTTAGCCTAGTCTTGACGTTTTATCTTATGTTTCTTGTTCAAAGGTGGTCGTTTTTCAGCCTTCCTTACTTTGTCCATGTCCCTGAGTATGGCACACCTTGTGCTTTTTGTTACTCCAGTAACGTTGTAGCTCTGAAATATGGCAAAACTGGTGGCAAATGACATCTTGGCAGCTTCATGCTTGATTTTCCTCAATTCATGGGCAGTAATTTTGCACCTTTTTTGCCCAACAGGCTTCTTGCGACCCTGTTGCGACGCTTGATTGATTGGTAATCACGCTTCAAAAGCTAGGCAATTTCAAGACTGCTGCATCCCTCTGCAAGACATCTCACAATTTTGGACTTTTCACTGCCCGTCAAATCTCTCTTCTGACCCATTTTGCCAAAGGAAAGGAAGTTGCTTAATAATTAAGCACAGTAATAGTTACCTGCACAAACAGATATCCTCCTAAGATAGCCAAATCTAAAAAAAACACTTCCAAAAGTATTAAGCTTTGATATTCATGAGTCCTTTTGGGTTGATTGAGAACATAGTTGTTGATCAATAATAAAAATAATCCTCTAAAATACAACTTGCCTAATAATTCTGCACACAGTGTAATTTGATATGTTCAATAGTTTGTGCTGTGGTATGTCTGAAGTTATAGATTTCTGCAGCAAGACATCTTTCTATATAATTCTATAGTTAACAAGTTGTGTGTTACATTAAGAAATGAGATCTAAGAGGTAACGTTTCTCCTTTTGGAGAGTGACATGCCTGGCATGCCAGTGTCAAGAGGCTTATAACCTATGCAATGATCCTCTCGAAAATAAATATGCAAATTGCCTCTTCAGAGTCTTTAAAGTAAATATCGACCCTTTACTGTGTTTAGCCATGTGACTTGGAATAATTGGGATATGATTCTGGTTGGCTTTTATCCTGAGTCATATTCCAAGGCTCGTTAAAGGGTCGATATTGACTTTTTGAATTGCTACTTCTAAAAGTGCCACTAGAGCTCTAGTCCTCTATCACTCTCAATTTTCACATTAAGAAATGCTACATCTCTAACTTTCAAATGTTGCCTGAGTCCACCCATTGAATTCATAAGCCTCAAATTAGAAAGGATTTGAATAATTATATTTAACCTTTTTCCATAAAACTGAAAATTAATCTGATGCTTTTCAGCTTTATCAAATGACCATAACAGATCAAATAGCCTGTTGAATGTGATAGTTTCCTTTTAAACAATTATATTATAACTAGCTGTACTACCCGGCTTCGCCCGGGTTAATGACTGCTGTTAGCAAAATAGAATGTGTTAACAAAAATTTATTCTGCACACAAAAACCACAAAACAAATAGATAGAAATGTAATTATTAAAAGGCAAAAACTAAGCAAATAGAAGCATTTCACAACATATATTAGCTTTGTTATACTGAGAATGTCTTTGTTGCCTATATTAACCAATCAGAGCTCAGGTTAATTAACTGTAGCAAAATAGAAGCTGAGCTGTGATTGGTTGCTATTGGCAGCCTGATAAATCCCCAGCCAACAGGAAGCCCTCCCCCCTGGCAGTATATATTAGCTCACACATACACATAATAGACAGGTCATGTGACTGACAGCTGCCGTATTTCCTATATGGTACATTTGTTGCTCTTGTAGTTTGCTTATTAATCAGATTTTTATTTTTGAAGGACAATACCAGACTTGTGTGTGTTTTAGGGCGAGTTTTATGTGTCAAGTTGTGTGTGTTGAGTTGCGTGTGGCGACATGCATGTAGCGACTTTTGTGAGATGAGTTTTGTGTGGCGACATGCGTGTAGCAACATTTTGTGTGTTGAGTTGCATGTGACAGGTTAGTGTAGCAAGTTGTGTGCAGCAAGATTTGTGCATGGCGAGTTTTGCGCGTGGCGAGTTTTATGTGTGGTGCATTTTGAGTATGTGCAAGTTTTGTGTGAGGCAACTTTTGCATGTGGTGCAACTTTTGTACATGTGGCAATTTTTCTGTGTGTGCAAGTTTTGCATGAGGTGAGTTTTCCATGAGGTGAGTTTTGCACGTGTGGCGAGTTTTGCGTGAGCCTAGTTTTGCATATGGCGAGTTTTGCATGTAGCGAGTTTTGAGTGGTGACTTTTGTGTTTCGACTTTTATGTGGCGAGGTTGGTGTGTGTGTGTGGTGAAATGTGTGCTGAGGGTGGTATATGTGTTCAAGCACGTGGTAGTGTGTGGCGCATTTTGTGTTTGTGTTCATATCCCCGTGTGTGGTGAGTATCCCATGTCGGGGCCCCACCTTAGCAACTGTACGGTATATACTCTTTGTCGCCATCGCTCTCATTCTTTAAGTCCTCATTGTTCACATCTGGCAGCTGTCAATTTTCCTCCAACACTTTTCCCTTCACTTTTTCCCCATTATGTAGATAGGAGCAAAATTGTTTGGTGAATTGGAACGCGCGGGGTTAAAATTTCACCTCACAACATAGCCTATGACGCTCTCGGGGTCCAGACGTGTGACTGTGCAAAATTTTGTGGCTGTAGCTGCGACGGTACAGATGCCAATCCCGGACATACACACATACATACATACACACATTCAGCTTTATATATTAGATATACCTGTATGTAATCTCCTGTATATAGTATATACCTGTGTGTCATCTCACCTATATATAGTATATATCTGTGTGTCATCTCCTGTATATAGTATATACCTGTATGTCATCTCCTCCTATACATAGCATATACCTGTGTCATCTCCTCCTGTATATACTATATACCTGTAGGTAATCTGCTCCTGTATATAGTATATACCTGTGTGTCATCTCCTCCTGTATATAGTATATACCTGTATGTCATCTCCTCCTGTATGTAGTATGTACCTGTATGTCATCTCCTCCTCTATATAGTATATACCTGTGTGTCATCTCTCCTGTATATAGTATATATCTGTGTGTCATCTCCTCCTGTATATAGTATATACCTGTGTGTCATCTCCCCTGTAAATAGTATATACCTGTGTGTCATCTCCTGTATATAGTATATAGCTGTATGCCATCTCCTCCTGTATTAGCCCTCGTTCACACGTTATTTGGTCAGTATTTTTACCTCAGTATTTGTAAGCTAAAATGGCAGCCTGATAAATCCCCAGCCAACAGTAAGCCCACCCCCTGGCAGTATATATTAGCTCACACATACACATAATAGACTGGTCATGT
This sequence comes from Ranitomeya variabilis, assembly GCF_051348905.1. Classification (NCBI taxonomy): domain Eukaryota; kingdom Metazoa; phylum Chordata; class Amphibia; order Anura; family Dendrobatidae; genus Ranitomeya; species Ranitomeya variabilis. Next base: position 1,070,998,335 of record NC_135232.1, on the reverse strand, counting down.
GACTGACAGCTGCCGGATTCCTATATGGTACATTTGTTGCTCTTGTAGTTTGTCTGCTTATTAATCAGATTTTTATTTTTGAAGGATACCAGACTTGTGTGTGTTTTAGGGCGAGTTTCGTGTGTCAAGTTGTGTGTGTTGAGTTGCGTGTGGCGACATGCATGTAGGGACTTTTGTGAGATGAGTTTTGTGTGGCGACATGCGTGTAGCAACTTTTTGTGTGTCGAGTTGCATGTGACAGGTTAGTGTAGCAAGTTGTGTGCAGCAAGTTTTGCGCATGGCGAGTTTTGCGCGTGGCGAGTTTTATGTGTGGTGCCTTTTGAGTATGTGCAAGTTTTGTGTGAGGCAACTTTTGCATGTGTTGCAACTTTTGTGCATGTGGCAATTTTTCTGCGTGTGGCAATTTTTCTGCGTGTGCAAGTTTTGCGTGTGGCGAGTTTTGCACGTGTGGCGAGTTTTGCATGTGGAGAGTTTTGCGCGTGGCGAGTTTTGAGCGGCGACTTTTGTGTTTCTACTTTTATGTGGCGAGGTTGGTGTATGTGTGGTGAAATGTGCACTGAGGGTGGTATATGTGTTCGAGCACGTGGTAGTGTGTGGCGCATTTTGTGTGTGTGTTCATATCCCCGTGGTGGTGTGATTATCCCATGTTGGGGCCCCACCTTAGCAACTGTACAGTATATACTCTTTGGTGCCATCGCTGTCATTCTTTAAGTCCCCCTTGTTCACATCTGGCAGCTGTTAATTTGCCTCCAACACTTTTCCTTTCATTTTTTCCCCATTATGTAGATAGGGGCAAAATTGTTTGGTGACTTGGAAAGCGCGGGGTTAAAATTTCACCTCACAATATAGCTTTGACGCTCTCAGGGTCCAGACGTGTGACTGTGCAAAATTTTGTGCCTGTAGCTGCGACGCCTCCAACACTTTTCCTTTCACTTTTTCCCCATTATGTAGATAGGGGCAAAATTGTTTGGTGAATTGGAAAGCGCGGGGTTAAAATTTCACCTCACAACATAGCCTATGACGCTCTCGGGGTCCAGACGTGTGACTGTGCAAAATTTTGTGGCTGTAGCTGCTACGGTTCAGATGCCAATCCCGGACATACATACATACATACATACATACACACACACACACATTCAGCTTTATATATTAGATAAACAGAGTTGATATAACTTCAAAGTATATTGCTTAGTTTTTGTCACAAAATATCCCTTTAAGAGCAAATTTGGCCCATTAAAGTGAGAAATTGTAATTTAAAGACTGTTGACATTAACATGCTACTTTTTTTTTAATAAAAGGTTATGTCTAACAAGACAAAAAGATATTAGTATGCTCAATATTCTATTAGTGTAGGTTTCAGTTTGATCATATCTAGATTTGTCAAATCAAAAAGGTTTTCTTAGCAGACTCATGGCTTAAGGGTCTACATTGCTTTAATTAGTTTGAGTTCTAAAGATTTGTGAGGTTCATTTTTCTTCTTCTTTATTCTTAAAATGCTGATTGATTTTAGAGCACATATCCTGGTGGAAATTTAACAAGTTAATGACCTATTGGAAATCAAAGCTGAATATTCTGAGGACATTAAAAGGAAAATGTGAAACTAACAATACATTATTTTATTTTTAGTTTTTTTAATAAATAATTTAGATTTATCATTGCTATAAATTATTTTTAAGCTATTCATTAATAAAAAAAAATATGTCAGTTGGTTCATACATAGAGAATATCAGCATTTAAACTAAAGCTGGGTTGACAAAGGTAAATTTCAGGCTATTTCACATATTAAGGAATACCAATTAACAAATTTACAAGTCAATAAGAGGTCAACGGAGACCTTTTACACAGGAGGCTGCAAAATACATGGGGTCAAAATGATTGTTAATATGATAATTTAGTTCCTATACAGTATGTATACTGTAGACAGCACATTCCCTGTCCCCCTTCCCAGCATAATAAGACCAGTTCACAGCTGTCTGTTTTTCCTTGGCTGTTTATTCAAAATAGGGGGGGCTCATGCAATTTTTTTCATTTATTTATTTATTTATTAACAAGTACAGTAAGCTACACATGCAAGTCACTACTCCACTCCTCCGTTCAACCTGTGCTTTCTGGTGCAAGATTATTATTTTTCTTTTTTTATTATATGTTATTTCACGCCATTTACTATACCACCTTCGTTTGCAGGGCAATTGTCCTGCTCTTACCCACATTTTGCTTCTTTTTGCTACCCCATCCTTTACTATGACCATTTTACAGCACTAAAGCTCGGGTCCCCATTGACTTATATGGGATTCGGTATCAGAGTCAAGTTCGGATGAAGTTCTGGTACCCTAACTAAACTTTGTATTCAAGTTAGGCCAAACCCAATGAACCCAAACTTCTTACAGTTTGCTCATTCCTAATCTCTAATTAAAAGCTCTGCATTATTGAGATTTTCAAATTTATGCACCGTAAAAGAAATATTTTGAGTGAAAATACGGCGAAACCAGTATATTCAATTTTCAAAATATCTGCTCTTTCTTAATAATTAGAGATAAAAAAGTCAAAAGTTCATCATAGCGCTGTATGAAATACAGTATATGTCAAGAAAAAATTGGCAACAACAATACACCATATATTGTAAGAAAACCAATGGCTAAAAATGTGGGAGTTGCTAGCAGCAGCACTAGCACTAGAGATGATCAAACTTGTTTTGTTCGGAAAAGGTTTGTCAATCTCAAAGTTGGCATGAAATTTGCAAATTCAGATTTGTGTTAGGATTCCCAGGCATTTTCCTCAAAATCAGCAAAATTCCTCCAAAATTTGGTAAATGATTGAGTTTCCACTTTGTGCACACGGCGACTCTGATTGGCATTAACATTACCATCTGTAAGATCGTTACCGATGGTCAAAGTGCTGCAGGGTCATGCTGTCAGATGTCAGCGTGACCCCATAGCTGTGACTGAGACCCGTTATAAAAAGCATACCGCAGATCACAGGTATTGGCTGATGAGAAACTACTACTCTCATCAACCTACGCTTGCTGTCACTGATAACAGCGGGATCAGGTGCCAGCTGATAAGCCTAGTTAACAGCCAGTGCCTGTGTTCAAAGTAAAAATAAAGAAATAGATATTAAAATAAAAATAGAAAACTTATAGTATACTCACCATACACCTAATCTCTAAAGTCATTGTCTTCTGTAAAGAAATATAAAAAACATATATCCACTTAATACCTAATCCCCGGTGCCCATCTCACCTGGAAAAGAGAAAAAATAAACTACCATATCCCTTACCTATCTGCTATAATCCATACTATCCCATGACAATTCAGATTACTTGTAGAGCAGTCACGACAGCTACTGCTGCTGCTCTACCTGGCACATTGACAGGAGAGTGTAATCACTACTGCAGTGTGCACCACTGAGCTACTGAAAGTTCTCATGCAGCAGAGGTGCCGTAAGTGAGATCACTGAGGCTGGTCAGCTGATGAACTTGGTTGAACTTTCTCACTGCAGCACATGCTACACGCTGCAGTGGTGATTAAACTGTTGGGTTAGTAATAGAGGCGCCTTATAGAAGCTTCTTCTTTACTAGCTTCTGTTTTTGATGTTACTGAACAATATAAGGGTGACATCAATCCCACAATTATGAACCACACTTTCCATCACCAAAGGGCAAGTGGGAAGAGCCAGGTGACAGAATTTGCTCATCTAAAATATGTACCTTTTCTGCGGTGGCTGCGGGCTGCTTTTTTTAGGCTGGGGGGCAATATCCATGGCCCCTTACCAGCCTGAGAAAACCAGCCTCCAGCTGTCATCATTACCTTGGCTGGTTGTAAAAAATGGGGATGACCCCTTTTTGTTTGTTTTTTTAAACTATTTATTTAAATAATTTAAAAAATAGCATGGGGAACCCTCTGTTCTTGATAACCAGCTTTGCTAAAGCTGACACCTGAGGGTTGCAGCCTGCAGATGTCAGTTTTACCTGGCTGGTTATTAAAAATTGAGGGGAAGCCACATAAATTTTTATTTTTTTATTATTTAATTATAGCGCAATTGATATCTCTGTTCCTGGTGTCTGCCCCTTATTTGAGATGTTTTGGAAGCTTTTGGGGCCACCTGAAGGTGTTGTCTATGCGTTTGGTTTTGCCTCCTATTAAATTCAATGATGTTTGGTTATGTTCTGCAAACATTGGGAAGTTCAGCAAACATAGCTAAACTGAACCTTAAAAGGTTTGCTCATCTCTAATTAGAACCAACACTATTTCTGTCTTCAGACATCTGGGCAGTAGTACTACCAAATGCAGCTTGCAAATGGTCTCTTTTACCTCCAGCAAGCATAATTTTATGCAGGAAGTAAAGGTTAGTATAAATATATGCCACAATGCTAGTCTTATTGGCAGCAGGAAGATGTTACCAATGATATTAATACTGTCAGTTTGAGCCAGTGTTCTTCACAGAACAGTCTGCCTTATCACAAATAAAAGCGGGATACTTTTCAGAGTGTTTTACCTATAAAAAAATGGAAACATTTGTCATCGCCTTGTTATTAAATGAGTTGTTGGTTACTATTGTGTTACTATCAGTTTCTGTAGATGTTTATCACTTTACTATAAACAGCCTTAGTAATATCAAATAGCTTAAAAGAGTGACCTCAGTGTGATGCAGATCTTTTCATGGAAATTGGAGGTTTCACATTATTGAAATTTGCAGGAAATCAATGTACTGCAAATGAAATTTTTTATAAAATTGTAATTAAATTTGGCAAATTGGAATTTGATGAGATCATATTTAGAAATTAGAAAATAAAACAAAGACTTCTTAACCCCTTAGTGTCTTCAAAAGGAGATTTGTAGTTAAATTTCCGCGCTGCCGCTAAGATGAATTTCAGGAGAGTATAGTTGATTCACAGTGGTTTTATTCAACGCGTTTCAGGGGTCTCATGCCCCCTTCATCAGGAAATACCACAGGTAGCAAATTTGGTGTATATTCTCCTCTATGTAACGTGGATAAGACCCTATTGCGCTTTTTGTCTCCCCATTGTTTTGCAATAGTAACCCCTTAGTGACAGAGCCAATTTGGTACTTAATGACCGAGCCAATTTTTACAATTCTGACCACTGTCACTTTATGAGGTTATAACTCTGGAACGCTTTAACGGATCCCGCTCATTCTGAGACTGTTTTTTCGTGACATATTGTACTTCATGGTAGTGGTAACATTTCTTCGATATTACTTGTGATTATTTATGAAAAAAAATGGAAATATGGCGAAAATTTTTAACATTTTGCAATTTTCAAACTTTTTATTTTATGCCCTTAAATCAGAGAGATATGTCACACAAAATAGTTAATAAATAACATTTCCCACATGTCTACTTTACATCAGCACAATTTTGGAAACAATTTTTTTTTATTAGGGAGTTATAAGGGTTAAATGTTGACCAGCAATTTCTCATTTTTACAACACCATTTTTTTAGGGACCACATCGCATTTGAAGTCATTTTGAGGGGTCTATATGATAGAAAATAACCAAGTGTGACACCATTCTAAAAACTGTATCCCTCAATGTGCTCAAAACCACATTCAAGAAGTTTATTAACCCTTTACGTGCTTCACAGGAACTGAAACAATGTGGAAGGAAAAAAATGAACATTTAACTTTTTTTTGCAAACATTTTAATACAGAACCATTTTTTTATTTTCACAAGTGTAAAAACAGAAATTTAACCATAAATTTTTTTGTGCAATTTCTCCTGAATATGCCGATACCCAATATGTGGGGGTAAACCACTGTTTGGGTGAACCGCAGAGCTTGGAAGAGAAGGAGTGCCATTTTACTTTTTCAATGTAGAATTGGCTGGAATTGAGATCGGACGCCATGTCACGTTTGGAGAGCCCCTGATGTGCCTAAACAGTGGAAACCCCCACAAATGACACCATTTTGGAAACTAGACCCCTTAAGGAACTTATCTAGATGTGTGGTGAGCACTTTAAACCCCCAGGTGCTTCACAGAAGTTTATAACGTTTTTTCCACAAAAAAGATTTTTTTAGCCCCCAAATTTTTATTTTAACAAGGGTAACAAGAGAAATTGGACCCCAAAATTTGTTGTCCAATTTGTCCTGAGTACACTGATACCCCATGTGTGGGGAGACCACTGTTCTGGCACATGGCTGAGCTCGGAAGGGAAGGAGTGCTGTTTTGGAATGCAGACTTTGATAGAATGGTCTGCAGGCATTATGTTGCATTTGCAGAGCCCCTGATGTACCTAAACAGTAGAAACCCCCCACAAGTGACCCCATTTTGGAAACTAGACCCCCCAAGGAACTTATCTAGATGTGTGGTGAGACCTTTGAATGCCCAAGTGCTTCACAGAAGTTTATAATGCAGAGTCATGAAAATAAAAAATATTTTTTTCCACAAAAAAGATGTTTTAGCCCCCAAGTTTTTATTTTTACAAGGGTAACAGGAGAAATTAGACCCCAGAAGTTGTTGTCCAATTTATCCCGAGTACGCTGATTCCCCATATGTGGGGGTAAACCACTGTTTGGGCACACGGCAGAGCTCAGAAGGGAGGGAGCACCATTTGACTTTTTGAGCACAAAATTGGCTGTGGCGTTTAGAGACCCCCTGATGTACCTAAACAGTGGAAACCCCCCAATTCTAACTCCAACCCTAACCCCAACACACACCTAACCCTAATCCCAACCCAATCCATAATCCTAATCACAACCCTAACCCACAAAACACCCCTAACCCTAATCCGAAAACTAACCATAACCCAAATCAAAACCCTAAACCCAACACACCCCTAATCCTAATATCAACCCTAACCTCAAAACCTAACCCTAATCCCAATACACCCCTAACCCTAATCCTAACCCTAACCTTAACCCTAATCCCAAACCTAACCCTAATCCCAAATGTAACCATAATGCCAACCCTAATCCAAACCCTAATCCCAACTCTAACCCTAAATTTAGCCCTAAACCTAGCCCCAACCCTAACCCTAACTTTAGCCCCAACCCTAAATCTAGCCCTAACCCTAGCTCTTACCCTAATCCTAGATCTAACCCTAACCCTAACCCTAACCCAAGCCCTAACCCTAGCCCTAACCCTAAGGCTATGTGCAAACGTTGCGGATTTTGCTGCGGATCCACAGCGTTTCTGCAGCTGCGGGTCCGCAGCAGTTTCCCATGAGTTTACAGTACAATGTAAATCTATGGGAAACATAAAACGCTGTGCCCATGCTGCGGAAAAATCCACGTGGAAACGCAGCAGTTTACATTCCGCAGCATGTAACTTTCTGCAGATTCCGCAGCGGTTTTACACCTGCTCCATAATAGAAAACCCCAGGTGTAAAACCGCAGGGGAATTCGCATAAAAACCGCGGTACATCCTCAATAAATCCGCTGGAAAAACGCAGCGTTGTGGCCCTGCAGATTTATCAAATCCGCTGCGGAAAAATCCGCAGAGAACCATTCTACGTGTGCACATATCCTAACCCTTCCCCTAACCCTAACCCTACCCCTAACCCTAACCCTAGCCTTACCCCTAACCCTACCCTTAACCCTAACCCTAATTGGAAAATAGAAATGCATACATTTTTTTTTTATTTTATTATTTTTTCCTTACTAAGGGGGTGAAAAAAAGGGGGGGTTATTTACTATTTTTTATTTTGATCACTGTGATAGGATCTCACAGTGACCAAAATAAAACAAGAGGAAGAATTTTCTCAGAAGAAGCAGGAGGACCCAGGGACACCGGTAAGTATAACAGGGTCTCCTATCCCCCTATTTCTCTGTCCTCTGATGTGCGATCACATCAGAGGACAGAGAATGACATCGCTTTTTTTTTTTTGCGGTCGCCGGTAAACAGTTAATTACCAGCGATTGCAAAACAGGGGTCGGTAAAAACCAACCCCGATCACATTCTTTGGGGTCTCGGCTACCCCCGGCAGCTGAGACCCCAAAGATCTTCCGGGTGCCGGGCGGCGGGAGCACTGCGCATGCGCCCGCCATTTTTTTCCCGGAAAAAGATGGCGACGCCCATCTGGAGCCACGAGGAGCACCAGGGTCGATAGTTAAGTATCGGGGAGCAATCGGGGACCCCATATCTCTGTCCTCGGATGTACAATCACATCGGAAAACAGAGAAATTAAATTGCAAATCGCGTTTTTTTTGTTGCGTCTGCCAGGAACTGGTTAATTACCGGCGATCGCAACTCGGGGGTCAGTAAAAACCCCCCAAATCATGTTCTCTGGGGTCTCGGCTACCCCCGGCAACTGAGACCCCAGAGAAAATCCGACTCGGGGGGCGCTATTCACTTTTTACACAGCGCCGTTAATTAACGGCGCTGTGGTTTAAGTACCCTTAACTGCCTCTGTTAAAAGGCATATCGGCGGTCAATAAGGGGTTAAAAGAAAAATTCTAGTTAGTAAATATTATTGATCTTTACCTTTCCACATTTTCATTGCTATGCTATTAGGCTGTCTTATCTGTATCTTTTTTTCTTGAATGTTTCTTTTATTTTCTATTGCATATTGTTGTTATAAGTGAACTGTATTAATCCAGTAGTGTGTGTGAACGTATTTATTCTCAAGTTTGAATCCACTATAAATTGTCCATATGATATACGTACACATGTTTTTATAAAAATGTTACATATATATTTCACATTTTGCAGTTAATTATTGAACACAAATTAAAATTTTGACATTTTGAAGTATACAAATGATCTGACCCATTTACATCATGCATGCATATTGACTTTTTACAACATAATATTCAAATACATGGAATCAAGCACCAGCCATATTATTCAGAGTTCATAAGGATTTTGTCAACTCAAATAAATATCAAATCCCCACGCATCTATAAGACATTTTTTTGAAGCAGGCAATTTTAAGATCTGCATTATTATGACATTCATTAGTGGTAAATAGTTTAATTCTGACATGATTTAACCTGAATGAATGGCAAACAATGAAGCAGATTGTCAGCTTTTATAGCATGTCAAACACGCACAATAGTAAAAGTCTTAGCATGTCAAATACATGATATAGCAAACAATTGAAAACTTGCTTATTATTCCTTTTTTAAAATGTATTTTACAATGACAGCAGCCACTTTGTATGTGGTGTATAATATTAGTATTAAAAGCTACAAATACGATTCACATTTCTATCATTATTTTATATCCATTAAATCTGCTCATCTGTCAGAAAGCTAACTGCATGTAAATCATAGGGTAAAATTGAGTCCTCAGTTATTTCACATCATGGCAGTAACAGTTCAGCAAAAAGTAGTTCAGACATTTCTTCTTCAGAAAAGCCCCCAATAACAGCTTCAAAGCAGTAAAAACAGCACACAGATACAAGTGTTTCTCACTAAATTATAATTTCTTCAAAGAGTTAATTTATTTCAGTTCCTCTATTCAAAAATTGAAACTCACATATTATGTAGAGTGACTACAAACAGAGTGATCTATTTCAAGTGTTTATTTCTGTTAATGTTGATGATTATGGCTTACAGCCAATTAAAACCCAAAAGTAATTACCTTAGTAAATTAGAATACTTTGTAACACAGTTTGAAAAATGATTTTAAAATCCAGAATGTTGGACTACTAAAATGTATGTTCAGTAAATGCACTCAATATTTGCTCGGGGCTCCTTTTGCATCAACTACTGCATCAATGCAGCATGGCATGTAGGTGATCACTCTTTGGCACTGCTGAGGTGTTATGGAAGCCCAGTTTGCTTTTATAGCAGCCTTCAGCTCATCTGTATTTTTGGGTCTGGTGTCTCTCATCTTCCTCTTGATAATACCCCATATATTCTCTACAGGGTTAAGGTCAGGAGAGCTTGCTGGCCAATCAAGTACAGTGATACTGTTGTTTTTAAACCAGATATTGGTATTTTTGGCAGCAAAGTGGATAGATGAAATTTCCATTTCCAAAATATCCAAAAATGCTGGTGATTTTGTGAGGAAAGCTTCATTCACAAGAGATGTGGTCAACCTCTTTAATGCCTGTTGTCCAAGTTAACAGCCACTGAAGTCTGGCAGCATGCAAACACAAGCACATTGCTTATGAGCTCTTGTTAACAGAGCCTGTAAGCGTTGATTTAAAGCTGGCTGGCCTAAGTATCCATGAGGGCTTCTGATGCTCATGTATCATTTGATAGAGTATATATTGGACCAGTGGCAACTAAACTGCTATTCTAATCTGTCAATCATTAGGAGCACAGCAGCCCTAGCAAGCAAGAAGGTTGGAGACAGAGAAGCGATATGCTCTGAAATTGAAAAGTTAGAACAACCCTTTAAAGCAATTAACCACTAAAACTGTAAATAAATGACTAGGTTCTGAAAACTACATTTAACCAGGATGTTACAATATAATTACATTAGTTATGGTTTTTCAATATAATATCCTCATTCTTAATGAAAGAAGCAATCCTCTGGAAATCAAAATTTCAATCCTCTAAAAATATTGCAGTCATCATATTATCTATCACTGTGTAGCTAATTCTACTCTTTTCCATTAGGCCTACGACATCACATGTTTAAAAACTGGTTAACTGAATTCTTCTAAGCTCAATGTATACACAGGAGGTCAATTTTCCCTGTATGAATCATACGTCACTGCAAAAGTCCCTGGCAGGCAAAAGAGGGAGCAGCTGGGTCAGCAGTGGAAAAGGGGAATGATAAATTCAGGAAAAAGAGACTTCCTGTTTCTACATAGAGCTGTGAAAACAGGATAAATAACTGGATAGAAAGACAAAATGAGCTACTGTAAGTAAACAGTGCTATATAGTATGATGATTGCAATATATTAAGAGGATACAAACTTTGATGGGAGTCTTCATTTAAGATACAGAATTAAATTTCATTTGTCATTTAAAATGATATATGAAATTGTGAAATGTTGTCTTTTTTAAAGTTTCAATTAACATGGACAATATAATATATTCAGTGAATATTATTACCGTTATTGAAGTCCACAAATTGACAGATCACAAATCGGTTTTGACAGGAACCTTTGTCAGATGTACCTGATGAAGGTCCTGATCTGGAGCTGTATATTTTTCCTGGGCAGCGCACCACCACCTAGCTGATTCTTCTATTAAATGTTAACCCACTAAATCCCTGAGCATTTTCTCTCCCGCTGCCATCTCCCACTTCAATTGTGTTATATAACCTTAGCACAAAATGGCATACATGTAGAGTATATCAGCACTAGGGTCACCATATATGTAGGAGGTTCAGAAGTTTAGCTCTTTTCACAAGCAGTAGATGAAGGATATGTAATATAGTTGGCATATGTCCACTAAAGCAGAAGCCGGAGTTGATGTAGCTGACATCTGTCTCTAGCAGTAGTGACCAGATCATCCCAGGAGACCTTATCAGTGTTAATTCATAATTCTATCAGCGGAATTTTACTGAATTGATAAAGTAAAAATAATTTGAACTAATTAATCTCAAGTGCAAACATTTTACTTTTTCATGCTGGTAAGCAGACATTTTTCTCCAAAATCTGATTTTGTAGAAATGCAAGATGTAATTTAGAATGATAACTAATTCTCTTTATATTAGCAGATTTAGAAAAAAAATTATGAAAAATATATATGCATATATAATATAAATGACAAATACAAATACAATATTAGTATGAAAATATATAATTAAAAGCAATATATTAATTCTTCCTCTTTGTTTTTCTCAGGCAACAATAACTTACCTAGGAAAGGAAGTGGTATTGAATTGAGATACTGCTTGGCATAATAACCATGCTATAATTTAGGACGCATTGTGTGCCAGAAACATGTCAGAGTTGCGTTTATCCTCACGGTTGGACTTCATGACTGAATGATATCTAAATAAAAAAGAAGATTTTTACATCTGAGCACTGGATACTGTTATCTTTCCTGGATTACAAATATGTAAAAGTAAAAGAGAAAATATCTGGTTCCTCCTAATTTATTTTTCATTTTTGCTACAATAGTTGAATACCATACAAAAATGATGCTACCCACTGCTACAAACGTCTACATACAAACGAAAGGCCTTGTCGTGAAAACAAAATTTTCTTGAGGCTGTATTGTTAAATGTATATATATTTATATATATATATATATATATATATATATATATATATATATATATATATATATAATATCTTATGCACCTCAGGCTTGTGTAATGCTCTTAGGGCCGGGGTCACACTTGAGAAACTTGTGCAAGTGTCTCGCATCAATACCTGGCGCTGCTGCCGCTGCCGCTCGGGACCGGAGCATGCGGCTGCATGTATTTCTATGCAGCCGCACACTTCGGTCCCGAGTGCCAGAGGCAGTGCCAGGAATTGATGCCAGAGACTTGCACAAGTTTCTCGCATCACACTCGCTACTGTGACCCTGGCCTTAGCCATATACTTTTTACTATGTCCAAAGAGACATTCATAGAACTAATTATTCAGTGCTATGACTAAGGGCTCTACACATGACTGAAACACATGACGTAATTTACTACTCTTTCTGGATTTAGAAATTAAGCTTAAAGTTAATTTGGTTTGCTGTGCACTATTTATCTCCTGATATTTTCTAAGCATGGACCAGCTTGTCCTTGCAAGCTTTGTTCATGTGGGGGAGAGCTGAACGTCTTTTAAAAAAATCAAAAGTTTGTAAAAATAGGTGAGGGCTTATTTTTTACGTACCAAGCTGACGTTTTTATTGATAACATTTTTGGTGCAGATACGTTCTTTTGATCATCAGTTATTGCAATTTAATGCTATGTCGCGGCATCCAAAGAAACTTAATTCTGGCGCTTTTACTTTTTTCTTGCTACGCCGTTTAGCGATCAGATTAATCCTTTTTTTACTGACAGATTGGGCAATTCTGAACTCAGCAAAACCAAATATGTGTATGTTTGTTATTTTATTGTTTTATTTATGTCAAAAGGGGGTGAGTTAAACTTTTATATTTTTTATTTTTTATATATTTTCAAAAAAAAATTTTTTTTACCTTTGGCATGCTTCAATAGTCTCCATGGGAGACCAGAAGCTGCCATAACCCGATCGGCTCTGCTACATACAGGCGATGATCAGATCACCTGTATGTAGAAGAATTGCTGACTTGCTATGAGCGCTGACCTCCGGGCGGCACTCATAGCAATCCAGCACTGACAACCATAGAGGTCTCCAGGAGACCTCTGGTTGTCATGCCAACCCACCGACAACCCGCAGAAACATGACAAGGGTCACCAGTGGGCGGATTTCCAGGCCAATGAATAAGCACACATTAAATGCTGCTGTCAGAGTTTGATATCGGTACTTAAAAAGTTAATAGCAACGGATGGATCACAATTCCACCCACGGCTGTTCCAGGCACAAGTCAGCTGTTCATGACACCTGACATGTACTGGGAAAGATGTGGGCTCACCACCGGAGCCCACAGCAAAGTGCGGCGGAGTTCGCAAAGGGTTGAAAGAAGCACTCCTTCCATCAATGTTTTTATACTCTTAATATATTGCAATCATCATATTATAAAACACTATATACTTTCAACTGCTCATTTTGCCTTTCTCCCCAGTTAATTCTCCTGTTTTCTTTTTTCCTGTGCCCTATGTAGAAACAGCCATTCTCTTTTCCCTGCATGAGTCATCCCCTTCTTATATTCCTGACCAAGCTGCTCCCTCCTCCCATCTGCAAGGGACTTTTGCAATGATGACTCATGCTGGGAAAATAAACTTCCTCTTTTTACATAGAGCTTAGAAGGGTTCAGCTAATCAGTCTTTAATCACATGATGTCATAGACTAAATAGAAAAGAAAATAACTGTGTGGAAAAATCAGCAATTGTAAGTACACAGTGCTAGATAATATGACGACTGCAATGTTTTGATGGAAGTGCTTCTTTAATAGTTTTTATAGAAATAAACAGACAACATTCAGTATACATTTACAGAAGACTTGTTGTATGCCCTAACATATCTGTTTTAGAAAATAAATTCACCATAATATAACAATTCTGAAACGCCTTTTTGATAATTTCTCTTTCTAATTTTCCTTTATTATGCCTACAAGAAATGTATGAATGCAATCACAACTTGGAGTTAATAATTACGGGTTTGTCCCTTATGCTCTTTCATTGTTCAATCAGTCTTGATCATATAGGAACAGTATAGGAACACAAAACTTTGATTGGACAGTGTTAATTTTCAGTTTATGCAAAAAGTTCAATAATTTTTATAAGAAATCATACAATTCTAATAAAATAAAATAAACAAAATAAACACTACTTACCCACTGAAACCTTTCCTGCTGCTCTTCTCATTTTTTATGGACAGTGCAGCCCTTGTGATGTCACATTTGCAACATTTGACCACTCTAGATATTCACTGGGCTCACTGATGCCTAGATAAATATTATGCGTCCAATGAGCAGGGGCATTGCTAGGGTCCTAAAATATTAGGGGCCCAAGCTGAAAGGCAGAATGGAATCATCAAACAAGTGCAGCAAAATCTGCACTGTAATATGGTGCTACTTCCCTTCTGAGCTTGTTACTGTACCTCAAAAGTAGTTTTCAACCACATATAGGGTATCCGTGAACTCAGAAGAAATTTCACTACAAAATTTGGGTCCATTTTCTTCTCTTGCACTTGTGAAAAACAAAATTTGTAGATAAAAAGATTTTTGTGGCAGAAATGTGATTTTTTTCATTTTCACGACTTAACGTTATAAACTTCGGTGAAGCACCTGGGGTTTTAAGGTGCGCAATACACATCTAGATAAGGTCTCAAAGGGGTCTAATTTCCAAAATGGTGTCATTTTGAGGGGTTTCCACTGTTTAGGCACATCAGGGGCTCTCCAAACGAGACACGGTGTCTGCTAATTATTCCATCAAATTTTGCATTAAAAAAATCAAATGCGCTCCTTCTTTTCCAGGCTGTGCTGTGCTCCCAAACAGTGGTATTCCCCACATATGGGGTGTCAGCATAGTCAGGAGAAATTAAACAACAAATTGTATGGAGAAATTTATGTGAAACACTTGTGGGTTCAAGGTGCTCAATACACATCTAGATAAGTTCCCTAAGGGGTGTAGTTTCCAAAATGGTGTCCCTTGTAGGGTGTTTCCACTGTTTAGGCATATCAGAGGCTCTCCAAATGCAACATGGCAATATCTAATTATAATTATTTCAACAAATTTTACATTAAAAAAGTCAAATGGCTCTCCTTTTCTTCCAAGCGCTGCCATGCGCCCAAACAGATGTTTTCCTCCTCACATTGGGTATCTGCAATCAGGAGACATTGCACAACAAATCGTATGGAGCAATTTCTCCTGTTACCCTTATGAAAATGCAAAATTTGGAGCTAAAAAAGAGTTATCTGGGAAAAATTTGATTTTGTATATTTTCACGGCTGAATGTTATAAACTTCTGTGAAGCACCTATGGGTTCAACGTATTCAATACACATCTAGATAAGATCCTTAAGGGGTCTCGTTTCCAAAATGGTGTCACTTGTAGGGGGTTTCCACTGTTTAGGTACACCAGGGGCTCTTCAAACGTGACATGGCATCCGCTAATTATGCCAGCAAATTTTACATTCAACAAGGGAATTGGTACTCCTTCCCTTCCGAGCCTTACCATCTGCCCAAACAGTAGGTTTTTCCCACATGTGGGGTTTCAGCATGCTCAATGTTAGGGTTGGCGAAATGCACCGAATATATATATATATATATATATATGAGACAGTAGGTGCGTTCGCAACCCGGGGTCCACCATGCAGGAGAGAAACCTGCTGCTAGTAACTGGCGGTACTATATGGCGGTATAAGCGAACTCTGATACTTCACGGATTCACTATGAAAAGAAAATGCTGTGCCCTGTTAACCTCACAGGAGATCACAGCTACCTAATAGAGCCAACAGTTGTCATGCAGTCAGAATAGCACACAAGCAACTCCTCTCTGGTAGAGCCGGAATTCTAATGGCTATACGCCAGCCCTGAATCCACATACACAAAACTCCTCACCGGAGGTGCTGGTATTCTAGGGGCTCATTTCAGCCAAACCCTGACTACATACAACCATGACTACACTGGCGCTGAGCTCATAACATAGGTTTGATACTAGCGCATGGCCGTGCGGCCATGCAAACCTTTTATACTTTTAGCACTCTAAGACCTTCCTAGTGGTCCAACAGGAACCGCTTCAGGACCTGCGCATGTGACCCCCGACCTCCAATGGGAGGTCATCCCATGGGCATGCCCAGTATGGGAAAAGCAGGACTTAGTCCCAGAAAGATCTGCTTGCTGCTGATCAGCGCTGGCTACAAATGCAGAGCCTGGAAGAACAGAAGTAACCAGTATAAGCCTGAGTCAGAGGCTGGGACCGACGTCTCCACTGAGTAGACTCCACTGCAGCTGGAGAAGAATGGGAGACTGCAGCGGAGATGGTTCGAGATCCCCCCTGTGCAGAGGCAGGAACTCGACACATAACACTCAAGAGAAAGTGATCAACAAAATGTGTGGTCAATTTTCTCCTGTTACCCTTGTGAAAGTAAAAAAAAATAGGTCTATTCTTGTGAAAGTAAAGTAAATGCTTATTTTTTCCTTCCACATTCCAAAAAGTCCTGTGAAGCACCTGAAGGGTTAATAAACTTCTTGAATGTGGTTTTAAGTACCTTCAGGGGTGCAGTTTTTAGAATAATGTCAGTTTTGGGTATTTTCTGTCATATAGGCCCCTCAAAGACACTCCAAATGTGAGGTTTTCCCTAAAAAAAGGGTTTTGCAAATTTTGCTGTAAAAATGAGAAATTGCTTGTCAACTTTTTAACCCTTATAACTTCCTAACAAAAAAATATATATTTCCAAAATTGTGATGATGTAAAGTAGACATTTGGGAAATGTTATTTATTAACTATTTTGTGTGATATGACACTCTGATTTAAGGGCATAAAAATACAAAATTTGAAAATTGCAAATTTTCAACATTTTCGACAAATTTCCATTTTTTCATAAATAAATGCAAGTAATATCAAAAAAATCTTACCACTATCATAATGTACAATATGTCATGAGAAAACAGAATCAGTGGGATCCATTTAAGCATTCCAGAGTTATGACCTCCTAAAGTGACAGTGGTCAGAATTGTAAAAATTGGCATGGTCAGGAAGGTGAAAACAGGCTTTAGGGTGAAGTTAACCCCTGAAGGAGGTGTTTTAACCACTTAGATGTTGCTGTCACAAATGACACCAACATTTAATGGTTTGCCGCAGGGTGTTAGGTGTCATATACAGCAGTCACCAAGGGATTTTTGCCCACTGGGGGCGCATTA
Organism: Ranitomeya variabilis; assembly: GCF_051348905.1. Lineage (NCBI taxonomy): Eukaryota > Metazoa > Chordata > Amphibia > Anura > Dendrobatidae > Ranitomeya > Ranitomeya variabilis. The sequence continues at coordinate 1,070,981,029 of NC_135232.1, read as the reverse complement.
CATTTTATCCTCGGCGCCGTGAGAAAGCGGTACTGAAGATTAAAGTCCCTCAATGATGACCGTAATAAGACATATTGGTGGTCATTAAGTACCGGTTAGTGATGGACGGGTACTAAATTGCTCGGGTGCTCATTCCTTGGGTCGAGCAGATTGGAATACTCGGGTACTCGGCCAGAATAACAAGCCCAATGTGTTATGATCCCAATGGCAGAGGATCTCTGATATTCCGGCAAGATAGCAAAAATATAAATACTGCTCTAGGGAGGTGGAAACTGGGCTAACCGCATACCTGATCCTGACACAAACAACTAAAAGTAGCCGGTGAACGTGCCTACGTTGGTTCTAGACGTCTCGAGCCAGCCGGAGAACTGACTACCCCTAGAGGGAAAAAATAAGACCTCGCTTGCCTCCAGAGAAATTGAACCCCAAAGATATAGAAAGCCCCCAACAAGTAATAACGGTGAGGCAAGAGGAAAACACAAACGTAGAGATGAACTAGATTCAGCAAAGTGAGGCCCAATAGTCTAGATAGCAGAAAATAGATAGTGGACTATGCGGTTAGGAGGAGACCAAATAGGTCTGGATACAACGATGCCAGGCAAGAGACTGAGTCCAGAGGACACTCAAATAGGAAACACCCGCTGCTTAACGACACAGCTGGAGCTCAGGCCTGCAACAAGAAATACCTAACACAATACCGTTAGTGACCACCAGAGGGAGCCCAGAAACACAGTTCACAACAGTACCCCCCCTTGAGGAGGGGTCACCGAACCCTCACCAAGACCCCCAGGGCGATCAGGATGAGCAGCGTGAAAGGCATGAACCAAATCAGCCGCATGAACATCAGAGGCGACAACCCAGGAATTATCCTCCTGACCATAGCCTTTCCACTTAACTAAATACTGGAGTTTCCGTCTAGAGATACGAGAATCCAGAATCTTCTCCACCACGTGCTCCAACTCGCCCTCAACCAAAACCGGGGCAGGAGGCTCAACAGCAGGAACCATAGGCACCACGTACCGCCGCAACAAGGACCTATGGAACACATTATGAATAGCAAAAGACGCTGGAAGGTCCAAGCGAAAAGACACCGGGTTAAGGATTTCCAAAATCTTATAAGGACTGATAAAGCGAGGCTTGAACTTAGGAGAGGAGACTTTCAAAGGAACATGCCGAGAAGACAACCAAACCAAATCCCCAACACGAAGTCGGGGACCCACACCGCGGCGGTGGTTGGCAAACCGCTGGGCCTTGTCTTGTGACAATTTCAAATTGTCCACCACATGGTTCCAAATCCGCTGCAACCTATCCACCACAGAATCAACCCCAGGACAGTCAGAAGGTTCAACCTGACCCGAGGAGAAACGAGGATGAAAACCAGAGTTGCAGAAAAAGGGTGAAACCAAGGTGGCAGAACTAGCCCGATTATTAAGGGCAAACTCAGCCAGTGGCAAAAAGGTAACCCAGTCGTCCTGATCAGCAGAAACAAAACATCTCAAATAAGTCTCTAACGTCTGATTAGTTCGCTCGGTCTGGCCATTAGTCTGAGGATGAAAAGCCGACGAAAAAGACAAATCAATACCCATCTTAGCACAAAAGGATTGCCAGAATCTGGACACAAACTGGGATCCTCTGTCAGATACAATATTCTCAGGGATGCCATGCAAACGAACCACATTCTGAAAGAACAAAGGAACCAAATCAGAGGAGGAAGGCAACTTAGGCAAGGGCACCAAATGGACCATTTTAGAAAAACGATCGCACACCACCCAGATGACAGACATCTTCCGAGACACCGGAAGATCCGAAATGAAATCCATGGAAATGTGCGTCCAAGGCCTCTTTGGGATAGGCAAGGGCAAAAGCAACCCGCTGGCACGAGAACAGCAAGGCTTAGCCCGAGCACAAATCCCACAGGACTGCACAAAAGAACGCACATCCCGCGACAAGGAAGGCCACCAAAAGGACCTGGCCACCAAATCTCTGGTACCAAAAATCCCAGGATGTCCCGCCAACACCGAAGAATGAACCTCAGAAATAACTCTGTTGGTCCATCCATCAGGGACAAACAATCTCTCTGGTGGACAACGATCAGGCCTATCAGCCTGAAGTTTTTGCAGCCCTCGTCGCAAATCTGGGGAAATGGCAGACAAAATTACTCCCTCTCTGAGAATACCAGCCGGCTCAGAGACTCCCGGAGAATCAGGCACAAAACTCCTAGAAAGTGCATCAGCCTTCACGATCTTCGAACCAGGCAGGTACGAGACCACAAAGTCAAAACGGGAGAAAAACAACGACCAACGGGCCTGTCTAGGATTCAGGCGCTTGGCAGACTCGAGGTAAATCAGATTTTTATGATCAGTCAAGACCACCACACGATGTCTAGCTCCCTCGAGCCAATGTCGCCACTCCTCAAATGCCCACTTCATGGCCAACAACTCCCGATTACCAACATTGTAGTTCCGCTCAGCAGGTGAAAACTTCCTTGAAAAGAAGTCGCATGGCTTCATCACAGAGCCATCAGAACTTTTTTTGCGACAAAACAGCCCCTGCACCAATTTCAGAAGCATCAACTTCAACCTGGAAGGGAAGAGAGACATCCGGCTGGCACAAGACTGGCGCTGAAGTAAACCGACGCTTCAGCTCCCAAAAGGCCTCCACGGCCGCAGGAGACCAATTCGCAACATCAGAACCCTTCTTGGTCATATCCGTCAAAGGTTTAACCACGCTGGAGAAATTAGCGATAAAACGACGGTAAAAATTAGCAAAGCCCAAGAACTTCTGCAGGCTCTTAACAGACGTGGGCTGAGTCCAGTCATGAATGGCACGGACCTTAACTGGGTCCATCTCCACAGTAGAAGGGGAAAAAATAAAACCCAAAAAAGAAACCTTCTGTACCCCAAAGATACATTTTGAGCCCTTCACAAATAGAGCATTCTCCCGCAAAACCTGAAACACCATCCTGACCTGGTTCACATGGGACTCCCAATCATCAGAAAAAACCAAAATATCATCCAGATAAATAATCATAAATTTATCCAGATATTTCCGGAAGATGTCATGCATGAAGGACTGAAACACAGAAGGAGCATTAGATAATCTGAAAGGCATCACCAGGTACTCAAAATGACCCTCAGGCGTATTAAATGCCGTTTTCCATTCATCTCCCTGCTTTATGCGCACAAGGTTATACGCACCACGAAGATCTATCTTGGTGAACCAACTGGATCCCTTAATCTGAGCAAACAAATCAGACAACAATGGCAAAGGATACTGAAATTTAACCGTGATCTTCTATACAAGGTCTCAAAGACCCGTCTTTCTTGCCCACAAAAAAGAATCCTGCACCAAGAGGAGAAGAGGATGGGCGAATATGTCCCTTCTCCAAAGACTCCTTTATATAACTCCGCATCGCGGCATGCTCTGGCACAGATAAATTAAAGAGTCATCCCTTAGGAAACTTACTACCAGGAATCAAATCTATAGCACAATCACAGTCCCTATGAGGAGGAAGGGCACTGGACCTGGCCTCATTAAATACATCCTGAAAGTCTGACAAAAACTCAGGGATCTCAGAAGGAGTAGAAGAAGCAATAGACACCAATGGAGAATCGCCATGAATCCCCTGACACTCCCAACTAGACACAGTCATAGCTTTCCAATCTAAAACTGGATTATGGTCCTGTAACCATGGCAGACCCAAAACGACAACATCATGCATTTTATGCAGTACCAGAAAACGAATCACCTCCTGGTGTACAGGAGTCATGCACATGGTCACCTGCGTCCAATACTGAGGTTTATTCTCTGCCAATGGCATAGAATCAATTCCTCTAATAGGAATAGGATTTTCCAAAGGCTCCAGGACAAAACCGCAGCGCTTGGCAAACGACAAATCCATCAGACTTAAAGCAGCACCAGAATCCACAAAAGCCATAACTGAGTAAGAAGATAATGAACAAATTAAAGTCACAGACAAAATAAACTTAGGCTGAAAAGTACCAATGGCGACAGGATTAACTTTTTTCTTTAAACGTTTAGAGCATGCTGAGATAACATGTGTTGAATCACCACAGTAGAAACACAACTCATTTTGATGTCTATGATTTTGTCGCTCGGCTCTGGTCAGAATTCTGTCACATTGCATAGAATCAGGTGACCGTTCAGACAGCACCGCCAAAGGATTATCAGATTTGCGCTCCCGCAAACGTCGATCAATTTGAATGGCTAGAGCCATTGAATCATTTAGACCTGTAGGGATAGGAAACCCCACCATCACATCTTTAATGGCTTCAGAAAGACCATTTCTGAAATTTGCGGCCAGTGCACACTCATTCCATTGCGTAAGCACGGACCATTTCCGAAATTTTTGGCAATATACCTCAGCTTCGTCCTGACCCTGAGAGATAACCAGCAACATTTTTTCAGCCTGATTTTCAAGATTAGGCTCCTCATAAAGCAAACCAAGTGCCAGAAAAAACGCATCAACATTCACCAATGCAGGATCTCCTGGCGCCAGAGAGAAGGCCCAATCCTGAGGGTCGCCGCGCAAGAAGGAAATAACAATCTTAACTTGCTGAGCGGAATCACCAGAGGAACGAGGTTTCAGAGACAGAAACAATTTACAATTATTCCTAAAATTCAGGAATTTAGATCTATCTCCAAAAAACGGCTCAGGAATAGGTATTTTTGGTTCAGACATAGGGCTATGGATAACAAAATCCTGAATGCTTTGCACCCTAGCAGTAAGCTGATCCACACTAGAAGTCAAAGTCTGGACATTCATATCTGCAGCAGAGTTTCAGCCACTCAGAGAAAAAGGGGATGGAAGAAGCTAGGCAAACTGCAGTAAAAAAAAAAAAAAAAACTCAGAACTTCTTTTTAATCCCGCTTCTGCGATGCATTAAACATTTTCTTTTGGCCTGACATTCTGTTATGATCCCAATGGCAGAGGATCTCTGATATTCCGGCAAGATAGCAAAAATATAAATACTGCTCTAGGGAGGTGGAAAATGGGCTAACCGCATACCTGATCCTGACACAAACAACTAAAAGTAGCCGGTGAACGTGCCTACGTTGGTTCTAGACGTCTCGAGCCAGCCAGAGAACTGACTACCCCTAGAGGGAAAAAATAAGACCTCGCTTGCCTCCAGAGAAATTGAACCCCAAAGATATAGAAAGCCCCCAACAAGTAATAACGGTGAGGCAAGAGGAAAACACATACGTAGAGATGAACTAGATTCAGCAAAGTGAGGCCCAATAGTCTAGATAGCAGAAAATAGATAGTGGACTATGCGGTTAGCAGAAAACCCTACAAAACATCCACGCTGAACATTCAAGAACCCCCACACCGACTGACGGTGTGGAGGGAGAATATCAGCCCCCTAGAGCTTCCAGCGAGTCAAAAATCAAATGTAAAGCAAGCTGGACAAAAACACTGAATAATGCAAATGATCCAAATTGTACAAAACAGACTTAGCTTTTCTTGCATGAGGCAGACTGAAAGGAATCCGGAGGAGACCAAATAGGTCTGGATACAACGATGCCAGGCAAGAGACTGAGTCCAGAGGACACTCAAATAGGAAACACCCGCTGCTTAACGACACAGCTGGAGCTCAGGCCTGCAACAAGACATACCTAACACAATACCGTTAGTGACCACCAGAGGGAGCCCAGAAACACAGTTCACAACACCAATGTAAGTCTATGGGAAACCCGAGTATTTTTTCTGCAATCCACACCGGGGATCATTTTAAGGTCTAAAAACACCTGAAAATGAAGAAAACACTGCTCAAATGACACAGGATCATCATGGGGATCACCCCTGGAAGCAATTCTGTCTCCTAGGTCACAGCTGTAAGCAATGTTGTCAGAGTTTCACGCCATTTTTACAGGTGAACCAAAAAACATACAAAAGCCAAACCAAAATGGATTTTGCTGGGAAATATGTTAATGTACACCCTTTCCAGGGTAATGACTTGTATATAAGCAAAATAATTAACCCCAGACTGAAATGTTCCTCCACCACTTTTGCTATGTTCACACGCAGCTTTTTCGATGAATTTTTCAAATTTAACATTGCTTCCAACCAATACAAATGCATTCACTGGGAAATGTAATTGTAACATTTAACAACCCTAGCTGACCATAGGGTGTGTGACACATAAGGAGACACAAGCCTATTTTTAGAGGGGCATCAGGTGGCATTAATATTCTTAACCCATTATCTACCAATGTCCTTTTTTGGGACTCCTAATCTTTTAGCTTCTAGCAACTAAGATTTTATAATTTTTATAATTAGGTCCAATTTTTTGTGTTGTGTTTGTAAAATGAATGTTTTCAAAATAGGAAATCATGTCATAGTCATTTTAATTGAATATTGGGACGCCCTTTTCTGAAGAATCCGTACTTGAAAAATTTTGCAAATTATGTTTCTGATTCATTAGGACCCAAATCATTAAAAATCTGTCATAAAAAAATGAAAATTGCTAATTTGGCAAGTAATGGGTTAAAGGGCCATTATTAAACATTGGGTCTCCTATGCTGTTATTGCCTATGCAGTGAGTGGCTGGGATGCCAAGAATTACAACGCACCCCAATACCCCTTTCACGAGAGGTACAGGAGTGCTTCATGAAAGAATGTTGCATTTTATGCAAGGCGTCCCCTGCTATCAAGTCATCCGCACCCCAATAAGCCTTTGAACCCAGATACTGGAAGGGCACAGGAAAACACACTTCACAGTCTTCAGTTGGTCTTGCCATACAGTTTCCTTATGCATTGTATGCAAGAGCCAGCTTGAACCAAATTTGCACACACCCCAATCCCCCCTTGGAAGAAACATGGAGGAGGGCCTCCATGCAGACCTATGCCAACTAGATGTGCATGGCCTTGCTCAATGCATTTGGACTGAGCGAGGCCAGACATGTCTAGTTGGAATGAGGCCGGAAGTATGAAAATTGCATACTTGCAATCAAATGACCTACAGCTTCCGGTGCCGTCACTGGAGAAGTCTTATAGTGATTGCAGACTTGTACCAGGACATCCTCTTTAATAATGCTTGCAGTTTGTATTGAAAAATATGGTGGCAAAGCCAATGCAGCACTGTTGATTAGAAGCACTTTGGTTATGGTTTTGCTGTATAACAAACTAAAACAATGTCCACTTGAAGTTAAAGAGAAAGTCAAATTCCACAATTAAAAAAAAATAAAACATTAGTTTTTTTGCAGATTTTGAAACATTTCAGTAAATAAATTCATATTTAGCTTACACATTGCAGACACTTAGTATGCCTTAAGTCATAGCAAGATTACTTGGAGATACTATGTGCTCTACATGTTTGCTTCAATTTGCTCTGAGATTTCTAATTTCACCCCACATTCTAAACCGTAAAAATAGGTCAATTAGTTTGATTTGAAATGATGTGTATGTTATGGTGAAATTACATTAAAAGCTACATTGAGGACATTAAGTAATGAGTAGAGATGAGTAACCCTTTTATGGTTCGGTCTTGACTGTTTGCCAAACTTCCCGTTGTTTGCCGAACATAATTAACCACCATTGAAATGGAAGGAAAAACGAAACGTATAGACAAGACCTCAAGGGAAGTCCAAAAGCTGCCAAAACAGCTCAAATTTGGGGTAGACACCATGAAACTTGGCATCAATTGACCCATCAATTGCGCTATAAATAAATAACTTACCAATAAATTGACATGGGTTCCTCGGTATATGTGATAACCAGCCAGTCAAAACTGACAGCTGCAGGCCACAATCCTCAGCTGTCTTCATAAGCTAGACTTTTCTCATGCAGTGGTGCCATAAAGGACATCACCCCGGCTCATTAGCCGATGAACCATGGTGATCTTCCTCACCAAAGCTCAGTGCTACACACTGCAGGAGTGATTACACGCTCATGTCAGTGTGTTGCCAGCTACAGGGTAGAACAGTCACCACAGCCAATACGAATGCTCCATAAGTAATCCGAATCATCGCGGTACAGTATGGATTACGGATATGGTGGTTTACTATTTTTTTCTCTTTTCCAGGTGACATGGGAATCAGTGAGTATATGATGTTTTAATTTTTACAGAAGACAATATGTATTTCTTTATTTTAACTTTTTTCCTTTACTTTAAGCACAGGTGCCGGCTGATGACTACGCCCATCAGCCGCCTGATCCCGTTGTTATCAGCAACAGTAGGAGTAGGGTTATGGGAATAGTAGTCTCTCATCAGCTGATGCCTGTGACCCACAGTATGCTTTTTACCATGGGTCACCATCACAGCTGTGGGGTCACTCAAATCTGACAAGCATGACCCCGCAGCACTCTGACTGACGATAATAATCTTACCTGTGGTAACATTACCGCTGCTCAGAGCCACCATGTGCACACAGCCTTAGTGGAAACTCAATAATTTACCAAACTTTGGACAAATTTTGAAGATTTTGAGGAAAAAGTTCAGGAATCTGAACACAAATCCGAATGCGCAATGTTCGTGCCGACTTTGAGATTGGCAAATGTTTTCAAAACAATATTACTCATCTCTAGTAATGACAATCTCTGTCTAGCACTGCAAACATTTTTGGACTTACAGTTACAGCAATCATAATCCTTACAGCCCCAAATAACGAATATGTTTAACGGTCATAGAGCCTTGTAGTGTGCTCCATTAATAGAGTAGGTTTCCCATAGTAAAGATAGCAATTGGTACATCAGTAAGGCTAGGTTCACATTGCGTTAATGTGTGCATGCTAACGGACAGCGTTGCACGGTGAAAATGTCGCAATTAACGCCGTACAACGGGTCAGTTAGCGCACGCATTGACAGCAATGTGAAGTTTCCCTGTAGCGCATCGCTAGCGCGTGCCTTTTTCGGCTCGCGCTAGCGATGTGCCATTCTTCTGCTTGCAGTGTCCGCGGCATGCCCGGGGTCCGTTCCCCGCTCTCGCAGATCGGGGATCTGCGAGAGTGGGGACGTTAACGCGACCCCTAATGCGGCCCCTAAATAAACGTTGCGTTAGCGCAATCCGCTAGCGCTAAACGGATTGCCCTAACGCAATGTGAACCTAGCCTTAGTGAGTAACAAGAATAAATGAATAACATATTGAAATAAAGTGTAATTCCACAAGGTTAAAACGATTATCTCTCTATGAAGTTTTTTTACACATTTATATAACGTTAGATATTCTACAACATATGAAAAGAACTAACTAGTACAGATAAGCTCCTAGAGAAGCTGCACGCTCATGCGGTCTAGAAAATCTGATGGAACACAGTGTGAAATCACTTTTGGGAATATCCCTCAAACATTGAAATATATTGATCCCAGTTCCTGAATATGTCTAGTTTTCATATGAAAAGCACCGCCAACCTTGTGCTATGATCTCACTTTAAAATATCTGACATATCTGAATTTCCAATGATAGAACTAAGTAAATGTTTATAGCATTTTTTATCTGAACAGCATGAGATGTTCAGACATTGAGATCAGTGGTATCAAAGCTAGAGGATTATATTACCAGTCCTGAGATCAGATTGTGTTCTGTAATTCATCTTTCTATTATTAAACAAATTAAACTTTCTGTTTTATTAAACTGGATTTTCTTTTCTTCATTGTTCTTTATATTACAACTTTGCACTAAAGTTATTTTTTTTTATCTTCACAGCCCTTGTAATATATGAACAACAACCTACAGCGCACCTAAATATTAATCAAAAGCTACACGCTCATGAAAATGTAACAACCTGCATAAAAAGGAAGGAAGCACAATGAATATTACAAATTACTTTATTACATAATAGATTACAATCACATAAGAAAGGCAAGAAATCAAGAGGCTGAAACCACAATACCTAAAAAGACTACACAAAATCCATAGTGCTGTGGGTGACTAAATAAGCATATATCCACCAATATATGGACTTAAGGGGTATACGCACTTTATGCCTTTTAATTTATTGCCCATTTTAATGTATGTGATTGTGATCTATTACATAATAATAAAGTATTTTGTAATATTTTACTTATTGTAATTACTTATTGTAACTATTTTACTTAATTGCCCTTTTAACTCCTTGCATTAATCTTGAGAAGTTTGTGGCATGTGCTTTTATTACTTTCTTTTTTTTGGGACACAGAACCCAAACTCAGGCCCAGTGTATTTTACAACGCAATGTGAGTGGCAGCAAGTGGCTGGCTGATACACCACTAACTAAGAGGACTGAGGTATATCCACCTTGTGAGAATTTCAATCTCACTTTTTTTGGGGGGAGACTGAACCCAAACTCAGGCCCACTGTATTTTACAACACAATGTAAGTGGCAGAACGTGGTTGGCTGATATACAACAAACTAACAGAACTGACATATATCCACTTTGTGAGAATTTGAATCTCACTTTTTTTGGGGGGAGACAGCACCACAACTCAGGCACAGTGTGTAACACAAAGCAATGTAAGTGGCAGCAAGTGGCTGGAAGATATCTGAAAAAATCCAAGGACTGTAGTACTATTTCTTTCTCCCTACAATGATCTCAGGACAAGTATGGCAGCAACAAAAAGGACTGCTGCACACAAAAGTATGGACAAATAAACAAGATAACTGCAGAAAGGAGCAACAGGATTTTTGCTTTTAAAAAAGCAGTTGGTTTGCACAGCAGTGGTGCAAACAGCAATGCAGCTATCAGGGAGCCTTATAAGGCAGCCTAATAAGCTACAGAGCTGATGCACAAAGATATAGCCTCCACTGTCCCTGCAAAACAAAGGTGGTGTTGGACAGTGGAAATCGCTACAGCACAAGCAGTTTGGGGGTTAAACTTCCCTCACCAAACTATATCCCTGCTTCTGATGAAGCTGCAGCAACCTCTCCCTATGCTGAGATCGGCAGAAGTAAGATGGTGGTCGGCGTGCACACCCCTTTATAGCCCCTGTGACACCGCAGAAAGCTAGCCAATCACTGTCATGCCCTTCTCTAAGATGGTGGGGACCGAGACCTATGTCATCACGCTGCCCAAACTCTGCGTCCTCCTTCATTGGCTGAAAAATGGTGGTGAAAGCGTCATATGAAACGTGACTTTGGCGCGAATATCGCCGATCCCACATTGGGATCGGGTCGGGTTTCATGAAACCCGACTTTGCCGAAAGTCATCGATTTTTGAATTTGTCCGATCCATTTTGCTCAACCCTAATCTTTACAGTCACGATGAACTGGGGATTGGCTTGTACGCAAAACAGTAGAAGAAGCAGTGTTGTCACCTGCAGACAGTGTTCCTGGAGCCTGGGGTTCTGCCCACAAAGTCGGGTGCTTTGCTGCCATGTGCCTATAAATGCTGGTGGTGGTAAGGCTGGAAGTTTTGTTACCCCTGCTGATGCGGGCATGGCAGATGCTGCAAATGGCCTCTTTGGGGTTATCGGCAAAGTCTTTAAAAAATAACCAGACTTGGGAAGATGTAACAGTTGGAATGGCAACTTCCTTCATGTTGGTGTTACGGGGAACGGATACACGGCTTCTGTCTGCATCCACCGCACTCCTTCCTGCCTGTTGGGGTGATATGCCTCCTTCCCCATATGTGCTGCTGTCCTCTCTCTACATGTTCTCCTGCCAGGTTGGGTCCATCACTATGTCGTCCACCACCTCATCTTCCACACACGCACCCTGCTCCTTTTCCTGACTTTCTGGCAATTGCGTCTCATCATTGTCCACCTCTTGTGACACTTTCCCACCATCGCCTTTGTGTGACCATGGCTGTTCAAATCTTTGGCCATCACTACTTGCGATCTGGCCCCACTTCAAGTTGACCGGCCAAGATTCTGAAATCTTTAAAGAGAAAACTGAACAGCTCTTCGGAGTGTCCAAGTGTGGCATCAGTTGTCTCAGGGCACTCGCCATGGTGGGAGGAAGGAGGATCAGGGTGTGTAATATCCAGTCCACACTCATAGCTACTTAGACTTGACCATGTGGAAGACATGGTGGTGGTGGTGGTGGCTAAGTGACTGGAAGCATTATCTGCTATCCAACCAACAATCATTTCACACTGTTCTGGCTCCAATAGTGGTGTGCTGCATTCTCCTAGAAACTTGGACAGGAAGGTCGAGCGCGAAGATGTGGGTCTTTGTTGTGACCCACTTTCAGCTTGGCCACGGCCTCGTTCTCTGCATGCAGCCACAGCATCACGTCCACTTCCCAGTCCCTTGCCCCTTGCCTTGCCCATTTTAAATTGACTACTGAAATATTCGAAAAGCTCAATACAAATTGATTTATTTGGAGAAAAATTATATGTGATCAATATGCCTGAAAAGCAAGTATTTGTAGACCACAGTTACACCGAGCGTCTGACGGAGATAAAAGACAGTTAAAATATGTTTGCTTGGTTTTTTCAAAAATATGTTTTAAACAAAAATAATGAGTAGACCAAAGCTAGCAGACAGAACTATGCAACGTATGCCAGCGAAGCGAATACTTTTCCACCACAGATATACCAGGCGTCTAACAGAAAAAGTATGTATACAAAAATAATCCAGCACTTCATATTAATTAGGGCCAAAGGTATATGATTGAAAACTTTTCCCATGCATTAAATCGGCATATCACCAGGTGAAATACTCCAAACAACAGTTTTAACACAAGGAAAACAGAGTACATATATCACCAACACATCAACTTAAAAAAAACATTTTTATTAAACATTTAGTGTAATAACATATAACAAAAGAATACAAAGAGGAACAACAATTGAGCACTCAAGGAGAGGAGCACTATTCCATTAGTAAGACTTGGCATAGCATGTGTCCATATGTAGAAAACAGTTCCATTACTGCTGGTGCTTTAACATAGAAAAGGTCAAGCTTGCATCAAAAGGTACACATGTATTAAAAGCACCACCCAGTTCTCAATAACATATATGTCACTGACATCAATGCTTACCCATTGTAAGTCCAAGAAGGTGCAGTGGTCCGCCCTATGACCCCTGATGCGCGTTTCACGTTTGGTGGCTTTCCCAAAGGGGATATAAACTAATTCTGCAACTGCCCGTCCTTTTATACCAGTATGATCCACTGATTGGGAGGTGGCGCATGCGCCCCCGTTCCCCCACACACATAACCAGCCGCCTCCCATCGGCGTCATTGCACAGTGCGCATGTGGGTGAAAATACACCTGGTGACGTCAGAAGCATGCGCACTGTGCATCCCTGTCACCTTGTAGAGGTACGCTGTGCGGGATGGGACGCAGTGAGCACGCACACTATCAGCAGCCATTAGATGGATAGAAAAGAGTCCCGGAATATATAAGTGATGGTAAGTAAAATAAAGGACATAATGTCAGCGATCCCCCTCCTAAATGTGTCGGAGGATAACCACCGATCAAATACTTAATTAGTGAAAAGAAGAAAAAGGGAAAAACAAAGTGACCTTATATATAACATATATTAAATTAAATAGCCGCATACAAGCCGCTAGTAAAAAAATAGTCCAAAAGAGGACATTAAAGTGCAATTTATACATGAGAATTATTATTAATATTCCCCAACCGGATAATTAGATAAATACTACTAAAGTGACTAGTGCATAAAACCCTAAGAAAGAGGAACTCTCTATCATTACCAATAGAAACCAATAAATTAAGACTCTACAGAGATAAAAATAGGGGTTTCTTTCTGACGGCTGCCGATAATTTATCTTCATCCTCCCAATCAAAGTTCTTCGAAGGACAAAGGCAGTCTTCTATGTCCCATATATGCTCAAGACAAAGAAATACACTAAAAGGACAAACAGGACAAAAAATTAAAAATAAAGCAACATGGGAATAATTGACAATTTTGTCACTTAAAGATCAATAGATATATATCTTAAACCCCTGTAGACTGTGGGAGGAACAGGACATACAAAGGTCCCAGCTCCTATATTGTACAGAACGTCACAAAAAGGGTGCAAAAGTAAATTTTTCATTTAACCCTTTTGGGAATAGGGTATCCAGGATCGTAATCCACCTGCACTCATGCTGGGCGAGGATCTGTTTGAGATTCCCACCTCTCACCCCACCGTGAATGCAGTCAATACCCCTAACCTTTAAGCCCCGGGGATCGGACCCATGGAATTTCCCAAAGTGTTTAGGTAAGGTTTTTAACGTAGATGTGTCCAACTCATCCTTGGCAGCCTTGATGTCACGTACATGCTCACGGACTCTAATCCTGAGCTCCCTAGAGGTCAGTCCCACATATATGAGAGAGCAGGGACAAGTAGCATAATAGATCACATATGACGTCCCACAGGAGATGTGATCGCAAATTTTGAATTCCCTGCTCCCATCAGATGTCATAAAGGTATCACATCTTAAAATGTTGGGGCATGCCACACATGACCCACAGGGGGAGCAACCATTTCTTGGGCCACCTTAATTAAATAATCTTTTTTCTTTCACCACATAGTGGCTTCTTACCAGATGGTCGCGTAAGTTTTTGCTCCTCCTCTGTGTCATGCGCTGTACCTTTGGTATATGGGCTGCCAAGACTGAGTCCGTGAGCAGTACTGGCCAATGTTTTTTTAAAATTATATGGATCCGATCCCATTGGCAATTGGACGTTGAAATATAACTTATCCCATAATCACTCACTTCATCCTTCTTCCTGGATGGTTTCAGTAGCTCACTTCTATCTATATTGTGTGCACGTTTATATCCAGCTTTTATGCTGTGGGCACTATATCCCCTGAACTTAAATCTCTCCGCCAAGATCGTGGATTGTCTCTCAAACCGGGTCATTGTTGAGCAGATCTGCTTGTTTCTGAGATACTGGCCAACTGGGATGGCTTTAATCGTGGAATAGCTGTGTGCCGGGCAGGCATGTAGGAGTGCATTTACAGAAGTATCTTTTCTGTATAGATCCGTTTCTATCCTTCCATCCTCCCCGACAAACAAGCTAATATCCAAGAAGTCAATGTTTTTTATGAAAATTATAAGTGAATTTTAAATTAAAAGAGTTAGCATTAAGGTACCGCATAAAATTTGATAGGCTGGTCTCGTCACCCTCTCAAATCATCAACACATCATCAATGTAACGAAACCAGCCTATCACTGGGTCGGCGGCCTGTGTCCCGTCGCCCTGAAAAACCTGCCTCTCCCAAAACCCGAGAAACAGGTTTGCATATGCCGGGGCACAGGCCGCGCCCATTGCGGTACCTTGTACCTGCAAAAAAAAACGATCTTTAAAGACAAAAAAATTATGTGTTAGAATGAACTCCAACAAATCCAAAAGAAAATCAGATAAATGGCCATCTCAGTTGGCCATCTCAAGAAAGAATCGGGCTGCTCTTAGCCCATCAGGATGTCTTATTGAAGTGTATAGTGACTCGATGTCAATAGTCACCAACAACATGCTTTCATCAATTGAGACACCATCGATCTTGGTAAGAACATCTGTTGTGTCTCTGACATAGGAGGGGAGGGTTTCAACTAAAGGTTTTAAGTAAAAATCAATGAATTTCCATATATTATCGCTCAACCCTCCTATGCCAGAGACTATTGGACGTCCAGGGAGATTTATCTTATCCTTGTGTATTTTTGGCGAAAAATACAATGTCGCCACTTTTGGAAATTTTGGCAACAGACCATCCAGGACCTTTTTGGGGACAATACCAGACTCGTGGGCACAGTTTAAAATTAATTCCAATTCCATCCGAAATTTTAACATGGGATTTTGTGGAAGCATGCGGTAGATGTCCTTATTTTTCAGCTGTCGGAATGCCTCTTTCTCATATTTCTCAATCGGCCAAATCACGACATTCCCTCCCTTGTCTGCCGGTTTTATCACCACCATATCGAGTGATTGCAGTTCTCCGAAGGCTTGTCTCTGTCTCTTAGTGAGATTGTCATTACATATTTTATGTGACAATCCTTTTAGATCCTCTGTGACCAATCTACAGAAGATTTCCACTTGGGGGCAGACAGACAAGGAAGGGAACGTACGTGATCTGGGTACGATCGAGGAGGGAAAAGAAATACCTTGATTTTCGGCTTGTTGTTCATTCAATAAGTCTTCTAGCGCGGCCAGTGCTTGTTGTTCAATGGCACTCATAGGGCCCAATTGTACGTTAGTCTGGTTGTGGAGTTTCTTTAGCACAAGTTTACGGCATAGGAGATGAACATCCTTCAAGGCTGTGAAAAAATCAAAGCCATTACGTGGCACAAAATTTAACCCCAATTTAAGCAATTCACACTGAGTCTCAGATAGAGGATAAGATGATAAATTGATTACCTCTAAATTTGTATTTTTTGCCTTTCGCTCATATGTTGATGGGAAAGTTTGTTTCCTTTTATTGCTTGTGGGATTTCTTTTAGGGTATCTAGAATTCCCATATCCATCTTTATCTGAGATTTTGGCACTTTCAGAGGCAATACTAGACCCGTCAGCTGATGTAAGGGAAGAAACTGATCCAGATCTCATTTGGAACTTAGGACGATGGCTATTATGATTCCTTTTCCATCTGTATACTTTATTCTCTTGAAAATCAAGATTGTCTTCATGTAGTTTTTTAGCTTTGATTTCCCCAATTTCTTTTTCCCATACAGAAAATTCCTTTTCTAAATCAGCATTAAGTCTATCCAAAGCATCAGGGGTTAAATCCCCCTTGATGGAGGACTGTAGTTCATCAATTTCTTTTTCTAACTCCCCGAGTTTGTTTTCATCTAACCTCATTAGGAGTTCTATAAAACCTCGAGAACACTTTGTCGCAGTCTCCTCCCATTCTTTTTTAAACGTAACATCCTCTACTGGAAACGAGGGGAAGATTTGAACACGTAATCCTCTCGGAATTAAGCCCCGAGTCAGGTACTGCTCCAAAGATGCCCTGTTCCACCACAGTCTAGTTCGTTTGTGAAGTAAAATTTTTAATCTACTGATTTGTTCTTTAGAATCCCTGTTGCTTGACTCCAGAGTGCCAGCTGAGTCCTCCTTAAAAACGTCATTCAAACGAGATAACCAAGATTGGTCTCGAGCATGAAAGTCCATATGCTTAGGATTTGAAACTGTGAATAACACAGAAAGAATAAGTATGCATACAAACATAATCCAGCACTTCATATTCATTAGGGCCAAAGGTATATGATTCAAAACCTTTCCCATGCATTAAATTGGCATATCTCCAGGTGAAATACTCCAAACAACAGTTTTAACTAGTGTTGAGCGATACCGTCCGATACTTGAAAGTATCGGTATCGGAAAGTATCGGCCGATACCGTCACAGTATCGGAATCCAATCCGATACCGATACCCGATACCAATACAAGTCAATGGGACTCATGTATCGGACGGTATTCCTGATGGTTCCCAGGGTCTGAAGGAGAGGAAACTCTCCTTCAGGCCCTGGGAACCATATTAATGTGTAAAATAAAGAATTAAAATAAAAAATATCGCTATACTCACCTGTCCGACGCAGCCGGGACTTCAGCGAGGGAACCGGCAGCGTTGTTTGTTTAAAAATCGCGCTATTACTTGGTTACGTGAATTCCCGGCTTGTGATTGGTCAGGTCGGCCATGTTGCCGGGACGCGGACCAATCACAGCAAGCCGTGACGAAATTACGTCACGGCTTGCTGTGATTGGTCCGCGTCCCGGCAATATGGCCGCCCTGACCAATCACAAGCCGGGACGTCACGGGAGGCTGGACACGCGCTCATTTTAAAATGGGCGCGTGTCCAGCCTCCCGTGACGTCACGGCTTGTGATTGGTTGCGCCGCGATCAACCAATCACAAGCCGGGAGGCTGGACGCGCTCATTTTGAAATGGGCGCGTGTCCAGCCTCCCGTGACGTCACGGCTTGTGATTGGTTGCGCCGCGATCAACCAATCACAAGCCGGGAGGCTGGACGCGCTCATTTTGAAATGGGCGCGTGTCCAGCCTCCCGGCTTGTGATTGGTTGACCGCGACGCAACCAATCACAAGCCGTGACGTCACGGGAGGCTGGACACGCGCCCTTTTTAAAATGAGCGCGTTTCCAGCCTCCCGTGACGTCACGGCTTGTGATTGGTTAATGGCGGCCATGTTGCCGGGACGCGGACCAATCACAGCAAGCCGTGACGTAATTTCGTCACGGCTTGCTGTGATTGGTCCGCGGCCCGGCAACATGGCCGCCCTGACCAATCAAAAGCCGGGACTTCGCGTAACCATGTAAAAGCGGGAATTTTAAACAAACAACGCTGCCGGTTCCTGCGCTGAGGTCCCGGCTGCGTCGGACAGGTGAGTATAGCGATATTTTTTATTTTAATTCTCTATTTTACACATTTTAACATTAATGTTGTTCCGATACCCGATACCCGATACCACAAGAGTATCGGAATCCCGGTATCGGAATTCCGATACAGCAAGTATCGGCCGATACCCGATACTTGCAGCATCGGAATGCTCAACACTAGTTTTAACACAAGGAAAACAGAGTACATATATCACCAACACATCAACTTAAAAAAAATAATTTTTATTAAACATTTAGTATAATAAGTAATAACATATAACAAAAGAATACAAAGAGGAACAACAATTGAGCACTCAAGGAGAGGAGCACTGCTCCATTAGTAAGACTTGGCATAGCATGTGTCCATATATGGAAAACAGTTCCATTACTGCTGGTGCTTTAACATAGAAAAGGTCAAGCTTGCATCAAAAGGTACACATGTATTAAAAGCACCACCCTGTTCTCAATAACATATATGTCACTGACATCAATGCTTACCCATTGTAAGTCCAAGAAGGTGCAGTGGTCCGTCCTATGACCCCTGACGCACGTTTCGCGTTTGGTGGCTTTCTCAAAGGGGACATAAACTAATCCTGCAACTGCCCATCCTTTTATACCGGTATGATCCACTGATTGGGAGGTGGCGCATGCGCCCGCGTTCCCCCACACGCATAACCAGCCGCCTCCCATCGGCGTCATTGCACAGTGCACATGCGGGTTAAAATACACCTGGTGACGTCAGAAGCATGCGCACTGTGCATCCCTGTCGCCTTGAAGAGGTACTCTGTGCGGGATGGGACGCAGTGAGCTCGCGCACTATCAGCAGCCATTAGATGGATAGAAAAGAGTCCCGGAATATATAAGTGATGGTAAGTAAAATAAAGGACATAATGTCAGCGATCCCCCTCCTAAATGTATCGGGTGATAACCACCGATCAAATACTTAATTAGTGAAAAGAAGAAAAAGGGAAAAACAAAGTGACCTTATATATAACATATATTAAATTAAATAGCCGCATACAAGCCGCTAGTAAAAAAATAGTCCAAAAGAGGACATTAAAGTGCAATTTATACATGAGAATTATTATTAATATACCCCAACCGGATAATTAGATAAATACTACTAAAGTGACTAGTGCATAAAACCCTAAGAAAGAGGAACTCTCTATGAGTACCAATAGAAACCAATATATTAATACTCTACAGAGATAAAAATAGGGGTTTCTTTCTGACGGCTGCCGATAATTTCTCTTCATCCTCCCAATCAAAGTTCTTCGAAGGACAAAGGCAGTCTTCTATGTCCCATATATGCTCAAGACAAAGAAATACACTAAAAGGACAAACAGGACAAAAAATTAAAAATAAAGCAACATGGGAATAATTGACAATTTTGTCACTTAAAGATCAATAGATATATATCTTAAACCCCTGTAGACTGTGGGAGGAACAGGACATACAAAGGTCCCAGCTCCTATATTGTACAGAACGTCACAAAAAGGGTGCAAACGTCAATTTTTCATTTAACCCTTTTGGGGATAGGGTATCCAGGATCGTATTCCACCTCTCACCCCACCGTGAATGCAGTCAATACCCCTAACCTTCACGGTGGGGTGAGAGGTGGGAATCTCAAACAGATCCTCGCCCAGCATGAGTGCAGGTGGATTACGATCCTGGATACCCTATCCCCAAAAGGCTTAAATGAAAAATTGACTTTTGCACCCTTTTTGTGACGTTCTGTACAATATAGGAGCTGGGACCTTTGTATGTCCTGTTCCTCCCACAGTCTACAGGGGTTTAAGATATATATCTATTGATCTTTAAGTGACAAAATTGTCAATTATTCCCATGTTGCTTTATTTTTAATTTTTTGTCCTGTTTGTCCTTTTAGTGTATTTCTTTGTCTTGAGCATATATGGGACATAGAAGACTGCCTTTGTCCTTCGAAGAACTTTGATTGGGAGGATGAAGAGAAATTATCGGCAGCCGTCAGAAATAAACCCCTATTTTTATCTCTGTAGAGTCTTAATATATTGGTTTCTATTGGTACTGATAGAGAGTTCCTCTTTTTTAGGGTTTTATGCAATAGTCACTTTAGTAGTATTTATCTAATTATCCGGTTGGGGTATATTAATAATAATTCTCATGTATAAATTGCACTTTAATGTCCTCTTTTGGACTATTTTTTTACTAGCGGCTTGTATGCGGCTATTTAATTTAATATATGTTATATATAAGGTCACTTTGTTTTTCCCTTTTTCTTCTTTTCACTAATTAAGTATTTGATCGGTGGTTATCCCCCGTCACATTTAGGAGGGGGATCGCTGACATTATGTCCTTTATTTTACTTACCATCACTTATATATTCCGGGACTCTTTTCTATCCATCTAATGGCTGCTGATAGTGCGCGTACTCACTGCGTCCCATCCCGCACAGCGTACCTCTACAAGGCGACAGGGATGCACAGTGCGCATGCTTCTGACGTCACCAGGTGTATTTTCACCCGCATGCGCACTGTGCAATGACGCCGATGGGAGACGGCTGGCTATGCATGTGGGGGAACGCGGGCGCATGCACCACCTCCCAATCAGTGGATCATACCGGTATAAAAGGACGGGCAGTTACAGGATTAGTTTATATCCCCTTTGAGAAAGCCACCAAACGCGAAACGCGCATCAGGGGTCATAGGACAGACCACTGCACCTTCTTGGACTTACAATGGGTAAGCATTGATGTCAGTGACATATATGTTATTGAGAACTGGGTGGTGCTTTTAATACATGTGTACCTTTTGATGCAAGCTTGACCTTTTCTATGTTAAAGCACCAGCAGTAATGGAACTGTTTTCTATATATGGACACATGCTATGCCAAGTCTTACTAATGGAGCAGTGCTCCTCTCCTTGAGTGCTCAATTGTTGTTCCTCTTTGTATTCTTTTGCTATATGTTATTATACTAAATGTTTAATAAAAATTATTTTTTTTAAGTTGATGTGTTGGTGATATATGTACTCTGTTTTCCTTGTGTTAAAACTGTTGTTTGGAGTATTTCAACTGGCGATATGCCAATTTAATGCATGGGAATGGTTTTGAATCATATACCTTTGGCCCTAATGAATATGAAGTGCTGGATGATTTTTGTATGCATACTTATTCTTTCTGTGTTATTCACAGTTTCAAATCCTAAGCACATGGACTTTTGTGCTCGAGACCAATCTTGGTTATCTCGTTTGAATGACGTTTTTAAGGAGGACTCAGCTGGCACTCTGGAGTCAAGCAACAGGGATTCTAAAGAACAAATCAGTAGATTAAAAATTTTACTTCACAAACGAACTAGACTGTGGTGGAACAGGGCATCTTTGGAGCAGTACCTGACTCGGGGCTTAATTCCGAGAGGATTACGTGTTCAAATCTTCCCCTCGTTTCCAGTAGAGGATGTTACGTTTAAAAAAGAATGGGAGGAGACTGCGACAAAGTGTTCTCGAGGTTTTATAGAACTCCTAATGAGGTTAGATGAAAACAAACTCGGGGAGTTAGAAAAAGAAATTGATGAACTACAGTCCTCCATCAAGGGGGATTTAACCCCTGATGCTTTGGATAGACTTAATGCTGATTTAGAAAAGGAATTTTCTGTATGGGAAAAAGAAATTGGGGAAATCAAAGCTAAAAAACTACATAGAGACAATCTTGATTTTCAAGAGAATAAAGTATACAGATGGAAAAGGAATCATAATAGCCATTGTCCTAAGTTCCAAATGAGATCTGGATCAGTTTCTTCCCTTACATCAGCTGACGAGTCCAGTATTGCCTCTGAAAGTGCCAAAATCTCAGATAAAGATGGATATGGGAATTCTAGATATCCGACAGCTGAAAAATAAGGACATCTACCGCATGCTTCCACACAATCCCATGTTTAAATTTCAGATGGAATTGGAATTAATTTTAAACTGTGCCCACGAGTCTGGTTATGTCCCCAAAAAGGTCCTGGATGGTCTGTTGCCAAAATTTCCAAAAGTGGCGACATTGTATTTTTTGCCAAAAAT
Source organism: Ranitomeya variabilis (assembly GCF_051348905.1). NCBI lineage: Eukaryota > Metazoa > Chordata > Amphibia > Anura > Dendrobatidae > Ranitomeya > Ranitomeya variabilis. The sequence continues at coordinate 1,070,958,769 of NC_135232.1, read as the reverse complement.
ACACAAGGATAAGTGTTATGACCTGGTGGGTACGGAGCGGTACTGAGATGACCTGGTGGGCAAAACCAATCATGGACTCGCTACGCAGCAGCACTGAAATGACCTAGTGGGTAAAACAAAAATAGGACAAGCTCTGAGGAGGTGGTAACTTTACTGACCGCAATCCCTACTCCTAACACCAACACTAGAAATAGCCGTGGAGCGTACCTAACTCTGCCTAGACGCCTCTGCACAGCCTAAGAAATAGCTACCCCTGAAGATGGAAACGGAAAGCTATCTCGCCTCAGAGAAACCCCCAAAGGAAGATAGCCCCCCACAAATATTGACGGTGAGTGGAGAGGGAAATGACAAACTCAGAAATGAAACTAGATTTTTTAGCAAAGGAGGCCAATACTATCTAAATAGACAGAGATAGAAAAGGTTGCTGTGCGGTCAGTATAAAAACTAAAAGTCCACGCAGAGTTTACAAAAATAACCACCACACCGACTCACGGTGTGGAGGGGCAAATCTGCGACCCCAGAGCTTCCAACTAGCCGGAATATTTCATAATGACAAGCTGGACAAAAGAGACATAAATTGAACTGAACAGAAGGTCATAAGCAGGGAAACACCCAAAAAGTAGCAGACTTATCTTAAGCTGAAAATGGACTGGCCAACAGAGAACTTCCAGGAAAGGACTGAATCCACATGAAATACATTGACAGCTGGCATCCACTAAAGCCAAAAACCCAGTTAAATAACAAGGCCAGGAAACCGATTAGTGAACGCAAATGCTAAGTTCCACTTGAAACCACCAGAGGGAGCCCAAGAGCAGAACTCCCAAAAATACCATTCGCAACCACAGGATGGAGCCCAAGAACGGAATTCACAACAGATAAGATAAATCCCCCTGGACGTCCAATAGTCTCTGGCATAGGAGGGTTGAGCGATAATATATGGAAATTCATTGATTTTTACTTAAAACCTTTAGTTGAAACCCTCCCCTCCTATGTCAGAGACACAACAGATGTTCTTACAAAGATCGATGGTGTCTCAATTGAAGAAAGCATGTTGTTGGTGACTATTGACATCGAGTCACTATACACTTCAATAAGACATCCTGATGGGCTAAGAGCAGCCCGATTCTTTCTTGAGACCGCCAACTGGGATGGCCATTTATCTGATTTTCTTTTGGATTTGTTGGAGTTCATTCTAACGCATTATTTTTTTGTCTTTAAAGATCGTTTTTTTTTCCAGGTACAAGGTATCGTAATGGGCGCGGCCTGTGCCCCGGCATATGCAAACCTGTTTCTCAGGTTTTGGAAGAGGCAGGTTTTTCAGGGCGACGGGGCGCAGGCCGCCGACCCAGTGATAGGCTGGTTTCGTTACATTGATGATGTGTTGATGATTTGGGAGGGTGACGAGACCAGCCTATCTAATTTTATGCGGTACCTTAATGCTAACTCTTTTAATTTAAAATTCACTTATAATTTTCATAAAAAACATATTGACTTCTTGGATATTAGCTTGTTTGTCGGGGAGGATGGAAGGATAGAAACGGATCTATACAGAAAAGATACTTCTGTAAATGCACTCGTACATGCCTCCTCGGCACATAGCTACTACACGATTAAAGCCATCCCAGTTGGCCAGTATCTCAGAAATAAGCGGATCTGCTCAACAATGACCCGTGACCCGGTTTGAGAGACAATCCACGATCTTGGCAGAGAGATTTAAGTCCAGGGGATATCGTGCCCGCAGCATAAAAGCTGGATATAAACGTGCACAAAATATAGATAGAAGTGAGCTACTGAAACCATCCAGGAAGAAGGATGAAGTGAGTGATTATGGGATAAGTTATATTTCAACGTCCAATTGCCAATGGGATCGGATCCATGGAATTTTAAAAAAACATTGGCCAGTACTGCTCACGGACTCAGTCTTGGCAGCCCATATACAAAAAGTACCGCGCATGACACAGAGGAGGAGCAAAAACTTACGCGACCATCTGGTAAGAAGCCACTTTGTGGTTAAAGAAAAAAGATTATTTAATTTCGGTGGCCCAAGAAATGGTTGCTCCCCCTGTGGGTCATGTGTGGCATGCCCCAACATTTTAAGATGTGATACCTTTATGACATCTGATGGGAGCAGGGAATTCAAAATTCGTGATCGCATCTCCTGTGGGACGTCATATGTGATCTTTTATGCTACTTGTCCCTGCTCCCTCATATATGTGGGACTGACCTCTAGGGAGCTCAGGATTAGAGTCCGTGAGCATGTACGTGACATCAAGGCTGCCAAGGATGAGTTGGACACATCTACTTTAAAAACCTTACCTAAACACTTTAGGAAATTCCATGGGTCCGATCCCCGGGGCTTAAAGGTTAGGGGTATTGACTGCATTCACGGTGGGGTGAGAGGTGGGAATCTCAAACAGATCCCCGCCCAGCGTGAGTGCAGGTGGATTACGATCCTGGATACCCTATCCCCAAAAGGGTTAAATGAAAAATTGACTTTTGCACCCTTTTTGTGACGTTCTGTACAATATAGGAGCTGGGACCTTTGTATGTCCTGTTCTTCCCACAGTCTACAGGGGTTTAAGATATATACCTATTGATCTTTAAGTGACAAAATTGTCAATTATTCCCATGTTGCTTTATTTTTAATTTTTTGTCCTGTTTGTCCTTTTAGTGTATTTTTTTGTCTTGAGCATATATGGGACATAGAAGACTGCCTTTGTCCTTCGAAGAACTTTGAATGGGAGGATGAAGAGAAATTATCGGCAGCCGTCAGAAATAAACCCCTATTTTTATCTCTGTAGAGTCTTAATATATTGGTTTCTACTGGTACTGATAGAGAGTTCCTCTTTCTTAGGGTTTTATGCACTAGTCACTTTAGTAGTATTTATCTAATTATCCGGTTGGGGTATATTAATAATAATTCTCATGTATAAATTGCACTTTAATGTCCTCTTTTGGACTATTTTTTTTACTAGCGGCTTGTATGCGGCTATTTAATTTAAAGGGAACCTATCACCTGAATTTGGCGGGACCAGTTTTGGGTCATATGGGCGGGGTTTTCGGGTGTTTGATTCACCCTTTCCTTACCCGCTGGCTGCATGCTGGCTGCAATATTGGATTGAAGTTCATTCTCTGTCCTCCATAGTACACGCCAGCGCAAGGCAATATTACCTTGCACAGCCGTGTACTCTGGAGGACAGAGAATGAACTTCAATCCAATATTGCGGACAGCATGCAGCCAGCGGGTAAGGAAAGGGTGAATCAAACACCCGAAAACCCCGCCCATATGACCCAAACCTGGTCCCGCCAAATTCAGGTGACAGGTTCCATTTAATATGGCCTGTAAGGGTCGTCCCTCTGGTCTGGGTACTGCGGCATTTAGGCCATCTGGTGTTGTGATGGTCGAATCCCTGTATAGGGGTACACCTTGCCCGGTGCTCCACTACGTGGTTCATTTTTTTGGTCCAGAGGGTTCTTCTCTCAGGCACCTCTTTCTGTTTGTTAAAGCTTCATTTAAACAAATACCTTTGCTTTTAGGAAGCACATTTTCCTGTCTCTTGTGTACCTGGTATTCATCTACCACTGCTCCATCAGTGGTCTAGTGAGTCCATTATATTTCCCCACACCCTGTGGGCATAACAGTTTGCCCAGGCCATGGACTCTGCTGATACCCGATACTCAGTCCAGAGAGAGCTGGCTATGCTTTGTCAGAGCCAGGATCGGTTAGTGGCCTTCATGCAAACCTTGGATAACTGCCTATCTACTCTACAGGCTATCGAGCCCACTGATGCGACCCAGCTAGCCGAGTTTCATCAGGAATTTTTTTGCAAACGTGAGACGCAGACCCACTTGTTGGATTACTTGACCTCCCTGGATGACCGGTTAAGTAAGATACATCATCCGACTATTGTGCCTACTACAGAACCCTGTCCTCGTCTCTGCAAGCCTCCTCATTACAAAGGTGACCCCAAGTTCTGCAGAGGATTTCTCAACCAATGCTTGTTGCATTTTCGTTTATTGCCTCTGCATTACCCAACTGACATGGCCATGGTGGCTTTCCTTGCCTCTCACCTGGAGGGAGAGGCTTTAGCCTGGTTCAACCCCCTAATGGAGCGGAATGATCCCATCGTGTCTGATCTGCAGGCATTCATTGACACGTTCCGCAAGATATTTGATGAGCCTGGTCATGCCACATCTGCCATGGAGTCTCTCTTCAATTTGAGACATGGCTCTCTCTCGGTCGGTCAGTATGCCATCTGTTTCCGCACCCTGGCTTCGGAGCTCCAGTGGACCAATGAGCCTCTGGTCGGAGCCTTCCGGCGAGGGCTATCTGGAAGAATCAAGGATGAATTGGCAGTCAGGGATCTACCTGAGACTCTGGATGTTCTCATATCCTTCGCCATTCAGATTGACCTGTGTCTTCAGGAGCACTCCAGAGAGAGGATTCTCGAGAATCAATTTCCACATTCAGCATCTTCTTCACCAAAACCTCGGTTTCTGCCTTGTCATGCTCTGGTCTCTGGGGATGGACCCATGGAGCTTGATCGCGTAAAGGTGAAGAGGAGTCTGCAGGAGGAGATGCCCGCTAGAAATCCATATTGTTATGGTGGATGCTCCGCTCCCAGTCAATGCAGTTGAACTGAGAGACTGGATGAACTCTTCTGCCTAGGACAGGTAAGGGAGGCCTCCCTAGGAGAGAATGATTCCTCTCCTCCACTAACTATATCTATACATGTGATCTTCGGAAAGGTGCGGCTCTCCGAGACAGCCTATCTGGAGTCTGGGTCAGGTGGAAATTTCATTCAGCACACTGTGGCCAGGCGGTCAGGATCCCAATCGTTCCTCTGCAGCGGACCCAGCGCATTATCTCTGTAGACAGAAGACACCTGAAGGATTCCATTCTTGGCATCACCGAGGAGGTGGAACTTCAAATTGGAGCACTCCACAGGGAGATTTCTTTCTATGTGTTACCGAATCTTTCTCCACCTTTTTTACTAGGTCTTCCATGGCTGTGCCTCCATGAACCTGTCCTGGATTGGCTGTCTGGGGATATCCTTCATTGGGCCAGTCCTGTTTCGATCACTGCCTCAATCCAGTTCAGCTTGGTTCTATCCGGCGGCCTCCTGCAGCATTACACGGGTTACGTCGTGCCTACTGGTCCTTCGCAGATGTGTTCGACAAGAAGGAAGCCAAGACTCTTCCTCCTCACAGGCCTTACGATTGTCCCATCGATCTTTTTCCTGGATCTACTCCGCCTTGAGGTAGGATCTACCCTCTTTCTCCCACTGAGACTCAAGCCATGACCGAGTACATCAAGGAGAGAATTTGGCTCGAGGGTTTATCCAGAAGTCCTCCTCATCAGCTGGAACTGGGTTCTTCTTCGTCAAGAAGAAAGATGTATCTCTTCGCCCGTGCATCGACTATCGTGGTCTCAAACTAATAAATGTAAAGAATAGATATCCTCTTCCCTTAATGCCAGAGCTTTTTGATTGTCTTCGAGGTTTCCGGATTTTCACGAAGTTGGATCTCCGTGCGGCTTACAACCTCATCAGGATATGATCTGGGGATGAGTGGAAAACTGCCTTGAACATGCGAGATGGTCACTATGAATATCGGGTGATGCCCTTCGGGTTAAGCAATGCACCCGCCATCTTCCAAGAGTTTGTCAATGACTTATTCTGTGACCTTCTCTATGTTTGTGTGGTGGTGTATCTGGATGACATCCTGGTGTTTTCTCCCAACTTACCAAGTCACAGGAGGAATGTTCTTCTTGTTCTTCAACGATTAAGGGAAAATCGTCTCTAAGCGAAGTTTCAGAAATGTCTGTTTGAACAGAGGTCTTTACCCTTTTTTGGCTACATCATTTCTGATACAGGTCTCGAGATGGATCCAGGGAAGGTCTCCGCTATGCTTAAGTGGCCCCAACCTGAGGGAATCAAGGCCATTCAGCGGTTCATGGGATTCGCCAACTATTATCGACAGATCATCCCTCACTTCTCCTCTTTGGTAAGTCCACTCACTGCCTTGACTTGTAAAGGTGCCAAACCTAAGGATTAGACTCCTGAGGCTGAGTCAGCTTTCACCTCCCTCAAACAAGCTTTCTCAACCGCACCGGCACTGCGCAGATCAATGATCAACAGTTTTTCCTTGAAGTGGACGCTTTGCCACCTGGAGCCGGAGCGGTCCTCAAACAAAAACTGCCTACCGGTAAGATGGTGACCTGTGGTTTCTTCTGTAAGGCATTCTCGCCCTGTGAACGTAACTATTCAATTGGGGATAGAGAGTTACTGGCAATTAAGCTCGCCTTAGAGGACTGGCGATATCTGCTTGAAGGCGCAGTTCATCCAGTCATCATCTACACTGATCATTTAAATCTGTCCTATCTTCAGTCTGCTCAAAGACTCAACGCTCGCCAGGCTCGTTGGTTTTGATTCTTTGCTCGGTTCAATTTCTCTCTCCATTTCCGTCCTACAGAAAAAAATATCAAAGCTGATGCGCTTTCCAGGTCCTTCCTATCAGACATCCTTCAAGAGGAGCCTCAACATATCATTGAACCGTCCAAGATAATCATGGTGGCTCCAGTCAGGCTGTCACAGCTCCCTCCCGGTAAGACCCTTGTAACTGAAAGAGACAAGAAGAGAGTTCTACACTGGGGTCATTCTTCTAAGCTTGCCAGACACACCGTTCAAAAGAAAACCATACAACTAATATCTCAACACTACTGGTGGCCCACCTTGCGCCAAGATGTTTTGGATTTTGTTGCAGCCTGTCCCTCCTGTGCTCATAATAAAACACCCAAGAAACTGCCAGCCGGTAGCCTCCTCCCGCTACCGATTCTGTCTGCTCCCTGGCAACACATTGCCATGTACTTCATCACAGATCTGCCAGCATCGTCCGGTTGTACAGTAATCTGGGTTGTTGTGGACCGGTTCTCCAAGATAGGACACTTCACTCCGCTATCTGGTCTCCCTTCTGCTCCTAAACTCGCAGAGATCTTCATTCTGCATGTCCTTCGGCTTCACAGACTTCCACTCCACATTGTCTCCGACAGTGGAGTTCAATTCGTCTACCGATTCTGGCTGTCCCTCTATAAGCTGTTGGAGGTCACCCTGGACTTCTCCTCTGCTTATCACCCACAATCTAACGGCCAAGTGGAGCGAGTGAATCAAGTCCTCACCCATTATTTGCGACACTTCGTGATTTGTCACCACAACGACTGGGCCGACCTGCTGCCGTGGGCGGAGTTTTCTTACAACAGTCTGGTTGGTGAGTCTTCCTCTAACTCCCTGTTTTTCATTGTTTATGGACAGCATCCTAGGATCCCCACTCCATTGCTTCTTGCCTCCAGCTATCCTGCAGCTGACTCCCTGGCCATGGACTTCACAAACGTCTGGACAGAGACCAGAGCCTCACTGGAGAAGGCATCAGTTCAAATCAAGGAGCATGCAGATAAGAGATGTCTGGATCCACCACCTTTTCAACCCGGAGATAAGGTATGGCTGTCTTCTAGGCACATCCTTCTTAAGGTCCCTTCTTATAAGCTGGTCCCTCATTTAATCAGTCCTTTTGAAGTGCTCCACCGGATCAATAATGTGTGCTATCATTTGAAGTTGCCTGCCTCCTTACGGATCCATAACTCCTTCCATGTCTCCCTGCTGAAGCCAGTTGTTCTCAATCGCTTTACTCAGGATCCAGGTAATTTTCCTCCTCCTGTCTGTTCTGAGGATTTCTATGAGGTGAAAGACATATTGGCCATGAAGAAAAGAGGGGGCAGGTCGCTCTTTCTGGTTTATTGGAAGGGATAAGGTCCTGAGGAGAGATCCTGGGAGCCTGAGGAGAACATTAATGCCCCGGTCCTTCTTAGAAAGTTCCTGGAAGGGTTGAGGAAGGGAGGGCATAAGGGGGAGGGTACTGTCATGCCCTCAGCTGCAGGTCCAGTCTCCGCGGCGAAGGGAGACCGGCACCTTTCACGCAGCTCCACTGGTACTACTCACCCTGTCCGTGGCTCCAGATGATCAGCGGCTCCATTCTCTGCTAAGAACCTGCATCCTCTTGGCAGGTCTCCTGGAAATGCTCTTAGGAAGGGCGCCCCGCATCCTGCACATACTTAAAACAGCAGTGCCCCTGTTCTCTATTAAGGCTCTCTGTGCTATGATGCTCTGTGCATAATAGGCATCCTCCCATTATGGGAGGTGCCTGGGCAATGTGTTCATTCTGTTGTTTGTGGCCTTCTGCTCAGACCACACTCTGCTGTGCTCTGCTCTGCAAAGTGTAGTTTATTACTTTCGGTTTTCTAATTCCTCTGTCTCCTCAGAATCCTCCGCTGGCAGTTCACTATTTTGGATCCTTCTGGACTCTCCGGTTTCCACTCCAGGCTAACTAAGGTGCTCCTCATGGAACCATCCAGATATTGCTGCTGGCTGGATCAGCCTTTTCAAAACTACACAGAGCTTCCAGGATTCTCCTCACTGACAGAACCGTCGTGTTAATACGGTCTGTATGGGTCGTCCCTCTGGTCCGGGTACTGCATCATTTAGGCCATCTGGTGTTGTGATGGGGGAATCCCTGTATAGGGGTACACCTTGCCCGGTGCTCCAATACGTGATTCAGTTTTGTGGTCGAGAGGGTTCTTCTCTCAGGCACCTCTTTCTGTTTTTTAAAGCTTTATTCAAATAAATACCTTTGCTTTTTGGAAGCACATTCTCCTGTCTCTTGTGTACCGGGTATACAGCTACCACTGCTCCATCAGTGGTCTAGTGAGTCCACTATATTTCCCCATGCCCTGTGAGCATACCAGTATATTTAAAATAAGCAGCAGCAGACAGTAATTGAGCTTTTTGACATATGCAGTGAGATCTATGTACTCACATACTGCAGGCATTGCACTGAAGTGAATATGTGCACATAGACTTCCCTGCCTACCTAGCACTGCAATCTTTGTACCGCTGAATTAGGCTACTTTCACATTTGCGTTGTAATCCACAGCGTATCATCCACAACCGCAAACGCATGCAAAAACGCATGCAAACATCTGATAATGCAGCGTTTTTTATCCGCATCAGCTTACGCATGATGGTTAAAAAAACGCAGCGTTTGCATACGTTTTTACATGTGTTTGCGCTTTTTATGCACATGCATTTGATATTTCCAGGAGGGTGTGTCTTTAATGGGCATGCGCAGTCCGAAGTACGCAAGCGCATCAAACGCATGCGTACGCAAAGACATGTGTACGCATGCGTTCCCATAGATAGTAATGCGTTTTTTTGCCGCATGCCTTGCGCTAACAACCGCATACGTTTCAAGGCGGCAAATTGTAGCCTCTAAAATTACTACATGTTGCGTTTACCGTGCCAAACTGCAGACGACGAAATGACGCATGCGTCGTCAAATGCGGCAAAATGCAAACGATCGCAGACTCTTGCGTCCCTAATGTTAAATATAGTAATGCACAACGCATGCGGATATTTGCGGAAGAAATGCTGCGGACACAACCGCAAATGTGAAACCAGCCTTAGCCCTAAATAGGACTGTTGGTTGATCAGGATTTGTGGACTGAGCACTAGCAGACCCACACTAACTATTAAAAGAATGATTCTGACCCTATCTCAGCAGCAGCTTTCCCTACACTAGCTGACACTGGAGCAGAATGCGGGAGCAGGGTGGCGTCCGGGCTCTTATATGCCTGATGATGCTGTGTGGCTAGTCAATCGCTGCAAGACCACAGCAAAGATGGCTGCGGTGTTACAGTGCCTGGCAGACAATCCCTGCATTTTGATTTGGTCTCTAAAGTCCGCCAAAAATGCAGGGTGGAGACCCAAATTCCCACCGAGTAATCCCAGAAATGCTCGGTGCTTGCCAAGTACACCGAGCACTGGGATACTCGAGCGAGTACCGAGTAGTGGCAAGCACGTTCGCTCATCACTATTCATAACCTTATAAAGTAATCAAAACTTTTGTACATAACAATATTCTTTCCACCAGTCCAGTTATTCAGCTGGACATCAACTTGGATATCAAACATAGGATCACACCCAAACAGGTCCTGCGAGTTCACGGCCAATGAACTCAATTCACCAAAATTTTCCCACAGTGCTCGCATTGACATCAGGAAGGTGAAGTAAGTTCATTGGTTGATGGCACCACAAGCAGGCAAACTTTCTCACACTCACGGTGCCCTCAGACAGGGAATAGTAGTTCTCAGGCACATACTGAGCACACGGTGCTCAGTGTCTACTGGATGACAGGCTGCATGGTCGCATTATGCAACCAAGCAGCCTGCCATCTAGATGTAACAGAGCTAGACCAGTCATGGGACAAATGGATTAAAAGCATCTATGCAGAAAGCTGAGCAATAATGTTGTTTTTTACCTCTTTTGCAGATGACAAGGGCATTGGGGGAATGGGTGAGGTCGTAAGTATAGTCTAATTAAGATTATTAAAGGAGTTTGTGTCTTTCTTTCAATTAAAGGACTTTTTTTGGTGTCTGTATTTTCATAAAATGTGACTAATGGGGTTAGTATTAAGGGCGTCTTATTGACTAACCTTGGTGCCTGATGTCACCTGACAATTCAACGGTGACATCAACCCCCCTCAACTATCACCCCACTTGCCACCGCTACAGGGCAAGTTGGAAGAGCAAAGCAAAGTGCCAGAATTTGCGAATCTTAGAGATTTGCCTTTTCTGGTGTGGCTTAGAGCTTATGTTTTTAGCCTGGGGGAAGCAGTATCCATGGCCCCTTCCTTGGCTATTAATTATTGGGGGACTCTACAGTCATTTTTTTAGGGTCTACCATTTTAATAGCCAGTAAAGGCTAAGTATATAGCTGTGAGCTGAAATTAATAGCCTGGGAAGCTCCATGGGTATTACGCCCTTCCCAGGCTATAAACATCAGCCGTCAGCTTTCCCTCTGCTAGTCTTTTCAGAAAAATAATCTTTCAATAATTAAATACATGTACAGTAAACTGCACACACACTGTATTAATTGTATATGTCACAGACATCTATATACCTACCAATTCTATTTGTATTTACTGTATGTAATCTATGTATTCTATCCTGTCAGCTCCTGCTTTGATTTTACACTACACGGCTGCTGAATTGCAAGTTTTTCTTCTGTATATATATATATATATATATATATATATATATATATACTGTATGTATGTGTGTCACTGATGTCTACATATCTCTGAATTCTATGTGTATACTTACTGTATATCTATTCAATTCTAACCTGTCACGCTGTGATATTATTGTACATGGCAGATGAATTGCTGGCTTTTCTTCTCTTTATCTATCTCTGTAATATACAGTACAGTTGTGCTCAAAATCTTACTGTACATACCCAAGCAAAATGTTAACTTTCTTGGCCTTTTTCAGACAATGTGAATGATAACACTAAATCTTTTTCTCCACTCATGGTTAGTGATTGGGTGAAGCCATTTATTGTCAAACTACTGAGTTTTCTTTTTTTTAAATTATAATGACAACCCAAAACATCCAAATGACCCTGATCAAAAGATCACATACCCTGGTGATTTTGGCCTGATAAAATGAACAGAAGTTGACACAAATGGATTTGAATGGCTAATAAAGGTGACCTGTGACCTGTTTGATTGTACTCAGTGTGTGTACATAAAAGCTGAGTGAGTTTCTGGGATGCAGACAGACTCTTGCTTCTTTTATCCAGCCACTGACATTTCTGGATTGTGAGTCATGGGGAAAGCAAAAGAATTGTCAACGGATCTACAGGAAAAGGTAGTTGAACTGTATAAAACAGGAAAGGGATACAAAAAGATATCCAAGGAATTAATAATGCCAATCAGCATCGTTCAAACTGTGATTAACAAATGGAAAATTGGGGGCTCTGTAAAAACAAAACAACGGTCAGGTAGACAAACAAAAATGTCGTCCACATTTGCCAGGAAAATTGTTCAGGATGCAAATATAAATCCACAAATAACATCAGCTGAAATACAGGACTCTCTGAAAACTAGCAGTGTGGCTGTTTCAAGATGTACAATAAGGAGGCAGTTATAGAAAAATGGGCTGCATGGTCGAGTCACCAAAAGAAAACCATTACTACACAAATGCCACAAAGTATCTCAAATACAACAAGCAAAATAGCACAGAGACAAGCATCAAAATTTCTGGAACAAGGTAGATTGGAGTGTTGAGACCAAAGTTGAACTTTTTGGCCACAAACACAGACGTTAAATTTGGAAAGAGGTCAACAAGGCCTATGATGAAAGGAGCACCATTTGTACTGTAAAGCACGGAGGTAGGTGGCTGATGTTTTGGCGACGTGTGAGCTGCAAAGTCACAGGAAACTTTTTCAAAATTGAAAGAAATATAAATGCAGCATGCTATCAGCAAATACTGGAGGCAAATTTGCACTCATCAGCCCTGAAGCTGAGCATGGACGTTTCAACATGACAACAATCCAAAACACAAGGCCAAATTGACCTTTCATTGGCTACATTTGAAAAAAGTGAAAGTTCTGGAGTGGCCATCTCAGTCTCCTGACCTCAATATCATTGCGCCTTTCTGGGGATATCTCTAGCACACAGTTTATGCTAGACATCCTAGGAATTTGCAGGAATTGGAGGCTTTTTTCAAGGAAGAGTGGGCAACTTTACTATCTGAGAAAATAAAGAACCTCATCCACTACCACTAAAGACCACAACATATTTCAAGCTGTAATTGATGTTAGAGGGGTCAATACTAGAGATGAGCGAATATGTTTGGAAAACAATCGCCAACCAAAATTCAGCACAAATATGGAACATTCGGATTCCTGATCGGTAACACGAGCATTATTCTTAAAATCGGAAAAAGTCTGTAACATTCGGTTAAAGATAGAATAAAAGCCGGTAATTCATGTGCCATGTTCAGTAAAATCACAGAGAGACAGGTTAGAATAGAATGGATAGAATAGATACAGGTGCATCTCACATTAGAATATCATAAAAGAGTTAAATTATTTCAGTTCTTCAATACTAAAAATGAAATTCATATATTAGAGTCATTACAAACAGAGTGATCTATTTCAAATGTTTATTTCTGTTAATGTTGATGATTATGGCTTACAGCTAATGGAAACCCAAAAATCAGTATCTAAGTAAATTACAATAATTTATAACACCAGCTTGAAAAAATGATTTTAAAATCCAAAATGTTAACCTACTAAAATGTATGCTCAGTAAATGCACTCAATACTTGGTTGGGACTCCTTTGGCATCAATTACTGCATCAATGCAGCGTGACATGGAGGCGAACAGCCTGTGGCACTGCTGAGGTGTTATGGAAGCCCCAGTTTCTTTGATAGCAGCATTTAGTTCATCTGCATTGTGGAGTCTGGGGTCTCTCATCTTCCTCTTGACAATACCCCATAGATTTCTTGCCAATCAAACACAGTAATACTGTGATTTCATCAAGGCCAGGCTTTACTGCAGTGACCTCAGGACCGTGGGAAAATACCAGTGATGAGGTCAGTGCAGTTCAGCCTGGCCTTGATGATGTCACTGCTGGTCAATGATGCTGTGCTCGCAGCAGCTCATTCACCAGTGGTTCTCAGCCTAGACGGTCGCATCTTGGCACCATCCAGGCTGAAAACTATTTAGCCCCCAGACGTTGATTATGGTGTGGGACACAGCAATGGACAGGTATGGTTTACTGTTGTTTTTTTATTTTATTTTATTTCAGGAGAACGAGGGCTTTGGTGGAATAAGGCGTTAGGTGAGTATAACTGTGTTTGTTATTTTGAAATAAAAAAAGGAAAAGTGTGTTTTGTTTCATTTCTAATAAAAGACTTTATTCTGGCTGTGTCTTTATTTACCATATAACTATAGGATTGGTAATGGATAGATGCCTTATAGATGCCTCTCCATTATTAAGCTGTTGGCTTGATGTCATCTGACAATACAAAGATGACATCAACCCCACAAATATTAACCCCACTTGCCACCGCTACAGGGTAAGGGGGAAGACCTGGGCAAAGCATCAGAATTGGTGCATCTAATAGATGTGTTTTTCCTGACAGCTGTGTGCTGCTCTTTTTTTAGGCTCGGGGGCCTATATCAATTTATTTATTTAAATAATTAAAAATACTGTGTGGGGACCCCTCTCTTTTTGATAACCTTATCTTTGCTGCATCTGAAAACTGAGGGAGGGTTTCAGCCCCTTGCTGTGAGTTTTGCCTGGCTGGTTATGAAAAATACAAGGGAACCCACGCAGGTTTCTTTTTAATTTTTTAGTTATATCGCAGGAGCCGCTGACGAATACTCCCATCTGCCATTCCTGCTCTTACTGTTATTAGTGGCAGCAGGTGTCAGCTGATGGGAGCTGTAGTCCCATCAGCAAATACCAGTGACCGGAGGTAAACTTTTTACCTCCGATCACAACTGAGTGCTCATACTGTCTTCTGACAGCATTGGAACCATGACTCTCTGACAGGCGGGGATGATTTCATCCCCAATCAGAAGCGCTATGCCAGTGTTTCCCACGCTGTTACACAAACAAAGACTTTTTGGCACAGTACTCCAAGAGCCTTTTTGTTACAGTACAAATAGAGGCTTTTGGCACAGTACTCCCAGAGGCATTTTGGCACAGTACACACAGAGGCTTTTTGGCACAGTACTCCCAGAGGTTTTTCGAATAGTACAAACGGGCTATTTTGCACAGTACAGAGGTTTTTTGCACAGTGCTCCAAGAGGCTTTTGGCAAATTTCTCTGACAGACTTTTTGGCACAGAACACACAGAGGCCTTCCTAGAGTATTCCTAGAGGCTTTTTGGTACAGTACAGAGACTTTTTGGCACAGCACTCCAAGAGCATTTTTGGTTCCGCAAAGACAGAGGTTTTTGGCACAACACTCCCAGAGGCATTTTCTTAACGTTGAAACAGAGACTTTTTGTAACAGTACTTCTAGAGGCATTTTGGCACAGTAAAATCAGAGACTTTTAGGCACAGTACTCTTAGAGCCTTTTTGTTACAGTACAAATATAGGCTTTTTGGCACAGTACTCCCAGAGGCTTTTTGACACAGTACACACAGAGGCTTTTTAGCACAGTACACACAGGCTTCATGGCATAGTACAAGCAGAGTTTTTTGGTACAGTACTCCCATAGGTTTTTTGACCCAGTACAAATGAAGGGTTTTTTACACAGTACTGCCAAAAAGTTATAGTATATATATATATATATATATATATATATATATATATATATATATATATATATATATATATATATATATATATATATACACTCACCGGCCACTTTATTAGGTACACCATGCTAGTAACGGGTTGGACCCCCTTTTGCCTTCAGAACTGCCTCAATTCTTCGTGGCATAGATTCAACAAGGTGCTGGAAGCATTCCTCAGAGATTTTGGTCCATATTGACATGATGGCATCACACAGTTGCCGCAGATTTGTCGGCTGCACATCCCAAAGATGCTCCATACAAGGCAGGATGGATCCATGCTTTCATGTTGTTTACGCCAAATTCTGACCCTACCATCCGAATGTCGCAGCAGAAATCGAGACTCATCAGACCAAGCAACGTTTTTCCAATCTTCTACTGTCCAATTTCGATGAGCTTGTACAAATTGTAGCCTCAGTTTCCTGTTCTTAGCTGAAAGGAGTGGTACCCGGTGTGGTCTTCTGCTGCTGTAGCCCATCGGCCTCAAAGTTCGACGCACTGTGCATTCAGAGATGCTCTTAGGCCTACCTTGGTTGTAACGGGTGGTGATTTGAGTCACTGTTGCCTTTCTATCAGCTCGAACCAGTCTGCCCATTCTCCTCTGACCTCTGGCATCAACAAGGCATTTCCGCCCACAGAACTGCCGCTCACTGGATTTTTTTTCTTTTTCGGACCATTCTCTGTAAACCCTAGAGATGGTTGTGCGTGAAAATCCCAGTAGATCAGCAGTTTCTGAAATACTCAGACCAGCCCTTCTGGCACCAACAACCATGCCACGTTCAAAGGCACTCAAATCACCTTTCTTCCCCATACTGATGCTCGGTTTGAACTGCAGGAGATTGTCTTGACCATGTCTACATGTCTAAATGCACTGAGTTGCCGCCATGTGATTGGCTGATTAGAAATTAAGTGTTAACAAGAAGTTGGACAGGTGTACCTAATAAAGTGGCCAGTGAGTGTATATATATGTATACACAGAGGCTTTTTGGTACATTACACACATCCTTTATGGCAGAGTACAAGCAGAGGCTTTTTTGGCACAGTACTCCCAGAAGCTTTTTGGTGCAGCAATCCCAGATGGTTTTCAGCACAGTACACACAGAGGCTTTTTGGCACAATACTCCCAAAGGCTTTTTGACACATTACACACAGGGGCTTTTAGGCATAGTACACACTGAAGCTTTTGGGTATAGTAGAAAAAGTTGGTTTTTGACCCAGTACTCCCAGTGGTTTTTTTGTTACCATACAAATAGAGGCTTTTTGGCACAATACACACTTAGGCTTTTTGGAACAGTAATCCCAGAGGCTTTTGGCACAGTAATCTTAGAGGCTTTTTCACTCCATACCAACAGTGGTGTTTTGGCACAGTGCTCTCAGAGGTTTTTGGGACAGCACTTACAGAGTTTTTTTGCACAGTATTCTGAGCGTTTTTTTGGACCACAAATGGGACACACTAATCATATAGACACAGCAATGAAGTAAAATATTTTTCTGCCCAAACATGGGAGAGAGATAAATGCATACTATAGTATTTTTTTTACAAACACTACTCGTATAGACACAGTGGTAGAATAGAATATTTTTTTCTGCCCACAAATGGGAAAGAGATCGCTGCACAGCATAAGAGCTTTTTAGAAACACTAAAAAGATACAGCAGTATAATAAAATATTTTTTTCAGGCCATATATAGGAAAGAGGCAGCTGCATAATATAATAATCATTTAGAAACACTACATGTACAAACACAAATAATTCAAACATTTTTTTCTGCCCACAAATAGGAAAGACATAGCTGCATACTAGAATATCTTTTAGAAACACTAGTCCTATAGACACATTGGTATAATAACATTTTTTAGGGGGGCCAAGAAACAGGACCTCTGCATGGTAGAAAAACTTTTTGAAACACTACTTGTATAGACACAAGGATATAACAAAATATTTTTTTTCAGGACACAAATAGGAAACAGACAGCTGCATAGAAGAAGAGTTGTTTAGAAACACTACTTGTAAAGCGATAACGGTGGAATAAAATATTTTTTTCAGCCCACACATGGGAAAGAGACAGCTGGATAGCAGAATAACTTTTCACAAACACTATGCATATAGATAGACACATCAAAGGACTAAAAATGTTTTTCTGTCCAAAAATGGGAGAGAGATAACTGCATACGAGAATAATTTTTTGGAAGCACTACTCGTATAGACACAGTGGTAGAATACAATAAATTTTTCTACCCACAAATGGGAAATGCTGCATAGTATAATTTTTTAGAAACACTAAAAAGATACAGCGGCATAATAAAATATTTTTTCAGCCCATATATAGGAAAGAGGCAGCTGCATAATATATTAATCATTTAGAAACACTACTTGTACAGGCACAGCGGTATATTCAAATAATTTTTTCTGTCCACAAATGGGAAAGACATAGCTTCATACTAGAATATTTTTTTAGAAACACTACTACTATAGACACATTGGTATAATAACATTTTTGGGGGCCAAGAAATGAGAGAGAAAAGGCTCCATAGTAGAAAAATATTTTGAAACACTACTTGTATAGACACAACAATATAATAAAATGTTTTTTTCAGCCCTCAAATAGGAAGCAGACAGCTGCATAGTAGAACAGTTGTTTAGGTACACTGATCATATAGAGATAACGGTGGAATAAAATATTTTTTCAGCCCACAAATGGGAAATATACAGCTGGATAGCAGAATAACTTTACAAAAACACTACTCATATAGACAGAGAGAAGGAGTAAAATGTTTTTTCTGTCCAAAATGGGAGAGAGAAGACTGCATACTAGAATAATTTTTAGAAACACTACTCATATAGACACAGAGGTAGAATAAGAATATTTTTTTCTGCCCACAAATGGGAAAGAGACAGCTGCATAATATAATAACTTTTTAGAAACACTAAAAAGATAGAGCGGTATAATAAAATATTTTTTTCAGCCTATATGTATAGGAAAGAGGCAGCTGCATAGTATATTAATCATTTAGAAACACTACTTTTTTTGTCAGAAACACTACTCCTATAAACTCATTGGTATAATAACAGATTTTTTTTGGCCAAGAAATGGGAGAGGGAAGGCTGCATAGTAGAAAATCTTTCAAAAACACTACTTGTATGGACACAAAGATATAATAAAATATTTTTTTTAGCCCACAAATAGGAAACAGATAACTTCATAGAAAAATAGTTGTTTAGAAACACTACTCGTATAGAGATAACGGTGGAATAAAATATTTTTTCATACCACAAATGGGAAAGAGATCTCTGCATAGTAGAATTTATTTTTAGACACACTACTCCTATAGACACAGAAGTAGAATAAAATAATTTTTTTGGCTCACAAATGGGAAACAGAGAGCTGCATAGTAGAGTATGCTATTTAAGTTGTTTCAAACCTTTGTTGGTCTTTGAGGATTACTTTACACATCCCCAGGTGTACCCACCCTTTTCGTATACCTGTGGCAATTGTCTTATTGCTTTTTAATATATATATTTTTTATGTGTTTTCTAATAAAAATTAAAATTTTTAATATATGGTCATTTGTAAAGTTTCTCTTTGATTATTATGTTCTAATTTACTTTATGGTCTTATCATACATGGTAAAAGTTGTATTGTGTATTTGTTCAAATTTATTTTTAGACACATTACTCACAAAAATGGCTTCAATGTGGAATACGTTTTTGGCACATTACTCGTGCAGACAAGGCTGCAGAGTACACAGGCTTTTTGGAACAAGACTCCCACAGGTGGGGTAGCAGATTACACACAGAAGCTTACAGGCACAGTACTTCCACAGGAAGGGTTTCAGAGCTCACACAGAGGTTTTTTGGCACAGTACTCTTACAGGCGGGGGTGCAGAGTACAATCAGAGGCTTTTTGGCAAGGTACTCCCATAGATATGGGTGCAGAGTACACACAGCAGCTTTTTGGCAAAGTTCTCCCACAGGTATGCTGCAGATGATATACTACAGATTTTTGGCACAGTACTCCCACAGTTATGATGCCAGAGTACACACAACAGCTTTTTGGCACAGTACTCCCACTGAGACACATGCAGAGTACACACTGTGTTTTTTTTGCAGAGAGTGCAGTTTATGTTTCTCACTTCAGCTGCATCCTGTCCCTACACTAATCAAAAATGAATGGTGGTGGTACTGATTATCCAGCATCTGCGAAAGTGCTCACAGCCTAAAAGCTTGTTGATTGACTGTGCTGCAGCCTTTCAACAAACTTTATTAGTCATCCAAACAAGGAATTTTTCAGAATATTTTCTCACGCTAGAGTTCATATGAGTTTATACCAGCAGGGGGCATAGCACCGCAAGTCTAGGTAGCTACGTTCCCCTGCTTTCCATTAATTCCTCAGATTTTACAGGCAGGAGCACAGCTGCATTAGCAGGCTCCTAGCTGTAAAATTATTTAACCCCTTCTGATGGATTTACAGCGTGGGACATGACTGAGCATCGGAGAGGTATGGGATATTGTTGATTTTTTATTTTAACTTTGTTTCAGGTGACAAGGGTCTTCAATTGGATTGAGAGTATAATAAACTATTACAACACCCTGTGTCTTTATTTCATTAAAATACTTTTTTCCTAATGTGTGTGTTTTTTAACCCTTTATGAACATAGAATTAATAATGGATATGTGTCTTATTGATGCCTCTCCATTATTAACCATGCTTAATGTCACCTTACAATAGCAAGGTAGCATTAACCCTTTTTACCCCATATCCCACCACTACAGGGGAGTGGGAAGAGAGTGGCCAAGTGCCAGAATAGGCGCATCTTACAGATGTGCCTTTTCCGGGGTGGCTGGGGGCAGATGTTTTTAGCCAGGGGGGGGGGGGAAATAACCATGGTCCCTATCTAGGCTATTAATATTTGTCCTCAGTCACTGGCTTTCCCACTCTGGCAGAGAAAACTGCGTGGGAGCCCACGCCAATTTTTTTCCGTGATTTAACCCTTTATTTTAACAGCTAAAGCCACCAAATTTTACACAAAAACACTTCTTACATTAGTAGTGAGGAATATGCAAAAAAATAAGGGATATGAAATGGTTTACTGTATGTAAACCATGTCTCATATCCTGTCGGGTTTGTGAAGGAGAAAGCAAAAGCCGGCAATTGAATTACCGGCTTTTCTGCTTTCTAGCGCTGCATTAAATATATATATATATATAGTTGTCTCAGTAACATATACATATGTATATGTGATTTTACACCGCGCTGATTTGCCGGCTTTTCAAAAGGACACCGGTGCTTAAAAATCGGACAGCACTCGCATGGTCCGAGTGCTGTGCGATTTTTTTCTCACACCCATTGACTTACATTGGCGAGTCTTGTCCAAGAATCGCAGCAATACGCAGCATGCTGCAATTTTTTTCTCAGTCCGATTTCAGCTGAGAAAAAAATTGCAGATGAGATGTCACCCCTTGAATAACATTGGTCCGAGTGCAATCCGATCTTTCATCGGATTGTACTCGTCCATTTTTCTTGCAAGTGGAAACGAGCCCTTACTCTCAGTCTCCCTACAATCAAAACTTTTTTTTTACCTGCAGACATTGCACATTTAAGTTTGATTGTTGCAGGACGAGTTGCAATTGTGAATGAGTTATAAAATTTACCATATAATGTCTTGAGAAATGGAAAAGCTATTCTATGATGGGTTACTTTGTGAAAATACAGTATCATTATTGTTAGGGTTTCACTTCTATGACTTTCATTTTCTGGTATAACTCACATGGTAACTTGATTCTACTTGTCAGTATGATTAAAGAAACATGTTTTTCTTTTGTTATTATTTTTTGGTTGTTTTTTGAATTTTACAAAAACTGAAACATTTCTTTAAATCGTTTTGTATCTCCACTTTCAGAAACCTATAATACTTATTATTTTTCAATCAACAAAACCATGAGGACTTTGCTAACACAGGGAAACTGCAGTTTTTATTGTTATCATTTTAAGATACATGTGTTTTCAATATCTTTTTATTGTTTTTAATTTTTATTTAATGTTTGGGATAAAGTGATGTGAAGGAAAAAAATAAAGACTTTTTTATTTTATTTACAGTATAAATAACTGTACATTTAGTAATATCAAACTGTTACATACTCAATAATATGCATATTTTTGAAGGTGAAGAGGAAAATTATTCAAACTCATTTTAATATATTTCACGAATCCGTACATTCCTCACCCAAGAATCTGCAAAAACCCTAGTCCATGCCCTCATCATCTCTCACCTTGACTACTGCAACCTCCTGCTCTGTGGCCTCCCCTCTAACGCTCTCGCACCCCTCCAATCTATTCTAAACTCTGCTGCCCAACTAATCCACCTGTCCCCCCGCTATTCCCCAGCTTCTCCCCTCTGTCAATCCCTTCAATGGCTCCCCATTGCCCAGAGACTCCAGTACAAAACCCTAACCATGACGTACAAAGCCATCCACAACCTGTCTCCTCCATACATCTGTGACCTCATCTCCCGGTACTTACCTGCACGCAACCTCCGATCCTCACAAGATCTCCTTCTCTACTCTCCTCTTATCTCCTCTTCCCACAATCGTATACAAGATTTCTCTTGCGTATCACCTCTACTCTGGAACCCTCTACCACAACACACCAGACTCTCGCCTAATATCGAAACCTTCAAAAAGAGCCTGAAGACCCACCTCTTCCGACAAGCCTACAACCTGCAGTAACCACTGATCGACCAAACCGCTGCATGACCAGCTCTATCCTCGCCTACTGTATTCTCACCTATCCCTTGTATATTGTGAGCCTTCGTGGGCAGGGTCCTCTCTCCTCATGTACCAGTTATGACTTGTATTGTTTAAGATTATTGTACTTATTTTTATTATGTATACCCCTCCACACATGTAAAGCGCCATGGAATAAATGGCGCTATAGCAATAAATAATAATAATAAATTGTCATATTAAAATGATTATCCATCCACTACTGTTTTTACCATATAAAACTAAGAATGATGTGCCTAAAAAACTTCATGTACCTTTTCTATCAATGCTCATTTTGTCTTCTGCCTTTCTGTTTCATGTTATGTCCCATGGTATAAACTCTGTTGTTACACCCATCAATTATAAATTCTCAGGATTCTACGCTGGTGGCATCTTGATTGGGAGGTCATGTGACTGCAAGTACGCAATATACATATTCTAGGCCACATTTCAACTAAGTCTGTGTAGTATCGCTCATTGCAAGACATTTGAGCAGGGACACACATGTATTATTGTGCCTGGAAATATGCATATCTCATAATTTTGGTCAAATGACCTCAATTAAAATCCGGACAACATGCAGTACTAGACTTTTGTGCCAAATCCTGACAACTTTAAATGATAACTGTATTGCAGGTATTAAACGCCTTTTGGTTCTGGCAATGATCAATGTTGTTTGCAGCAAGTGTCAGCTGTATAAAATAGCTGACAGTCACAGTTACTGGGAAGAGCTCAGAGCATTTTATTTGTCTCTGAGCTAGTAGGTGGAAACTAGGATGGTGTATAGCTCATATTGGACAAAATGGAGAAAAAAAGTAGATTTCTTTGATAAGATAAATTACAAAGTTGCTTACATTTGCATGCACTGTTTTTAGTTTAAAACCTGGTATGACTATACAAAAGAAAAAGATTCACATAAGAAAAAACTGAACACCGGCAAATAATCAAAAAATGCAAAATATGGCACAAATTAAAAACACATTAAAAAGAGATCTAAACAGAATCCACCTCAAATGTCAAGTTAAGAGAGGTACATGTCACAATAATGGAGCAGTAGCAAAAAATAAATAATGTAAAAAGGTGAGACAATAAATAGAGGTAAAAAAAAGCAAAAATTAAGTATCAAAATATGAAATATAATTAAGAATAATCAAATGATAATGCCAATAGGGTGAGGAGCATAAGATTATGCACATGCCTGATTAAAGTGCACTTGCGGAAACTGTAACGAGTGGTGTCTTTTTCCCCACATTTCTTGCCTATGTGTCTGTTTGTAAGTGTTCTTAAGTTTTCTTTTTTATTAAATAAATTTACTACATATATTTTTAGATATTTGTGGGTGGGCTTAGATTTCTTTGTGTGGGTAGATTTGTTTGCGTGTGAAAATTTTCTTTTTTATTGCAAACTTTTTGTATTTCTATATGATAGCCTTCCAGGTCCATTTTAAGTGTTGGGCCCATCCACTTACTTTTTTATACCCCAACAAACAGAGCCACACAAATCAAGTGCACTTACGGAATACTTACTGAATACAACAATAAAAAAAAATATAATGCAATAACTGTAATTATTAAAAAATAAAGTTATCTTACTTATATAACATAAGCTGTGTAAACTACATAAAATATATACTACATACCGAAAGTAAAAAAAAATACTAGAACTAGTTGTGTCAATTAAAACTTGAAGCTAGAGATGAGAAAATACCTTTGCTGTGAGTGGAATATGCATTCAAATTTTAGGAATTAGCTGAACCTGTTGACTTTGAATAAGTGAAATAGCTGCCGTATGGTTCATTGTTGTATATATTGAGGTTACGTTGACATTACTAATACTGTATTTTTGTTAAAGAGCTTGTAAGATATTGAATATAGCTCTAAGAATCCACATAGTGTCACACTTGTCTTTTCAGTTAGGTGAAGTCTGGAAATTATGGATTTCAAGTGTGCTTCTGATTCCGTAAAGGATACAAAGATAAGATATTAGAAGTAGTATACTGTCAAAGCGTTTCAAAGTCAAAACTGAGGAATTGAAATGCGCTGCTGATTCAAAAATGGATCTGAAGAAAAGATAACAGAAGTGGTTTATTGTTAACGCATTTCAAAGTCAAAACTGACTCCTTCTTCATGACAACCATGTGTGATTGTTGCAGCCAGCGTCAGACTGGAGTACCTTGGGCCCACCAGAGAAAAATCATTCTTGGGCCCACCATGCAGTTTAAAAATACCACACAGGATAGATCCTATATACCACACCACACATGAGAGCTGACAGATCCTCTATATACTACACCACTCAGGAGAGCTGACAGACCCTCTATATACTGCACCACACGGGAGAGCTGACAGATCCTCTATATACTACACCACACAGGAGAGCTGTCAGATCCTCTATATACTACACCGCACAGGAGAGCTGACAGATCCTCCATATACTACACCACATAGGAGAGCTGACAGATCCTCTATATACTACACCACACAGGAGAGCAGACAGATCCTCTATATACTACACCACACAGGAGAGCTGACAGATCCTCCATATACTACACCACATAGGAGAGCTGACAGATCCTCTATATACTACACCACACAGGAGAGCTGACAGATCCCCTATATACTACACCACACAGGAGAGCTGACAGATCCTCTATATACTACACCACACAGGAGAGCTGACAGATCCTCCATATACTACACCACATAGGAGAGCTGACAGATCCTCTATATACTACACCACACAGGAGAGCTGACAGATCCTCTATATACTACACCACACAGGAGAGCTGATAGAGCCTCTATATACTACACCACACAGGAGAGCTGACAGATCCTCTATATACTACACCACACAGGAGAGCTGACAGATCCTCTATATACTACACCACATAGGAGAGCTGACAGATCCTCTATATACTATGCCACACAGGAGGGCTGACAGATCCTCTATATACTACACCACACAGGAGAGCTGACAGATTTTCTATATATTATACCACACAGGGAGAGCTGACAGATCCTCTATATACTACACCACACAGGAGAGCTGACAGATCCTCTATATACTGTTAGGGTGGTCTGCAAGTCAGACCCTCAGGGATATTGGATGGCTGCCAGATATGAGGATGCTCGAGCAATGATGGACAGAGACAGACATAATCTGTTTCAGATGCCATATTTTACTGGATATGTGCAATCAGTTATATACACTTTTGAGTAGGCGTATACATTATGTTTGTGCGCGAATCAGCTGTTTATTACATATGAGACCAATATTAATTCATCAGGTGATCCTTACATAAGAGGTAACTTGCGGACAGAAACATACAGTCCTAAGGTTCATCTGATTAACCTCACCCTTGTCAGCAATTCTAATAAATAGTCAATGACTTCGCAAACCTGGACATGTCTGGGCATATTCTGCTAGACTAACAAGTATATGTGCATGAATTATAAGAATATATCAAGGTGGTCCCTGATTTCCCCATCAATACTACACCACACAGGAGAGCTGACAGATCCTCTATATACTACACCACACAGGAGAGCAGACAGATTCCTTTATATACTACACCACACAGGAGAGCTGACAGACCCTCTATATACTACACCACACAGAAGAGCTGACAGATCCTCTATATACTACACCGCACAGGAGAGCTGACAGATCCTCTATATACTACACCACACAGGAGAGCTGACAGATCCTCTATATACTACACCACACAGGAGAGCAGACAGATTCCCCTATATACTACACCACACAGGAGAGCTGACAGATCCTCTATATACTACACCACACAGGAGAGCTGACAGATCCTCTATATACTACACCGCACAGGAGAGCTGAAACATCCTCTATATACTACACCACACAGGAGAGCTGACAGATCCTCTATATACTACACCACACAGGAGAGCTGACAGATCCTGTATATACACTCCCTGACAGAAGTTATGTCGCTTATCCATGTTATGTAAATAAAAGCTTATAACCTGACATTAAATTAATCAATTGGTTGCATAAATTATTCTTTTGAAAGCTGAAACCCTCCAAAATGTCATTTAGGATAAGAAAATAAATTGGCATCAATGCAGAAATATTGATCAGTTAATGGACACTGTCATGGTTCCCAATGGCAAGGGAAAGTCAGAGAACATAAATAACAGAACAGCTCTTGGGTGATGGAATCTCGAGCTGACCGTGAGCTAAACCTATCACACAACTAACAGTGGCCGGGTGACGTACCTACGTTTTATCCCTAGACGCCCAGCGCCAGCCGGAGGACTAACTAACCCTAATAGAGGAAAAGACAGACCTGGCTTACCTCTAGGGAAATTCCCCCAAAAAGGAGACAGAAGCCCCCCACATATATTGACGGTGAGTTCAGAGGAAAAGACATACGTAGTATGAAGGTAGGTTCAGCAAAGCGAGGTCCGCTTACTAGATAGCAAGAAGATACAATAGGGAACTTCACGGTCAGCTGAAAACCCTATCAAAATACCATCCCGAAATTACTTTAAGACTCATGTGTCAACTCATGACACCGGAGTGGCAATTTCGGCCCACAAGAGCTTCCAGCTACAGAAAAATAACATAACTGAGAACTGGAACAAAAATGCAAAACAAACTTAGGACTAAGAGTCCAACTTAGCTGATAGTAGTCTAGAAGCAGGAACATGCAACAGAAAGGCTCTGGTTACATTGATGGCCGGCACTAGAATAACTGAGCAGCAAGGCTAAATAGGATACTCCCATATCCTGATGGAAACAGGTGAACAGAGAAAGTGAAGAACACAAGTCCAGTACCACCAGTGACCACCGGGGGAGCCCAAAAACCAAATTCACAACAGTACCCCCCCTCAAGGAGGGGGCACCGAACCCTCACAAGAACCACCAGGGCGATCAGGATGAGCCCTATGAAAGGCACGGACCAAATCAGAGGCATGAACATCAGAGGCTGTCAACCAAGAATTATCCTCCTGACCGTAGCCCTTCCACTTGACCAGATACTGAAGTTTCCATCTGGAAACACGGGAGTCCAAGATCTTCTCCACAGCGTACTCCAATTCACCCTCAACCAACACCGGAGCGGGAGGCTCAACGGAAGGCACAACCGGTACCTCATACCTGCGCAACAACGACCGATGGAAGACATTATGGATAGAAAAAGATGCCGGGAGGTCCAATCGAAAGGACACGGGGTTAAGAATCTCCAAAATCTTATACGGGCCGATGAACTGAGGCTTAAACTTAGGAGAAGAAACCCTCATAGGGACAAAACGAGAAGACAACCACACCAAGTCCCCAACACGAAGACGAGGACCAACACGACGACGGCGGTTAGCAAAATGCCGAGTCTTTTCCTGGGACAACTCCAAATTGTCCACCACCTGTCCCCAAATCCGATGCAACCTATCCACCACAGTATCCACTCCAGGACAATCCGAAGACTCCACCTGACCGGAAGAAAAACGAGGATGAAACCCCGAATTGCAAAAGAAAGGAGAAACCAAAGTGGCAGAACTAGCCCGATTATTGAGGGCAAACTCCGCCAACGGCAAAAAGGCAACCCAGTCATCCTGATCTGCAGACACAAAACACCTCAAATAAGTCTCCAAGGTCTGATTAGTTCGCTCAGTCTGGCCATTAGTCTGAGGATGGAACGCAGACGAAAAAGACAAATCAATGCCCATCCTAGCACAGAACGCTCGCCAAAATCTAGACACAAACTGGGTCCCCCTGTCAGAAATGATATTCTCCGGAATACCATGCAAGCGAACCACATTTTGAAAAAACAGAGGAACCAACTCGGATGAGGAAGGCAACTTAGGCAAGGGCACCAAATGAACCATCTTTGAAAAACGGTCACACACCACCCAGATGACAGACATTTTCTGAGAAACAGGGAGATCAGAAATAAAATCCATAGAGATGTGAGTCCAAGGCCTCTTCGGAATAGGCAAAGATAACAACAATCCGCTAGCCCCAGAACAACAAGGTTTGGCCCGAGCACAAACATCACAAGACTGCACAAAAACTCGTACATCTCGAGACAGTGAAGGCCACCAGAAGGACCTAGCCACCAAATCCCTGGTACCAAAGATCCCGGGATGACCTGCCAACACAGAAGAATGAACCTCCGAGATGACTCTACTGGTCCAATCATCAGGAACAAACAGTCTACCAGGCGGGCAACGATCAGGTCTATCCGCCTGAAACTCCTGCAAAGCCCGTCGCAGGTCTGGGGAAACAGCAGATAATATCACCCCATCCTTAAGGATACCTGTAGGTTCAGAATCACCAGGGGAATCAGGCTCAAAACTCCTAGAAAGGGCATCCGCCTTCACATTTTTAGAACCCGGTAAGTATGAGACCACAAAATTAAACCGAGAGAAAAACAACGACCAGCGCGCCTGTCTAGGATTCAAGCGCCTGGCAGACTCAAGATAAATCAAATTCTTGTGATCGGTCAATACCACCACCTGATGTCTAGCCCCCTCAAGCCAATGACGCCACTCCTCAAAAGCCCACTTCATAGCCAAAAGCTCCCGATTACCAATATCATAATTTCGCTCGGCGGGCGAAAATTTTCGAGAAAAGAACGCACAAGGTCTCATCACAGAGCAGTCGGAACTTTTCTGCGACAAGACCGCCCCAGCTCCGATCTCAGAAGCATAGACCTCAACCTGAAAAGGAAGAGTAACATCAGGCTGATGCAACACAGGGGCGGAAGAAAAGCGTCGCTTAAGCTCCCAAAAGGCCTCCACAGCAGCAGGGGACCAATCAGCAACATCAGCACCCTTTTTGGTCAAATC
The DNA here is from genome assembly GCF_051348905.1 of Ranitomeya variabilis. Classification (NCBI taxonomy): domain Eukaryota; kingdom Metazoa; phylum Chordata; class Amphibia; order Anura; family Dendrobatidae; genus Ranitomeya; species Ranitomeya variabilis. The sequence continues at coordinate 1,070,929,985 of NC_135232.1, read as the reverse complement.
AGTCAAAGGTTTAGCAACATCAGAAAAACCAGTTATAAATCGACGATAAAAATTAGCAAAGCCCAAAAATTTCTGAAGGCTCTTAAGAGAAGAAGGTTGTGTCCAATCACAAATAGCCCGAACCTTGACAGGATCCATCTCAATGGAAGAGGGGGAAAAAATGTACCCCAAAAAAGAAATCTTTTGAACCCCAAAAATACACTTAGAACCCTTCACACACAAGGAATTAGCCCGCAAAACCTGAAAAACCCTCCTGACCTGTTGGACATGAGAATCCCAGTCATCCGAAAAAATCAAAATATCATCCAGATACACGATCATAAATTTATCCAAATATTCACGGAAAATGTCATGCATAAAGGACTGAAAGACTGAAGGGGCATTTGAAAGACCAAAAGGCATTACTAAATACTCAAAATGGCCCTCGGGCGTATTAAATGCGGTTTTCCACTCATCCCCCTGCTTAATTCGCACCAAATTATACGCCCCACGGAGATCAATCTTAGAGAACCACTTAGCCCCTTTTATTCGAGCAAACAAATCAGTAAGCAGTGGCAGAGGATACTGATATTTGACTGTAATTTTATTCAAGAGTCGATAATCAATACACGGCCTCAAAGAGCCATCTTTTTTAGATACAAAGAAAAACCCGGCTCCTAAGGGAGATGAAGAAGGACGAATATGTCCCTTTTCCAGGGACTCCTTAATATATTCTCGCATAGCAGCATGTTCAGGTACAGATAGATTAAATAAACGACCCTTTGGAAATGTACTGCCCGGAATCAGATCTATGGCACAATCGCAATCTCTGTGAGGAGGTAGTGAACCAAGCTTAGGCTCCTCAAAAACATCACGATAATCAGATAAAAATTCCGGAATCTCAGAGGGAATAGATGACGAAATGGAAACCAAAGGTACGTCCCCATGAGCCCCCTGACATCCCCAGCTTAACACAGACATTGCTTTCCAGTCAAGGACTGGGTTATGAGATTGTAACCATGGTAATCCGAGCACCAAAACGTCATGTAGATTGTACAACACAAGGAAGCGAATCATCTCCTGATGGTCTGGATTCATACGCATAGTCACTTGTGTCCAGTATTGTGGTTTATTACTAGCCAATGGTGTAGAGTCAATACCCTTCAGAGGTATAGGAACTTCCAGAGGCTCTAGATCAAACCCACAGCGCCTAGCAAAGGACCAATCCATTAGACTCAAAGCGGCGCCAGAGTCGACATAGGCATCCGCGGTAATTGACGATAATGAACAAATCAAGGTCACAGACAGAATAAACTTAGACTGTAAAGTGCCAATTGAAATAGACTTATCAACATTTTTTGTACGTTTAGAGCATGCTGATATAACATGAGTTGAATCACCACAATAGAAGCACAACCCATTTTTTCGCCTAAAATTCTGCCGTTCGCTTCTGGACAGAATTCTATCACATTGCATATTTTCTGGAGCCTTCTCAGAAGACACCGCCAAATGGTGCACAGGTTTGCGCTCCCGCAAACGCCAATCAATCTGAATAGCCATTGTCATGGACTCATTCAGACCTGTAGGTGCAGGGAACCCCACCATAACATCTTTAATGGCATCAGAGAGACCCTCTCTGAAATTCGCCGCCAGGGCGCACTCATTCCACTGAGTAAGCACAGACCATTTACGAAATTTTTGGCAGTATATTTCAGCTTCATCTTGCCCTTGAGATAGGGCCATCAAGGCTTTTTCAGCCTGAATCTCTAAGTTAGGTTCCTCATAAAGCAACCCCAAAGCCAGAAAAAACGCATCCACATTGAGCAACGCAGGATCCCCGGGTGCCAATGCAAATGCCCAGTTTTGAGGGTCACCCCGCAGCAAGGAAATTACTATCTTAACCTGCTGTGCGGGATCTCCAGCGGAGCGAGATCTCAGGCAAAGAAATAATTTACAATTATTTTTGAAATTCAGGAAACGAGATCTATCCCCGGAGAAAAATTCTGGTATAGGAATTCTAGGTTCAGATATAGGAGCATGAATAACAAAATCCTGTAAATTTTGAACCTTCATAGCAAGATTATTCAAACCTGTAGCCGAACTCTGAGGATCCATTTTAATCAGGTGAGATCAGAGCCATTCAAGGATTAGAAGGAGAGAGAGAGACAAAGGCTGCAATTAGAGCAGAAATGCAACTGAGTCAACTAAAAAGCAAGCTCAGAAGAGAAAAAAAAAAAAAAATCTGCAGACTTCTTTTTCTCTCCTTTCTTCTGCCAACGGTTTTAACCCTTGGCCGGCCATACTGTCATGGTTCCCAATGGCAAGGGAAAGTCAGAGAACATAAATAACAGAACAGCTCTTGGGTGATGGAATCTCAAGCTGACCGTGAGCTAAACCTATCACACAACTAACAGTGGCCGGGTGACGTACCTACGTTTTATCCCTAGACGCCCAGCGCCAGCCGGAGGACTAACTAACTCTAATAGAGGAAAAGACAGACCTGGCTTACCTCTAGGGAAATTCCCCCAAAAAGGAGACAGAAGCCCCCCACATATATTGACGGTGAGTTCAGAGGAAAAGACATACGTAGTATGAAGGTAGGTTCAGCAAAGCGAGGTCCGCTTACTAGATAGCAAGAAGATACAATAGGGAACTTCACGGTCAGCTGAAAACAAAATACCATCCCGAAATTACTTTAAGACTCATGTGTCAACTCATGACACCGGAGTGGCAATTTCGGCCCACAAGAGCTTCCAGCTACAGAAAAATAACATAACTGAGAACTGGAACAAAAATGCAAAACAAACTTAGGACTAAGAGTCCAACTTAGCTCATAGTAGTCTAGAAGCAGGAACATGCAACAGAAAGGCTCTGGTTACATTGATGGCCGGCACTAGAATAACTGAGCAGCAAGGCTAAATAGGATACTCCCATATCCTGATGGAAACAGGTGAACAGAGAAAGTGAAGAACAAGTCCAGTACCACCAGTGACCACCGGGGGAGCCCAAAAACCAAATTCACAACAGGACACAGACTGGTCAGATTTTGGCAAGACAAAAGTTTTGTCACTTTGTCATATAATGCACCAAATCTTAGTTTACATCTTTAATTGTGCTCAGTAAATGATCGGTTAATTAGTGTGTGTGTATAAAAAGAAACCCAGCACCCCAGACCTTCACTTGAACTGCAACTTGAGCTCTGACAACATGCCAAAAATCCACCCTCCGACCAAAGCCTGGATTATCAAGAGGCTGAAGACTAGAACCACTGCAGAGGTGGCTGGCACCTATAATGTGTCTCAGCATCAAGTACAAAGAATTAAAAAAACATTTGAAGAGACTGGAGATGCGTTTGACAAGCCCAGGTCCGGAAAGCCCCGCAAGACAACTGCTCAGGAGAAACGATTGTTGGTTAGAAAATCCAAAGCAAGCGCTTCTTGCACTGCAGCAGAGCTCCAACAGGCCTGGTCACCTCAAGTCCCTGTGTCAACTAGAACAGTTTGTAGGATTCTGTCTCGAAATGACCTCCATGGTCGAATCAGTGTCCAGAATTCAGCACTAAACAAAAGGCAAATAAAAAACCGTGTGGCATTTGCAAAGTCCCCCAGCCTGCTAAACAGATGGTGGCTGGAATAGTGGCACAAGGTGGATTTCTCTGAAGAATCTTCAGTAGAATTACACAACAGCCGCCGCAAATACTGCAGGAGACCTACTGGAGCCTGTATGGATCCAAAATACACCCAGAAAAGTTAAATTTGGTGGTGGAAAGATTATTGGTCTGGGGTTACATTCAGTATGGGATTGTGTGAAACATTTGCAAGGTGGAAGGCAATATCAATAGCCTAAAATATCAAGAAGTATTAGCTACTAGGGTTGAGCGAAACGGATCGGTCATTTTCAAAAGTCGCCGACTTTTGGCAAAGTCGGGTTTCATGAAACCCTATCCGATCCCAGCGTGGGATCGGCCATGCGGTACACGATCTTCGCGCCAAAGTCGCGTTTCCTATGATGCTTAAAGCGCCATTTCTCAGCCAATGAAGGTGCACGCAGAGTGTGGGCAGCGTGATGACATAGGTCCTGGTCCCCAGCATCTTAGAGAAGGGCATGGCAGTGATTGGCTTGCTTTCTGCAGCGTCACAGGGGCTATAAAGGGGCGTTCCCGCCGACCGCCATCTTACTGCTGCTGATCTGAGCATAGGGAGAGGATGCTGCTGCTTCGTCAGAAGCAGGGATAGCGTTAGGCAGGGTAAATTAACCCCAAAACCGCTTGTGCTGCAGCGATTTCCACTGTCCAACACCACCTTTTCTTTGCAGGGACAGTGGAGGCTAGAATTCTGTGCAACAGCTCTGTAGGTTATAAGGCTCCCTGATAGCTGCGTTGCTGTGTGTACGCCGCTGTACAAACCAACTGCTTTTTTCAAAGCACAAATCCTGTTGCTCCTTCCTTTCTGCACAGCTATCTTGTTTGTGTGTCCACAATTTTGACTTTTGTGTGCAGCAGTCCTTTTTATTGCTGCCTGCCATACTTTTCTGAGATTACTGTAGGGAGATAGCAAGTGTAGTACAGTCCTTTTTTGTTTTTTTTTGTTTTTTTTGTTATATCTCTTCAAGCCACTTTCTGCCACAGATTATATACTCTAATACAGTGGCCCAGATTTATTCACTAGTCTCCCTAAAAAAAAAAAAGGGGCAGATTAAAATTGGCAAATCTGCATCAGTGCCAGTCCTGTCTGTGGCATCTGTCTTTCATTTTCTGCCACAGAAAACCTACTGTATAACAGTGGGCCTGATTTCTTCACAATTCTCCCATAAAAAATAAAACAAGAGGGAGATTAAGATTGGCAAATCTGCATCAGTGCCAGTCCTGTGTGTGGCATCTGTCTTTCTTTTTCTGCCACAGAAAACCTACTGTATAACAGTGGGCATGATTTCTTCACAATTCTCCCAGAAAAAATAAAACAAGTGGGAGATTAAGATTGGCAATTCTGTATCAGTGCCAGTCCTGTGTGTGGCATCTGTCTTTCTTTTTCTGCCACAGAAAACCTACAGTATAACAGTGGGCCTGATTTCTTCACAATTCTCCCAGAAAAAAAAAACAAGTGGGAGATTAAGATAGGCAAATCTGCATCAGTGCCAGTCCTGTGTGTGGCATCTGTCTTTCTTTTTCTGCCACAGAAAACCTACAGTATAACAGTGGGCCTGATTTCTTCACAATTCTCCCAGAAAAAAAAAACAAGTGGGAGATTAAGATAGGCAAATCTGCATCAGTGCCAGTCCTATGTGTGGCATCTGTCTTTCTTTTTCTGCCACATAAAACCTACTGTATAACAGTGGGCCTGATTAAATCACTTGTCTCCCATATCAGAAAAAAAATTAAAATAAAGAGAGAATAATCTTGCCAAATCTGTGCATCTGTGCCAGTGCTGTCTGTGGTATCTGTCAGTCATTTTGTGCCACAGGAACTATACTGTGATATAGTGGGCCTGATTAAATCCCTTGTCTCCCATATCAAAAAAAAGAGGGACATTTCTATTGCCAGTGTGTGCATCTGCGTCAGTCCTGTTAGTGTCATATCTGCCAGCCTCTTTCTGCCAATCAAACAATGTAGTGTAATACAGTGGGCCTGATTTTTTCCTGCATTCTCCCACACATAAAAAAGGGAAATTTAAATTCACAAGAAGTTCACGTACACCTTTTACCTGGTTTACAGGACCACATAATGGTTGTTAGTTTGGTTACATTTTTCCAAGAATGAGGAAGTCTGGTGGAAGAGGTCGTGGCCGTGGGCGTTCATTGCCAGCTGGTAATGATGGTAGTGGTGGTGGTCGTGGAGCATCAGGTGGTCGTGGGAAAAGCAATATAGCCCCTAAGTCTCGAGTTGTTGACCCAGCGTCATCGTCTGGCTACACAAGGCCTCGAAGGCTCCCTTTTCTGGGAGTAGGAAAACCGCTTTTGAAGCTGGAGCAGGAGGAACAAGTATTGGCTTTCATTGCTGCCTCTGCCTCTAGCTCTTTCGCCTCCTCCTCAGAAAGTGCCAAATGTCAGTGCAGTGCATTGTCAGTGGATGCTCCCAGTCAGGAACAAGTCGCTTCCTTGTGTCCTTCACCCAGAACAACAGTGAAGGATGCGTCAGGCGACACAACAGGTTACTCCATGGAGTTCTTTACATATACCGTGCCTGGGTTAGAAAGGGAAATTGTTAACAGGCCATGCCCATTACAAGATGAATCGGACATGGAGTGCACAGATGCACAGCCACAGCCAGATTATTATGCTGTTCCTTTGACTCAGATCAGAACATTGCCCTCGCAGTGTACTGATCCATAATCTGACCCCGATGAGACTATGGAGCCCCGTCACGAACGCTATAGCACCGGCTTACATGGTGACCCAGAGGAAGGTGCACAGGACATAGAAGAGGAGGTCATAGATGACCCAGTTGTTGACCCCGATTGGCAGCCATTGGGGGAACAGGGTGCAGGTGGCAGTAGCTCTGAAGCGGAGGAGGAGGAGCCACAGCAGGCATCAACATCACAACAGGTTCCATCTGGCAGGCCCGTATCTGGCCAAAAACATGTGGCAAAACCAAAACCAGTTGTAGGACAGCGTGGCCATCCGGTTAAAGTAGCTCAGTGTGCAATGCCTGAAAAGGTATCCAATAGTAGGAAGAGTGCAGTCTGGAATTTTTTTTAACCAATATCCCAATGATCAGTGCAAAGTCATCTGTAAGAAATGCTCAAGGACCTTCAGCAGAGGTCAGAATGTTAAAAATCTAAATACAAGTTGCATGCATAGACATTTAACCACCATGCACTTGCAAGCCTGGACAAACTACCAAACGTCCCTTAACGTTGTAGCACCCTCTCACAATGAAGCTAGTCAGCAATGTGACATCCCTTCCCTCACTGTAAGCCCACTGTTTACCACACCACCTGCAGGTAATGTGGCGGTTTCGTCGCAAGGCCAAAGCAGTCAGGGAATCACCAGGTTCGTGGTTGGAAAAACTGTATGTAGGGCAACAGCAAGAATACCATCACCAACCCTCTCTCAGTCACCCATGTCCACCGGCACCCCGCTAGTTCCACCCTATGCAGCTCTCCGGTCCAGCTCACCCTAAATGAGACTCTTATTAGGAAAAGGAAGTACTCATCCTCGCATCTGCGTACACAGGCTTTGAACGCCCACATTCCTAGACTAATCTCGTTAGAGATGATGCCCTACCGGTTAGTTGAAAGCAAAGCTTTCAAAGCCCTGATGGACTACACTGTACCACGCTACGAGCTACCCAATCGACACTTTTTTTCGAGAAAAGCCATCCCAGCCCTCCACCAGCATGTAAAAGACCGCATTGTCCATGCGCTCAGGCAATCTGTGAGTAGAAAGGTGCACCTGACAACAGACGCATGGACCAGTAGGCATGGCCAGGGGCATTACGTCTCCATCACGGCACACTGGGTTAATGTGGTGGATGCAGGGTCCACAGGGGACAGTAATATTGGGACAGTTCTGCCTAGTCCACGGTCTAGGAAACAGTTGGCTGTAGGCGTTCGTCCCCCCTCCTCCTCCTCGTTCTCCAGCAGAAGCGAGAGCTCGTCCACAAACCGCAGTCGCATGACCACTCCATCCGCAGCAGCCACTGTTGCACACGAGGTGTCCTATTATAGAACAGCTAGTGGCAAGCGTCAGCAGGCTGTATTGGCAATTAAGTGTTTGGGCGACAACAGACACACCGCGGAAGTTCTGTCTGAGTTCTTGCAGCAAGAAACTCATCATGGCTGGGCAGTGTACATCTTGAGGTAGGCAAGGTAGTGAGTGATAACGTAAGGAATTTTATGGCTGCCATAGCCCTTTCACAACTGAAACACATTCCTTGCCTGGCTCAAACCTTAAACCTGGTGGTGCAGTGCTTCCTGAAAAGTTATCCGGGGTAACCAGACCTGCTGCTGAAATTGCGCAGACTTTGCTCTCACATCCGCCGTTCGCCCGTACACTCCAGCCGTATGCAGAACTATCAGCGGTCTTTGAACCTTCCCCAGCATCGCCTAATCATCGACGTTGCAACAAGGTGGAACTCCACACTGCACATGCTTCATAGACTGTGCGAACAGAGGCGTGCTGTTATGTATTTGTGGGAGGATACACATACACGGGCAGGCAGTTGGATGGCAGACATGGAGTTGTCAGCTGTGCAGTGGTTGAAGCTTCAAGACCTGTGTCAAGTCCTTCAGTGTTTTGAGGAATGCACACGGCTGGTTAGTGCAGACAATGCTGTAATAAGCATGAGCATCCCCCTAATGTGTCTGCTGATGCAAAGTTTGACGCACATAAAGGAGCAGGCGTCTGCAGCCGAGGACGAGGGAAGCCTTGATGACAGTCAGCCATTGTCTGCTCAGGGAAGTCTACAGGACGAGGTGGCGGGCAAAGAGGAGGAGGACGAGGAGGATGATGGGGATGAGTATTTTTTGGATGAGGAAGCTTCTCAGGGGGCAATAGAAACTGCTGGCGGTGCAAGGCCGGGTTCAGGGTTTTTGAGGGAGACAAGTGACGTTGATTTGCCAGAAAGTGCTCCTCAACCCAGCATATACACTGACTTGACAACTGGAACATTGGCCCACATGGCGGATTATGCCTTGCGTATCCTCAAAAGGGACCCACACATTATAAAAATGATGACCGATAACGATTACTGGTTGGCCTGCCTCCTTGATCCTCGCTATAAAGGCAAATTGCAAAATATCATGCCACATGAGAACCTTGAACAAATATTGGCAACCAAACAAGCTACTCTTGTAGACCATTTGATTCAGGCATTCCCAGCACACAGCGCCGGTGATGGTTCTCACACGAGCTGCAGGGGGCAACAGGGCAGAGGTGTTAGAGGTGCACAAATCAGAAGTGGCATAGGACAGAGGGGTTTTCTGACCAGGTTGTGGAGTGATTTCGCAATGACCGCAGACACGACAGGTACAGCAGCATCAATTCAAAGTGACAGGAGACAACATTTGTCCAGTATGGTTACTAACTATTTTTCCTCCATTACCGATGTTCTCCCTCAACCGTCATTCCCCTTTGATTACTGGGCATCCAAAATAGACACCTGGCCTGAATTGGCCGAATATGCATTGCAGGAGCTTGCTTGCCCAGCAGCTAGTGTGCTATCAGAAAGAGTATTCAGTGCTGCTGGTTCAATACTGACCGAAAAAAGGACTCGTCTGGCTACCCAAAATGTTGATGATCTAACCTTCATTAAAATGAACCACTCATGGATTTCAAATTATTTTGCCCCACCTTTCCCGGCTGACACCTAGCTTTCCTGTAAAAAGGTCTTGCTTTGGGACTGGTGTTACTGACTGTTCCAATCTCTTAATTTGCAGCTGCTGTTTGTCCAGCATACGACATGTTTACACCTCCCTAAATGGCCTAACTCCCCCCACGGGGCCGTGGTCTCGCCACTTGGCGCAAGCACCCGTTAGAGTGCCGTTTGTCTGAAGAGGTGGGTGTCCCACTTTTGGTCGACGGCACTGGCACTCGGTCCCTCATAGTACAATGAAGTGTTTCTGGCGGTGGTGGCACGCACCCAACGTCAGACACACCGTTGTAACATGAGGGGCCCTGGGCTTGTACCGCCGGCCAGGAGAGAGTGTCCCCCCCAGGTCAAACAGTGCTCTACCACTTGCAAAATTATCTCTCGCTGCTCCACCACTGTTTAGTCTATGCGCTGAAATACTTCAATGGCTGGCACAGACAATAACAATTTGCTGACATGTATGATGCTAGTTAAAATAGTCAGGGGCCTTGTCCTACATTTACACCAGTAAATACTTTGCGCCAAATTACAATGTCTGAAAGTCAGCATAGGAGCACACCCCTGTACCTAAGTATGCCACCCTTTTTTTTGTGTTGTTTTTGTTTTTTTTTGGGAGTACTTACTGTGTCAGACACTCCTTCCAATTGTCCTCCGCTGACCACACCAATGCTGCCTGTGTACCCCTGCCACATAATGGAAGCTGCATAGAGCCTATTTTATTATTTTAGGCCTAGGAAGTCTGTCTGCGGTCCCTCCTTCCAATTGTCCTCCGCTGACCACACCAATGCTGCCTGTGTACCCCTGTAGCCAAATTAAAGCTGCATAGAGCCTATTTTATTATTTTGGGCCTAGGAAGTCTGACTGCTGTCCCTCCTTCCAATTGTCCTCCGCTGACCACACCAATGCTGCCTGTGTACCCCTGTAGCCAAATTTCAGCTGCATAGAGCCTATTTTATTATTTTGGGCCTAGGAAGTCTGTCTGCGGTCCCTCCTTCCAATTGTCCTCCGCTGACCACACCAATGCTGCCTGTGTACCCCTGCCACATAATGGAAGCTGCATATAGCCTATTTTATTATTTTAGGCCTAGGAATTATTTTTTGCGGTCCCTCCTTCCAATTGTCCTCCGCTGACCACACCAATGCTGCCTGTGTACCCCTGCGACATAATGGAAGCTGCATATAGCCTATTTTATTATTTTAGGCCTAGGAAGTCTGTCTGCGGTCCCTCCTTCCAATTGTCCTCCGCTGACCACACCAATGCTGCCTGTGTACCCCTGTAGCCAAATTTAAGCTGCATAGAGCCTATTTTATTATTTTGGGCCTAGGAAGTCTGTCTGCGGTCCCTCCTTCCAATTTTCCTCCGCTGACCACACCAATGCAGCCTGTGTACCCCTGCCACATAATGGAAGCTGCATATAGCCAATTTTATTATTTTAGGCCTAGGAAGTCTGTCTGCGGTCCCTCCTTCCTATTGTCCTCCGCTGACCATACCAATGCTGCCTGTGTACCCCTGCCACATAATGGAAGCTGCATAAAGCCTATTTTATTATTTTAGGCCTAGGAAGTCTGTCTGCGGTCCCTCCTTCCAATTGTCCTCCGCTGACCACACCAATGTTGCCTGTGTACCCCTGAAACCAATTTAAAACTGCATAGAGCCAACTTTTTTAGTTAACACATACTACCTTTGTCTGTCTGCGCCACTCAATCACGCTGTCCTCCACTGAAAAAGCTGAGCTTCAACCTTCAGGCTCTCATTAAGTAGTTGTTAATGTAACACTGCAGTTGCCCTACTACTTTGGTTGGGGCCTAGTAATGGTGTCTGCCGCTCCTTGGTGTTCTCCACCAGGTTTCCTTGTCTGAGCTTCAACCTTCAGGCTCTCATTAAGTAGTTGTTTATTTAAGACAGCAGTTGCCCTACTACTTTGGTTGGGGCCTAGTAATGGTGTCTGCCGCTCCTTGGTGTTCTCCTCCTCCTTGGTGTTCTCCTCCAGGTTTCCTTGTCTGAGCTTCAACCTTCAGGCTCTCATTAAGTAGTTGTTTATATAAGACAGCAGTTGCCCTACTACTTTGGTTGGGGCCTAGTAACGGTGTCTGCCACTCCTTGGTGTTCTCCTCCTCCTTGGTGTTCTCCTCCAGGTTTCCTTGTCTGAGCTTCAACCTTCAGGCTCTCATTAAGTAGTTGTTTATATAAGACAGCAGTTGCCCTACTACTTTGGTTGGGGCCTAGTAACGGTGTCTGCCGCTCCTTGGTATTCTCCTCCAGGTTTCCTTGTCTGAGCTTCAACCTTCAGGCTCTCATTAAGTAGTTGTTTATATAAGACAGCAGTTTCCCTACTACTTTGGTTGGGGCCTAGTAATGGTGTCTGCCACTCCTTGGTGTTCTCCTAAACCTTGGTGTTCTCCTCCAGGTTTACTTGTCTGAGCTTCAACCTTCAGGCTCTCATTAAGTAGTTTTTAATGTAACACTGCAGTTGCCCTACTACTTTGGTTGGGGCCTAGTAAAGGTGTCTGCCGCTCCTTGCTGTTCTCCTCCAGGTTTCCTTGTCTGAGCTTCAACCTTCAGGCTCTCATTAAGTAGTTGTTTATATAAGACAGCAGTTGCCCTACTACTTTGATTGGGGCCTAGTAATGGTGTCTGCCGCTCCTTGGTGTTCTCCTCCTCCTTGGTGTTCTCCTCCATGTTTCCTTGTCTGAGCTTCAACCTTCAGGCTCTCATTAAGTAGTTGTTTATATAAGACAGCAGTTGCCCTACTACTTTGGTTGGGGCCTAGTAACGGTGTCTGCCGCTCCTTGGTATTCTCCTCCAGGTTTCCTTGTCTGAGCTTCAACCTTCAGGCTCTCATTAAGTAGTTGTTTATATAAGACAGCAGTTGCCATACTACTTTGGTTGGGGCCTAGTAACGGTGTCTGCCACTCCTTGGTGTTCTCCTCCTCCTTGGTGTTCTCCTCCAGGTTTCCTTGTCTGAGCTTCAACCTTCAGGCTCTCATTAAGTAGTTTTTAATGTAACACTGCAGTTGCCCTACTACTTTGGTTGGGGCCTAGTAACGGTGTCTGCCGCTCCTTGGTGTTCTCTGTTGTGAACTCTATTTTTGGGCTCCCTCTAATGGTTACAAGTGGTACTGTGTAGTGTTGTCTTTCTGCAGGTTGGCAGCATCAGCTGGTTCGTTATCCTTGGTTGGTTTCCTATTTAACTCACCTGGATACTCAGTTCCTTGCCTACTATCAATGTATTCAGTGCTCTTCAGATTCCTGGTGTCTACCTTGCTCCCAGTCTCTCCAAGACAAGCTAAGTTTTTGTTGATCATTTTTTGATTATCAGTGTTCATTATGTTTTTAGTCCAGCTCGCTAAAATGTGATTTCCTCGCTTGCTGGTTGCTCTAGGGGACTGAGTTTCTCCCCCCCACACCGTTAGTTGGTGCGGGGGTTCTTGAAATCTCAGAGTGGATATTTTGTAAGGGTTTTTTACTGACCGCATAGATTCCCTTTTCTATTTTCTGCTATCTATTATTAGTGGGCCTCATTTGCTGAATCTGCTTTCACCCCTGTGTATGTGCCTTCCTCTTACCTCACCGTTATTATTTGTTGGGGGCTTCTATATCTTTTGGGATTATTTCTCTGGAGGCAAGAGAGGTCTTTCTTTCTCTCTAGGGGTAGTTAGTTCCTTAGGCTGGCTCGAGACGTCTAGGATTTTTTAGGCACGTTCACCGGCTACTTCTAGTGTGTTTGGATAGGTTCAGATTTGCGGTCAGTCCAGTTTGCCACCTCCCTAGAGCTTGTCCTATGTTTGTTACTTAGCTGGAGTAATTGGTGATCCTCAACCACTAAGGATCATAACAGTATAGCAGGCCAAAAAGTGTTTAATGCATCGCAGAAGTGGGATAAAAAGAAGACCTGAGTACATTTTTTTTTCCTCCCGCTTTTCCTTTGCTGCAGTTTGTTTAGCTTCTTTCATTCCCTTGAACTCTGGGTGGTTTTGAGCTCAGCTGCAGACATGAATGTTCAGACTCTGACTTCTAGTGTGGATCATCTTACTGCACGGGTGCAAAGTATTCATGTTATCTCAGCATGCTCTAAACGCTTAAAAAAATCGCTAAACCTGTCACCATTGGTACTATACAGCCTAAATTTATTTTGTCTGTTACTTTGATTTGTTCTTTGTCGTCCTACCCGGTTATGGCTTTTGTGGATTCGGGTGCTGCCCTGAATCTGATGGATTTGTCGTTTGCCAGGTGCTGTGGTTTTGTCCTGGAGCCTTTGTAATTTCCTATTCCTCTGAGGGGAATTGATGCTACGCCATTGGCTGAGAATAAGCCTCAGTATTGGACGCAAATGACCATGTGCATGACTCCCGTACATCAGGAGGTGATTCGCTTTCTTGTTCTGCATAATTTGCATGATGTTGTCGTTTTGGGTCTGCCATGGCTGCAAGCTCATAATCCAGTTTTAGATTGGAAAGCTATGTCTGTGTCAAGTTGGGGTTGTCAGGGAATTCATGGCGATACTCCGTTGATGTCTATTGCTTCTTCCACTCCTTCTGAGGTCCCTGAGTTTTTGTCTGACTACCAGGATGTATTTGATGAGCCCAGGTCCAGTGCCCTGCCCCCTCATGGGGATTGTGACTGTGCTATAAATTTAATTCCTGGTAGTAAATTCCCTAAGGGACGACTTTTTAATTTGTCTATACCAGAGCATGCCGCGATGCGGAGTTATATAAAGGAGTCTTTGGAGAAGGGACATATTCGCCCATCCTCTTCCCCTCTTGGTGCAGGATTTTTTTTTGTGGCCAAGAAGGACGGTTCTTTGAGACCTTGTATAGATTATCGTCTTCTGAATAAAATCACAGTCAAATTTCAGTATCCTTTGCCACTATTGTCTGATTTGTTTGCTCGGATTAAGGGTGCCAGTTGGTTCACCAAGATAGATCTCCGTGGTGCGTATAACCTTGTGCGCATTAAGCAGGGAGATGAATGGAAAACAGCATTTAATACGCCCGAAGGCCATTTTGAGTACTTAGTGATGCCTTTTGGACTCTCTAATGCTCCTTCTGTGTTTCAGTCCTTCATGCATGACATCTTCCGAGAATTTCTGGATAAATTTATGATTGTTTATCTGGATGACATTTTGGTCTTTTCTGATGATTGGGAGTCCTGTCATGGTTCCCAATGGCAGGGGAACGTCAGGACACATAAATAACGAACGAGCTCTTGGGTGATGGAATCTCGAGCTGACCGTGAGCTAAACCTACCACACAACTAATAGTGGCCGGGGGGCGTGTCTACGTTTTATCCCTAGACGTCTCTCGCCAGCCGGAGGACTAACTAACCCTAGTAGAGGAAAAAACAGACCTGGCTTACCTCTAGGGAAATTCCCCCGAAAAGGAGACAGAAGCCCCCCACATATATTGACGGTGAGTTCAGAGGAAAAGACATACGCAGTATGAAGGTAGGTTCAGCAAAGCGAGGTCCGCTTACTAGATAGTAGAAAGATACAAAAGGGAACTGCACGGTCAGCTGAAAACCCTTTTAAAATACCATCCTGAAATTACTTTAAGACTCATGTGTCAACTCATGACACCGGAGTGGTAATTTCAGCCCACAAGAGCTTCCAGCTACAGAGAATGACTTAACTGTAAACTGGAACAAAAATGCAAACAAACTTAGGACTAAGAGTCCAACTTAGCTGATCAGTAGTCTAGGAGCAGGAACATGCAACAGAAAGGCTCTGGTTACATTGATGGCCGGCAAGGCAATGACTGAAGAGCAGGAATAAATAGGAACTCCCCACTACTGATGAAAACAGGTGAACTGAGAAAGAAAACACACCCGAGTCACCAGTACCACTAGCCACCACCAGAAGGAGCCCAAAAGCA
Source organism: Ranitomeya variabilis (assembly GCF_051348905.1). NCBI lineage: Eukaryota > Metazoa > Chordata > Amphibia > Anura > Dendrobatidae > Ranitomeya > Ranitomeya variabilis. Next base: position 1,070,914,828 of record NC_135232.1, on the reverse strand, counting down.
GATTCACAACAGTACCCCCCCTCTCAAGGAGGGGGCACCGAACCCTTACAAGAACCACCAGGGCGATCCGGATGAGCCCTATGAAAGGCACGAACCAAATCAGAGGCGTGAACATCAGAAGCAGTTACCCAAGAATTATCTTCTTGACCATAACCCTTCCACTTAACCAGATATTGTAGTCTCCGTCTGGAAATACGGGAGTCCAAGATTTTCTCCACAACATACTCCAATTCACCCTCAACCAGCACAGGAGCAGGAGGCTCGGTAGAAGGAACAACCGGCACCTCATACCTCCGCAACAACGACCGATGGAAGACATTATGGATAGCGAAAGATGCCGGAAGGTCTAAACGAAAGGATACAGGGTTAAGAATCTCCAAAATCCTATAAGGACCGATGAACCGAGGCTTAAACTTAGGAGAAGAAACCCTCATAGGGACAAAACGGGAAGACAACCACACCAAGTCCCCAACACGAAGACGAGGACCAACACGACGACGGCAGTTGGCAAAATGCTGAGTCTTCTCCTGGGACAACTTCAAATTGTCCACCACCTGTCCCCAAATCCGATGCAACCTATCCACCATAGTATCCACTCCAGGACAATCCGAAGACTCCACCTGACCGGAAGAAAAACGAGGGTGAAACCCCGAATTGCAAAAGAAAGGAGAAACCAAAGTGGCAGAACTAGCCCGATTATTGAGGGCAAACTCTGCCAACGGCAAAAAGGCAACCCAGTCATCCTGATCCGCAGACATAAAACACCTCAAATAAGTCTCCAAGGTCTGATTAGTTTGCTCCGTCTGGCCAGTAGTCTGAGGATGGAACGCAGACGAAAAAGACAAATCAATGCCCATCCTAGCACAGATGCCCGCTAAAATCTAGACACGAACTGGGTCCCCCTGTCAGAAACGATATTTTCCGGAATACCATGCAAGCGAACCACATTTTGAAAAAACAAAGGGACCAATTCGGATGAGGAAGGCAACTTAGGCAAAGGTACCAAATGAACCATCTTTGAAAAACGGTCACACACCACCCAGATGACAGACATTTTCTGAGAAGCAGGGAGATCAGAAATAAAATCCATAGAGATGTGAGTCCAAGGCCTCTTCGGAATAGGCAAAGACAACAACAATCCGCTAGCCCGAGAACAACAAGGCTTGGCCTGAGCACAAACATCACAAGACTGCACAAAAACTCGTACGTCTCGAGACAGGGAAGGCCACCAGAAGGACCTAGCCACCAAATCCCTAGTACCAAAGATTCCAGGATGACCTGCCAACGCAGAAGAATGAACCTCCGAGATGAATCTACTGGTCCAATCATCAGGAACAAACAGTCTACCAGGCGGGCAACGATCAGGTCTATCCGCCTGAAACTCCTGCAAAGCCCGTCGCAGGTCTGGGGAAACAGCAGATAATATCACCCCATCCTTAAGGATACCTGTAGGTTCAGAATCACCAGGGGAATCAGGCTCAAAACTCCTAGAAAAGGCATCTGCCTTCACATTTTTAGAACCTGGTAGGTATGAGACCACAAAATTAAACCGAGAGAAAAACAACGACCAGCGCGCCTGTCTAGGATTCAGGCGCTTGGCAGACTCAAGATAAATAAGATTCTTGTGATCGGTCAATACCACCACCTGATGTCTAGCCCCCTCAAGCCAATGACGCCACTCCTCAAAAGCCCACTTCATAGCCAAAAGCTCCCGATTACCAATATCATAGTTTCGCTCGGCGGGCGAAAATTTTCGAGAAAAGAACGCACAAGGTCTCATCACGGAGCAGTCGGAACTTTTCTGCGACAAAACCGCCCCAGCTCTGATCTCGGAAGCGTCGACCTCAACCTGAAAAGGAAGAGCAACATCAGGCTGACGCAACACAGGGGCAGAAGAAAAGCGGCGCTTAAGCTCCCGAAAGGCCTCCACATTAGCAGGGGACCAATCAGCAACATCAGCACCCTTTTTAGTCAAATCAGTCAAAGGTTTAGCAACATCCGAAAAACCAGTTATAAATCGACGATAAAAATTAGCAAAGCCCAAGAATTTCTGAAGGCTCTTAAGAGAAGTAGGTTGCGTCCAATCACAAATAGCCCAAACCTTGACAGGATCCATCTCAATGGAAGAAGGGGAAAAAATGTACCCCAAAAAAGAAATCTTTTGAACCCCAAAAATACACTTAGAACTCTTCACACACAAGGAATTAGCCCGCAAAACCTGAAAAACCCTCCTGACTTGTTGGACATGAGAGTCCCAGTCATCCGAAAAAATCAAAATATCATCCAGATACACAATCATAAATTTATCCAAATATTCACGGAAAATGTTATGCATAAAGGACTGAAAAACTGAAGGGGCATTTGAAAGACCAAAAGGCATTACTAAATACTCAAAATGGCCCTCGGGCGTATTAAATGCGGTTTTCCACTCATCCCCCTGCTTAATTCGCACCAAATTATACGCACCGCGAAGATCAATCTTAGAGAACCACTTAGCCCCCTTTATTCGAGCAAACAAATCAGTCAGCAGTGGCAAAGGATACTGATATTTGACTGTAATTTTATTCAAGAGTCGATAATCAATACACGGCCTCAAAGAGCCATCTTTTTTAGACACAAAGAAAAAACCGGCTCCTAAGGGAGATGAAGAAGGACGAATATGTCCCTTTTCCAGGGACTCCTTAATATACTCTTGCATAGCAACATGTTCAGGTACGGATAAATCAAACAAACGACCCTTTGGAAATTTACTGCCTGGAATCAGATCTATGGTACAATCGCAATCTCTGTGAGGAGGGAGTGAACCAAGCTTAGGCTCCTCAAAAACATCACGATAATCAGACAAAAATGCCGGAATCTCAGAGGGAATAGATGATGAAATGGAAACCAAAGGTACGTCCCCATGAGCCCCCTGACATCCCCAGCTTAACACAGACTTTGCTTTCCAGTCAAGGACTGGATTATGAGATTGTAACCATGGCAATCCGAGCACCAAAACATCATGTAGATTGTACAACACAAGGAAGCGAATCACCTCCTGATGGTCTGGAGTCATACGCATAGTCACTTGTGTCCAGTATTGTGGTTTATTACAAGCCAAAGGTGTAGAATCAATACCCTTCAGAGGTATAGGGACTTCCAGAGGCTCTAGATTAAACCCACAGCGCCTGGCAAAGGACCAGTCCATAAGACTCAAAGCGGCGCCAGAGTCGACATAGGCGTCCGCGGTAATTGACGATAATGAACAAATCAAGGTCACAGATAGAATAAACTTAGACTGTAAAGTGCCAATTGAAACAGACTTATCAACCTTCTTTGTGCGTCTAGAGCATGCCGATATAACATGAGCTGAATCACCACAATAGAAGCACAACCCATTTTTTCACCTAAAATTCTGCCGTTCGCTTCTGGACAGAATTCTATCACATTGCATATTCTCTGGCGCCTTCTCAGAAGACACCGCCAAATGGTGCACAGGTTTACGCTCCCGCAAACGCCGATCAATCTGAATAGCCATTGTCATGGACTCATTCAGACCTGTAGGCGCAGGGAACCCCACCATAACATCCTTAATGGCATCAGAGAGACCCTCTCTGAAATTCGCCGCCAAAGCGCACTCATTCCACTGAGTAAGCACAGACCATTTACGAAATTTTTGGCAGTATATTTCAGCTTCATCTTGCCCTTGAGACAGGGCCATCAAGGCCTTTTCAGCCTGAATCTCTAAATTAGGTTCCTCATAAAGCAACCCCAAAGCCAGAAAAAACGCATCCACATTGAGCAACGCAGGATCCCCTGGTGCCAATGCAAATGCCCAATCTTGAGGGTCACCTCGCAGCAAGGAAATTACAATCTTAACCTGCTGTGCGGGATCTCCAGCGGAGCGAGGTCTCAGAGAAAGAAATAATTTACAATTATATTTGAAATTCAGAAAACGAGATCTATCTCCGGAGAAAAACTCTGGTATAGGAATTCTAGGTTCAGATATAGGAGCATGTATAACAAAATCCTGTAAATCTTGAACTTTTGTGGCAAGATTATTCAAACCTGTAGCCAAACTCTGAGGATCCATTTTAAGCAGGTGAGATCAGAGCCATTCAAGGGTTAGAAGGAGAGGGAGACAAAGACTGCAATTAGAGCTGAAATGCAACTGATTCAACTATAGAGCAAGCACCAAGGAAAAAAAAATAAAAATTTGCAGACATCTTTTTCTCTCCTTTCTTCTGCCAACAGTTTTAACACAGGCCGGCCATACTGTCATGGTTCCCAATGGCAGGGGAACGTCAGGACACATAAATAACGAACGAGCTCTTGGGTGATGGAATCTCGAGCTGACCGTGAGCTAAACCTACCACACAACTAATAGTGGCCGGGGGGCGTGCCTACGTTTTGTCCCTAGACGTCTCTCGCCAGCCGGAGGACTAACTAACCCTAGTAGAGGAAAAAACAGACCTGGCTTACCTCTAGGGAAATTCCCCCGAAAAGGAGACAGAAGCCCCCCACATATATTGACGGTGAGTTCAGAGGAAAAGACATACGCAGTATGAAGGTAGGTTCAGCAAAGCGATGTCCGCTTACTAGATAGTAGAAAGATACAAAAGGGAACTGCACGGTCAGCTGAAAACCCTTTTAAAATACCATCCTGAAATTACTTTAAGACTCATGTGTCAACTCATGACACCGGAGTGGTAATTTCAGCCCACAAGAGCTTCCAGCTACAGAGAATGACTTAACTGTAAACTGGAACAAAAATGCAAACAAACTTAGGACTAAGAGTCCAACTTAGCTGATCAGTAGTCTAGGAGCAGGAACATGCAACAGAAAGGCTCTGGTTACATTGATGGCCGGCAAGGCAATGACTGAAGAGCAGGAATAAATAGGAACTCCCCACTACTGATGAAAACAGGTGAACTGAGAAAGAAAACACACCCGAGTCACCAGTACCACTAGCCACCACCAGAAGGAGCCCAAAAGCAGATTCACAACAGAGTCCCATGTGAAGCAGGTCAGGATGGTGTTTCAGGTCCTGCGTGCTAATGCTTTATTTGTGAAGGGCTCAATATGCCTCTTCGGAGTACAGAAGGTCTCCTTTTTGGGTTTTATTTTTTCTCCTTCTACTGTGGAGATGGACCCAGTCAAGGTCCAGGCTATTCATGACTGGACTCAGCCCACGTCTGTTAAGAGTCTTCAGAAGTTCTTGGGTTTTGCTAATTTTTACCGTCGTTTCATCGCTAATTTTTCTAGCGTGGTTAAACCTTTGACGGATTTGACCAAGAAGGGTTCTGATGTGACTAATTGGTCTCCTGCGGCCGTGGAGGCCTTTCGGGAGCTGAAGCACCGGTTTTCTTCAGCTCCAGTCTTATGTCAGCCAGATGTCTCTCTCCCCTTCCAGGTCGAGGTTGATGCTTCTGAGATTGGAGCAGGGGCTGTTTTGTCGCAGAGAAGCTGTGATGGCTCTGTGATGAAGCCATGTGCTTTCTTTTCATGAAAGTTTTCGCCTGCCGAGCGGAATTATGATGTTGGTAATCGGGAGTTGTTGGCTATGAAGTGGGCATTTGAGGAGTGGCGACATTGGCTCGAAGGAGCTAAACATCGTGTGGTGGTCTTGACTGATCACAAAAATCTGATTTACCTTGAATCTGCCAAGCGCCTGAATCCTAGACAGGCTCGTTGGTCGTTGTTTTTCTCCCGTTTCAACTTCGTGGTCTCATACCTGCCTGGTTCGAAGAACGTGAAAGCTGATGCACTTTCTAGGAGTTTTGTGCCTGACTCTCCGGGAGTTTCTGAGCCAGCTGGTATTCTCAGAGAGGGAGTGATTTTGTCTGCCATTTCCCCAGATTTGCGACGAGTGCTGCAGAAATTTCAGGCAGATAGACCTGACCGTTGTCCACCAGAGAGACTGTTTGTCCCGGATAGATGGACCAGCAGAGTTATTTCCGAGGTTCATTCTTCGGTGTTGGCGGGTCATCCTGGGATTTTTGGTACCAGAGATTTGGTGGCTAGGTCCTTCTGGTGGCCTTCCTTGTCGCGGGATGTGTGGTCCTTTGTGCAGTCTTGTGGGATTTGTGCTCGGGCTAAGCCTTGCTGTTCTCGTGCCAGCGGTTTGCTTTTGCCTTTGCCTGTTCCGAAAAGGCCTTGGACGCACATTTCCATGGATTTTATTTCGGATCTTCCAGTATCTCAGAAAATGTCTGTCATCTGGGTGGTGTGTGATCGTTTTTCCAAGATGGTCCATTTGGTGCCCTTGCCTAAGTTGCCTTCTTCCTCCGATTTGGTTCCTCTATTTTTTCAGAATGTGGTTCGCTTGCACGGCATTCCTGAAAATATTGTGTCTGATAGAGGATCCCAGTTTGTGTCCAGGTTTTGGCGGACTTTTTGTGCTAAGATGGGCATTGATTTGTCTTTTTCGTCGGCCTTCCATCCTCAGACTAATGGCCAAACCGAGCGAACTAATCAGACGTTGGAAACTTATTTGAGATGTTTTGTTTCTGCTGATCAGGATGATTGGGTGACTTTTTTGCCATTGGCCGAGTTTGCCCTTAATAATCGGGCTAGTTCTGCTACTTTGGTTTCGCCTTTTTTCTGCAATTCTGGTTTCCATCCTCGTTTTTCCTCGGGTCAGGTTGAGCCTTCTGACTGTCCTGGGGTGGATTCTGTGGTGGATAGGTTGCAGCAGATTTGGAACCATGTGGTGGACAATTTGAGGTTGTCACAAGAGAAGGCTCAGCGCTTTGCCAACCGCCGCCGTGGTGTGGGTTCCCTACTTCGTGTTGGGGATTTGGTGTGGCTGTCTTCTCGGTATGTTCCTATGAAGGTCTCCTCTCCTAAATTCAAGCCTCGCTTCATCGGTCCTTATAAGATCTTGGAAATCCTTAACCCGGTGTCTTTTCGTTTGGATCTCCCAGCATCGTTTGCCATTCATAATGTGTTCCATAGGTCTTTGTTGCGGAGGTATGTGGTACCTGTGGTTCCTTCTGTTGAGCCTCCTGCTCCGGTGCTGGTCGAGGGCGAATTGGAGTACGTGGTGGAGAAGATTTTGGATTCTCGTATCTCTAGACGGAAGCTTCAGTATTTGGTGAAGTGGAAGGGCTATGGTCAGGAGGATAATTCCTGGGTTGTCGCCTCTGATGTTCATGCGGCCGATTTGGTTCGTGCCTTCCACGTGGCTCATCCTGATCGCCCTGGGGGTCTTGATGAGGGTTCGGTGACCCCTTCTCAAGGGGGGGTACTGTTGTGAACTCTATTTTTGGGCTCCCTCTAGTGGTTACAAGCGGTACTGTGTAGTGTTGTCTTTCTGCAGGTTGGCAGCATCAGCTGGTTCGTTATCCTTGGTTGGTTTCCTATTTAACTCACCTGGATACTCAGTTCCTTGCCTGCTATCAATGTATTCAGTGCTCTTCAGATTCCTGGTGTCTACCTTGCTCCCAGTCTCTCCAAGACAAGCTAAGTTTTTATTGATCATTTTTTGATTATCAGTGTTCATTATGTTTTTAGTCCAGCTCGCTAAAATGTGATTTCCTCGCTTGCTGGTTGCTCTAGGGGACTGAGTTTCTCCCCCCACACCGTTAGTTGGTGCGGGGGTTCTTGAAATCTCAGAGTGGATATTTTGTAAGGGTTTTTTACTGACCGCATAGATTCCCTTTTCTATTTTCTGCTATCTAGTATTAGTGGGCCTCATTTGCTGAATCTGCTTTCACCCCTGTGTATGTGCCTTCCTCTTACCTCACCGTTATTATTTGTTGGGGGCTTCTATATCTTTTGGGATTATTTCTCTGGAGGCAAGAGAGGTCTTTCTTTCTCTCTAGGGGTAGTTAGTTCCTTAGGCTGGCTCGAGACGTCTAGGATTTTTTAGGCACGTTCACCGGCTACTTCTAGTGTGTTTGGATAGGTTCAGATTTGCGGTCAGTCCAGTTTGCCACCTCCCTAGAGCTTGTCCTATGTTTGTTACTTAGCTGGAGTAATTTGTGATCCTCAACCACTAAGGATCATAACAGTTCTCCTCCAGGTTTCCTTGTCTGAGCTTCAACCTTCAGGCTCTCATTAAGTAGTTTTTAATGTAACACTGCAGTTGCCCTACTACTTTGGTTGGGGCCTAGTAACGGTGTCTGCCGCTCCTTGGTGTTCTCCTCCAGGTTTCCTTGTCTGAGCTTCAACCTTCTGGCTCTCATTAAGTAGTTGTTTAGATAACACTGCATCAGGCCTACTAGTTTGGTTGGGCCTTCTAATGGTGTCTGCCACTCCTGGGTTTCCTCCTGTTTGGTTTTCTTGAGCTTCATCCTTCAGGCTCTCATTAGGTAGTTGTTAATGTAACACTGCAGTTGGCCTACTAGTTTCGTTGGGGCCTAGTAACGGTGTCTGCCGCTGCTTGGTGTTCTCCTCCACTGAACAAAGCAGTGCCGCCTGTTTCCTACTGTTACCAATTTAGAACTGCATTTAGCCTAGTTACTTATTTGGCCCTACTCACTGTGTCAGCCTCTCATTACAGTTGTCCTCCACTGAACAAAGCAATGCCGCCTGGTTAGTCCTGTTACCAATTTTGAACTGCATTTAGCCCACTTTATTATTTGGGCCTAGATCTGTGTTTCCTCCTCATCCTGCCCATTGCCCAGCCACTGCTAGATGAGTCCACTGGTACATTGACCCAGACCACTACATTCCCCTTGCACTCTACACAGCCAGAATCTGACCCTGCTGAAAGTCAGGTTCCTCTTCCCGCATACTATACCACCTTACACGGGGACAAAGAGGAAGGTGTAGGTGAAAGTGCAGGTTCCTTCATCAGGAGGGGGGGCATACTTGTTGGTGATGTCACTGGCACAGGGCCCCTCAGAGTATGCAAAAGTGTCGCTGCCGGTGGGAGGCGCCGCCGCCGTGCAAACACACCGCTGTACTGTGAGGGGCCCTGTGCCACTGCCAATGCGATCAAGTGGGCCCCCCCTGCTTGCTCAGGATCACAGCACTTGCAAAGTTGAAATACTTACCTCTCCCTGCTCCACCGCCGTGACGTAGTCCACGATTCTTGGGCCCACTAAAAACTTTAACCAGCCCTGCTCCCCACAACTTTAGCCAAATGACCCCCAATTTCCAATGCCTAACTATTATTATAAAGTTAATTAATATTGACAAGCTTCAGTAACAAAAATGGATGTTTTTGCCATTAAAATGGGCACTGTAGGTGTTTTCCTGGCCTCCACTCACTGCCGACTATGCTTCCCCATTGACTTGCATTGGGTTTCATGTTTCGGTCGATCCCCGACTTTTCGCGATAATCGGCCGATTTCAATCGACTCGACTTTTGACAAAGTCGGGTTTCGCAAAACCCGACTCGACCCCAAAAATTAAAAGTCGCTCAACCCTATTAGCTACCTCTTATAATCCATATCATAAAAGGGGTCAAATTTTGCAGCACGATGGTGCTCCATCTCATACATCTATCTCTACAACAAAGTTCCTCCAGGCAAAAAAGATCAAGCTGCTCAAGGACTGGCCAGCCCAATCACCAGACATGAACATCATTGAGCATGTTTGGGGTAGGATGAAAGAGGAAGCTTGGAAGACAAAACCAAAGAATCTAGATGAACTCTTGGAGGCATGTAAGACTGCATTCTTTGCTATTCCTGATGACTTCATTAATAAATTGTATGAATCATTGTTGAACAGCATGGATGCAGTCCTTCAAGCTCATGGAAGTCATACAAAATATTAAATATGACTATAATAGCACCACAACTTCATTCTCCAATGTTATGCAACATATATTTGTATTTTATGTTAATTATTTGTTTGAATATCACATCGCTTTCTGTGGGCGACAAAACTTTTGTCTTGCCAAAATCTGACCATTCTGTGTCCATTAACTGATCAATATTTCTGCATTGATGCCAATTTATTTTCTTAACCTAAACCACATTTTGGAGGGTTTCAGCTTTCAAAAGAATAATTTATACACCCAATGGATGAATTTAACGTCAGGTTATAAGCTTTTATTTACATATCATGGATAAGCGACATAACTTCTGCCAGGGAGTGTACTACAGAACACAGGAGAGCTGACAGATCCTCTATATACTACACCGCACGGGAGAGCTGACAGATCCTCTATATTCTACACCGCACAGGAGAGCTGACAGATCCTCTATACACTACACCACACAGGAGAGCTGGCAGATCCTCTATACACTGCACCACAGAGGACATATCCTCTATAAACTACATCAAACTCGAGAACAGTAATGTAGGTCCATTGTGTGAAGTAAAATACTTACCGGTGGCCATATTCCACTGCAATGAAGAAGACAGAAAAATGACACAGTGGCAGAAGACGGCGACTGCTGCATATTTTATTACACACAGGGAAGCTGTATCATAGCTTTTTGTTGGGGGCAATACATTGTTTTTATTAGTACGATTTTGGGACAGATGTGGTTTTCATCACTTGTTATAGCTTTTTTTGTGGAATTGTGGTGAACAGAAAAAAAAAGGACATTTGGCGTTCTTGAGTTGTTTCTGTTTACGGTGTTTACTGGTCAGTTTAATTGTTTTTATAGTTTGATAGATCTGACTTTTCTGAACCCAGCAATACCAAATATGTGTTGTTTTTTATTTTTTAAATATATTTATTTTCAATGGGATAAAAAGGGGTGATTTTAACTTTTAGGAATTTTTTTAAATTTTTTATGCAAATTGTCCCTTCAGAGAGGAAGAGGACTAGAACTCTAGTGCCACCTATTGGAAGTAGCAATCCTAACAGTCAATGTCGACTCTTTAACGAGCCTTGTCACATGACTTAGGATAATAGCCAAACCAGAATCTCAATTTGCAGACACTGTGTTTCGGGGTACTGCCCCTCATCAGTGCAAAGTGGAGATCTGGTTTGGCTGATTGAGAGGTGTCTGACCGGGATCCAAGAAGTATCATTTCTCCTTGTGGAGAGTGACATGATATGCATGTCGAGGTGAGGAGACTTAAAGCTGCAATGCTCCTCTGGGAAATATGCAAATTGTCTCTTCAGAGAGGAAGAGGACTAGAACTCTAGTGCCACCTATTGGAAGTTGCAATCCTAACAGTCAATGTCGACCCTTTAACGAGCCTTGTCACATGACTTAGGATAATTGCCAAACGAGAATCTCAATTTACAGACACTGTGTTTCGGGGTAGTGCCCCTCGTCAGTGCAAAGTGGAGATCTGATTTGGCTTTTTTGTTACCTTTCACTGGTACAGTTAGCCCCCTTAGAGGACATGAAAATGCGATCATCCGATCGCATGTGCTATTAAATACAGTGATGCCACAGCATCACTGCACATAGCAGAAATCACAGTCTCCTTTAAAGGAAGAAGACTCCTGGCTGTCATTACAACCCATCGGTGACCCACGATCACATCATGGGCACCAATGGGTGAGAAAGTGATGCGCACGCATGTTGGCATGTGTTATATGCTGCTGTCAGAGATTGACAGTGGCATTTAACATTCGCCATACATTTAAGGCTGATGTCGTAAAGGTGTTAATTACCTGAGGACCCCCTTCACCACTGTGTCACCCAATATCCTGTGGGCCCCCTCCCCCACTGTTTCAATTCTATTTTCCTGTGGGCCCCCTCCCCTACTGTGTCACCCAATATGCTGTGGGCCCCCTCCTCCACTGTTTCACCTTTATTTTCCTGAGGGCCCCTCCACCACTATTTCACCTCTATTTTCCTGTGGGCCCCCTCCCCCACTGTGTCACCCAGTATCCTGTGGGCCCCCTCCCCCACTGTTTCACCTCTATTTTCCTGTGAGCCCCTCCCCCACTATTTCCCTTCTATTTTCCTGTGGACCCCCTCCCCTACTGTGTTACCCAATATGCTGTGGGCCCCCTCCCCCACTGTTTCACCTTTATTTTCCTGTGGGCCCCCTCCCCCACTGTTTCACCTCTATTTTCCTGTGAGCCAATCCCCCACTATTTCACCTCTATTTTCCTGTGGACCCCCTCCCCTACTGTGTTACCCAATATGTTGTGGGCCCCCTCCCCCACTGTTTCACCTTTATTTTCCTGTGGGCCCCCTCCCCCACTGTTTCACCTCTATTTTCCTGTGAGACCCTCCCCCACTATTTCACCTCTATTTTCCTGTGGGCCCCCTCCCCTACTGTGTTACCCAATATGCTGTGGGCCCCTCCCCCACTGTTTCACCTCTATTTTCCTGTGGGCCCCCTCCCCTACTGTGTCATCCAATATTCTGTGGGCCCCTCCCCCACTATTTCATCTCTAATTTCCTATGGGCCTGCTCAGAGAGGGATTGGGGAGCCACAGTAAAATAGAGGAGGTTGATACAATAGGGGAGGGGGCCCACAAGAAAATTAGAATATCACTGTGGGCCCCCTCCCCTGTGTGACCTTAATGTTGCATGGGACCCCCTCCTCTAACTGCCTCTGTGGCTGGAGATCTACTCGGAGTGCAGGCATCATATAGTTATGTACTTATAGTCACACTGACTGCAGCCATCCCTCAGCTCCTCTGTACAAATTGACCATGATGTGTGCTGCTTGGGCAGGACAGCTGACCAATCACAGCACAGCTCCTTGCTTGAGCTGTGCTGAGGTCACACAAAGAAATCTAATGCTGATTGGCTGAATTGCAGCCAATCAGCGTTTACACTGCTGTCCAGGGCTTTGTTGAAGATGAGCAGAGGGACAGAGCCAGGAAACAGGTGACTGCGGGTCAGCTGTTGTGTGCGTGTCTCCTCTCAGAATCAGCCTCACAGTCAGCTGTTCCTCTCTGACTGTGCTGGCTGAAGTGAGGGTCAACACGCACACACAGCTCTCCTGGCAGAGTAATGGCAGCAGCAGCAGGTGATATGAAGGAGCTGCGCCTGCACTTCCCATCACCTGTGCAGTCTGCCATCCAATGCCGGCTATATAATAAAGTGCGCACTGCTCGGCGCAGCTATGAGCATGCAGGGCAGGCACAAATGAAGGAGGCAGGGGCTGGGGGCGGGGCCCTCTGTGGAGGATTCTCCGGTGTCCGGGTGCCCCACTCCGACCCAGGTTGCAGCAATGGTGAAGACTAGTGATGAGTAAATACAATCAGCACTATTAATTACTGGCACAAATAGTACTGTATTTGGGCTATTAGGTACTCGACAAGTATTTAGGTATTCACCTCAGTATATTTGAGTGACCCGATAAGCATATTTGGTGCTTTTTTTGCAGCCAATGAACATGCTGGGCTGGCTTGCCAATCACAATAATACCATCTTTGGTGTGGCATTACTGTAAATGCCTGGCCTTCCAGCATCATAGGGACTGTTTAAAGCCTGATGGTTCCATTGTGAGCACTTTATAGCCGGAAACAGCATAAGGAAAGCGTAGTTTCATCTTAGGGAGAGTGAATGGAGCGTAGCAAAGTGGTAGGAAGTTTCAGTGAGCGTTATTTTTCCCACAAAGCTCTCTTAAAAGCTGAAGATTGTCAAGATTAGTTGTATGTCAGATGGGGATTTAATAGGGAGAGATTCATTAAGAGGGAGGGAAGGTGGGTGAAAGCGAGTCAGGCACCTATGTGTTCTCATCATTGGAAGTATACAGTATGCTGCAGCTCTCTGCTACCTTCCACTTAAAATAACAAATATTTGTCTAGCGACCAGGTAGAGATAATCATACATGAAAATTTAGCAGGGGTAATAATCTTCATTACTCCACATTTAGAATGTCAGCAAGACAATTGAAAAAAAATCATGATTTTCTATTGTTTTAAAAAATAGTGTTTCTGTATCTAGCAGTTGTGCAACTGACGCAAACTGGGTAGAGATCATCATATGTGACAATTTAGCAAGGGATATAATCTATATTACTCCTCATTTGTAGTTTGTCAAAAAGGCGATTGGAAGAAAATCATAATTTTCTGTTTTACAAAATTGCATATAGCAAATGTGGTGTCAATATTCAAAAAGGAAACAAAAACTGAACTTGGAAATTATAGGTCAGTAAGCTTAACCTCTACTGTTGGTAAAATCCTGGAAGGTTTTCTAAGAGATGCTATACTGGAGTATCTGAAGAAGAAGAATCTCATGATCCAATATAAACATTGGTTTACGAGGGACCGTTCCTGTCAGACTAATCTGATCAGTTTCTATCAAGAGGTAAGTTCTGGACTGGACCAAGGGAACGCAGTGGACATAGTGTACTGTAAATGGACTTTTCAAAAGCTTTTGATACAGTGCCACACAAAAGATTGATACATAAAATTAGAAAAATGGGAATAGGGGAAAATATGTGTAAGTGGGTTAAGAGCTGGCTCAGGGATAAGAAACAAAGGGTGGTTATTAATGGAGCACCCTCGGACTGGGTCACATTTAGCAGTGGGGTACCCCAGGGGTCATTATTGGACCCTCTTCTTTTTAACATATTTATTAATGACATTAATACAATTAGTATTTCAATATTTGCAGATGACACTAAACTCTGCAGGGTAATCAATACAGAGGAGGACAATTTTATATTACAGAAGGATTTAGGAAAACTAGAAGCTTAGGCTGATAAATGGCAAATGAGCTTTAATGGGGATAAATGTAAGGTCATGCACTTGGGCAGAAGAAATAAGATGTATAATTATGTGCTTAATTGTAAAACACTAGGCAAAACTGTCAGTGAAAAAGACCTGGGTGCATGGGTGGGCGACTAACTCACATTTAGTGGCCAGTGTCAGGCAGCTGCTACAAAGTCAAATAAAATAATGGAATGCATTAAAAGAGGCATACATGCTCATGAGGAGAACATAATTTTACCTCCATACAAGTCACTAGTTCGACCACACAGAGAATGCTGTGTACAGTTCTGGTCTCCAGTGTATAAGAAAGACATAGCTGAACTAGAGCGGGTGCAGAGAAGAGCGACCAAGGTTATTAGAGGACTGGGGGGTCTGCAATACTAAGACAGGTTATTACATTAGAGTTATTTAGTTTGGAAAAACGATGGCTAAGGGATGATCGTATTTTAATGTATAAATATGCGAGGGGACAGTACAAAGACCTTTCTAATGACCTTTTTACTCATAGACCTGAGACAATGAGAAGGGGGCATCCTCTACGTCTGGAGGAAAGAAAGTTTAAGCATAATCATAGATGCGGATTCTTTACTGTAAGAGCAGTGAGACTATGGAACTCTCTGCCATATGAGTGATTGCCTACTAAAATTTAAGAGGGGACTGGATACCTTTCTTGAAAAGTACAGTATAATGTTACAGGTTATATACTCTAGTTTCCTTGATATTGCGTTGATCCAAAGAACCAATCTGATTGCTGTATGTGGAGTCGGGAAGGAATTTCTTCCCCATTGTGAAGCTTACTGTTTGCCACATTGTTTTTTTTGCCTTCCTCTGGATCAACATGTTAGGGCATGTTAGGTTAGGCTATTGGGTGAACTAGATGGACTTAAAGTCTTCCTTCAAACTTAATAACTATGTTACTATGTTACTATCTACGAGTTGTGCGACTAGTGCAATCTGGGTAGAGATAAACGTACGTGACAATTTAGCAAGGAAAACATCTTCATTACTGTGCATTTTGAGTGTGTCCGTAAGGTGATCTTCATAAAAATAGCCACACATCGCTAGACTGAGGGAATTTGTACATGAGACCTTTGTAAGGGTACTTGTGAAAACTGAAGCCAATATTTTTTGTTTCGTAAACATAACGCATTCAAGATGAGAAAGGGCAACGTTAAGGTACATGGATCTGGTGGTGCCCACCAAGGCCGTGTGACAGATCTAAAGCTGTTTCTCGTTCTAGATTCCTGTCAAAAATTGGTCAGTGCACTACACCACTAATGAACCCAGACAAGTGAGAGCACGTTGTGGGTTGGATGGCAGACAGAGGCTCCAGTGTGTTGAGAAGCAGCACCGCAAATTCTTCTACACAGTCCAGTCTCAGTAGCCAAGAGGCTGGGTCCCTGAATCCTCAACCCGGTCCTTCTTCTTTCCACCAAGAGTCCCAGGAGACATATGACCTCAATACTGGTGACTCTGAGGAACTGTTTATGTTCCCTTGTATTCTGTCAGGCTTCTCCATGTGCACCCATAAAGAGGGTCATGAGGAGGTGGAGTGCATAGATGCCCAAACATTTGAGCACTCACAGCCAGCAGAAAGGCACATGGAGTAAGGTCAATTGATGTCTGATGAGGTGGAGGATAATCATGAAGCACAGTTGCCATCAGGTCAGCCTCAAATCACAGTTTAGTAGTAGAATTAGATTGAGAAATTGGAAGCCGGCGTGGTCGATAATGTGGCCACTGGTCAAACCTGGCATGGTGACATGCCTAGCGAGCTCAGTAGGGCAGAGAGGGATGGATCCGTAGCAAGAACTCATCCAAAAAGAGGTAGTGGTTTGTCCAGAGGTAGAACTTGGTCAACTGTTCCACAGAGTCCTCCCCACTCAGCTAGAAATCAGGCCACGGGTGTGTTGTTCCTCTGTATGGTAGTTTTTCTGAAAGTCCTTCAGGTAAAACAACTGTAATTTGCCTGGATACAAAATCTGTATCTGAGGGTGAAACCACTGCACCTTCCCCTGTGTTAAAGGCTTTCCCAATATACAGACCATGAAGCAGGCGCTGATGCCTCCTACCCACAACCAGTGGTTGCACACTCACAACAGTCAGCAACCACTTTGTTGTCCCAGGACAGTGTTAAGTTGTCCCTGCACCAGACATTTACTAGAAAGCAGAAATGTTCAGCCACCCACCCACAGGCCCAAATGCTAACCACCCACATTGCCAGATTGCTATCCCTGGAAATGTTGTCGTTTTGACTTGAGGGATTTGAGTCTTTTTGTGACCTCTTGGCGGTGGTAGCACCACAGTACTCGATTCTCAGCCAACACTATTTTTCCCGTTGTGCCATTCTACGTTACATAAGCATGTGTTACACAATATCAGCCATGCTCTGGCCAATGCAGTCACTGGGAAGGTCCACATAAACACATACACGTGGACAATTTCTTATGGACAGGGATGATACATTTCCCTGACATCACACTGGGCTAACCTGGTGGAGTCCAGGAACGATGAGGCTGGGACATCACACATCTTGCCCACACCAAGAATAGCGGGCTTAACTTCCATCAGGGTTTCAGTCTCCTCATATTCCACTTCCTGTCTCTGCTCCTACTCCTCATCCTCAGTGGAACTAGCCTCCCCATCACTCCCCAGCTGGGAAATTAGCAGCACTGCATTGGCGAAGCGACAGCATGCTCTGCTTAAGCTCATCTGTTTAGGTGATAAAGCACACAACACAGCTAAGCTGTTGAAATGGATAAAACAACAAAACAATCAGTGTCTCTCCCCGCTAAATCTCCAACCAGGTCTGGTTGTTAGCGATAAGGGCGTAACTTGATGGAGGCTTTAACCCCTTTCCGACATTGTGCATAATAGCATGCACACATCGGACACCCTCCCTTTGATGTGGGCTCCAGCAGTGATCCCACATCTTTCCTTGGATAAGTCAGCTGTTTTGAACAGCTGATATGTGCCCAAAATAGCCATGAGTGGAATTGCAATCCACCCTTGGCTATTAACCCATTTCGTCGGTCTAGCTTCGCTGCAGCAGTGCTTTAATTTGCCTCGTCACCAACTGATTTGTAACCTGCAAACACACTGGAATTCAACCTTCCATATATTGGCATATCAGTATTCCGGGTTTTCTAAGTCACCTTGTGATTGACTGATTTTGCCCTTTGTTAAGATGGAGTTTGCTCTTTTTGTCTGCCCTACTTCCTGTTCGTTTGTTTAAAACCCGGGTCAGGTGTCAGCCTCTTTGCTGGAGTATTCTGATTCTGTTCTCCTTCAGCTCAGCTGCTGGTTCTGAGTGTGTCTCTACCTCTGGCTCTGGACATTTCCTGCATTTGTAAGCTACACTCTCTATGTTACCATTAGTCTGCTGACTTGGAACTTAACCCTCGGTTCACTCCTTCTGGTGAGAACTGTGTTTTTGGAACTTTGTTTCGGGACATGTTTCGGGACTGTGTGTTGCTACTTAATCCTTCATTTACTCCCCCCGGTGGGAGCTGTTGGAAACAACACCAGTATAATACTTTAATGTGAACCTGTTTCTGAACTTACCCATGTTTATACCACATCTGGGATCAACTTGTGAACTAGTTTCTAGACTTACCCGTGTTCATGCCACACCTGGGATGAACTTGTGGACTTGTTCTGGACTTCCCTATGTTTACTTCATACCTGGATTTGACTCTTTCTGTGCCGACAGTGTTTGGATCTGCACCACGTCACCTATCACACTCACCTTGCTGAGGACTCTGCCTTAAGAACTCCGCCAATTCGCTGTATATATTTCAAGGACTCATTTCATTTCAGGACACTGTGGGTTATCAGTATATTGTTTTGGGTGTTATTGCTGTTGTACTAATACACTATTTGCACTAAAGAAACCCGTCTCTGTCTGTTCATTGCCCCATGCTCTCAGAATCCTTGAGTTCCTACAGTAGTATTACATGGCAAGTCTTAGTGTGCAGCGTATGGCAATCTCTGAATTCCAGCTTCTCAATGCCAATCAGAGTAACACTCAGCCCCCATGCATAACAACTGCCGAGTGGGTGAGGATCGCTGACCTATGTGATGATCTTCAAAACTTTGAGTACTGCATCATGATGGTGAGAGTTGATCACGCTATTATGAACATAACCATCACACTGCTCTTTCTGTTAAAACGTTCGCTGCAGAATCTGAAAGAGGAAGCTTTGAATGCCGAGCAGGAGCTATGGTGCAAGATTGTATAGTGGCTGATGTCACACAACCAAGCTTCACATAGTATGCTCAGGCCACATTGGATGATGATAAGTATTGGTAGTCCAAGTTGACCGATCTCTCATTGTAAGCTTTGAAGGTGCTGCCATGCCCTTTCGAGAGTGTGTTGTCTGAGCGGGTTTTTAGTCCAGCAGGTGCAATCATAATGGATAGGCTCACACGTCTGTCAATTGAAAATTCAGACAGGCTTCTACAATTGAACAAGGGCTGGATTTCATCTGACTTTGTAAGCCCTACGGATGACAGCAATGTTATGGAAATGCTGGCCAAATATTTTTGTTGCAAATTGTCTTAACATCCATCCCTTACCATCCAAAACCATTTTGTTCAGGAAATCAACTCCTCCTTCTGATTCTGCAAAAAGTACTTAGTGGTAATCTATGCATACCCCACATGGGTATTGTTTTGTACTTTTTGAAACCTTTGCACAGTTGTGCACAAACTTATACTCAATATCTCTACCTCTTGTAATAACTGCTAAATTTATTGTGAAGTCCCCATCATGGCCTCTTTCAGCCGGTTAGAGAGAGACCTCCTGGATAATTTTTGGAAACTTTTGCACATTGCGCATTGGTGAAACTTGTACTGTATATTAGGGTTGAGCGAAACGGATCGTTCATTTTCATAAGTTGCCGACTTTTGGCAAAGTCAGCGTCTCATGAAACCCGACCCGATCCCTGTGTGGGGTCGGCCATGCGGTACGAGACTTTCGCGCCAAAGTCGCGTTTCAATGACGCTAAAAGCGCCATTTCTCAGCCAATGAAGGTGGACGCAGAGTGTGGGCAGCGTGATGACATAGATCTCAGTCCCCACCATCTTAGAGAAGAGCATTGCAGTGATTGGCTTGCTTTCTGCGGCGTCAGAGGGGCTATAAAGGGGCGATCCCGCCGACCGCCATCTTACTGCTGCTGATCTGAGCGTAGGGAGAGGTTGCTGCCGCTTCGTCAGAAGCAGGGAGAGCGTTAGGCAGGGTACATTCACCCTCAAACTGATTTTGCTGTAGCGATTTCCACTGTCCAACACCACCTTTTGTTTGCAGGACAGTGGAAGCTTCCTTTTTGTTTTCCTCAGCGCTGTAGCTCATTGGGCTGCCCTAGAAGGCTCCCTGATAGCTGTGTTGCTGTGTGTGTACGCCGCAGTGCAAACCAACTGCTTTTTTCAAAGCACAAATCCTGTTGTTCCTTCCTTTCTGCACAGCTATCTTGTGTGTTTGTCCACACCTTTGTGTGCAGCAGTCCTTTTTATAGCTGCCTGCCTGCCATACTTTTCTGAGATTACTGCAGGGAGATGTAGATTGGCAAGTCTGCCTCTGTGCCATTGCTGTGTGTGGCATCTGTCTCTCATTGTGTGCCACCGAAAACCAGTGTGTAATACTGGGCCATTTTTTTTTCTAAATTCTCCCTGTAAAAAAAAAAATAATTAGTGGGACATAAAGATTGGCAAGTCTGCCTCTGTGCCAGTCCTGTGTGTGGCATCTGTCTCTCATTGTGTGCCACTGAAAACCACTGTGTAATACTGGGCCATTCTTTTTTTTTCTAAATTCTCCCTGTAAAAAAAAAAAATAATTAGTGGGAGATAAAGACTGGCAAGTCTGCCTCTGTGCCATTGCTGTGTGTGGCATCTGTCTCTCATTGCGTGCCACCGAAAACCAGTGTGTAATACTGGGCCATTTCTTTTTTCTAAATTCTCCCTGTAAAAAAAAAAAAATTAGTGGGAGATAAAGATTGGCAAGTCTGCCTCTGTGCCAGTCCTGTGTGTGGCATCTGTCTCTCATTGTGTGCCACCGAAAACCAGTGTGTAATACTGGGCCATTTGTTTTTTTTTCTAAATTCTCCCTGTAAAAAAAAATTAATTAGTGGGAGATAAAGATTGGCAAGTCTGCCTTTGTGCCAGTCCTGTGTGTGGCATCTGTCTCTCATTGTGTGCCACCGAAAACCAGTGTGTAATACTGGGCCAATCTTTTTTTTTTTCTAAATTCTCCCTGTAAAAAAAAAAATAATTAGTGGGAGATAAAGATTGGCAAGTCTGCCTCTGTGCCAGTCCTGTGTGTGTGGCATCTGTCTCTCATTGTGTGCCACCAAAAACCACTGTGTAATACTGGGCCATTCTTTTTTTGGGGGGGTAAATTCTCCCTGTAAAAAAAAAATAATAGTGGGAGTCTGGGAGATAAAGATTGGCAAGTCTGCCTCTGTGCCAGTCCTGTGTGTGGCATCTGTCTCTCATTGTGTGCCACCAAAAACCACTGTGTAATACTGGGCCATTCTTTTTTTGGGGGGTAAATTCTCCCTGTAAAAAAAAAAATAATAGTGGGAGTCTGGGAGATAAAGATTGGCAAGTCTGCCTCTGTGCCAGTCCTGTGTGTGGCATCTGTCTCTCATTGTGTGCCACCGAAAACCAGTGTGTAATACTGGGCCATTTGTTTTTTTTTCTAAATTCTCCCTGTAAAAAAAAAAATTAGTGGGAGATAAAGATTGGCAAGTCTGCCTCTGTGCCAGTCCTGTGTGTGGCATCTGTCTCTCATTGTGTGCCACCAAAAACCACTGTGTAATACTGGGCCATTCTTTTTTTGGGGGGTAAATTCTCCCTGTAAAAAAAAAAATAATAGTGGGAGTCTGGGAGATAAAGATTGGCAAGTCTGCCTCTGTGCCAGTCCTGTGTGTGGCATCTGTCTCTCATTGTGTGCCACCGAAAACCAGTGTGTAATACTGGGCCATTTGTTTTTTTTTCTAAATTCTCCCTGTAAAAAAAAAAATTAGTGGGAGATAAAGATTGGCAAGTCTGCCTCTGTGCCAGTCCTGTGTGTGGCATCTGTCTCTCATTGTGTGCCACCGAAAACCAGTGTGTAATACTGGGCCAATCTTTTTTTTTTTTCTAAATTCTCCCTGTAAAAAAAAAAATAATTAGTGGGAGATAAAGATTGGCAAGTCTGCCTCTCTGCCATTGCTGTGTGTGGCATCTGTCTCTCATTGTGTGCCACCAAAAACCAGTGTGTAATACTGGGCCATTCTTTTTTTTGGGGGGTAAATTCTCCCTGTAAAAAAAAAAATAATAGTGGGAGTCTGGGAGATAAAGATTGGCAAGTCTGCCTCTGTGCAAGTCCTGTGTGTGGCATCTGTCTCTCATTGTGTGCCACTGAAAACCACTGTGTAATACTGGGCCATTCTTTTTTTTTTTCTAAATTCTCCCTGTAAAAAAAAAAAATAATTAGTGGGAGATAAAGATTGGCAAGTCTGCCTCTGTGCCATTGCTGTGTGTGGCATCTGTCTCTCATTGTGTGCCACCGAAAACCAGTGTGTAATACTGGGCCATTCTTTTTTTGGGGGGTAAATTCTCCCTGTAAAAAAAAAAAAAATAATAGTGGGAGTCTGGGAGATAAAGATTGGCAAGTCTGCCTCTGTGCCAGTCCTTTGTGCGGCATCTGTCTCTCATTGTGTGCCACAGAAAACCTAGTGTGTAATATTTTTTTTTTGTGTGTTTTTTTTAATTCTCCCAGAAAAAAAAAATAGTGGGAGATTAAGATTGGCATTTCTGCTTGAGTGCTGGTCATGTGTGTGCCATCTGTCTCAAATTATTGGGGCACAGAAAACCTAGTGTGTAACATTGGGCCTGATTTTCCTTTCAGTGTCAGGCACCTATAAAGGTATATATAAATCCAACAGAAGTTTGAGTTCACCTTATAAGTTGTTTTACAGTAACAAATACCATTACTTTGGTTACGTTTTGCAAACAATGAGGAAGTCTAGTTGAAGAGGTCGTGGCCGTGGGCGGTCATTGTCAGCTGGTAATGATGGTAGTGGTGGTGGAGCATCAGGTGGTCATGGTAAAAGCAGTACAGCACCTAAGTCTCGAGTTGTTGAGCCAGGTTCGTTGTCTGGCTACACAAGGCCTCGAACGCTCTCTTTTCTGGGAGTAGGAAAACCACTTTTGAAGCCGGAGCAGGAGGAACAAGTATTGGCTTTCATTGCTGACTCTGCCTCTAGCTCTTTCGCCTCCTCCTCGGAAAGTGCCAAATGTCAGAGCAGTGCATCGTCAGTGGATGCTCCCGGTCAGGAACAAGTCACATCCTTGTGTCATTCACCCAGAACAACAGTGAAGGATGCGTCAGTCGACACAACAGGTTACTCCATGGAGCTCTTTACACATACCGTTCCTGGGTTAGACAGTGAAACAGTTAACAGGCCATGCCCATTAGAAGTTGAATCGGACATGGAGTGCACAGATGCACAGCCACAGCCAGATTACTATGCTGTTCCTTTGACTCAGACCAGAACATTGCCCTCGCAGTGTACTGAGGCAGAATCAAACCCAGCGGAGACTATGGTGCCCCGTCACGAACGCTATACCACCGGCTTACACGGTGACACAGACGAAGTTGCACACGAGATAGAAGAGGAGGTCATAGATGACCCAGTTGTTGACCCCGATTGGCAGCCATTGGGGGAACAGGGTGCAGGCGGCAGTAGTTCTGAAGTGGAGGAGGAGGAGCCGCAGCAGGCATCAACATCACAACAGGTTCCATCTGCCGGGCCCGTATCTGGCCAAAAACGCGTGGCAAAACCAAAACCAGTTAGAGGACAGCGTGGCCATCCGGTTAAAGAAGCTCAGTCTGCAATGCCTGAAAAGGTATCCGATAGTAGAAAGAGTGCAGTCTGGCATTTTTTTAAACAACATCCAAATGATCAGCGCAAAGTCATCTGTCAAAAATGTTCAACTACCTTAAGCAGAGATCAGAATCTTAAAAGTCTAAATACAAGTTGCATGCATAGACATTTATCCACCATGCATTTGCAAGCCTGGACTAACTACCAAACGTCCCTAAAGGTTGCAGCACCCTCGGCCAATGAAGCTAGTCAGCAACGCTACATCCCTTCCCTCACTGTAAACCCACCATTTCCCGCACCACCTGCAGTATCTGTGCAGCTTTCGTCGCCAGGCCAAAGCAGTCAGGGAATCACCAGGTTTGCAGTAGGAAACACTGCATGTAGGGCACCAGCAAGAATACCATCTCCAACCCTCTCTCACTCACCCATGTTCACCGGCACCCCCGCTAGTTCCACGATCTCCAGCTCTCCAGTCCAGCTCACCCTACATGAGACTCTTGTTAGGAAAAGGAAGTACTCATGCTCGCATCCGCGTACACAGTGTTTGAACCCCCACATTGCTAGACTAATCTCATTAGAGATGATGCCCTACCGGTTAGTTGAAAGCGAAGCATTCAAAGCGCTGATGGACTACGCTGTACCACGCTACGAGCTACCCAGTCGGCACTTCTTTTCTAGAAAAGCCATCCCAGCCCTCCAACAGCATGTTAAAGACCGCATCGTCCATGCGCTCAGGCAGTCTGTGACTACAAAGGTGCACCTGACAACAGATGCATGGACCAGTAGGCATGGCCAGGGACGTTATGTGTCCATCATGGCACACTGGGTGAATGTGGTGGATGCAGGGTCCACAGGGGACAGCAAAATTGGGACAGTTCTGCCTAGCCCACAGTCAAGGAAAGAGTTGGCTGTAGGCGTTCGCCCCCCCTCCTCCTCTTCCTCCTCCTCCTGCAGAAGCGAGAGCTCGTCCACAGACCGCAGTCGCACATCCACTCCATCCGCAGCTGCCACTGTTGCACACCAGGTGTGCCATTATGGGACAGCTAGTGGCAAGCGTCAGCAGGCTGTATTGGCAATGAAGTGTTTGGGCGACAACAGACACACCGCGGAAGTTCTGTCCGAGTTCTTGCAGAAAGAAACTCACTCATGGCTGGGCACTGTACATCTTGAGGCAGGCAAGGTAGTGAGTGATAACGGAAGGAATTTCATGGCTGCCATAGCCCTTTCCCAACTGAAACACATTCCTTGCCTGGCTCACACCTTAAACCTGGTGGTGCAGTGCTTCCTGAAAAGTTATCCGGGGTTACCCGACCTGCTCCTCAAAGTGCGCAGACTTTGCTCGCATATCCGCCGTTCGCCCGTACACTCCAGCCGTATGCAGAACTATCAGCGTTCTTTGAACCTTCCTCAGCATCGCCTAATCATCGATGTTGCAACAAGGTGGAACTCCACACTGCACATGCTTCAGAGACTGTGCGAACAGAGGCGTGCTGTTATGTTTTTGTGGGAGGATACACATACACGGGCAGGCAGTTGGATGGCAGACATGGAGTTGTCAGGTGTGCAGTGGTCGAAGCTTCAAGACCTGTGTCAAGTCCTTCAGTGTTTTGAGGAATGCACACGGCTGGTTAGTGCAGACAATGCCATAATAAGCATGAGCATCCCCCTAATGCATCTGCTGATGCAAAGTTTGACGCACATAAAGGAGCAGGCGTCTGCAGCCGAGGAAGAGGAAAGCCTTGATGACAGTCAGCCATTGTCTGGTCAGGGCCGTGTAGAGGACGCGGTAGTGGGCGAAGAGGAGGAGGAGGACAAGGAGGATGATGGGGATGAGTACTTTTTTAATGAGGAAGCTTCTCCTGGGCCAACAGAAATTAGTGGCGTTGCAAGGCCGGGTTCTGTTTTTTAAGGGAGACAAGTGACGTAGATTTGCCTGTAACTGCCCTTCAAACCAGCACAACCGCAGATTTGACAACTGGAACTTTGGCCCACATGGCGGATTATGCCTTACGTATCCTCAAAAGGGACCCACGCATTATTAAAATGATGAGCGATGATGATTACTGGTTGGCCTGCATCCTTGACCCTCGCTATAAAGGCAAATTGCAAAATATTATGCCACATGAGAACCTCAAACAAATATTAGCAACCAAACAAGCTACTCTTGTAGACCATTTGATTCAGGCATTCCCAGCACACAGCGCCGGTGATGGTTCTCACACAAGCTGCAGGGGGCTACAGGGCAGAGGTGTTAGAGGTGCACAGATCAGAAGTGGCGTTGGACAGAGGGGTTTTCTGACCAGGTTGTGGAGTGATTTCGCAATGACCGCAGACAGGACAGGTACTGCAGCATCTATTCAAAGTGACAGGAGACAACATTTGTCCAGTATGGTTACTAACTATTTTTCATCCCTTATCGATGTTCTCCCTCAACCGCCATTCCCATTTGATTACTGGGCATCCAAATTAGACACCTGGCCTGAAATGGCAGAATATGCATTGCAGGAGCTTGCTTGCCCAGCAGCTAGTGTGCTATCAGATAGAGTATTCAGTGCTGCTGGTTCAATATTAACCGAAAAAAGGACTCGTCTGGCTACCCAAAATGTGGATGATCTCACCTTCATTAAAATTAACCACTCCTGGATTTCAAATTATTTTGCCCCACCTTTCCCGGCTGACACCTAGCTTTCCTAGAAAAAGGTCTTGCTTGTGGACTGGTCTTACTGAGTGTTCCAATCTCTTAATTTGCAGCAGCTGTTTGTCCAGCATACGACATGTTTACACCTCCCTAAAAGGCCTAACTCCCCCCACGGGGCCGTGGTCTCACCACTTGGCGCAAGCACCCGTTAGAGTGCCGTTTGTCTGAAGAGGTGGGTGTGCCCACTTTTGGTCGACGGCACTGCCACTGGGTCCCTCATAGTACAATGAAGTGTCTCTGGCGGTGGTGGCGCGCACCCAACGTCAGACACACCGTTGTAACATGAGCGGCCCTGGGACGGTACCGCCGGCCACAAGAGAGTTCCCCCCAGCTCAATCTGTGCTCTACCACGTGCAAAATTATCTCGCACAGCTCCACCAATGTTTAGTCTATGCGCTGACATCATTCAATGCCTGGCACTGACAATACCAATTTGTTGACATCTATGATGCTAGTTAAAGTAGTCTGGGTCAGTGTTCTATATTGACACCAGTAAATACTTACTGCCAAATTACTTTGTCAGAAACTCAGCAGATGAGCCCACCCCTGTACCTAAGTATGCCACCCTTTTTTTTTTTGTTGTTGTTTTGCGAGACATTAACATCTATTTATTTTTTGTGAGTACTAACTGTGTCAGACACTCCTTGCAATCCTCCTCCGCTGACCACAATGCTGCCTGTGTATCCATGTAACCTATTTAAAACTGCCTTGAGCCTATTTTTAGTTATTTTAGGCCTTCATTAGCCTGTCTGCGGTCCCTACTTGCAATCCTCCTCCACTGACCACAACAATGCTGCCTGTGTACCCCTGCGAGATAACTCTAAGTGCCTTGAGCATATTTTTAGTTATTTTAGGCCTAGTAAGCCTGTCTGCGGTCCCTCCTTGCAATCCTCCTCCGCTGACCACACCAATGCTGCCCGTGTACCCCTGGAACCTATTTAAAAGTTCATAGAGCCTATTTATATATTTTATTTAATATTAATAAAGCCATGATGGACTACGCTGTACCACGCTACAAGCTAACCAGTCGACACTTCTTTTGCGAGAAAAGCCATCCCAACCCTCCACCAGCATGTAAAAGACCGCATTGTCCATGCACTCTGGCAATCTGTGAGTACAAAGGTGCACCTGACAACAGACGCATGGACCTGTAGGCATGGCCACGGAAGGTTACATGTCCATTACGGCGCAATGGGTTAATGTGGTGGATGCATGTTTCACGGGGACAGCCTACTAAGTCTGTCTGCAGTCCCTAATTCAAATTGTCCTCCACTGTCTAAATCTGAGCTTCAACCTTCTGGCTCTCATTAAGTGTTTTTTTAACCAAAAATTGGTGGTTGGGGCCTAATAACTCTGTTTGCCGCTCCCTGGTGTTGTCCTCAACTGAATAAATCTGAGCTTCAACCTTCTGGCTCTCATTAAGTGCTGTTTTTTAAAAAACTTGCTGGTTACGGCCTACTAACGGTGTCTGCCGCTCCCTGGTGTTGACCTCAACTGAATAAATCTGAGCTTCAACCTTCTGGCTCTCATTAAGTGCTGTTTTTTAAAAAACTTGGTGGTTACGGCCTAATAACGGTGTATGCCGCTCCCTGGTGTTGACCTCAACTGAATAAATCTGAGCTTCAACCTTCTGGCTCTCATTAAGTGCTGTTTTTTAAAAAACTTGGTGGTTACGGCCTACTAACGGTGTCTGCTGCTCCCTGGTGTCATCCTCAAGTGAATAAATCTGAGCTTCAACCTTCTGGCTCTCATTAAGTGCTTTTTTTAAAAAAATTGGTGGTTGGGGCCTAATAACTCTGTTTGCCGCTCCCTGGTGTTGTCCTCAACTGTATAAAGCTGAGCTTCAGTCTTTAGGCTTTCGGCCTAAAGTATCAGATATTAAACTGCTTTTGGCCTTCAAGTTTGGTTATGGCCTAATAACAGTGTCTGCCGCTCCCTGGTGTTGTCCTCAACTGTATAAAGCTGAGCTTCAACCTTCTGGCTGTCATTAAGTGCTTTTTTAACAAAAAATTGGTGGTTACGGCCTACTAACGGTGTCTGCCGCTCCCTGGTGTTGTCCTCCTCCTGAGTGTTCTCCTCCTCCTTGGTGTTCTCCTCCAGGTTGCCTTGTCTGAGCTTCAACCTTCTGGCTCTCATTAAGTGCTTTTTTAACCAAAAATTGGTGGTTCTGGCCTACTAACGGTGTCTGCCGCTCCCTGGTGTTGTCCTCCACTGTATAAAGCTGAGCTTCAGTCTTTAGGCTTTTGGCCTATAGTAGCAGATATTAAACTGCATTTGGCTTACTAGTGTGGTTGGGCCCTTAAAACAGTGTCTGCTGCTCCTGGGTTTGCTACTCCACTGAACAAAGCAATGCCGCCTGTTTAGTCCTGTTACCAATTTTGAACTGCATTTAGCCTACTTTATTCTTTGGCCCTATATCTGTGTTTCCTCCTCATTGTACATGTTCCTGACATGGGTTTCAGGCCTGACAGACTGACCACAATACACGGCCTCACTTGCATACACTGCATTCAGAATTTAATTGTAATATTTTTGGTGTCTGGTAGAATCCAACTTACTGACATTGATCATACAGTTCCATTAACTTCTGTATTATATACATGGTGGTTGTGGCTGGTGATGCAAAAATTAAAATGGGCATGTTTGAAATGGCATTGTAAAAGAATGTGGAATGTGTATTCCACTATGTGGCAAACTATGTGGCATGAGGGAGGGACCTCACGAAAGTAGGAGTGAGAGCTCTCCCAAATGTATGCTACAGCACCACATGAGGGCCCTTACCAAACTCAGGTTTCACGGCACCTGCTGGCACTCTGCTAATTGTCAGCGAGGACCGCATAATGACATGGCAGTGGACATGGTGGTGGGCAAAGTCCAAAATTCAAATGGGCATGTTTTAGCTGGCATTGTAAAATGATGGGGAATATGTATTCCACTATCTGGCTAATTATTTGGCATGAAGGAGGCATCTTCTGAAAGTAGGAGTGAGAGCTCTCCCAAATGAATGATACAGGGTCACTTGAGAGCCCTTACCAAACTCAGGTTTCACGGCACCTACTGGCACTCTGCTAATTTTCAGCGAGGGCTGAATAATGACATGTCGGTGGTGGAGGGTGATGCCCAATATTCAAATGGGTATGTTGAAATGGCATTGTAAAGGGATGGGGAATATGTATTCCACTATCTTGCTATCTATTTGGCATTAGGGAGGGACCTCCCATATGTAGGAGTGACATCCCTCACAAATATCAAAGTAAAAAATAAAGCCAAAATGCTCCACGTGAACATATACTAAAGGGGAGGTATATATTCTTTTATTTTGCATTATTATATAAATGTAATTATGAAGGAAATAATGTTTCTCCTTAGCATTTTTCTCTTTAAAAAAATTTTTTGTTTTGGGTAGGTAGGTAGGTAGATCTTTTTAAAAATCCATAAAACCGGTGCAGTAGTCTGACAACATTATTCCCAGATACCATATGTGAGTCAGAAAGGCATGCAAGCATCTTCTCCATGCTGTTCCCATTTACCTTTAGATCTCGCCCATCAATTTCAGCTTTTTTCCCATGCCCCCAAACTTTTTTGTTGGGTCCAGCAGAAAAATATTCCGCTTTCCCATTGATTTGCATTGGATTCGTTATTACGTACGAATACACGGATATTAGAAATTATTTGTGCCCATTTTCCCGATTCTGATTATTTCACTATTCAGTTATTACTAGTAAGGACCCATGAATTGGAAATTTTGTTCAGTCATGTGAGACTGACCAATCCACTCTTCCACACTAGAATGAATTTCCCTATGCTGCATTTGTAAAGTGCATATATATTTTAAAATATAATATTGTAATTTTATAACTGTTTTTAATGCTTAATTTATGAAAGATTCAGAAATAACTATGGATAAGTTTACCTTGGACATAAATAGCTACAATTAAAAGATTTGCTTTAGCTTTAGTCTTCCTTATGGTTATTTAACTCAAATAATTTAATCAATTACACATATTTCTTTTAGTCTAATAAACATTGTCTGTTACCCTGGAAAAATTAATGTAGAGCAAAACTAAATAGAGCAAAAATGAGACCTTCTGCTTTTTTAATAATTAAGATTCAGCAGCCATTTAATGTAATGCAGCTAACAAAAGGAAAGTGAAGCATGCTTGTGATAGTATGAATAGGGCAAAAATTTTAGGCCAGTGTGGAAATAGTGCTACAAAGTAAGAAATGCTTTAAAAATAGAAGTGTTTTCTTTTCTCAATGAAAAAAATTCAAAGAAAATTAATAAAAGGGAAATCTAAATCAAATAATGTTTTGCTGTCATCATTTATTGCTTTCAAAACAGCATCAATTATTCCACATAGGGTTGCAAACAGTTTTTGAAGGAATTCGGCAAGTAACTTGGGGCAAACATCAAAGCTCTAACCACAAATCTTCATTGAATGTAAGCTTGCATACGTAAATTTTTCTTACTCTTCATATAATGCCAGAAAGGCTTGATTATGTTGAGATCAAGGCTCTGTGGGGCCACATTATCATTTCTAGAATTCCTTGCTCTTCTTTATACTGAAGATAGTTCTTAAAGACATTACCTAGATGTTTAGGGTTGTTGTCCAGCTGCAGAATAAATTTGAAGCTAATTAGATGCCTCCTTTATGTTATCTGTTATGTTATCTCTTAAGTATCTGCTTGAATTTTTCAGCATTGAGGACTCAGCCAGTCCAAATTGCTGTCCCTGGTGCTGCCCATAAAATATAAATATGTCCAATATGCACAAAATATTTCTGCAGAAAAGTAGAATGCAATATATTACAATGGGGAGAATAAGTATTTGATACATTGCTGATTTTGCAAGTTTTCCCACCTGCATGGAATGGAGAGGTCATTTATTATAGGTACACTTTAACTGTGAGAGACAGAATCTTGAAATAAAATCCAGAAAATCAGATTGTTTCTTTTTTACATACTTAATTTGCATGAAAAAAGTATTTGAAACCATAGAAAACAGAACTTAATACTTGGTATGGAAACCATCATTTGCAATTACTAAGGTCAGATGTTTCCTGTAGTTCTTGACCAAGTTTGCACACACTGCAGCAGGGATTTTGGCCCACTCCTTCATACAGATCTTCTCCAGATCTTTCAGATTTCGGGGCTGTTGCTGGGCAATTTTGAGTTTCAGCTCCCTCCAAAGATTTCCTATTGGGTTCAGGAGCGGAGACTGGCTAGGCCACTCCAGGACCTTGAAATGCTTCTTAGGGAGCCACTCCTTAGTTGCCCTGGTTGTGTGTTTCGGGTCACTATCATGCTGGAATAACCAGCCACTACCAATCTTCAATGCTTTTTTTTTAATTGTAATCTTTATTGACATTTTCAAATTTTACAGGAAAATAATAACTAATTAGACATTTTAAAATTTTCACTATCATTTATAGGTTAACAATCAATCTTTTACTACAGCAAAAGTTAAAAATTTTCAAGTAGATAAAGATTAAAATTTTACAAACAAACACCCAGACTCAGACAAAAGGAAAAGGGAGTAAATGATGTGGAATGTTATAACCTAGTTATATCCATCTCATAGCGGTAATACATTTAACATGGCCCAAAAGTACAGTAAATCCCAAGGAGACCAAACAAGTTTAAATTTCTCTACAGTATTGTCATTAAGGGCTACCCGGTATTCAAAGTTCCTGATATCCTTGATGCAAGAATAAAGATCTAGTTGGGAAGGTGGAGAGGTTGCTTCCAATCGTAGGCAATCAAAGAGCGTGCTGTTGTTAACATATGTAAAAGCAATCTAATGGATCTCTTGGATATGGATTCAGGGAAAATATTTAATAGAAAGAACTGAGGACTTAATGGGAGATCCTCTCCAAAAACTTGCTTAATGAGGACATTGACTATCACACAGAATGGTTTAAATAGTGGACAGTCCCAAAAAATGTGAAATATAGAACCTCTAGACAGGATGCAATTCCAGCAAATGAAAGGAACAGATGTGCCTATTTTATATAAAAATGCAGCCGTATGGTACCAGAGATGATGGATTTTGTATTGACTTTCTTTGTATGAAATACAAGATTCAGTCTTCGAAGCTTCGGTCCAAACATTTCTCCACAATACCACGGTCAGTATTTTTCCCAGATATTGCTCCCATTTGAGCATGTAAGAGTGTCTCGTTAAATCGGTGTCTGGAGACTGTAGAATATTGTAAATACTAAATATTAAACCTTTTGTTGTTGAACTGTTCTTACATAGTCTCTCGAGGTAGGAATGGAGATCTGTAGACCATGGAATAATAATGAGGCAAAGTGACTAATTTTAATATATTGAAATAACTTAAAAGAATGGAATGAAAATTAAATTTTGTTTTCAGCTCATCATAATAAAGTAGAACTTGCGTTTTATAGTTGATTATGTCAGCAAAGTTAAACAAGCCATATTGAGTCCTTGCTCTTTTAAATGAGTGGGTTAAACTTTCAAGGACATTCGGATGGAAAATTTCTGATATGCATCATTGGACACAATAAGTCTATTGAAGGGGGATTGTAAGATCCATTCCAGATCAGGGAGTTAGGGTGAGCTGGGGCTAACCATAACTTTTCAATCTCCATTCATTTTGTATAGGCAGGTTTAGAAGATCATGATGGAATAGTGTGGAGGTGTGATGCCCAATAATAATGAACAAAATTAGGGGTCGCTAGACTGTCCATCTTTTTATCAGCCAACATTACTGACTTTGTAATTCTGTGATGTCTTCCTGCCCATATGAAATTTAAATGTCACTGCTTGAAAAGCACATAAATCTCTGAGCCGGACCGATATGGGCAAAGTCTCAAAAAGATATAACATTTTTGGGAGGATAGTCATTTTTATTGGTGAAATGCGTTCAAATAGTGAGAGAGTGAGTGATTTCCATTTCATCAATAAGGTTTGCATTTCTGTATATAATGGAGGGAAATTGTTCTAGTATAAAGTGAAGAACGAGGTTGTGAGATTAATTCCAAGGTATTTGAGAGAGGTGATACGCCAGTAGTATTTAAAGTTACTCTGGAATTGGCCAAATTTTAAAAGCAATGAATAGAGGCTGGGGAGCAATGTATGAGGCTTTTTCAGTGTTAGAAGGATATCTGGTGATGTTCTTATAGCATCAGAAAAAAGGCTCAATGCAAATGATGAAAAGTAGATGGGAAAGTGGGCAACCATGTCTGGTGCATTTTTTGTCTTAATTAGTTTAGAGGAGCTATGAGAAAGATATATTCTAGCTGAAGGACTAGAGTATAATCCCTCAACAGCTTTTTAAAAAGAGCCTTCCATGCCTTATGTATCAAGGGCCTTAAGCATAAAGGCCAACTGAGGCAATCATATGCCTTCTCAGCATCCAAACTCAGGAAAGAGTAGGCTCCCCAGATTTTTTCACTATTTTTATGAAATCAACTGTTCTTCTGGTGTTGTCACAGGTGTTTCACCCCCTTATCTAAAAGGGACAAATCCCACGTGATCTTTGTGGATCATATAAGGCAACCACTGATTCAGACGTAGTCCTAACATTTTTAAGAATATTTTAGCATATGAAATGTGAAGGGCAATCAGTCTATAGTTTTTACAGTCTAGTCTACCTTTGCCTGGTTTGGGAATCAGTGTTATAAAGGAGTGTAGAATGGAGTCAGGGGTAAAAGCTCCCTTTAGAAAAGAATTGGAAAGGGGAATTAATGTAGGGAGAAGTTTATCTTGGAAGGTCTTGTAGTGTATGTAGAACAGACCATCGAGACCTGGGGTGTTCCTATTTGGAATGTTATGGATTACATGCACTATTTCCTCTTTAGTAATTACATCATTTATTGATGCTATTGATTCTGAGGAAAGAGAAGGTAATTGACAAGAGTCCAAGAAAGAACCAACAAGATTACTTCTGGTTAGTAGGTTAGATGGGAGAGTAGAAGGGAGCAAGTAAAGTTATGAGAAACAGTCATAAAAAATGTCCATAATTTCTTTAGGGTTACGTGTAATTTGATTATGTTTATTATGTAAGGCATGAGGGATAGTCTATTCTTTCTGAGGGATCGCGATACATGACCCCATCCATCCTTCCTTCAAAATGGTGCAGTTGTCCTGTCTCCTATGCAGAAAATTAACCCCAAGGTTTCCCCAACCATGCTTCACAGTTGGGAAGGTTTTCTTGTGGTTTTACTCATCCTATTCTTACTCCAAACACAGCGAGTGGCATTGATAGCAAAAATTTCTATTTTGGTTTCATCTGACCACATGCCCCTCTCACATGCCTCCTCTGGATCATCTAGATGGTCATTAGCAAACTTCAAACAGGGCTGTACATATGTTGGTGTGAGCATGGGGACCTTGTGTGCCCTGCAGGATTTTAATCCATGATGGTATAGTGTGTTACTGATTATACTGTTTGAGACTGTGGTTCCAGGTCTCTTCAGGTCAATGAATATCATTGACCAAATCCTCTCATGTAGCTCTAGGCTGATTCCTGAACTTTCTCCGAATAAGCCGTACCTCACAAGGCAAAATTTTATATGGAGCCCCAGACTAAGGAAGATTGACAGTTATCTTGTGTTTCTTCCATTTTCTAATAATTGCACCAACAGTTTTTGCCTTCTCACCAAGCTGCTTGCCTATTGTACTGTAGACCATCACAACCTTGTGAAGGTCTTCAATTTGGTCCCTGGCTTGTTTTAAATGTTTGCCTAGAGAAAAATAATTTCTTAATAGAACATGGGAGTAGGGTTGAGCGACTTTTACTTTTTTGGGGTCGAGTCGGGTTTTGCGAAACCCGACTTTGTCAAAAGTCGAGTCGAGTGAAGTCGGCGAAAAGTCGGGGATCGACCGAAACATGAAACCCAATGCAAGTCAATGGGGAAGCATAGTCGGCAGTGAGTGGAGGCCAGGAAAACACCTACAGTGCCCATTTTAATGGCAAAAACATCCATTCTTGTTACTGAAGCTTGTCAATGTTAATTTACTTTGTAATAATAGATAGGCATTGGAAATTGGGGGTCATTTGGCTAAAGTTGTGGGGGGTAGGGCTGGTTCAAGTTTTTAGTGGGCCCAGGAAACGTGGACTACGTCACGGCGGTGGAGCAGTGAGAGGCAAGTATGTCAAGTTTGCAAGTGCTGTGATCCTTAGCAAGCAGGGGGGGCCCACTCATTGGCATTGGCACTGGCACAGGGCCCCTCAAAGTACAGCGGTGTGTTTGCACGGCAGGGGCGCCTCCCACCGGCAGCGACACTTTTGCGTACTCTGAGGGGCCCTGTGCCAGTGATGTCGCCAACGAGTATGCCCCCCCACCTGATGAAGGAACCTGCATTTTCATCTGCACCTTCCTCTTTGTCCTTGTGTAAGGTGGTATAGCATGCGGGAAGGGGAACCTTACTTTCAGCAGGGTCAGATTCTGGCTGTGTAGAGTGCAAGGGGAATGTAGTGGTCTGGGTTAATGTACCAGCAGACTCATCTAGCAGTGGCTGGGCAATGGGCAGGATGAGGAGGAAACATAGATATAGGGCCAAAGAATAAAGTATGCTAAATGCAGTTCAAAATTGGTAACAGGACTAAACAGGCGGCATTGCTTTGTTCAGTGGAGGAGCAAACCCAGGAGCAGCAAACACCGTTTTAAGGGCCCAACCACACTAGTAGGCCAAATGCAGTTTAATATCTTCAGAAAGCGGGGTAGAGGGAAGAGTGCCAGGGAGGCTAGTCCTGATCTTTCACACCCCAATAAGTTTGCTAAGTTGGCAGATGAGGTGGGTGCCAGTACAGGGGTAGCACTGCTGCAGCCAGGCATGTCCTCTGAAAGCCAGAGGAGTGACTGCTCCAGTAAGGAGGGAAATAGAAGAGCAGGGCAGGCCAGACAGGTGCTGGTAGTGGGGGACTCAATTATTAGGGGAACAGATAGGGCAATCTGTCACAAAGATAGGGATCGTCGAACGGTGTGCTGCCTACCTGGTGCTCGAGTCCGACACATCGCTGATCGGGTGGACAGATTACTGGGAGGGGCTGGTGAGGACCCAGCGGTCATGGTGCACATTGGCACAAATGACAAAGTTAGAGGTAGGTGGAAGGTCCTTAAAGATGATTTCAGGGAATTAGGCTGCAAGCTGAAAGCAAGGACCTCCAACGTGGTATTTTCTGAAATACTGCCTGTACCAAGTGCCACGCCAGAGAGGCAACGGGAGATTAGGGAGGTTAATAAGTGGCTCAAGAATTGGTGTAGGAAGGAGGGGTTTGGGTTCCTGCAGAACTGGGCCGACTTTTCAGTTGGCTACAGGCTCTACGCTAGGGATGGGCTGCACCTCAATGGGGAAGGTGCAGCTGTGCTGGGGGAGAAAATGGTTAGAAGGTTGGAGGAGTGTTTAAACTAGGGAATGGGGGGGAGGGTATTCATTTTATAGGAGGGGAGGATAGTGCAGATAGAGACCTGGGCACAAATAAGGAAGTTGGGGGTGGCGGAGGCAGGGGGGGTGGGGTTAGAACAGTTAGTAATTTAAGAAAGAATAGAGGTACAGAGAGTAACATCAAGTGCATGTATACTAATGCCAGAAGCCTCGCCAACAAAATGGACGAATTAGAACTAATGTTGTTGGAACATAATTATGACATGGTGGGGATATCTGAAACATGGCTGGATGAGAGCCATGACTGGGCTGTTAACTTGCAGGGCTATAGCCTTTTCAGAAATGACCGTAAAGGTAAGCGAGGGGGTGGGGTGTGTCTGTTTGTAAAATTGACCTTAAAACCCATCCTGCGTGATAATATAGGTGAATCTAATGAAAATGTAGAGTCCCTGTGGGTGGAGATAAGGGGAGGGGGAAAAATAATAAATTACTGATAGGGGTTTGTTATAAATCTCCAAAAATAATGGAAGCAATGGAGAATATCCTTGTAAAGCAAATAGATGAAGCTGCGACTCAAGGAGAAGTCATTATTATGGGGGACTTCAACTACCCTGAAATAGATTGGGGAACAGAAACCTGCAGTTCCAGTAAAGGTAATCGGTTTTTGACAACTATGAGAGACAATTACATTTCACAACTGGTTCAGGACCCAACAAGGAGGGGGGCACTGCTAGACCTAATATTAACCAACAGGCCAGACCGCATATCAAATATAAGGGTTGGGGGTCACTTGGGGAATAGTGATCACAAAATAATAAGTTTTCATGTCTCCTTTAATAAGATGTGCAGTAGAGGGGTGACATGGACACTAAACTTCAGGAGGGCAAATTTCCAACGGATGAGAGAGGATCTTGGTGCAATTAACTGGGACGATATCCTGAGACATAAAAGTACACAAAGAAAATGGGAGACATTTATTAGCATCCTGGATAGGACCTGTGCACAGTATATACCGCATGGGAATAAACATACTAGAAATAGGAGGAAACCAATATGGCTAAATAAAGCTGTAAGGGGCGCAATAAGTGACAAAAAGAAAGCATTTAGAGAATTAAAGGAAGTAGGTAGTGAGGAGGCATTAAATAAATACAAAAAATTAAATAAATTATGTAAAAAGCAAATCAAGGCAGCAAAGATTGAGACAGAGAGACTCATTGCTAGAGAGAGAAAAAATAACCCCAAAATATTCTTTAACTACATAAATAGTAAGAAACTAAAAAATGATAGTGTTGGCCCCCTTAAAAATAGTCTGGGTGAAATGGTGGATGAGGATGAGGAAAAAGCCAATATGCTAAATGACTTTTTTTCATCAGTATTTACAAAAGAAAATCCCATGGCAGCCAATATGACTAGTGATAATAATTCCCAATTTAATGTTACCTGCTTAACCCAGCAGGAAGTACGGAGACGTCTAAAAATCACAAAAATTGACAAATCTCCGGGCCGGGATGGGATACACCCCCGAGTACTGCAGGAATTAAGTACAGTCATTGATAGACCATTAATTTTAATCTTTAAAGAGTCCATAATAACAGGGTCTGTACCACAGGACTGGCGTATAGCAAATGTGGTGCCAATATTCAAAAAGGGGACAAAAACTGAACTCGGAAATTATAGGCCAGTAAGTTTAACCTCTACTGTGGGTAAAATCCTGGAGGGCATTCTAAGGGCTGCTATACTGAAGTATCTGAAGAGGAATAACCTCATGACTAGTGTTGAGCGATACTTTCCGATATCGGAAAGTATCGGTATCGGAAAGTATCGGCCGATACCGTCAAAATATCGGATCCAATCCGATACCGATACCCGATCCCAATGCAAGTCAATGGGACGAAAATATCGGAATTAAAATAAACCCTTTATACACTTGTAGGTTCATTCTACATGAAGGAAAACAACTAAGAATAATGTAGGA
This sequence comes from Ranitomeya variabilis, assembly GCF_051348905.1. Taxonomy (NCBI): domain Eukaryota; kingdom Metazoa; phylum Chordata; class Amphibia; order Anura; family Dendrobatidae; genus Ranitomeya; species Ranitomeya variabilis. Next base: position 1,070,876,408 of record NC_135232.1, on the reverse strand, counting down.
TGTATTGGGGGACGTGGCGGAGACATTAAAGGCACAGAGGTTTAGCCCAATGTAATAGAATAGCAGGATTTTTTTTTTTTTTTATGACGTTCGGCGTTAGAAAGAATTTGACTATGTTATTTTTTTTTTTTTATGTCACATATTGATGTTTCACTATCACTACTTCAACGCCCTTCACCTTCTTTTTTACTTCTCCCACGCTTTCTTCTTCATTATCCTCATCATCAGCTTCTTTGACATCAACTTCTTCACCTTATTCATCTTCTTCTTCATCTTCTACCTATTATTTTTTGGGTTACATTGTTCATATTCTTTTTATTTTACTATTATCTTCATCATATTCTACTTCTTCATCATATTCTTATTTGTGACAGGCATTCCCGTAGTAGTTGTTATCTATAAAAGTTTGAAGATTACACCTTCCGTTCTGCCTGTCACAAAAGAGTTACATTTGTCCGCGTTCAGTTTGGCCTGCAGCATCAGGCTTTATCCAGGGGCACCACGAGGAGGAACGGACTCACCCCCATACACTGCTTAGTCTTCTTCTGCTTATAATTTAGATAATATTTTTTGCTCTGATATTTAGTGTTATGCTTAATGTTCTTCTGCTCTTTGTTCTGCAGCCTCTTGTTCTTCTGCTTCTCGGTCTTCCAGGTCGTCGTCGTCTCCAGGGTTGTCGTCTCCGGGGTCGTCGTCATCGGGGTGGTCTTCAGGGTCGTCGTCTCCGGGGTCGTCGTCATCACGGTGGTCTTCAGGGTCATCGTCTCCAGGGTCGTCGTCATCACGGTGGTTGTCGTCTCTGGTGTCGTCGTCATCTTAGGGGTGTTCTTCCGGGTCATCGTGTTTAGTCTCTTGAACTTGGAAATGTAGCAGAAGGTACAAGAAGGCTGAGAAAATGCCGAGAACCAGCTGATGGAACTGGAACTCGGATGGCTACCCGAAGGTCCAAGAGCCAATGGAACTACCGAGGACCAGCTGACGTTACTGGAACCCGGTTACTAAGCAGGAGGTACCCGTGCCTGAAAGCACTACCAAGGACCACCTGACGTTGGTGGAACTCGGATACCCAGAGGGAGGCACCTAAGCCAAAGGCTCTGCCCGGAACCAGCTGACGGTACTGGAACCAGGATGGGGAGCAGAAGGTACAAGAGCAAAAGACACTGCCGAGAACCAGCTGACGGTGCTGGAACCCGGATGGGTAGCCGAAGGTCCAAGAGCCAATGGAACTACCGAGGACCAGCTGACGTTACTGGAACCCGGTTACTAAGCAGGAGGTACCCGTGCCTGAAAGCACTACCAAGGACCACCTGACGTTGGTGGAACTCGGATACCCAGAGGGAGGCACCTAAGCCAAAGGCTCTGCCCGGAACCAGCTGACGGTACTGGAACCAGGATGGGGAGCAGAAGGTACAAGAGCAAGTGTCTGCGTGGCTTTTGCAGGACACGATGCCGGCTGCACAGCAGGGGAACAGCTGGCGGTGCTGAACCCCACTGACACATTGGCTGGTGTTTTTCTCTGTGCAGCTAGCCGTACCGGGCCCCAACTGGCGGTGTTGGAGCCCAGGGCTCTGCAGGGGGAGCAGAGTGTAGGTCGAAGCCTAATTGAACCAATTTCAAAGGTAACCTTTAACCCCCCCTCAGGGGTTACAAAGTAGAAGAGCCACAGCTTATGCAGCAGTAGTGCTGCACAAGTCAAAGGTTGCTCTTTTAATTTCGCTCCTTGCACACGCTGAGTGAAACACGTATAACATTTAGCCCTTTATACAGTCAAACTGTGTTGGAGGCGCGAGTTCCCTTTGTAATGAGACACAGCACAGATGTCAAGAATCCCACCTTGGTGCTGGGTGCAGCCTCCTGAGCGTTGTTATTTGCTGTACAGGAGTCTGCGCTGTCGTGTTATCCCCTGGCCTAGCGCTGTTAGCGCTGCCCATGTTCTGGCATCATTTAATGTCGGCCGGTGCGTTTCGCGATGACCATGAATCCCAGCCCCGCAGTGTCTTAACATTGTTAAAACACTGCGGGGCTGGGATTCAGGGCCTGGCGCAGCACATATGTTCGCCTCTGACACTCGGGTCCTTACACCCGCTTCAGACTGTGCGGCGTCATCTGATCCCTTATCGCATGCCACGGCCATGAAGCCGCACAGTCCGCAGAAGGCGGAAGGAGATGAGGGACAGGCGAACTGATGCACTGATCATGCCCATCAATCACACCCTCGCAGTCCCAATAACTAAGACAACGAGGGGCGTTGTGTGGGTCAGGGCGGCCGCAGAGGCGCAGGCAGCCAAACCATGATGCCAGAAGACGGGCAGCGCTACCAAGGGGGTTGCAGCGTGTCATTACAAAGGAAAGTCACACCACCGGGACGGTTAAATGGTCACACAGAGGACACATTTTAGACGTGTTTTCAGTTCCACATGTGCGAGGAGAATACGTTTATGAGCCACCTTGCACACATGCAGCATTACCGCTGTACAAGGTGGCCTTTAAAATGTACAAATGCCTGGGGGAGGGGGGACAGGTTCCCTTCAATTTCAGTTCTTGTGTCTGCGTGGCTTTTGCAGGACACGATGCCGGCTGCACAGCAGGGGAACAGCTGGCGGTGCTGAACCCCACTGACACATTGGCTGGTGTTTTTCTCTGTGCAGCTAGCAGTACCGGGCCCCAACTGGCGGTGTTGGAGCCCGGGGTCAGCAGGAGGAGGAGATGGAGCAGAGTGTAGGCCGAAGCCTGCACTGGCGGCAGCTTTTGGGTCTGTTGTGCCTGCGTGGCAGTTGCAGGAAACGTTGCCGGCTGCACAGCAGGGGAACAGCTGGCGGTGCTGAACCCCACTGACACATTGGCTGGTGTTTTTCTCTGTGCAGCTAGCAGTACCGGGCCCCAACTGGCAGAGTTGGAGCCCAGGGCTCTGCAGGGGGAGCAGAGTGTAGGCCGAAGCCTAATTGAACCAATTTCAAAGGTAACCTTTAACCCCCCCTCAGGGGTTACAAAGTAGAAGAGCCACAGCTTATGCAGCAGTAGTGCTGCACAAGTCAAAGGTTGCTCTTTTAATTTCGCTCCTTGCACACGCTGAGTGAAACACGTATAACATTTAGCCCTTTATACAGTCAAACTGTGTTGGAGGCGCGAGTTCCCTTTGTAATGAGACGCAGCACAGATGTCAAGAATCCCACCTTGGTGCTGGGTGCAGCCTCCTGAGCGTTGTTATTTGCTGTACAGGAGTCTGCGCTGTCGTGTTATCCCCTGGCCTAGCGCTGTTAGCGCTGCCCATGTTCTGGCATCATTTAATGTCGGCCGGTGCGTTTCGCGATGACCATGAATCCCAGCCCCGCAGTGTCTTAACATTGTTAAAACACTGCGGGGCTGGGATTCAGGGCCTGGCGCAGCACATATGTTCGCCTCTCACACTCGGGTCCTTACACCCGCTTCAGACTGTGCGGCGTCATCTGATCCCTTATCGCATGCCACGGCCATGAAGCCGCACAGTCCGCAGAAGGCGGAAGGAGATGAGGGACAGGCGAACTGATGCACTGATCATGCCCATCAATCACACCCTCGCAGTCCCAATAACTAAGACAACGAGGGGCGTTGTGTGGGTCAGGGCGGCCGCAGAGGCGCAGGCAGCCAAACCATGATGCCAGAAGACGGGCAGCGCTACCAAGGGGGTTGCAGCGTGTCATTACAAAGGAAAGTCACACCACCGGGACGGTTAAATGGTCACACAGAGGACACATTTTAGACGTGTTTTCAGTTCCACATGTGCGAGGAGAATACGTTTATGAGCCACCTTGCACACATGCAGCATTACCGCTGTACAAGGTGGCCTTTAAAACGTACAAACGCCTGGGGGAGGGGGGACAGGTTCCCTTCAATTTCAGTTCTTGTGTCTGCGTGGCTTTTGCAGGACACGATGCCGGCTGCACAGCAGGGGAACAGCTGGCGGTGCTGAACCCCACTGACACATTGGCTGGTGTTTTTCTCTGTGCAGCTAGCAGTACCGGGCCCCAACTGGCGGTGTTGGAGCCCGGGGTCAGCAGGAGGAGGAGATGGAGCAGAGTGTAGGCCGAAGCCTGCACTGGCGGCAGCTTTTGGGTCTGTTGTGCCTGCGTGGCAGTTGCAGGACACGATGCCGGCTGCACAGCAGGGGAACAGCTGGCGGTGCTGAACCCCACTGACACATTGGCTGGTGTTTTTCTCTGTGCAGCTAGCAGTACCGGGCCCCAACTGGCGGTGTTGGAGCCCGGGGTCAGCAGGAGGAGGAGATGGAGCAGAGTGTAGGCCGAAGCCTGCACTGGCGGCAGCTTTTGGGTCTGTTGTGCCTGCGTGGCAGTTGCAGGACACGATGCCGGCTGCACAGCAGGGGAACAGCTGGCGGTGCTGAACCCCACTGACACATTGGCTGGTGTTTTTCTCTGTGCAGCTAGCAGTACCGGGCCCCAACTGGCGGTGTTGGAGCCCGGGGTCAGCAGGAGGAGGAGATGGAGCAGAGTGTAGGCCGAAGCCTGCACTGGCGGCAGCTTTTGGGTCTGTTGTGCCTGCGTGGCAGTTGCAGGACACGATGCCGGCTGCACAGCAGGGGAACAGCTGGCGGTGCTGAACCCCACTGACACATTGGCTGGTGTTTTTCTCTGTGCAGCTAGCAGTACCGGGCCCCAACTGGCGGTGTTGGAGCCCGGGGTCAGCAGGAGGAGGAGATGGAGCAGAGTGTAGGCCGAAGCCTGCACTGGCGGCAGCTTTTGGGTCTGTTGTGCCTGCGTGGCAGTTGCAGGACACGATGCCGGCTGCACAGCAGGGGAACAGCTGGCGGTGCTGAACCCCACTGACACATTGGCTGGTGTTTTTCTCTGTGCAGCTAGCACATCTGGGCCCCAACTGACGGTGTTAGAGCCCAGGGTCAGCAGGAGGAGCAGGGGGAGCGGAGTGTAGGCCGAAGCCTGCACTGGAGCAAGTTAAAAGGAAACCTTTAACCCCCCCCCCCAGGCATTTGTAGCTGGAAGAGCCATCGTGTACAGCACTAATGCTGGAAAAGGTAAACTTAGCTCTTTTAATTATGGTCCTTGCAGATGCTGAACCTAACACTTATGAAATGTGTCCCCTCACAGCGTTCAACTGTCCGGTAGGTGGAACTTTCCTTTGTGATGTGACGCAGCACAGCCGTCATTTTTACCCCCTTGGCGCCGTACGCGGCCTCCTCAGCGTTGTTTGAATCTGTCCCGGAGCCTGCGCTGTTAGGTTACCCCTTGGCCATGCACACATTTTGCGCTGCCCGTCTTCTGACATCATTTGCTGTCAGGCTGGCTGCGCCTGTGTGGGTGCGCTGTCCGAGATTCAGCCTCGCGGTGTCGTGTAATGTAATCCCACCGCGGGCCTGTGATCCGTGGACATGCGCAGTGCATATCCTCGCCTCTCACCACCCTCCCTACGGCTTCTTAAGACTGTGCGGTGTCACGGCCGTGGCATGCTATTAGGGACCAGCTGACAACGAACAGTCTGAAGAAGCCGTAGGGAGGGGAGTGAGAGGCGAGGATATGCACTGCGCATGTCCACGGATCACAGGCCCACGGTGGGATTACATTACACGACACCGCGAGGCTGAATCTCGGACAGCGCACCCACACAGGCGCAGCCAGCCTGACAGCAAATGATGTCAGAAGACGGGCAGCGCAAAATGTGTGCATGGCCAAGGGGTAACCTAACAGCGCAGGCTCCGGGACAGATTCAAACAACGCTGAGGAGGCCGCGTACGGCGCCAAGGGGGTAAAAATGACGGCTGTGCTGCGTCACATCACAAAGGAAAGTTCCACCTACCGGACGGTTGAACGCTGTGAGGGGACACATTTCATAAGTGTTAGGTTCAGCATCTGCAAGGAGCACCACGAAAAGAGGCACTTTTTCCCTTTGCATCATTACTGCTGCACAAGGTGGCTCCTTCAGTAACAAACGCCTGGGGGGGGGGGACAGGTTCCCTTAAATTTAACTTGTTGTGCCTGCGTGGCGGTCGCAGTACACGTTGCCGTATACACAGCAGGGGAACAGCTGGCGGTGCTGAACCCCACTAACACATTGGCGAGGTGTTTGGCTCTGTGCGTACAGCACTTCTGGACGGCAACTGGCGTTGTTGGAGCCCAGGGACAGGTGGAGGAGGAGGAGGTTGGAGGAGGTAGGAGGTATTGCCACACACACAGCAGGGGAACAGCTGACGTTACTGAACCCCAATAACAGAGGAGGGACTGTTGACTGTGCGTACAGCACTTCTGGACGGCAACTGGCGGTGTTGGAGCCCAGGGACAGGTGGAGGAGGAGGAGGTCGGAGGAGGTAGGAGGGATTGCCACACACACAGCAGGGGAACAGCTGACGTTACTGAACCCCAATAACAGAGGAGGGACTGTTGACTGTGCGTACAGCACTTCTGGACGGCAACTGGCGTTGTTGGAGCCCAAGGACAGGTGGAGGAGGAGGAGGTTGGAGGAGGTAGGAGGGATTGCCACACACACAGCAGGGGAACAGCTGACGTTACTGAACCCCAATAACAGAGGAGGGACTGTTGACTGTGCGTACAGCACTTCTGGACGGCAACTGGCGGTGTTGGAGCCCAGGGACAGGTGGAGGAGGAGGAGGTCGGAGGAGGTAGGAGGGATTGCCACACACACAGCAGGGGAACAGCTGACGTTACTGAACCCCAATAACAGAGGAGGGACTGTTGACTGTGCGTACAGCACTTCTGGACGGCAACTGGCGGTGTTGGAGCCCAGGGACAGGTGGAGGAGGAGGAGGTCGGAGGAGGTAGGAGGGATTGCCACACACACAGCAGGGGAACAGCTGACGTTACTGAACCCCAATAACAGAGGAGGGACTGTTGACTGTGCGTACAGCACTTCTGGACGGCAACTGGCGGTGTTGGAGCCCAGGGACAGGTGGAGGAGGAGGAGGTCGGAGGAGGTAGGAGGGATTGCCACACACACAGCAGGGGAACAGCTGACGTTACTGAACCCCAATAACAGAGGAGGGACTGTTGACTGTGCGTACAGCACTTCTGGACGGCAACTGGCGGTGTTGGAGCCCAGGGACAGGTGGAGGAGGAGGAGGTCGGAGGAGGTAGGAGGGATTGCCACACACACAGCAGGGGAACAGCTGACGTTACTGAACCCCAATAACAGAGGAGGGACTGTTGACTGTGCGTACAGCACTTCTGGACGGCAACTGGCGGTGTTGGAGCCCAGGGACAGGTGGAGGAGGAGGTCGGAGGAGGTAGGAGGGATTGCCACACACACAGCAGGGGAACAGCGGACGTTACTGAACCCCAATAACAGAGGAGGGACTGTTGACTGTGCGTACAGCACTTCTGGACGGCAACTGGCGTTGTTGGAGCCCAGGGACAGGTGGAGGAGGAGGAGGTTGGAGGAGGTAGGAGGGATTGCCACACACACAGCAGGGGAACAGCTGACGTTACTGAACCCCAATAACAGAGGAGGGACTGTTGACTGTGAGTACAGCACTTCTGGACGGCAACTGGCGGTGTTGGAGCCCAGGGACAGGTGGAGGAGGAGGAGGTCGGAGGAGGTAGGAGGGATTGCCACACACACAGCAGGGGAACAGCTGACGTTACTGAACCCCAATAACAGAGGAGGGACTGTTGACTGTGCGTACAGCACTTCTGGACGGCAACTGGCGGTGTTGGAGCCCAGGGACAGGTGGAGGAGGAGGAGGTCGGAGGAGGTAGGAGGGATTGCCACACACACAGCAGGGGAACAGCTGACGTTACTGAACCCCAATAACAGAGGAGGGACTGTTGACTGTGCGTACAGCACTTCTGGACGGCAACTGGCGGTGTTGGAGCCCAGGGACAGGTGGAGGAGGAGGAGGTCGGAGGAGGTAGGAGGGATTGCCACACACACAGCAGGGGAACAGCTGATGTTACTGAACCCCAATAACAGAGGAGGGACTGTTGACTGTGCGTACAGCACTTCTGGACGGCAACTGGCGGTGTTGGAGCCCAGGGACAGGTGGAGGAGGAGGAGGTCGGAGGAGGTAGGAGGGATTGCCACACACACAGCAGGGGAACAGCTGACGTTACTGAACCCCAATAACAGAGGAGGGACTGTTGACTGTGCGTACAGCACTTCTGGACGGCAACTGGCGGTGTTGGAGCCCAGGGACAGGTGGAGGAGGAGGAGGTCGGAGGAGGTAGGAGGGATTGCCACACACACAGCAGGGGAACAGCTGACGTTACTGAACCCCAATAACAGAGGAGGGACTGTTGACTGTGCGTACAGCACTTCTGGACGGCAACTGGCGGTGTTGGAGCCCAGGGACAGGTGGAGGAGGAGGAGGTCGGAGGAGGTAGGAGGGATTGCCACACACACAGCAGGGGAACAGCTGACGTTACTGAACCCCAATAACAGAGGAGGGACTGTTGACTGTGCGTACAGCACTTCTGGACGGCAACTGGCAGTGTTGGAGCCCAGGGACAGGTGGAAAAGCAGAGGAACACAATGTAGGCCGAAGCCTGAGAAAGTCGAAAGGGAACCTTTAACCCCCCCCCCAAGGCGTTTGTAACTGAAAGAGCCAGCTTGTGCAGCACAAAAGATGCAAAAGGAAAAGGTGGCTCTTTTCATCATGCTCCTTGCAAACACAGAACTAAACACTTATAAAATGTGTCCCCTGCAACCGTAAAACCGTCCCGGAGGTGGGACTTTCCTTCGTAATGTGACGCAGCACAGCCGTCATTCCTACCCCCCCCCGGCGCCGCGCACCGGCTCCTCAGCGTTGTTTTATTCCGTCCCGGAGCCTGCGCTGTTATGTTATCCCGTGGCCAGGCACACTTAGCGCTGCCCATCTTCTGGCATCATTTGGTGTCAGGATGGCTGCGCCTGTGCGGCCGCGCTGGCCGAGAGCCCGCCTCGCAGTGTCTTCTGATTTAATCCCACTGGGGGCCTGGGATCCATGGACATGCGCAGTGCATATCCTCGCCTCTCACTCCCCTCCCTACGGCTTCTTAAGACTGTGCGGTGTCACGGCCGTGGCATGCTATTAGGGACCAGCTGACACCGAACAGTCTGAAGAAGCCATAGGGAGATGAGTGAGAGGTGGAGGTTCAGATATGCACTGCGCATGTCCATGGATCCCAGGCCCCCAGTGGGATTAAATCAGAAGACACTGCGAGGCGGGCTCTCGGCCAGCGCGGCCGCACAGGCGCAGCCATCCTGACACCAAATGATGCCAGAAGACGGGCAGCGCTAAGTGTGCCTGGCCACGGGATAACATAACAGCGCAGGCTCCGGGACGGAATAAAACAACGCTGAGGAGCCGGTGCGCGGCGCCGGGGGGGTAGGAATGACGGCTGTGCTGCGTCACATTACGAAGGAAAGTCCTTCCTCCGGGACGGTTTTACGGTATCAGTGGACACATTTTATAAGTGTTAAGTTCTGCGTGTGCAAGGAGCTAAACAAAAATAGCTACCTTTTCCTTGTGCAGCATTACTGCTGCACAAGGTGGCTCTTTCAGTAACAAACGCCTTGGGGGGGGGGGGGACAGATTCCCTTACATTTCAGTTGTTGTGTCAGCGTGGCGGTCGCAGGACACATTGCCGGCTACACAGCTGGGGATCAGCTGACGTTACTGAAACCCAATAACAGAGGAGGGACTGTTGACTGTGCGTACAGCACTTCTGGACGGCAACTGGCGGTGTTGGAGCCCAGGGACAGGTGGAGGAGGAGGAGGTCGGAGGAGGTAGGAGGGATTGCCACACACACAGCAGGGGAACAGCTGACGTTACTGAACCCCAATAACAGAGGAGGGACTGTTGACTGTGCGTACAGCACTTCTGGACGGCAACTGGCGGTGTTGGAGCCCAGGGACAGGTGGAGGAGGAGGAGGTCGGAGGAGGTAGGAGGGATTGCCACACACACAGCAGGGGAACAGCTGACGTTACTGAACCCCAATAACAGAGGAGGGACTGTTGACTGTGCGTACAGCACTTCTGGACGGCAACTGGCGGTGTTGGAGCCCAGGGACAGGTGGAGGAGGAGGAGGTCGGAGGAGGTAGGAGGGATTGCCACACACACAGCAGGGGAACAGCTGACGTTACTGAACCCCAATAACAGAGGAGGGACTGTTGACTGTGCGTACAGCACTTCTGGACGGCAACTGGCGGTGTTGGAGCCCAGGGACAGGTGGAGGAGGAGGAGGTCGGAGGAGGTAGGAGGGATTGCCACACACACAGCAGGGGAACAGCTGACGTTACTGAACCCCAATAACAGAGGAGGGACTGTTGACTGTGCGTACAGCACTTCTGGACGGCAACTGGCAGTGTTGGAGCCCAGGGACAGGTGGAAAAGCAGAGGAACACAATGTAGGCCGAAGCCTGAGAAAGTCGAAAGGGAACCTTTAACCCCCCCCCCAAGGCGTTTGTAACTGAAAGAGCCAGCTTGTGCAGCACAAAAGATGCAAAAGGAAAAGGTGGCTCTTTTCATCATGCTCCTTGCAAACACAGAACTAAACACTTATAAAATGTGTCCCCTGCAACCGTAAAACCGTCCCGGAGGTGGGACTTTCCTTCGTAATGTGACGCAGCACAGCCGTCATTCCTACCCCCCCCGGCGCCGCGCACCGGCTCCTCAGCGTTGTTTTATTCCGTCCCGGAGCCTGCGCTGTTATGTTATCCCGTGGCCAGGCACACTTAGCGCTGCCCGTCTTCTGGCATCATTTGGTGTCAGGATGGCTGCGCCTGTGCGGCCGCGCTGGCCGAGAGCCCGCCTCGCAGTGTCTTCTGATTTAATCCCACTGGGGGCCTGGGATCCATGGACATGCGCAGTGCATATCCTCGCCTCTCACTCCCCTCCCTACGGCTTCTTAAGACTGTGCGGTGTCACGGCCGTGGCATGCTATTAGGGACCAGCTGACACCGAACAGTCTGAAGAAGCCATAGGGAGATGAGTGAGAGGTGGAGGTTCAGATATGCACTGCGCATGTCCATGGATCCCAGGCCCCCAGTGGGATTAAATCAGAAGACACTGCGAGGCGGGCTCTCGGCCAGCGCGGCCGCACAGGCGCAGCCATCCTGACACCAAATGATGCCAGAAGACGGGCAGCGCTAAGTGTGCCTGGCCACGGGATAACATAACAGCGCAGGCTCCGGGACGGAATAAAACAACGCTGAGGAGCCGGTGCGTGGCGCCGGGGGGGTAGGAATGACGGCTGTGCTGTGTCACATTACGAAGGAAAGTCCTTCCTCCGGGACGGTTTTACGGTATCAGTGGACACATTTTATAAGTGTTAAGTTCTGCGTGTGCAAGGAGCTAAACAAAAATAGCTACCTTTTCCTTGTGCAGCATTACTGCTGCACAAGGTGGCTCTTTCAGTAACAAACGCCTTGGGGGGGGGGGGACAGATTCCCTTACATTTCAGTTGTTGTGTCAGCGTGGCGGTCGCAGGACACATTGCCGGCTACACAGCTGGGGATCAGCTGACGTTACTGAAACCCAATAACACTGGGTCGTATGTTTTGACTGTGCAGACGGCACTTCTGAGCCTCAACTGGCGGTGTTGGAGCCCAGGAATTTAAGTTCAGGTGGTAGAAAGATGAACACAACAGGAGACCTGGATAACGTATACAGTGACCTAATTATTTAATCAGGAGGAGGAGTGGCAAATTCCTGCGAGATCCAGGCCTTGTTCATTTTCAGGAAAGTAAGCCGGTCAACGTTATCGGAGGATAGTCGCATGCGACGGTCAGTTAGTACACCACCTGCAGCACTAAAGACACGTTCCGATAATACACTGGCCGCAGGGCAAGACAGCACCTCCAATGCATACTGGCTTAGCTCTGGCCATGTATCCAGCTTTGAGACCCAAAACTTGAAAGGGGAAGAGCCATCTGGGAGTACAGCAAGAGGGCAAGACATGTAGTCTGTCACCATCTGACGGAACCGTTGCCTCCTGCTGACTGGAGCCGTCTGTGATGGTGTAGACTTTTGTGGGGGGCACAGAAAACTGTGCCACAGTTGGGCCATACTGGTCTTGCCTTGGGCAGAGGCACTGCTTCTGCTCCCTCTTTGTGCAGAGCCTCCACCACTGCCTGGATGCACTGAGCTGCTTTGGAATGCACTAGCAGCACTTCTCTCAGTTGGAATGGAGAAGATGATGGAATTGACCAGTGTGTCTTGGTACTCCCGCATTTTTCGCTCCCGGTTCTACGGTGTGATGAGGCTTTCTACGTTGTCCCGGTAGCGAGGATCGAGGAGGGTGAACACCCAATAATCAGACATGTTGAGAATGTGGGCGATGCGGCGGTCGTTTCTCAGGCACTGCAGCATGTAATCCACCATGTGCTGAAGACTGCCAACTGCCCAAGAAACGCTGTCCCCTGCTGGAGGCGTGATCTCTGCCTGCTCGTCATCACCCCACCCTCGCTGTACACACTGAGTACTGGACAATTCGGTAACTCCCTCCTCTGGACGGATGTCTTCCTCCTCCATTGACTCCTCCTCATCCTCCTCACAAACTGTCCCCTGCCTACGCGTTTGTGAGGAACCACGTGGCGCTGACTGTCCAGAAGATGATGGAAATGGTGAATCCTCATCCTCCACCTCTTCCACAACATCATCCCTTAGCGCTTGCAGTGATTTTTCAAGCAGGCAGATAAGGGGGACAGTCATGCTGACTAGTGCATCATCTGCACTCGCCATCCGCGTGGAATAATCAAAGGGACGCAAAACCTGGCAGACGTCATTCATAGTGGCCCACTCTGTGGTTGTGAAGTCTGTACGGCGCTGACTGCGACTTTTTTGCGCCTGAAGCAGCTGGTACTCCATTACAGCTTGCTGCTGCTCACACAACCGCTCCAACATATGTAACGTGGAATTCCACCTGGTAGGTAGGTCACATATGATGCGATGTTCCGGCAGGCGGTGTCGGCGCTGTAGAGCCGCAATGCGCGCTTTTGCCGTGCTGGAACGCCGCAAGTGAGCACACTCTAGGCGGACCTTGTGCAGCAGTGCATCAAGATCCGGATAGTCCCTCAAAAAGCTCTGCACGACCAAATTGAGCACATGTGCCAGACATGGGATGTGAGTGAGGTTGCCGAGGCCCAGAGCTGCCACCAGATTTCGGCCATTATCACACACTACCATGCCTGGCTGGAGATTCGCTGGCACAAACCACACATCGCTCTCCTGCTTGATGGCATTCCAGAGCTCCTGCGCTGTGTGGCTACGATTCCCCAAAAAAATTAATTTCAACACGGCCTGTTGACGTTTGGCCACGGCTGTGCTCATGTCGGTCGTAACAGGTACACGTTCATCACGGGTCCATGTGGAGGTGGACTGTGATGGCTCCTGCAGCGATGATTCTGAGGAACTGGTGTAAGAGGAGGAGTCAATGCGTACAGAATGGATTCCTGCAATCCTTGGAGTGGGCAGGACACGTCCTGCGCCACTCGCACGGTCTGTACCCGGCTCAACGACATTAACCCAATGGGCAGTGAGGGAAAGGTATCGCCCCTGTCCATGTTGACTGGTCCACGCATCGGTGGTGAGGTGGACCTTGCTACTGACGGCGTTCAGTAGCGCGTGTTTTATGTGTCCCTCCACATGCTTGTGCAGGGCAGGGACGGCTTGCCTGCTGAAGTAAAAGCGGCTGGGCACATTGTACTGTGGGACTGCCAATGACATCAAGTCACGGAAGCTGTCAGTCTCCACCAGCCTGAATGACAGCATTTCCAGTGACAGCAGTTTGGCAATGCCTGCAGTCAGAGCCTGTGCTCGTGGGTGGTTTGACGAGAAAGGCCGCCTTTTCTCCCATGCCTGTACTACCGATGGCTGTAGACTGGGCTGGGAGTGTGTGGATGACTGGGAAAGTGGTGCTGCGGGTGGAATTACAGCGGGTCTCTGGACAACAGGGCCAGAGGTTCGTCCACGGCGATCCTGGGAGGAAGCCGAACCAGCTGCGTGTGAGCTAGAGGAAGAGGCAACACGAGCTGAAGAGGTGGTAGCTGCCGCTGTTGGTTGGCCTACCTCTTCAGTGTGTTTTTCTAACTCCGCCGGGTGCCTGTTGCGCACATGTTTCCACATGTTGGAGGTATTGAGGTTGCTGACATTTTTCACTCTTTTGACTTTTTGATGACACACGTTGCATCTGACATAGCAAATGTCATCTGCAACTGTGTCAAAAAAGGACCAGGCACTGCAAGTCTTGGGAGCGCCCTTTTTGGCTTTTGGAAGAGACATGCTCCTAACGGGTGCCAAAGCGGAGGCTGCAGGATCCGCAGTCTTCCCCCTCCCTCTCCCTCTTTGGGCCGTACGGGGAATCTCTTCCTCAGAGCTGCTCCCACCACCTTCCTGTCCCTCACGCCAAGATGGGTCGAGGACCTCATCATCTACACTACCCTCTGCCCCCAACTGCTCCTCCTGGGTAGTCTCAGCAGCAGAGCACGCACCAGTAAGTGGCACCTGAGTGTCATCATCAGCTGATGCGGCCTGCGATGTGGTGACCGGAGCCACTGGCCCACCCGCCTCTTCAGAGGAAGACAGAAAAAGCTGTTGGGCATCACTGCACCCTGCCTCTTCTTCCATTTCTCCAATGCTGCTTGGCTGGCCCCCTGTTTCCAAGCCAAGAGATTCAGAGAACAGAAGTAGAGACGGCTCCTGTCCTGGGCTCTCTGTCTGCCTGGGCAATTTGGCAGGTGGTGAAGAGACAGATGGCTGCTCTCCAGTGCTCTGTGTCTGAGAGGATGTGGCACTAATGGAAGTTGATGCATTAGCTGCCATCCATCCGACAACAGCTTCAATTTGTTCTTGACGCAGCAGCGGTGTACGGCGCTCTGACACAAAGCTGCGCATGAACGACTGTTGCCTGGTGAAAGTGGGTGCTGATGAGTCACCGGTGCCCGCAGCAGGCACAGAATCCCCACGTCCCCTCCCTGCTCCGCGCCCACGCCCACGTGCCTTACTCACTGCCTTCTTCATCTTGGTTGACTGATAAAGATAAGCAGAAAAGTACTAACGGCTTTGTGTGCTTATTCCTGAACAACTCCTCCTAACAGGTATAAGAAACACTAATTTTCTAAAGTGTGGACTAGACTTTAATATGAGCTAATGTGGCCTACACAAATGTAAAGTGGTGTAACTGGTGTGTTTGGTGAACTTTATTATTTATTTCTTTTTTGGGGGCTGAACTGACAACAGATAGAGCTGCAGTCACACAGAGACCGTGCAGACAGACGTAAACGGCGCTGCAAGGCCCAAAAACCCTCCTCTACTTTATCCTATGTAGTGTTTTTCCACAAATTAGCTTGAGACGGGTGGAAAGACACTAATAGGATTTTTTTAAATTAATTACCAGCAGACTACACTACTTGAAAAAAAATTAAAATTGATTTGGCGGTATGACGCAGTGAACAACCCTGAGCTGGAGACAACCAGGCTACGGCTGCTCACAGACTACAGGGCGAGCTGCAGTCACACGGAGACCGTGCAGACAGCCGTAAACGGCGCTGCAAGGCCCAAAAACCCTCCTCTACTTTATCCTATGTAGTGTTTTTCCACAAATTAGCTGGAGACGGGTGGAAAGACACTAATAGGATTTTTTTAAATTAATTAGCAGCAGACTACACTACTTGAAAAAAAATGAAAATTGATTTGGCGGTATGACGCAGTGAACAACCCTGAGCTGGAGACAACCAGGCTATGGCTGCTCACAGACTACAGGGCGAGCTGCAGTCACACGGAGACCGTGCAGACAGCCGTAAACGGCGCTGCAAGGCCCAAAAACCCTCCTCTACTTTATCCTATGTAGTGTTTTTCCACAAATTAGCTGGAGACGGGTGGAAAGACACTAATAGGATTTTTTTGAATAAATTAGCAGCAGACTACACTACTTGAAAAAAAAAAAAAAAGAACAGTATGAGGCAATGAACCACCCTCCCTGAACTGAATACAACCAGCTATGGATGGCCTATGTGGCTGCACTCAGACTAGAGAGTGGGCTGCACTCACACACACACACACACAGACCTTGCAGATCGCTGTGAAAACAGCGCTACAAGGCAAAAGCAAGGTGAATAGTAGGTGAACACAGCGGTTGCTAAATTAGCCTTTGGAAAGCACAAAGAAGCAAATCGCTATCTCTAAACTGTCCCTCAGTCAGCAAACAGCGTCCTGTCACTAACTGAATTCACAGCAGAGTGATCGCAAAATGGCGCCAGTGAATTTTAAACTGCAGCATGACATCATTTCAGCAGCCAATCACAGCCTTGCCAGTAGTTTCATGCCCTCCATGCTAAACAGGATGTGCCCACACTTGGAATCATTCTCATTGGCTGAATTTCGGAATTTTGAATCTGGGAACTTCCGATTCCGGTATCCGATACGCGGCAAGTATCGGAACCCCGGTATCGGAATTCCGATACCGCAAGTATCGGCCGATACCCGATACTTGCGGTATCGGAATGCTCAACACTACTCATGACCCAGTATCAGCACGGGTTTACTAGGGACCGATCATGTCAGACTAATTTGATCAGCTTCTATGAAGAGGTAAGTTCCGGTCTGGACCAAGGGAACCCAGTAGATGTAGTGTATATGGACTTTTCAAAAGCTTTTGATATGGTGCCACACAAAAGGTTGATACATAAAATGAGAATAATGGGGATAGGGGAAAATATGTGCAAGTGGGTTGAGAGTTGGCTCAGGGATAGGAAACAAAGGGTGGTTATTAATGGAGCACACTCGGACTGGGTCACGGTTAGCAGTGGGGTACCACAGGGGTCAGTATTGGGCCCTCTTCTTTTTAACATAATTATTAATGACCTTGTAGGGGGCATTCAGAGTAGAATTTCAATATTTGCAGATGACACTAAACTCTGCAGGGTAATCAATACAGGGGAGGACAATTTTATATTACAGGCTGATTTATGTAAGCTAGAAGCTTGGGCTGATAAATGGCAAATGAGCTTTAATGGGGATAAATGTAAGGTCACGCACTTGGGTAGAAGTAATAAGATGTATAACTATGTGCTTAATTCTAAAACTCTGGGCAAAACCGTCAATGAAAAAGACCTGGGTGTATGGGTGGATGACAAACTCATATTCAGTGGCCAGTGTCAGGCAGCTGCTACAAAGGCAAATAAAATAATGGGATGCATTAAAAGAGGCATAGATGCTCATGAGGAGAACATAATTTTACCTCTATACAAGTCACTAGTGCGACCACACTTAGAATACTGTGCACAGTTCTGGTCTCCGGTGTATAAGAAAGACATACCTGAACTGGAGCGGGTGCAGAGAAGAGCAACCAAGGTTATTAGAGGACTGGGGGGTCTGCCATACCAAGATAGGTTATTACACTTGGGGCTATTTAGTTTGGAAAAACGAAGACTAAGGGGTGATCTTATGTTAATGTATAAATATATGAGGGGACAGTACAAAGACCTTTCTGCTGATCTTTTTAATCATAGACCGGTGACAGGGACAAGGGGGCATCCTCTACGTCTGGAGGAAAAAAGGTTTAAGCATAATAACACATGCGGATTCTTTACTGTAAGAGCAGTGAGACTATGGAACTCTCTGCCGTATGATGTTGTAATGAGTGACTCATTGCTTCAATTTAAGAGGGGACTGGATGCCTTTCTGGAAAAGTATAATATTACAGGGTATATATATTAGATTCCTTGATAAGGCGTTGATCCAGGGAACTAGTCTGATTGCCGTATGTGGGGTCGGGAAGGAATTTTTTTCCCCATGATGAAGCTTACTCTTACCACATGGGTTTTTTTTGCCTTCCCCTGGATCAACATGTTAGCGCATGCTAGGCTATGGGTTGAACTAGATGGACTTAAAGTCTTCCTTCAACCTTAATAACTATGTAACTATGTAACTATGATCTGCTACTATAGGCCGAAAGCCTAAAGACTGAAGCTCAGCTTTACACAGTGGAGGACAACACCAGGGAGCGGCACACACCGTTAGTAGGCCCCAACCAAAGTTGAAGGCCAAATGCAGTTTAATATCTGATACTATAGGCCAAAAGCCTAAAGACTGAAGCTCAGCTTTATACAGTGGAGGACGACACCAGGGATCGGCACACACCGTTACTAGGCCCCAACCAAAGTAGTAGGGCAACTGCAGTGTGACATTAAAAAATACTTAATGAGAGCCTGAAGGTTGAAGCTCAGACAAGGAAACCTGGAGGAGAACACCAAGGAGGAGGAGAACACCAAGGAGCGGCAGACACCGTTACTAGGCCCCAACCAAAGTAGTAGGCCAACTGCAGTGTGACATTAAAAAATACTTAATGAGAGCCTGAAGGTTGAAGCTCGGACAAGGAAACCTGGAGGAGAACACCAAGGAGCGGCAGACACCGTTACTAGGCCCCAACCAAAGTAGTAGGGCAACTGCAGTGTGACATTAAAAAATACTTAATGAGAGCCTGAAGGTTGAAGCTCAGACAAGGAAACCTGGAGGAGAACACCAAGGAGCGGCAGACACCATTACTAGGCCCCAACCAAAGTAGTAGGGCAACTGCTGTCTTATATAAACAACTACTTAATGAGAGCCTGAAGGTTGAAGTTCAGCTTTTTCAGTGGAGGACAGCGTGATTGAGTGGCGCCGCAGACAGACAAAGGTAGTATGTGTTAACTTAAAAAGTTGGCTCTATGCATTTTTAAATTAGTTACAGGGGTACACAGGCAGCATTGGTGTGGTCAACGTAGGACAATTGGAATGAGGGACCGCAGACAGACTTCCTAGGCCTAAAATAATAAAATAGGCTCTATGCAGCTTCCAGTAGGTGGCAGGGGTACACAGGCAGCATTGGTATGGTCAGCGGACGACTATTGGAAGGAGGAACCGCAGACAGACTTCCTAGGCCCTAAATAGTAAAATAGGCTCTATGCAGCTTAAATTTAGCTACAGGGATACACAGGCAGCATTGGTGTGGTCAGCGGAGGACAATTGGAAGGAGGGACCGCAGACAGACTTCCTAGGCCTAAAAGAATAAAATAGGCTCTATCCAGCTTCCATTAGGTGGCAGGGGTATACAGGCAGCATTGGTGTGGTCAGCGGGGGACAATTGGAAGGAGGGACCGCAGACAGACTTCCTAGGCCCTAAATAGTAAAATAGGCTCTATGCAGCTTAAATTTGTCTACAGGGGTACACAGGCAGCATTGGTGTGGTCAGCGGAGGACAATTGGAAGGAGGGACCGCAGACAGACTTCCTAGGCCCTAAATAGTAAAAGAGGCTCTATGCAGCTTAAATTTGGCTACAGGGGTACACAGGCAGCATTGGTGTGGTCAGCGGAGGACAATTGGAAGGAGGGACCGCATACAGACTTCCTAGGCCTAAAATAATAAAAGAGGCTCTATGCAGCTTAAATTTGGCTACAGGGGTACACAGGCAGCATTGGTGTGGTCAGCGGAGGACAATTGGAAGGAGGGACCGCAGACAGACTTCCTAGGCCTAAAATAATAAAATAGGCTCTATGCAGCTTCCATTAGGTGGCAGGGGTACACAGGCAGCATTGGTGTCGTCAGGGGAGGACAATTGGAAGGAGGGACCGCAGACAGACTTCCTAGGCCCTAAATAGTAAAATAGGCTCTATGCAGCTTAAATTTGGCTACAGGGGTACACAGGCAGCATTGGTGTGGTCAGCGGAGGACAATTAGAAGGAGGGACCGCAGACAGACTTCCTAGGCCCTAAATAGTAAAGAAGTCTCTATGCAGCTTAAATTTGGCTACAGGGGTACACAGGCAGCATTGGTGTTGTCAGCGGAGGACAATTGGAAGGAGTGACCGCAGACAGACTGCCTAGGCCCTAAATAGTAAAAGAGGCTCTATGCAGCTTAAATTTGGCTACAGGGGTACACAGGCAGCATTGGTGTGGACAACGGAGGACAATTGGAAGGAGGGACCGCAGACAGACTTCCTAGGCCTAAAATAATATAATAGGATCTATGCAGCTTCCATTAGGTGGCAGGGGTACACAGGCAGCATTGGTGTGGTCATCGGAG